>NC_139537.1:8352368-9017603 GCF_965153285.1 Podarcis tiliguerta | reverse complement strand
TGGGACGCTGAGACTTGTAAATGGAGACTATTCTTCAATAAAGACTTTGATACTGTACTACCGGCTAGCGTTGGTCCTTGGTGAGCTGGGACCCGGAGCCAGCTCTGACAACAGGTATGTTTGACTTCTGAGCCCCTCCAAGCCAAAGGCAGAAAGCCCAGCCAGCAGCCAAACGAAGCCTCAGGCGGTGGTTCCCACAGCGCAGCAACCCGGCAAAGAGGATGCAGCCCAGGAAACCACCGTCACCTCTCCGCTGGGAAGTGCTGAGCAAAGGTGAGTCCCCAGGCAACGTGGCTGATTTGATCGGCACAAGGCATGCAAGCTCCACCCCCCAGTCGTTCTTAGACTCCTTACTGGATGAGCAATGCAGCCAAGCAACACAGTTGGAGCCTCCCTCCTCCCTGGCCGGCAGAGAGGGAGGGAGAGGAGCTGCTTCCTTTGAAACCCAGGAAATTTAAGGGGCATCATCAATAAGGGACAGCAGCAGGACACGGCACTGGGATAAGGGGCTTTCCCGCCAAATAAGGGACGGTTGACAGCTATGACACACACACACACACAGACTGTATTTGTCTGTGTTTATATACTACTATAATACTACGCCCCATCTCCTAGCCAAGATGGGCGAGATGGGGTGCTCGGTCTTGCAGGACGGTCTGGATATGGTGCGTGTAACGGATCCTTGGAGGAACGGAGAGAATAATAGAATTGTAGAGTTGGAAGGGACCCCAGGGGTCATCTAGTCTAACCCCCTGCAAGGAAGGACTGAGAAGTTGCACTGATGTTGGTGCCACTCTGTACTTTAAAGAAGACATAAAGGCCAACTAGCTAGAAGTTCCCGAAGGAGTGGGAATCCCTTTGGGTGGTGCTATCGAACCCCAAAAGCGATTTAGTAGTACCGGGGACATACCCTTGCCCGCCTGACCCAAATGCCCAGATGATCTTGACATGCAGATTGAAATCGTGGAGGCATCTAAAGGAGGAAGTGTTTTGTCATAATAGGTGACATCAGTTACCCTCACATGCGTGAAAACAGAGGGGCTTCCTTCCAGTCAGACATGCAGAGGGGTTTGCTGTAAAGCATGGGTAGGCAAACTAAGGCCCAGGGGCCAGATCCGGCCCAATCGCCTTCAAAATCTGGCCCGTGGACAGTCCGGGAATCAGTGTGATTTTGCAATGCTTTTATTTAAAATGCATCTCTGGGTTATTTGTGGGGCCAGAAATGGTGGCTGAACGAGGCCCCTAACAAGGAGGATTGGCAACTAAAATTGATGGAATATGCAGAGCTAGCAGGTTTAACTAGTAGAATAAGAGAACAAGAGGATCAAGCGTATAAAGAGGAATGGAAATTTTTTGTGGAACGTTTGGAAAATAATTGTAAATATGTGAAAACGTTAGCAGGGTTAAGGTAAATTCAACAGTATAACGTAAAATAAAGGCATAATAAAAGGAAAAGAGGACTAGATGGATATATAAGGATACGCAGAAATGATCAGAAAATCAAAGGAACCAGGAAAGGGGGAGAAGGGAAGTTGTAAATCATGGGTAGGCAAACTTAGGCCCGGGGGCTGGATCTGGCCCAACCGCCTTCTAAATCCGGCCCGCGGACGGTCCAGGAATCAGCGTGTTTTTACATGAGTAGTGTTGGGATACTGCCAGGGAGACAGAGTCCATCATGACTCCATGTTGTCTCCGGACGTCTATCGATCTCCCGTAGACACGCAGTATCAGCAATTAGCGACACGAGCTCCAGAAATAGCTTCCCACATTCCAGAGCCGATGCACGCTCTATCAGCAGATCATGCACACAGCGGAAGATGCACCCAGGAGAGCATGATTTACAAGTTTATTCAGCGTTGATCAGAACAAAGAAAAACATGACTGCCTGCTTCAGATGTCTCCGGCAGAGAGAGAGAAATGAAAGCAGACACAACATAAACATCCTGTGAAACAGGAAAATATGCAGGCTGTGACACAAACATCCTGCTCCCTTTTAAGGTGGAACGGAAATATCCTAAGAAGTAGAATGTGTGCTTTTATTAAAATGCATCTCTGGGTTATTTGTGGGGCATAGGAATTCGTTCATTTCCTCCCCCCCAAAAAATATAGCCCGGCCCCCCACAAGGTCTGAGGGGCAGTGGACCGGCCCCCTGCTGAAAATTTTTGCTGATCCCTGCTGTAAAGTCATCCTATTTTCTAATCTAGGTCGCGGTGGTGGGGGTTCTTCATCACAAGGACTTGCATGCTGTGTGGGGGAGGGGGAGAATGAGCAGAGGCAACACGTGGGTGGACCTATAGCTGTCACCCTATAGCTGTCGTTCATACCTTTTTACAGCAAGCTGCAGTCCAGCCACATAAATGTGCAGAGTTTTCTACACAAATGCATCTGCGTCCTTCGTCCCAGGAATAATAATAATAATAATTTATTATTTATACCCCGCCCATCTGGCTGGGTCTCCCCAGTCACCCCGGGCGGCTTCCAACAAAGTATTAAAATACAGTGGTCTGTTAAACCACAGAGCCTAGGACTTGCCGATCAGAAGGTCGGCGGTTCGAATCCCCGCAATGGGTTGAGCTCCCATTGTTCAGTCCCTGCTCCTGCCAACCTAGCAGTTCGAAAGCACGTCAAAGTGCAAGTAGATCAATAGGTACCGCTCCGGCGGGAAGGTAAACGGTGTTTCCGTGCGCTGCTCTGGCTCGCCAGAAACGGCTTAGTCATGCTGGCTGCGTCCCTTAATGTTTAATAGGTTATTGTATCTTAGTGTTTTGTTGGAAGCCGCCCAGAGTGGCTGGGGAAACCCAGCCAGTTGGATGGGGTATAAATAATAAATTATTATTATTATTATTAGGCATGAAGGCAGTTTATCCCAGTGCCCCAACTCCTCCTTCCCTTAAAACGATGCCTTATGAGGAACGGCTAAGGGAGCTGGGCATGTTTAGCCTGGAGAAGAGGAGGTTAAGGGGTGATATGATAGCCATGTTCAAATATATAAAAGGATGTCACATAGAGGAGGGAGAAAGGTTGTTTTCTGCTGCTCCAGAGAAGCGGACACGGAACAATGGATCCAAACTACAAGAAAGAAGATTCCACCTAAACATTAGGAAGAACTTCCTGACAGTAAGAGCTGTTTGACAGTGGAATTTGCTGCGAAGGAGTGTGGTGGAGTCTCCTTCTTTGGAGGTCTTTAAGCAGAGGCTTGACAACCATATGTCAGGAATGCTCTGATGGTGTTTCCTGCTTGGCAGGGGGTTGGACTCGATGGCCCTTGTGGTCTCTTCCCACTCTATGATTCTATGATTCCCCTCTTTTAACCCAAAAGAGTGGAAGCGTGTGAGCGGTGAAGCCTAAGCTGGACGGAACATTTTGAGTCTTTCAATCTGTGGTTAAAATGGGTTGGTGCTTTTCCTCCTTTTAATTCTTCAAGCACTAGGCCTTTTCTGCACCAGCTCCATTTCCACGCCCTCTGAGAATGATCTCAGGGCTGGGCATTGTGACATCAGTTGCAGGCCAGATTCCAGCAGCCAGCTTTGGATTGGTCGGGGCTGAGTTCCAGGAGAGTATGTAGGCAAAAACCTTTCAAAAACTCTGGCTCTTGGGTGAGTAGCCAATGCTTGGCTTTCTGCTTTCATTTCATCGCCTCCTTTTCCACACGAAACTAATCAGAGCCCCTGGCCAGGACTTCCAGCTTGGTCCCGCGACCATAGGTGCCCGAGGCGTAGGTGCCATGCAGCGTGCCTGGCCATGGCACCAAACTTTGTGGGTGCCCGGCACCTTCACGGGAAATTTTGATATGTACTGAAGTTCTCACCCTGGGCCAGCAGGGGGATACTGTAGATAGTTTTCACTCAGGTCCAAATATGCAAATAAGGGATTGAAAGTGACGTTCAGTGATTGGATAGTTACAGAAAATGGTTACTGTTGTGTTCTAGTGGAGCTTTATATAAGCAGGCTGGCTGAACCCTCCAGTTCAGTTCTGTTCTGGCCTGTGAATAAACAAGAGCTGTTTGAAGAATCATTGTGTCGTCTGATATGTTCACCCACAACTTAACAAATTTTGTGGGTGCTCAGACACCCAGGGCCCCCGGGAGTTGGCACCTATGGCCCTGGCATTTTGAGGTTGCTTGAATTTATTTCCACTGCGCCCAGAGCATCTTACAAATGGCACCCACTTATTCTCAAATCCAAAACATGGGGGCGGGTGAGAAAGCAGTTTACAAAATGTATCAAGCAATACAGAAATCAGCCCTGTTAACAAACATAGAATAAACTCAATACAGTAGTACTTCTGGTTACGAATGGGTTCCATTCTGCAGGCCCATTTGCAACATGAAAAAAGCGCAACCCACAGCGGCGCATCTGTGTACATGCAGGTTGCGATTCGCCAATTCTGCGCATGCACGTGACATCATTTTGCACTTCTGCGCATGCGCGAGCAGCGAAACCCAGAAATAATCCTTTCCGGTACTTCTGGGTCGCCGCGGGACGTAACCTGAAAGAACGTAACATGAAGAGGACATAACATGAGGCATGACTGTTTTGCAAAAGAAATAATCTAGACTTAAATAAGTAAAATGCTTTTGTGGTTACAGTGGTACCTCAGGATGTGAATGGGATCCGTTCCAGAGTTCTGTTCGCATCCTGAATAGAACGTAAGATGCGACTGCACGTCTGTGGGTCACGTTTTGCCGCCTCTGCACATGCGCATGATGTCATTTTGAGTGCCTGCACATACGCGAGCAGTGTAACCCGGAAGTAACACGCTCTGTTACTTCTGGGTTGCCGCAGAGCGCAACCCGAAAGCGCTCAACCTGAAGCACATTCAACTTGAGGTATGACTATTCATTTCATAAAATTTATACGCTGCTTGATTGTAAAAAAAGCCAAACAAAAATAAGCCAACTGCGTCAACGTGGTTTTGAAATTATTGGGGGAAACCAGCTGTTTAAAACATTCAAAATATATAACCAGCAATGAACAAAAACAGATTAAAGTATGCATCAATATTCTACAAAGCTGGGTAGGCTTGTTTAAACAAAAATGGCTTTAGCGGGCGCCGAAAAGAGTACAGTGAAGGCGCTTGTCTGATATTAATAGGCAGGGAGTTCCAAAAAGATGGATTTCTTCCAAATGTGGAGCGAGTGTTATGTGGCGTCTGCAACAGTACCAGCCCTACAGACAGAAGCGCTTGTGACAGTGTGATGTGGCAGCTAAAAAAGCCAATGCAATTCTGGGCTGCATCAATAGGAGTATAGCATCTAGATCAAGGGAAGTAGTAGTGCCACTGTATTCTGCTCTGGTCAGACCTCACCTGGAGTACTGTGTCCAGTTCTGGACACCACAGTTCAAGAAGGACACTGACAAACTGGAACGTGTCCAGAGGAGGGCAACCAAAATGGTCAAAGGCCTGGAAACGATGCCTTATGAGGAACGGCTAAGGGAGCTGGGCATGTTTAGCCTGGAGAAGAGGAGGTTAAGGGGTGATATGATAGCCATGTTCAAATATATAAAAGGATGTCACATAGAGGAGGGAGAAAGGTTGTTTTCTGCTGCTCCAGAGAAGCGGACACGGAGCAATGGATCCAAACTACAAGAAAGAAGATTCCACCTAAACATTAGGAAGAACTTCCTGACGGTAAGAGCTGTTCGGACAGTGGAATTTGCTGCCAAGGAGTGTGGTGGAGTCTCCTTCTTTGGAGGTCTTTAAGCAGAGGCTTGACAACCATATGTCAGGAGTGCTCTGATGGTGTTTCCTGCTTGGCAGGGGGTTGGACTCGATGGCCCTTGTGGTCTCTTCCAACTCTATGATTCTATGATTCTATGTGGGCGTACATGTAATGGGTAAGGCGATCTTGCAGGTAAATTGGTCCCAAGTTGTGAATAAACAGTTTAATTGCAAAATAATCCTCTACAGGTAAAAAAGCAAATTACAGAAGCATTAAAATATAATTAAAATATGCAATATTTTATACCATTCCATTGTTAAGTCCACTCAAAGGAGACTATGGGGTTGCGGTGCTCATCTCGCTTTCAGGCCGAGGGAGCCGGCATATGTCCACAGACAGCTTCCCGGGTCATGTGGCCAGCAGGACTAAACCGTTTCTGGCGCAACGTAACACCGTGATGGAAACCAGAGCACACAGAAACGCCGTTTACCTTCCTGCCGCAGTGGTACCTATTTATCTACTTGCACTGGTGTGCTTTCGAACTGCTAGGTTGGCAGAAGCTGGGACAGAGCAACAGGAGCTCACTTTGTCGTGGGGATTCGAACTGCTGACCTTCCAATTGGCAAGCCCAAGAGGCTCGGCGGTTTAGACCACAGCGCCACCCGCTTCCCTATGCCATTCAGATAGCATAGCAGACATCCTAGAATCATGCCATCATAGAATTGTAGAGTTGGAAGGACTCCAAGGGTCATCTTGCCCCTTGCAATGAAGGGCATCTCAACTAAAGCATCTACAGTTCTACTGTTAGAACAGCTCTTACTATCAGAGAGTTCTTCGTGAATTTGAGTCATGCTAGGGATGCGGGTGGCACTGTGGGTTAAACCACAGAGCCTAGGGCTTGCCGATCAGAAGGTCGGCGGTTCAACGGGGTGAGCTCCTGTTGCTCAGTCCCAGCTCCTGCCAGCCTAGTGGTTCGAAAGCATGTCAAAGTGCAAGTAGATAAATAGGTACCACTCCAGCGGGAAAGTAAACAGCGTTTCTGTGCGCTGCTCTGGTTCGCCAGAAGTGGCTTAGTCATGCTGGCCACATGACCCGGAAGCTGTACGCCGGCTCCCTCGGCCAATAAAGCGAGATGAGCGCAGCAACCCCAGAGTCGGTCACGACTGGACCTAATGGTCAGGGGTCCCTTTACCTTTACTCCTTTCTTGTAACTTGAAGCCATTGGTTCGAGTCCAGAGCAGGAGAAGAGGAAGCAGCTTGCTCCCTCTTCCATGTGGCAGCCCTTGAGATATTGAAATCCCAAGAAAGATGAGACGTTGTTCATTCCCATGTTGTCTTTTTCATCTCTGCAGAGCCCACAGCCCCTTTGTTCCTCTCGGAAGCCAAGCCCTGTTGCACCATGGACAAGTCTGCGCTGTGCCACCTGACGGATGCCAACGGGAATTTGAAAAACCAGATCTGGGACCTGAGAGAGACGGCCGCCAACCTCGACGCCGAGAAACAGGAGATCCTGACGGAGAACAGGAGCGTCAAAGAGCAGAACCGGAGCCTGGAAGCCAAGATCGAGTGTTTCAAAGCCATGGCGGAGGACTTCGAAAAGGAAGAAGAGGAGCTCCAGGGAATTCTGAGGACGCTGGAGGAGACGATCGCGCAGCTGGAATCCCAGAACACGGCCTTGAAAGGCACCAACAAGACGCTGAGGACCGAAATACAAAAGGTGTCCGGCCACATCGTTCTCTTCCAGGATTACAAGGCAACGCAAGACCAGGACATCTGCCGCATGAAGCAGGTGATGGAGCACATTGTGAGCTACTTCAAGCAGCTGGAGTCAAAGATCGAGACGGCCGAGCAGAGATTCGGCGAGGAGCAGAGCGAAGCTGCCGAGCTCCAGCGCACCTTGGATGAGCTTGAGCAGATCCGTGAGGTCCAGGAGAACGAGATCCTCTGCCTGAAGGACCAGCTGGAAGAGGCGTCCTTCATGAGGCTGGAGAAGGACGAGAGCCTCAAGGTCCCGTCTCTGCTGCATGAGATGGTCCAAGCCAAGCTGGTCCAGGATTCCTTGGCCATGCAGAGCAGCCTCCTCCTGCTGTTGTCCAAAGTCGTGTGGCTGTTTCTGGCGGTGGCCGTCTGCCTGGGGTTCCTCAGCGTCTTGGCCAAAGTCTACCTCTTCGTCTTCAACCAGGACCTGGAATCCGGAAGCCAAGCTCTGCTGTTCACAGACCGCCTCCGCCTGCTGGCGGAAGTCCTCTCCCCACATCCCATGAGGAGGTCGAATGGCTTGCTGCCCTTTTGAGACGGACGCCGCGGCGCGGGAAGCAAACCCGGTGGAGTTCCCCGCGCATTCTTGTATCAAAACCGTGTGCCTTCAAAAATTAAAAAGCCCCCCCACTTAAGAAACGCCCCAGCCTAAATTTCCATCTGATTCCACTTGATCTTGCCAGAATATTCAGCACAGGTGTGCCCCCCACCCACTTACGTTCCGGTACCCCGCCTGCATAAGTGACAATCGCACACAGTGGTACCTCGGGTTACATACGCTTTAGGTTACAGACGCTTCAGGTTACAGACTCCGCTAACCCAGAAATAGTACCTCGGGTTAAGAACTTTGCTTCAGGATGAGAACAGAAATCGTGCTCCGGCGGTGTGGTGGCAGCGGGAGGCCCCATTAGCTAAAGTGGTGCTTCAGGTTAAGAACAGTTTCAGGTTAAGAACGGGCCTCCAGAACGAATCACCGTATTTTTCGTCCTATAGGATGCACTTTCCCCCTCCAAAAATGAAGGGGAAATGTGTGTGCGTCCTATGGGGCGAATGCAGGCTTTCGCTGAAGCCTGGAGAGCTCTAGGCTTAAGCAAGCTGTCCGAAAGCCTTGGGAGCCCGGCGGGAGTTCCCACCGGGCTCCCAAGGCTTGCGAACAGCAGCCTGCAGCCCGAAACCCGGGGAGCGCTCTGCAGCGCACCCCGGGCTTTGGGCAGATATCCGCAAGCCTTGGGAGCCTGGTGGGAGTTCCCACCGGGCTCTCAAGGCTTGCAGATAGCAGCCTGTTTAGGGGGCTGGGGTCGGGGGAAGCTCGGGCTCCCCCCGCCCCAGCCCCGCACCTGGAAATATATTTTTTTTCTTTATCCCCCCCCCAAAAAAACTAGGTGCACTCTATGGGCCGGTGCGCCCTATAGGGCGAAAAATACGGTAAGTACTTAACCCGAGCTACCACTGTAATGGGGGAATCACCCTCTAAGCCCCCTTCAAACCTCCTCTCTGCCACTCTCTTTCCCACCCAGGCCAAAATTCAAACTAGGATTGAAGCCCTGGAGCTGGCTGGAGGACGAGCAGGAACGTAGCTGCTGCTGCGCTACCACATGTCTCAGCTGTTTGGTGGGGAGGCTGAGCAGCTGTCAGGCAGCCAACAAGGAGAACAGGTTGTTTGCAGAGTGAAGCTCTGGCTAACTTGCAGCTAGTTTCTTCATTAAGGAAGCAGAACAAAGAACACGCAGAGATTACCAAGGGTTGGTTGCTCTCACCTAGGTGAAGCCGTTGCTCATACGGGCTTGCAACTCCCCCTTCGCTCCCCATCCCTCTTTGTCAGGCCCCTTCCTCTGTCTGCAGCAAGCCCCAAGGGACCCTCTCTGTGTCTGCCTGACTCTCTGCTCTGTAACACGTCTTGTTCCGGGCCCATAACACAGGGAGCCCAATTTCCATTCCGTGGTTCAGTCCATATAATTATAGAATTGTATAGTGGGAAGGGGTCCTGAGGGTCATCTAGTCCAACCCCCTGCAATGCAGGAATGTCAACTAAAGCATCCGGGACAGATGGCCCTCCAACCTCTGTTTAAAAACCTATGAGAGGAGAGTCCATCACCTCCCAACGGAGACTGTTCCACTGTCAAAAGCTCTTACTGTCAGCTTTTTCTGATCTTTAGTCAGAATCTCCTTCCTTGTAACTTTAAGCCATTGGATCGGGTCCTACTTTCCTGAGCAGGGAAAAACAAGCTTGCTGCATCTTCCATGTGACAGCCCTTGAAATATTTGAAGATGGCTTTTGGCTCGGGTTCAAATCCTACCGCGACCCATGAGCAATTACACCATCTTTGTGGAGGTTGCCTTGTGGTTGGCTGAGACAAAACAAAAACTCTGTGTCAACGCTTTCCAAAGGCTAAATTGACGGTTGAGAATTGGCAGTTTGTGCTTCTGAACATTTATGACCAAGCATTATGGGAGCTCCCCCATGTGGAGTATATTGAGAAAGTGCAGACTTAATTTTAAACATATTTTGTTGCACCCTCTGGAGGCTGTAGCTAGATGGTTTTCATCCGCCATGCTCAGGTTGTGTTTATTTGCTTTGAAAAACAGTCTATGCTTTAAACATCTAATCTGATTTGCATATGTTAATTTGCATTATTGAGTCTTCTTTTTGCAGTCTGAGGGAAGAGCAAGGGAACATTTTGAATTGATATACCTTATGCACAACATGTCTTGTCCTTGAAATAGTCTCTCAGAACTTCCCACGAATGCTAAATGGCTATTACTATCATTATCAATAGCGATGATTTATTTCCATTATGAATTGCTTCCCGTGAGAAATCCTGAAGTGGTTCACAATATAATAAAAACATTTTTAAACAATTGCATACATAAACATGACGTTTAAGTGTGTTCATGCACACACACACACACACACACACACACGACACACACATGAATTATTTTCAAATACAACAGAGATACCAGTTGGTGAGTTGGTAAATAAGGGTCAGGACTGTACCACTTCCGATTACAGGTGGAGAAAAACCTATGATGGAAGACTCCTTGTTTCTGGGGAAAGGAGGAAAGGAATAGAGTGTCTTTCCCTGGCATGGCAGATGCCAAGACTGAGGATATACGGTGAGGGAGTGGGGGAGAAGTATTTGATACCCTGCTAAATTTGCCCATTTGCCCTCTGACGAAGAAATGACCAGTCCATAATTTTAATGGTAGGTTTATTGTAGCTGCGAGAGACAGAATAACAGGAGAAGCCCCAGAAACCCAAAAGTCAGAGATTGATGTGCATTATAATGAGTGAAATAAGTATTGGATCCCTTTGCAAAAGATGACTTAGTACTTGGTAGCAAAACCCTTGTTGGCAATTACAGAGGTCAGACATTTCTCGTAGGTGGCCACCAGGTTTGCACACATCTCGGGAGGTATTTTGTACCAATCCTATTTGCATGTCCTCTCCAAGTCAGTAAGATTTCGAGGCTGATGTGTAGCTACTCGAACGTTCAGAATAACCTTCGGACAGTTATTCTGTTGCTCACAGCTACAATAAACCTACCATTAAAATTTTGGACTGGTCATTTCTTCGTCAGAGGGCAAACGGGCAAATTTAGCAGGGGATCAAATACTTTCCCCCCTCGCTGTAGAGCATGCTCTTTCACGTTCCTTTGGGGAAGAATCCTAGATGAGTGCAAGAGCACTTGCTCTTTAAAGTAGAAGGCCGCAGGTTCAATTCCTAGCATCTCAAAGACTTGCTGCCTGGAACCCTGGTGAGCTACTGCCAGTCAGTGTAAAGGTAAAGGGACCCCTGACCATTAGGTCCAGTCGTGACCGACTCTGGGGTTGCGGTCCTTATCTCGCTTTATTGGCCAAGGGAGCCGGTGTACAGCTTCCGGGTCATGTAGCCAGCATGACTAAGCTGTTTCTGGTGAACCAGAGCAGCACAAGGAAACGCCGTTTACCTTCCCGCCAGAACGGTACCTATTTATCTACTTGCACTTTGACGTGCTTTTGAACTGCTAGGTGGGCAGGAGCTGGGACCGAGCAATGGGAGCTCACCACATCGCGGGGATTCGAACCGCCAACCTTCTGATCGGCAAGTCCTAGGCTCAGTGGTTTAACCCACAGCGCCACCCACCATCTATTCAAAGCACATCCCCACCTGCAAAAGTGTAGGGTTGCCATATGTCTGGACATACCCGGAATACTGCAGTCGGCAGCAGTGTTTGGGCAGAAATCGGTTGAATGTCCAGCAAAATCTGGACAAATGGTAGCCCGTGTCAGCAGTGCCTTTTCTGCCGATTTTCTGTAAAAACAGCTTTAAAATGGGGTGGGTTTTTGTGTGTGTGTGATTTTGCCCAAAAAAGTGCAACAACTTTGGGCAAAACCAAAAAAGGCTCAACAACTTTGGAAAAATACGGGTCCAGATTTTCACTGTTTGAAATATGGCAACCCTAATAAGTGTATCAAAAAAAGAGTTCCCTTGCTTAGGCCTCTGGGTAAAGAAACTGCTTTTCGGCATTCAAAACAATCTTATCGGGCTGAGTCATTGCGTTATCTAGGTGTACTCTGCTTCAAGGCCAGGAATGAGGCCTGCTAAATGGGAAATGGTTTCAGCTGTGTGGGAATGCATGTACGCCAAGGTTCCAGAAGTTTCCAGCCTCAAAGCCTTCTGATTGGCTCAGGAGACTCACCTTGGTTGCTATGCCCTTTGCAATACCTGGAGACCAAGCCTTTTAAGGTATGGATAATAGCCTGCATAAACGATCTTATGGACCGTATAGAGTTAGTTCAAGTTAGCGTTGTTATTTTAGTCTGAGATGTGCATCCATGTAATGGCTGCAACCCAACCGAGCCTCAAACTTCCCCATTGAGAGCTAGGACTTGCAACCATGTGTTCTGGTGGCCTTGGGGCACATCCTGTCTCCTTGGCTAGCTAGACCTCTGGAACTGGCTGTGCAACATCGCTCTGGTCAACAGCGCTTCCACCTTCACTGGACTGGCCCTCTCTGGGATCGGAAGATAGGAATGGCCTGAGGGTGCCTTGACCCAAGGGTCCAGATGATCGCACCCCGTGATTTCATGTTGTTTGTTGTTGTTTAGTCGTTTAGTTGTGTCCGACTCTTCGTGACCCCATGGACCAGAGCACACCAGGCACTCCTGTCTTCCACTGACTCCTGCAGTTTGGTCCAACTCATTCTGGTAGCTTTGAGAACACTGTCCAAACATCTCATCCTCTGTTTTCTCCTTCTCCTTGTGCCCTCCATCTTTCCCAACATCAGGGTCTTTTCCAGGGAGTCTTCTCTTCTCATGAGGTGGCCAAAGTACTGGAGCCTCAGCTTCAGGATCTGTCCTTCCAGTGAGCACTCAGGGCTGATTTCCTTCAGAATGGATAGGTTTGATCTTCTTGCGGTCCATGGGCCTCTCAAGAGTCTCCTCCAGCACCATAATTCAAGAGCATCCATTCTTCGGCGATCAGCCTTCTTTATGGTCCAGCTCTCACTTCCATACATCACTACTGGGAAAACCATAGCTTTAACTATACGGACCTTTGTTGGCAAGGTGATGTGTCTGCTTTTTAAGATGCTGTCTAGGTTTCTAGTGATTTCATAACAGATCTCAAAAAGTATGGGGAGGCAGGTGGAAACATGGAGAACATCACAAGCTAAAGCTCGCTGGGTGGACCAGCCGTCTCCCAGCACCACCTTCCGTCATCGCTCTGGACCAGCGACCCTGAGATGCAGAGACCTCTTGCTTCAGGAGAGGGATACACTCCCCATTCCTTCCAGTAAGGGCCAACTGGTACCAGAGCCTACATTTTGTCCCTGGAGGCATAAAGAAGCATCTCTGCCACTGGACACAGGTGAGTGGACTATATATTCCTCAGAGGACTAGGAAAGACCTGGCAACAACAACAACAACAAATTATTCATACCCCGACCATCTGGCTGAGTTTCCCCAACCACTCTGGGCAGCTCACAATCAAATGTTAAAAACAGTACAGGATTAAATTTTAAAAACTTCCCTAAACAAGGCTGCCTTCAGATGTCTTTTAAAAATAAGATAGCTGCTTATTTCCTTGACATCTGATGGGAGGGCGCCACTACCCAGAAGGCCCTCTGCCTGGTTCCCTGTAACCTCACTTCTCGCAATGAGGAACTGCCAGAAGGCCCTTGGAACTGGACCTCAGTGTCCGGGCTGAACAATGGAGGTGGAGACGCTCATTCAGGTATACTGGGCCGAGGCAGTTTAGGGCTTTAAAGGTCAGCACCAACACTTTGAATTGTGCTCAGAAACATACTGGGAGCCAATGCAGATCTCTCAGGACCGGTGTTATGTGGTCCTGGCGGCCGCTCCCAGTCACCAGTCTAGCTGCCGCATTCTGGATTAATTGCAGTTTCCGGGTCACCTTCAAAGGTAGCTCCACGTAGAGCGCATGGCAATAGTCCAAGTGGGAGATAACTAGAGCATGCACCACTCTGGTGAGACAGTCTGTGGGCAGGGAGGGTCTCAGCCTGCGTACCAGGTGGAGCTGGTAATCAGCTGCCCTGGGCACAGATTTCACCTGCGCCTCCATGGACAGCTGTGAGCCCAAAATGACTCCCAGGCTGCGCAGCTGGTCCTTCAGGGGCACAGTTACCCCATTCAGGACCAGGGAGTCCCCCACATCTGCCTGCCCCCTGTCCCCCCAAAACAGTACTTCTGTCTTGTCAGGATTCAACCTCAATCTGCTAGCCGCCATCCATCCTCCAACCGCCTCCAGGCACTCACACAGGACCTTCACCACTTTCACTGGTTGTGATTTAAAAGAGAGGTAGAGCTGGGAGTCATCTGCATACTGATGAACACCCAGCCCAAACCCCCTGATGATCTCTCCCAGCGGCTTCATATAGATATTAAAAAGCATGGGGGAGAGGACAGAACCCTGAGCCACCCCACAAGTGAGAGCCCAGGGGTCCGAACACTCATCCCCCCCCCACTTTCTGAACACAGCCCAGGAGGAAGGAGCGGAACCACTGTATGACAGTGCCCCCAGCTCCCAGCCCCTCAAGACAGTCCAGAAGGATGTTATGATTGATGGTATCAAACGCCACTGAGAGATTCAGCAGAACTAGGAAACAGCTCTCCCCTTTGTCCCTAGCCCGCCGGAGATCATCGACCAGTGCGACCAGGGCAGTTTCAGTCCCATGATGAGGCCTGAATCCTGACTGGAAAGGATCCAAATGGTCCGCTTCTTCTAGGACCACTTTCTGAACACCACTTTCTGGACACAGCCCAGGAGGAAGTATAATATATTTATACCCCACCCATCTGGCTGGGTTTCCCAGATTTGTAACAATGCTGCCTAGATGAAGCCAATGGCTACAGGAAAAGGCACCTGCCATTTAACTGGAAAAGTGATGCTCACAAAACTCACTTGGGGTGCAGGGAAAACCCTTCCCAGCACAGAACACAGAGATCATTCTGAGTTGGAGAAATCATTTCCTTAATGACGGGCAATTCTTTCTTCTGCTTGGTCTCCCATCTCCCGGACTTTTTATTCATTTCGGCAACCCCGTAGAGTTCAAGGTGTGATTGCCGTCGTAAAGGGCAGTGCACATGTTATAAAACGATGCCAATCCTCAGATTTCCCCCCCGCATGCCACGCGCATTTCAGAAATCAAGTTTATGACTTCATAGCTCTCTAGGGCAGTCATCAAATCAGAGCAATTTCCCCTTGAAGTAAAGGATGTTGACCCTCAGAGTGACACTGCGGCAGAGAGGCTGTTGTCAATTCAACATATTGTGAACCAGGAGTGGTTTTATGGTAGATGATCTTCGGAGTTTCACAAGCTGGCAGTGAGGAGGGGAAAGCCCTCACTTCAGAGCAGGAGAATAAGCCTCATCTGCACTAGGCATTTAAAGCAGGATCGTACCACTTCTAAAGGGACAGAGCCTTTAAACCACAGAGCCTAGGACTTGCCGATCAGAAGGTTGGCAGTTCAAATCCCCGCGACAGGGTGAGCTCCTGTTGCTCGGTCCCTGCTCCTGCCAACCTAGCAGTTCGAAAGCATGTCAAAGTGCAAGTAGATAAATAGGTACCGCTCCAGCGGGTAGGTAAATGACGTTTCTGTGTGCTGCTCTGGTTCGCCAGAAGTGGTTTGGTCATGCTGGCCACATGACCCAGAAGCTGTACGCCGGCTTCCTCGGCCAATAAAGCGAGATGAGCGCCACAATCCCAGAGTCGGCCACAACTGGACCTAATGGTCAGGGGTCCCTTTACCTTTACCACTTCTAAACAGTCATGGATTCCCCAAAAAATCTCTCTCTCTCTGTTTTTAATGAGTTTATTTACAGCACATACACACACAATTGTAATACTAAACATGAAAATTATAATACAAAATCGAAAGAAAAACCAAAAAACCAAAGAAATACAAATAAAGCATAACAACATACGAAAACTTATACAAAACAAATAGCCAACAATTTATATACACCATATTTCAGTACTTCTTTTCTTCCAATTGACATCCTTCATCCTCAACATGGTTCTCTTTTCGTTTTTGGTAAACTGTCTCCTCCTTAGTTCGTTATTACGCCTTTTTCTTACAACTTTTTTGTCCGGGTTTTCGCTTTTTGAAATATGGCAGCCCTACTTAAAAGATCGTGAAGCTGAGGCTCCAATACTTTGGCTACCTCATGAGAAGAGAAGACTCCCTGGAAAAGACCCTGATATTGGGAAAGATGGAGGGCACAAGGAGAAGGGGACGACAGAGGACGAGATGGTTGGACAATGTTCTCGAAGCTATCAGCATGAGTTTGACCAAACTGCGGGAGGCAGTGGAAGACAGGAGTGCCTGGCGTGCTCTGGTCCATGGGGTCACGAAGAGTCGGACACGGCTAAACGACTAAACAACAACAACGCTTAACAGTCAACCCCTCTTCCCTGGGAACTCTGGGAATTGTAGTTCTGTGAGGGGGGAATTAGGATCTCCCAGCACCTCTCGAGCTGGAGGGACCATTGCCCAATTAGTTAATGATTTGAAAGGAGCATTTCAAGGCTGACAACAGGGCTGTGTTTCTTGAAATTCTCATGCCACTCAGGTATGCGGTTCTCTAATCAGAGCTTCACGGATTTCCTGCTTTTCAAAGGGCTGTGGCCAAATTCATATCCCCGAACAGCCTCAGACAGTTACACAATAGCAAACAAACTTCCTTTTGTGCGGCTGGTAATTCCCCCACTCCTTTATTCTTCGGCCTTCCTCCAGCTTCCCCAAAAAAGGCTCTTTTCTAATTGGATTTGCATTTTTTTCAACTTCAAAGTGCTCTTGTCAGTCCAAGATAGTTCATCAGGATTTTTTTATTAAGTTCAAGCACTGAGATCCCAATCTGCATGAGACACCAGGAGGAGGAGACAGAAAATGGAAAAATTATTGCATGTAATGTGAACGAAATTGTTTTCTGCAGAAACCCTAAACAATGGAAATGATTCCTTCCCATTTGCCATACTCCAGATCTGCTTTATGATTTTTCTAAGCACAGATGCTCAAAAAAACAATAATTTCCATTGGCAGAATTTTTAAATCAAATTGTTTGTGTCTGGTGTGGAAGCAGGAACACTGAGAACCAAATTCTTCCTTCTTCCTCCCTCCCTCCCTCCCTGTCTGTCTGTTGCACCGCCATATGGCAAACAACTTTCCCCATTTGGATTACATTTCAATCTTTTCCAGCTGCCTTTGGATTGAGCTTTTAAAGAAAAAGAACAACGGTCACAGATGGCAAATGCCCCGCCCACTGTGGGAGGAGCTTAGCTGTTTGCAGCCCTCCTTTGCTACTTCGGAGATTCCAGCTGTACTTCTTTTTGGCTGCGGAGATATAAGAAGCAGAGGTCACCACCGCGGAAGGGAGGCGGTGAATGGGAGGGCGCTCAAAGGAGGAGAACTGCAAATCGTTTGGGAAAAGAAATCTGAGGTGAGTGGCATCTCTGTCCCTGGATGTTGCCTTGGTTGTTAATGGCCTTATTAAGATTCCCTGCAGAGTAACGGTTTTGGAAGTCTGAGGATTTCCCTTCCTTTTGCCCCCAAACCGACCCCAGATCTCCATCCTCGGTGGATGGGAACAGAGTGCTAATGAGGTGACCTTTTGCTAACGGGCCAGCAGGAACAAATCTTTTGGCAAAGGGGAAAAACTCAGCCTTGGCTCGGACGGATGCATTTTATTAAGAAGTCTCGAAAGCCACTCGGCGTCCCAAGTGATTTCTTCCTATATAACGAGCCGTGAGCACGCATCTAAAACGGATGGATGAGTAGGGAAATCCTCTCTTTTGGCCAGTGCCAACAGCAGGAGGGGATCAGTGGCAGTGAGGGTTGGCAAAACATCTGGCAAGGAGGCTTGCAAATGGAGCAACAAGTAATCTGTGAAATGTTAACATCTGGAGAGAAGCCGTAGCCAGATCCCAAAGTTGTCGCCGAAGCCAAAACAACCGAGAGGCAGAATCATACTTTCCCAAACTAAATAACTCTGTAAAGTGGTACCTCGGGTTACATACGCTTCAGGTTACAGACTCCACTAACCCAGAAAAGTGCTTCAGGTTAAGAACTTTGCTTCAGAATGAGAACAGAAATTGTGCTCCGGCGGCACGGCAGCAGCAGGAGGCCCCATTAGCTAAAGTGGTGCTTCAGGTTAAGAACGGTTTCAGGTTAAGTACGGACCTCCGGAAAGAAATTAAGTACATAACCTGAGGTACTACTGTATGTGGTTTGCAGAAGATTAATTGGATAGCTCATTTGGAAGAGTTGTTCTAGCTTGCAGCTGAACGACGAAGCGGGTTTAAAATTATATTTTGTTTTGCTGGTAGAGCATTAGACTCTTAATGTCAGGGTCAGGGGTTAAGAGCCCCACCTTGGACTAGCAGTAATGTACAAAATTTCAACACCTTCTAGTACTTAAGTGATATTTACAATGCCAAAACAATAAAGGCATACGCAACTCAATATCTCAAAGCCAAGGAGTCCAAATATTCCTCAACAAGTCCAAGAGAACAACTCTTTGTGAAGAATCAGCAAAGCAAACGTCTGTTGTTATAGATTTAAGCACAAGCAATCTATCAGTTTTAATAGCTTTTAACAGTATATGTAAATATGTTTTTTTAAAAAACTGGGGTGATTTCTGTTGCAAATCTATTGTGAACAGTGTTAGGAAAGTTGTTGCATATGCTAGACAACTGCAGCTTTTTAACCTTCAGTAAAAGAGAGATGACGCGGGTGGTGCTGTGGGTTAAACCACAGAGCCTAGGACTTGCCGATCAGAAGGTCGGTGGTTCGAATCCCCGCAACGGGGTGAGCTCCCGTTCCTCGGTCCCTGCTCCTGCCAACCTAGCAGTTCGAAAGCACCTCAAAGTGCAAGTAGATAAATAGGTACCGCTCCGGCGGGAACGTAAACGGCGTTTCCTTGTGCTGCTCTGGCTCTCCAGAAGTGGCTTAGTCATGCTGGCCACATGACCCGGAAGCTGTATGCCGGCTCCCTCGGCCAATAAAGCGAGATGAGCGCCGCAACCCCAGAGTCGTCCGCGACTGGATCTAATGGTCAGGGGTCCCTTTACCTTTACCTTAAAAGAGAGATTGGGAAAAGGCTTAAAGTTGGGTTTATTTTTAGACACCTGGGGTTCATTTTAAAGGTTGTCTTCTACAGGGATGGAGAAGGAATTTGATTTTGTTTGCATTTTAATGAGAAAACACCCAATCCACACTCCTCAAACCAAAGTGAAACACAGCAGCCCTTTCTTTGAAATCTGATGCAATTTTCCAACCAAAATGCATATATCAAAGGAAAGTATATTAGTGAAAGATAACATACATAATGCATCAGATATGAGGAAATTACTGGCAAAAAGTATATAGGGTTCAAAAAGGAGTAGCAAAAAATGTGTTTATTAGGTGAAATTCGCACTAAAATGCTGGTGAATTTTCACTATTGGGTTGTTGTTTTTATTTTTATTATTTATTTTGTGGTTGTTTTATATATTTTTATTCTGTGAACCACCCTGAGACGCACAGGTATAGGGTGGTATATAAATTCAATTGATGATGATGATGAATATAATTGCAAATTGCTGCTGAAATGTGAATTTGCTCAAACTCCAGCTTTGCACAGAATTCAGTGGTTGGTGCAAAGGCTCCTGGGATGGCACTTGCAAAGGCTCATGGGAGTCCTGTTTTTGTACCCTTTCTTCTGGGCTATTTTAGGGCCGGTTTTGCCATTTTAAAAGTCGCTTCCGGGGCCGTGTGACACGTGCTTGTGCTATTAAAGAAAAAAATTACTTTAAAAGGAGAGTCACCCTTAAAAATTCAGGCCTTTGACTGACTTGAGAAACAGACTCCACAAAGAATAGGATGGGAGCCACATAATCTAAGAGCAACTAACTTGAGAACTGGATTCCTCCACTCCCATTTGCTTGGCGATCCGATCGTGCTCTTGCATATTCTGTTTCTGTAATTCCTCCTGCCCTGAAATATCCAGTTACTCTCCCCATCCACCCCTTTGCTTCTGTTTGATACAGGATCCCTTACAGTAAAGGAACCAGGACAGAATCCGCTGGGTTCGTAAAACTTCTGTGCATTCTTACCACTTCTCTCGCCGTTGGAGATCTAATGTGAAACTGAGTCCCACTTTTGGTTGGAGGAGAGAGAGTTATTGGAGTCCTTCTCCAGTTTCAGGTAGCAAGTGGTCAGGGATGATGGTAACTGTAGTCCAACACCATCTTGGACATTAAGAGTGAAGTGAGGAGGGGTTGGTAGCCTGCAAGAGAGAATTCTCTATAGGAAGCTATAACACTCATGCAAGCCAGTAGTTTAGTTTGTAGTAAAGGGACCCCTGACCATTAGGTCCAGTTGCGGCCGACTCTGGGGTTGCGGTGCTCATCTCGCTTTACAGGCCGAGGGAGCCGGCGTTTGTCTGCAGACCGTTTTTCCGGGTCATGTGGCCAGCACGACTAAGCTGCTTCTGGCAAAACCAGAGCAGCGCACGAAAACGCCATTTACCTTCCCACTGGAGCGGTACCTATTTATCTACTTGCACTGGCATGCTTTAGAACTGCTAGGTTGGCAGGAGCTGGGACTGGGCAACAGGAGCTCACCCTGTCGCGGGGATTCGAACCGCTGACCTTCCGATCGGCAAGCCCAAGAGGCTCAGTGGTTTAGACCACAGCGCCACCCGCGTCCCGTTTGTGATTGTGCGTTGTATTAAACTGTTCCTAATGTTGCTGATTATTGTAACATACCTTAGGAACTTATGGTGAAGGTCAGATGAAAAATATCTAGAGGATGATATTGTTATAATTCCTGCTCCATGACTGCAGTCATGGGATTTTTGCCTATCACATGACATGGTATGTTTTGACTCCACAAAGTGGGAAGTGACGGATACAGGATGTTTGTGTTACTGTGTTCCGTGAAGTGGGACTATTGTCCTTTGTTCTTTTTCTCTTTGCTGTCTGATGCTAGAGAGAGAGGGAGCCATGTTGCAGTGCTCCATACGTAAACAAGTAGATTAGCCAAAATGCTGAGTTGCTGAGGTCTGTCACGCAAGATGCGCAAACTCTGCGGATCCCTAAGTGTGCCGATGTCTGTTGGCATCGGTGGCTGTGATGTTTGGGCTGAGGAAAGCTTTTGAAGCTCCCGAACAATCGACCAGGAGGGAGAGAACATGCCAGTCGGGCATGCGTCTCTACCAGGGTCCTACTTGAGTGTAGGATGATCTCCTGACAGATATCTGGAGGACCACAAGTTCATCGGTCCTGTGTTAAATGTAATAATAACTGGGAACAGGTGGGAGGCCTTTAGAGGACAGAGATGAAATGGGGAGCTCCCTTTTTGTGAAATGCTTTTGGCCTTGTGAAAATGCTCCCAACACCCCCTTACCAATCTTCTGAGGGGCATGCGAATGTAAGTGGGAAAAGTGTTTGATTTCTTTCATGCCAAAACTTGTATTTTAAACGCGGCATTCTTCAGCAGCATGCACAGCGCGACCTCTGGGTTGCATTTGCCTAAAGTCCTATCTGCACTATGCATTTAAAGCAGCATCGTGCCCCTTTAAACAGCCCTGGCTTCCCCAAAGAATCATGGGAAGTGTAGTTTGTTAAGGGTCCAAGGGAAAGAAGCCGAGAAGGCCGTTTTGCCAGCTGATCAGAACAAAAACCAACTTGGTTCCTCTTGGCCAACCTTTCCAAAAACTACAGATGTTCTGGACTCTACAATCTGGCCATTTTCTGAACTATTGTCCTCATCTAAGCATTTTTCGTGGTGACCTGGATTTTTTTGAAAATTGCATAGTGCTTGTTCCAACACATTAGAAGGTTCTGTGGCAGTTTAAGTGCTTAAGTGGCAGGCCTATGGATGCTGCAATGTTGATTTCTTGGCAGGAAGATACTTTGGATTGAGTAGTAACCGAGGTACATTGGGTAAGGACAGGGAATGGAACTGGCTTCCTTGAGGGTACATAAATCAGATCAGTCAATTTATTCCGGATTACATAGTACCTGGGTGGGGACCGTTCTGTCTGTAGGTGAAGGGCGGACTCTACTAGGCTCTCCTGAAAAGGTTCCTGCCTTTAAAAATGTATATTATGCTCATAGCAAAGCCTCTGGTTGATGTTTACAGACAGCTTAAAATCACAATACAAACAAATAAATCAAACCCTCCAAGTGTCCCTGTTTTCCAGGAATATCCCTGATTTAGAGAAGCTGTCTTGTTTTCTGATTTGATCCTGGAATGTGCCTACTAGATGGGTGACAGGGACCGGCTTCTGGGATCATCGGTCCTAAAGGATCTTTAGTGGCTCCCAGTACGTTTACGAGCACAATTCAAAGTGTTAGTAAAAGGTAAAGGGACCCCTGACCGTTAGGTCCAGTCGTGACCGACTCTGGGGTTGCGGCGCTCATCTCGCTTTATTGGCCGAGGGATCCGGCGTACAGCTTCCGGGTCATGTGGCCAGCATGACTAAGCCGCTTCTAGCGAACCAGAGCAGCGCACGGAAACGCTGTGTACCTTCCTGCCGGAGCGGTACCTATTATTCTACTTGCACTTTGATGTGCTTTCGAACTGCTAGGTTGGCAGGAGCAGGGACCGAGCAACGGGAGCTCACCCCATCACGGGGATTCAAACCGCCGACCTTCTGATCGGCAAGTCCTAGGTTTAACCCACAGCGCCACTTGCGTCCCCCACAATTTCAAAGTGTTGGTGCTGACTTTTAAAGCCCTAAACGGTCTCAGCCCAGTATACCTGAAGGAGTGTCTCCACCCTGGACACTGGACACTGAAGTCCATCTTCGAGGGTCTTCTAGTGGTTCCTTCACTGCAAGAGGTGAAGCTACAGGGAATCAGGCAGAAGGCCTTCTCAGTGGTGCACCATTCCTCCAGTCAGATGTCAAGGAGATAAAGAACTACACAACTTTTAGAAGACATCTGAAGGCAGTCCTGTATCGGAATGTTTTTAATATTTAATGTTCTATTATGTTTATATATGTGTTGGAAGCCGCCCAGAGTGGCTGAGGCAACCCAGCCAGATGGGCAGGGTATAAATAATAAAATTATTGCAGTTTTTATTATTACTCAGTGGTGTTCTCCGACTCCATAACGTACCAGTTTTAGGACATGCTCAGGACTTGAAGTCGAAAGAGAGTTGCACACATGAAGAGAAAGTTTGTGCACAAGCTGCACACTTCACAACAGACTAGAGATGTGATGTTTTAAAAACAAAAAAATTAGGAGCCCTTAGGAGACAGGGTCCTATATTCCCCTTTGGCATCCTGCTGTAGCAAACGCAAGGTAAAGGTAAAGGTACCCCTGCCCGTATGGGCCAGTCTTGCCAGACTCTAGGGTTTTGCGCTCATCTCACTCTAGAGGCCGAGAGCCAGCGCTGTCCGCAGACACTTCCGGGTCACGTGGCCAGCGTGACGAAGCTGCATCTGGCGAGCCAGCGCAGCACACGGAACGCCGTTTACCTTCCCGCTGGTAAGCGGTCCCTATTTATCCACTTCCACCCTTAGGTGCTTTCGAACTGCTAGGTTGGCAGGCGTTGGGACCGAGCGACGGGAGTGCACCCCGCCGCGGGGATTTGAACCGCCGACCATGTGATCGGCAAGTCCTAGGCGCTGAGGTTTTACCCACAGCACCACCCGCGTCCCTGCACAGCATACGCAAAGACCTGAGCAAAAACAGTTGACTCTCAGATTTCTTATTTCAGGTGGAGGATGATGTAGAAGACCCAGAAATGGACGTCCGCCTCGTCACCGTCGGACAACTAAGAAAACCTTGGATGAGTTTGCTGCATCATTATGAACACCGGTGCTTCATCCGCTGCCTGGCTGGCCTGTACAGCTGTCAGTGGCAACGGGATCGGCAGAACAGGATCGAGCGGGGCCAGTGCTGCTGCTGCAAGGTGAATGCAGATTCCCGTTAGATTCCTTCAGAAATGAGTCCCAGCCCATGGGTGGAAAACCTCGCCCCTCTCTTCCAGTGGTGTAGCGTGGGTGGCCGACACCCAGGGCTGCTCAGAAGGGGGTACGTGGGAGCGAGGTAAATGGATGCACATTCAATTGTCTAATGGCAACCACATCACCAAGTAGAATGCAGCCACAGAAATAAAAACACAAGAGTTATTCCATTGTCTGGAGAGGTCACAGAAGCCGTTTTCAATGGAGCCTGTGCCCCTAACAATTTTGCATACGCCTCTGTGGTGCTCCCAGGTTACGCCACTGCTCTCTCCCTCTGCCCAATGGCCCTATTCCTTGGGGGGGGGGGGAATTGGCTGGGGCACGGGCGGGTGGTGATCAGACCCCAAAGTGAGTGGGCCAAAACACGTACACCGTACATACTCCTTCTTCTCCTGTCTCCTTCCCCTGTCTCTCTCCGTCTTCTCATTCTCTGAGCAGGGGTGGAGGAAGGGGTGTGTGGTGGGGGTGGGTCGCCCCGGGTGTCACCACTGGGGGGGGGGTGACAGAATGCCGGGCGGCACTCACCACGGGGCCTGCAGCGCGCCCAATCCATGCGTCTCTCCTGGGAGTGACGCAGTGGCTTGGGCGCCCACAGACTCTGGCCACAGAATCCGTGGCCTTTTAGAAGTGGGTGGGATGTTTTAAATGCATTTCACTTGCTTTTAATGTATCGGGGGGGGGGGTTCCCAGTCTGTTTGGTTGTTTGGGTTTACGTCACTTTGGGTCGCTTTGGGCAAGGCGAAGCCACTAGCAAATGAAATAAATAAATGCATGAGAGCATTTTAAAGAAATCACCTCTGTAGATAGGGAGAAAGCTTTCCTATTCAACCAAACCAGGGGCTGCCAGCCATTTTGCACATTTGCAGAGGAGAGTCACTTTCAGTTGAAAAAAAGAGCTTTTATTTTTATAATTACTGACCTCTCATTCGGGTTTTCTTTCCCTTTGTTTCCAGAGGGAGTGCATCTTTTTCCTCTTGGTGTGCCTGTCGTTCTGCCTTTGGTTTGTCTTTCTGTACCTGTGGGGAGAAACCAAGAATGACTACCATAATTTTGACTGGTAGGTGCCCTGGTTATCTGACCTCTGAAAGCAACATCCTTAAAGAAAAGGGTTTCTTCTAGGAGTGGAGGAAGTGGTAATACAGACCACGACCGATTTACATGTGTCCAATTGGCACACAACCGCACATGTGCGCATTGTGGTGACCCAGAAGTGGCTGGAAAAGGGTGCTGAACGTGGTGGAAGATGCTGCGTTATTTTTAACTGGGTATGTACTGCAGCTTTTATTTCTTGTATTGTATGCTATTGTGTTACTATTTCGAATTATATAAACACCCGCAGGGTCCTGTTGTAAACAAAAATGGCCCTTTTCCCTTATGGGGTATCCAAGAGCCCGTATAGAGTCCTTACCTAGGTTCCCTATTGGTAGGAGAGAATAACAGAGGCCAACCAGAGACTATTGAGAAGCAAAGCAGCTAGTAAGCTTGATCTTTATTGATCTGTTGCAGCAGGGTGCTCCCCTCACCCGCAGGAGAAGAGGAGGAACCCAGAAAAATGGTGTGCAAGGCCTCATAAAGACTTTTGAAATTGCCACCCTGTAGATCAAGACCACCCCCAGAAACATCATACATACATCACAGAAGAGGTGTAACCTAAGACCACCCCTCAGATACATCACACCTACATCACAAAAAAGGCGGTCTAAAACAGAAATTTGAATGTTGTTTTTCTCCTGTCGTTGTTTATCTCCTGTCTGGCAGGTTACTTGATTGGATTGCCTGGGGAGCCTGGCCAGTCTTTTGTAATGATAAATACTTAGTTCCTAGGCCAGGTCACAGGCTCACACCCTATTCATATCTTAAATGTGTCCTTAAGACAGGATTTGTGAGGAAAGAGACAATGAGGAGGTCTCCCACTTTGACCTTGCAGAGAAAACATTTGGTCAGTTTAGGAATCAAAATGGTTCCAGGTTGGTCTTCCTGTGCTGATCTATGTATGTGCTTGGTTGGTACACTTATGAACATTACCATATATCTAAGACCATAAAATTCCCATCACAGTCCACATTGCCATTGTTTTTCAAAGATAGGACATGGACCATGGGAATGAAGCCTGTGGAACGGTGGTGTTCTGCAGACCGCAGTCTGGGAGCCCCTGGTCTAGGATAATGCCAGGGACTGGACTGAGGAGGAACAGTGGAGACCTCCGTGTCGGATTACACCAGGGCATCCACACAGCCCCCAAGATGAGACAAACCTCTCCAGGCATCTTCCTGAAGTTGTACAGCTCCGGGACGTCCACAAATCATCGGTCCTGGCACGCTCCAGCGACACATAGCAGATGCCTATGTGCACACACACTCAGCACAGATTAAGCAGAAACAAACTGGAGATTGGTGTGCTCATTCTGAGCTTTTATTTAGCACTATATACAGGACACGGGACGCGGGTGGCGCTGTGGGTTAAACCACAGAGCCTAGGACCTGCCGATCAGAAGGTTGGCGGTTCGAATCCCCGCGATGGGGTGAGCTCCCGTTGCTCGGTCCCTGCTCCTGCCCACCTAGCAGTTCGAAAGCACGTCAAAGTGAGGGAAGGTAAACGGCATTTCCATGTGCTGCTCTGGTTTGCCAGAAGCGGCTTGGTCATGCTGGCCACATGACCTGGAAGCTGTACGCCGGCTCCCTTGGCCACTAAAGCGAGATGAGCGCCGCAACCCCAGAGTTGGTCACAACTGGACCTAATGGTCAGGGGTCCCTTTACATTTATATACAGGACAAAGTGATCATGGCGTCCTCTCACTTCAGCTCCCAGAGAGAACAGAAAGAAAAAGGAAAAAAACACAACAGAGCGGAAGAGATAAGGCTAGCTCCTGTTCTCAGGTTTGCCAAGCCTAGAAAGTAAACACGGACATGTGATATAAAATAAAAGACTCCATCAGGCAAGGTCACCTTCCACCTGCCTTGCCCCAATCTCTGCTTCTCAATGTGTATTGTATTGTTTTATGTACTGTGGCTTGCCGTTGTTTTATTGATTATAGTTTAGATATTATTGTAACTCTTGAGTGGATTTCTGTTTAACTTTTATATGCTGATATTATTATTTTATACTATTCTAATGATTGTTGAACGTTACTTTTTTGATGGAGGTTGCCTATTTTAAAGTTATGTTTTGTTATCACATTTTTGTATTGCATTAGATCGTTATAAGATGTACATTTTTTGTTTGTTCAGCTTGTAAACCCCCTTGAGGATTGTAAGATAGAAAGGCGGTATACAAATTAAAAATGATGATGATGATGATGATAACCGTCACACATCAGCAACGGAGGAATGAAATGATTACATTCCTCTTGAACCTTCCCGAGAAGAGGAGGACAGTATGGATTTACAACAGTGGTTTGCAGAAGGCTGCAGAGGGGAGAAGCTGAGAAATATTGGGAGAGGATCAGGACGAAGAAGACACACCAGGGGAGAGACAGCTGACGGACTCAGTTTCTTTGGAAAGCATTTCTGAGGCCCTCGCTCCCAGGACCCGATGGGCATTGAGATTAGGAGAACAGAAAGATCA
Organism: Podarcis tiliguerta; assembly: GCF_965153285.1. Lineage (NCBI taxonomy): Eukaryota > Metazoa > Chordata > Lepidosauria > Squamata > Lacertidae > Podarcis > Podarcis tiliguerta. Next base: position 8,990,156 of record NC_139537.1, on the reverse strand, counting down.
GATCAGCCAACGCTGGGATGACGTAGAATAAGAGAGATGGAGGGGGTGGGACTTTACTCGGAGCAACGCCATTATCTAAGAGAGATGGCATTTCTATCTCTCTGCCCCTGATGTTGGGGAAGATGGAGGCCACAAGGAGAAGGGGACGACAGAGGACGAGATGGTTGGACAGTGTTCTGGAAGCTACCAGCATGAGTTTGACCAAACTGCGGGAGGCAGTGGAAGACAGGAGTGCCTGGCGTGCTCTGGTCCATGGGGTCACGAGGAGTTGGACACGACTAAACAACTAAACAACAACAACAAAGTTGGTGGCCATCACTGCTTCTCGTGTGAACAAATCCCATAATTAAATTATGCGCTTTTGTCCTTCTTCAATCTTCCAGGATATGTGGTAGAGACATCTCTGTACTCCAACAGAAGGGACTGGTCAGGGGCGTGGCTTAGGAACTGCTGGGAGCCTGCCCTCCTGAACCTTCTGGGAGTTCTCGGTCCACATACTGCTTAAGCCTGCCTTGTAGAATTGCCACCAATTTGGGTGGCTTCAAAAGAGGATTAGACAAATTCACGGCTATCAATTGGGCATTATGTTACGCATCAATTGGGCATTATGTGACGTGTCATCCCTACTCCACTGGAACAGCCAAGGTCATCCATTGCCGTGACTGATAAAGGAGAGAGCCGTTTATACAGCTGTGTTCTTGTTATGCATTTGCTCAACAGCTCAAGTTAATGCATTTTAGAAATGCTCCCTTGGAGAAAGAAGAAAAGGGGGTTTTGGGGTCCCGGTTCAAACTGACTGCACAGAAACCCATTCCTTCATCATGACGAGCCCCTGCCTTTCAAGATTTAGAACCCTGGCTCATCCCATACGTAACGAGTTTGCGTTGCATTTTTAGGTACAATTATGGGAACTTAGGCTTCTGGTTTCACTGGTCTGCTGTCTTCCTGATCCTCGCTGCCATCGTTTTCACCTATCTCTTGTTATTACTGGTAAGCACAACTCTCTTTTGATTAAAGGCTTCCCAAGGGGATGGTTCAGGTTGGCAGCCAAGTCATAGAATCATAGAATCATAGAATCATAGAATCATAGAATCATAGAATTATAGAATCATAGAATCATAGAATCATAGAGTTGGAAGAGACCACAAGGGCCATTGAGTCCAACCCCCTGCCAAGCAGGAAACATCATCAGAGCACTCCTGACATATGGTTGTCAAGCCTCTGCTTAAAGACCTCCAAAGAAGGAGACTCCACCACACTCCTTGGCAGCAAATTCCACTGTCAAACAGCTCTTACTGTCAGGAAGTTCTTCCTAATGTTTAGGTGGAATCTTCTTTCTTGTAGTTTGGATCCATTGCTCCGTGTCCGCTTCTCTGGAGCAGCAGAAAACAACCTTTCTCTCTCCTCTATGTGACATCCTTTTATATATTTGAACATGGCTATCATATCACCCCTTAACCTCCTCTTCTCCAGGCTAAGTCTCCACCAAGTCTCCACCAAGGTGCAGTGCTGAGGCTGTAAAAGCTCTGGGAGGGGACCATATCTGTGGAGACGGGAGTCATGGGCCGTGTAGGTGGCATAATGCGCAGGTTGCTTGTAGAATGTATTAGGTTCAACACCCAACGTCCCTTGATTTGTTTTAGCAGATTTGCCCCCTGCCTTTCAACCCAAAGATATAAGGAGATATTTGATAGCAGTACAGTGGTACCTCGGGTTACATACGCTTCAGGTTACATATGCTTCAGGTTACAGGCTCCGCTAACCCAGAAATAGTGCTTCAGGTTAAGCACTTTGCTTCAGGATGAGAACAGAAATCGTGCTCCGGCGGCGTGGCAGCAGCAGGAGGCCCCATTAGCTAAAGCGGTGCTTCAGGTTAAGAACAGTTTCAGGTTAAGAACGGACCTCCGGAACGAATTAAGTACTTAACCCGAGGTACCACTGTACTGGAACAGGAATAGACTCTTTGAGAGACCCTCGAGAGCTGCTGCTATTCCAAACAGACCTGGGGTCTCCAACATGGTGCCCATGAGCCCCAGGGCACCCTCAGACACCCTCTGCAAAGCCCACCAAGGCCTCCCATTCATCCCAATTTTTGAAGCTTTGAGGTGTGTGTGTTTCTGAGCATCACCTGACTTTCTCCTGTGAAACAGATATTCAGTAGTATCCATGAGAGTTCCTTAGATTTCCAAATGTGTTTCCGGAGCCATAAAAAGTTGGCGATCACTGGAGTGAACATTTGTGGACTAGACGGACTCATATTCATATACCCGGCATATCAAATGATCTTCAGATTGGATCGATTCCCAATTTTATGTAGCTTTGTGCTTTCCTAACTGCCCTGTGGTCTTTGGATGTAGGGCAATAAATGAATTTAATAGAAATCCATACCCCCTCCTTTGGTAATCCTCATAGAACTCTGGCCCAATAGTTGCCATTAGATTTTGAATTGATTTTAGAATGAATTGATTTTATAATGTATTTCAATTAATAGATTGTGATTTTATGTAAACTGTGTTACTTTTACTGTTGTTAGCCACTCTTAGCCCAGCTTTGGCTGGGGAGGGTGGGATATAAATAAATAAATAAATAAATAAATAAATTATTATTATTATTATTATTATTATTATTATTATTATTATTATTATTCCCATCATTGAAATCAACCAGGCTCCAGGGCTCTGAGTTGTGGGTACGACTAAGTACCTTCCTGCCAATGTTTCCACAGATCATAGCAGTGTGTCTGATATCAGAGAGGCAGCGGTTGTATCTGCACTGGAGTCACAAGGTAAATTGTTTAACCTGTTGCCCTTCCTTGTAATAAAACAATTTCAGGCCCAAGTCTCTGTGTAGGAACCAGATCATCCTCTGAACTGGTGCCATAAGAGTAGCTGAGACTGGCAAGGGCACCAGCGGCAGAGCAACTGCGTCAAATCATGCTAGATTCAGGCCAAAGCCCCACCTAGTCCAGCGTCCTATTCTTAAAGTAGTCAACCAGATGTCTCAACGTACAGAGTAAAAGCAAGACTTGGGCACAGCATCATTTCCCCCACTTGGAGTGCCCAGCGACTGGGCGTACTGCCTCCAATAACAGCTTGATTGGTTGATTGTATTTCTCGCTGCGAGAAGTGAGGTTACAGGGAACCAGGCAGAGGACCTTCTCGGTGGTGGCGCCTGCCCTGTGGAACGCCCTCTCATCAGATGTCAAGGAAATAAACAACTAATTTACTTTTAAAAGACAACTGCTTAGGGAAGTTTTTAATGCCTGACATTGTATTGTTTTCAGTATTCGGTTGGAAGCCGCCCAGAGTGGCTGGGGAAACCTAGCCAGATGGGCGGGGTATAAATAATAAATTATTATTATTATTATTATTATTATTATTATTATTATTATTATTATTATTATTATTATATTCTGCGCCACATTTCATTCAGATGAATCCCAAAGTGGCTTACGGAAAATAAATAACAACAGCACAACAGAGCATAAACTTAGAGGTAAATCATAGCCATTGCAGCTACTAGTCCATGGGTAGGCAAACTAAGGCCCGGGGGCCGGATCCGGCCCAATCACCTTCTAAATCCGGCCTGCTGACGGACTGGGAATCAGTGTATTTTTACATGAGTAGAATGTGTCTTTTTATTTAAAATGCATCTCTGGGTTATTTGTGGGGCATAGGAATTCGTTCATTTCCCCCCCAAAAATATAGTCTGGACCCCCACAATGTCTGAGGGACAGTGGACTGGCCCCCTGCTGAAAAAGTTTGCTGACCCCTGTTAGTCATTGACTTTGAGGAATCAGAGAACTGTAGAGTTGGAAGGGACCTCTCAGGGTCATCTAGACCAACCCCCTGCAACGCAGGAATCTCAGCTGAATCATACATGGTGGGCGGCCACTCAGCCTCCGGCAACCGCACACTTGCAGGGTTAAGAAATCATTTTTAACTCAGACTGAAGTTCCCAGGTGTCAAAAAAGGTTGTTTATGTATGCCACTACTGCGGCCCGTGGGACGCGGGTGGCGCTGTGGGTTTAACCACAGAGCCTAGGACTTGCCGATCAGAAGGTCGGTGGTTTGAATCCCCGCGACGGGGTGAGCTCCCATTGCTCGGTCCCTGCTCCTGCCAACCTAGCAGTTCGAAAGCACGTCAAAGTGCAAGTAGATAAATAGGTACCGCTCTGGCGGGAAGGTAAACAGCGTTTCCGTGTGCTGCTCTGGTTCGCCAGAAGCGGCTTAGTCATGCTGGCCACATGACCCACAAGCTGTACGCTGGCTCCCTTGGCCAGTAAAGCGAGATGAGCGCTGCAACCCCAGAGTTGGCCACAACTGGACCCTTTACCTTTACCTTTACTGTGGCCCATGTTTTGTTAGCCCCAAAATGGAAAGTGAGCAGGTGAAGAGCTACCAAGCGAAGGTAAAATACTTTTTATGTATGAAATGATGGCAGCGAGAGTGCTCCTAGCCCAGAGATGGAAAGCAGGAGAAGTACCAACAGAAGAAGAATGGCAGATGAAACTGATGGAATATGCGGAAATGGCGAGACTGATGGGGAAGATCCGAAACCAGGAAAACCAGTACATTTCCGAGCACAATTCAAAGTGTTGGTGCTGACTTTGAAAGCCCTAAACGGCCTCAGTCCAGTATACCTGAAGGAGCGTCTCCACCCCCGTCGTTTTACCCGGACACTGAGGTCCAGCACCGAGGGCTTTCTGGTGGTTCCCTCACTGTGAGAAGCCAAATTACAGGGAACCAGGCAGAGGGCCTTCTCAATGGTGGTGCCCACCCTGTGGAACGTCCTCCCTTCAGATGTCAAAGAGAACAACAACTACCAGACTTTTAGAAGACATCTGAAGGCAGCCCTGTTTAGGGAAGCTTTTAATGTTTAATAGGTTATTGTATTTTAATATTCTGTTGGAAGCCGCCCAGAGTGGCTGGGCTAGATCGGCGGGGTAGAAATAATAAATTATTTTTATTTTTATTAAGTATTTTCTAAAGACTGGAGTAAATTTGTAAAATGTTTAAAAGACCACTGTAAACGGTTAAAATCATTGGCAGAGATGTAATGACACTTGTAATGTGGAATTATTTATAATAATTATGGTTATTAAACAGATGGATAAGGGTAAAAGATACAGCAAACGTAAATTTAAATAATGGAACCCATGGAGGGAGGGAAGGAGGTCTGATGGTTCACAGGAACCTTGTATTTCAATGTTTGAAATTATGAAAAGCCAATAAAAAAATACCGTATTTTTCGCTCTATAGGACGCACCTTTTCCCCTCCAAAAATGAAGGGGAAATGTGTGTGCGTCCTATGGAGCGAATGCAGGCTTTGGCGGAAGCCTGGAGAGCGAGAGGCATCGGTGCGCACCGACACCTCTTGCTCTCCAGGCTCCAGGAAGCTATCCGCAAGCCTTGCGCACCTGGGAGGAGTTCCCCTGGGCGTGCAAGGCTTGCGGGCGGCAGCCTGCAGCGCGCAGCACGGGGCGCCCTTCGGAGGACGCCCCGTGCTTCGCGCAGGTGTCGGCAAGCCTTGCACGCCCGGGCGAAGTCCCCCCGGGCGCGCAAGGCTTGCGGGCTGCAGCATGCAGCGCGGAGCACGGGGCGCCCTTCGGAGGTGTCGCCAAGCCTTGCGCACGGGGGGAACTCCCCCCAGGCGCGCAAGGCTTGCGGGTGGCAGTCTACAGCGCGGAGCAGGTGTCTGCAGCCTGCCGCCCGGCCCGTGGGGCGCCCTGAAGCAGAGCGCCCCTCGCACCGGGAGACATCGGCCAGCCCCACAAGCTTGGGGGACAGCGGGGAGGCGCAGCGCAGCCACCCCACTGTTCCCTGACCTGGTTTTGGGGGGGAAATAAAGGAAACAAAATTTTCCTTTATTTCCCACCCCAAAAAGTAAGTCCGTCCTATGGGACGGAGCGTCCTATGGAACGAAAAATACGGTATATATATTTTTTGAAAAAGTGAGTGACGTCCTAACCAAAGAGGATTGGCAACTTAAGCTGACAGAATATGCACAGCTAGCAGACTTAACATATAGAATAAGAGAACAAGAAGAACATACACTTAGAGAAGATTGGGAAACATTTATTGAATATATGGGAAATAACTGCATACAGCTGAAAACACTGGCAGCATTAAGATAAATCCGACAGTATAAATAAGTTTTGATGGATGCAATAAAGGAATACGGAATGGTATAGTTTTTGTAATATATGCAGGGATTTTTGATATGTAAAATGAGCCATAGGAAGAAAAGAAGGGAAGTCATTGATATCTTAAGGGTGTAAAAATGAGTACCTTAAATTGTAAAACAGAACATTCAATAGAAATTATATATTTTTAAATTTATTTTAATACATTTTATATTTAAATTATATATTTTATATTATATTTTTATATTATAAATTTATATTATATATTTTAGTATATTTTTAAAAAAAGGGGGGAGAAATTGTTTTTAATGTTTGGTTCCCTTAGATCGCGACAGTGTTGGCCTTGGGTTTCTCCTGCTTTGCCTTTGCCATGGTATCGCTTCTCTGGACTACGCAGTGGAGCACCTTCTACTTGTCTTTTCAGGTGAGAAAACCGCTAGGCTTTATGTCAGGGAACTGCCATCGGAAGGACAGGAGGTGCAAGGGCTCTCTGAGGTTGAGAGAGACGCAGCAGCGGAAGAGGGAACCAGTAGGGGGAGAGCAGGAACTTCAAGGGAAGGTGAGTCGGAGGAATGGCTCAGAGACGCTTCCAGCGAAAACAGCGGGGAGGTCTCAGGACCTCCTATAGGGACACCCATTCCTCGCCGGAAACTGTCACGCTGAGAGTCCAGAAGACGTGTTTCCGTTAAGGAGCTTTTATGTTGGAAACGATTCCGAAAGCAACCACTTTCGGATTCTGCTAGCGATTGACACAGCCATGCTGGAAGGGCTCCGTCACAGGCAGAGGTTTGAGAACTTGATCAAACTCTGAGGGACTTGCAGTTTACGCACAAGCAGCTCTTCATCCCATCACAGCAATCCGAAAGTCCCCGAAAGCTAGCTTGTGACAGGGAGAGGCATCATGAGCGAACCAGCCGGAACTGGAGGAGCAGGAGCAGCTGGAGGAGGTCCAAGCCTGGAGGAAAGGTACAGAGCGTTGGAGATCCAGCTTGCCTTGCAAACGGCGAGGCTGGAGGAGAGGAGGGCTCAGGATGCAGAAAAGGGGAAGGAGAAAACCACCCCGCTCACCAGAAAGATGCCAGGATTGGTGCAGAAATTCGGGGGGGACCCCAGAAACTATCATGCCTTTAGAAGAGAGATGCAATACGCTCTCAACCTGCAGTTTGATGACTTCCCCGACGAGGAATCGCGAGTGGCTTTTGTAATTAGCCATCTCGAATCAGGGGCGAAGGACTGGGTTAGACCCCTGATGGCAGCGAATAATGAGATCTTAAAGGACACGATGAAGTTTTTTCGTGCCATGGACCTGATGTTTTCCAGCGACATTGAGCAGGGAGTGGTGCGAAGGCAGTTAATGGCTTGCAAACAGGGAAGCCGGTCTGTCCGTGAGTACTGGACTGAGTTTACTATGTTGATTTCATAGATTGGGGTGGGACCTATCGGCGGAACCCATTCAGATGCTTTTCGAAGAGGGGCTCTCTTCGTCCCTTAAAGATGAACTTTCCCGGGCCCCCAGGGCGGAGTCTATGGACCAGCTGACTAAATCCGCGCTGGCCATAGGAGCGCGCCAGGAAGCGAGGGCTTTGGAAAGGCGGGAAGGGAAAGGAGAACGTTGGAGGGAGCTCCGCATTCCAGACATTCCAGAGCCGCCTTTCCCGCCGGCAGAGCCGATGGAAGTTGGAACAGCGCGGGCGCGCGCAGTTTCAAACCTCAGTGAAGGGCGGAAGAAGGAGGGAAAGAGCGCCAAGAAATGTTATCTCTGCCAACAGCCAGGACACTTTGCCAGAGTCTGTCCACAAAGAAAGGAATGGCAAGGGATGGCAGGAGCTGTTGGGGGAGAAGAGGAGGAAAGCAAGGAGCAAGTAAAAGCCAACGCCTGGCTGCCACCATCGGGGCACAGCAGCCAGGCCAAAAAGCAGTGAAAGTGCCCACGCCAGAACCTCCCAGACCTGCTTTAGTGATAGAGGTGTTGCTAGAGCTGCCAAACGGACACCCACTACAGATCAAGGCGCTTTTGGATTCAGGCAGCTCCTGTAATTTCATGAGTAAGGAGTTTGCAGCTGAGCACCAGATACAGACCATCCCCTTAAGTAACCCCCTGCAGGTGACCACGATTGACGGCAGAGAGCTGTTGGGAGGAGAAGTGAACCAACAGACAGTCCCTATGATAATGAGGGTGGCAAGGCACACCGAAAGGATAGCGTTTAATGTGGCCACCTTGGGAGGAGCTCCCATCATTTTGGGGATGAGCTGGCTGGCACTACACGATCCTCTAGTGGGCTGGCATCAGAGGGTGGTCTCCTTTGGGTCAGCGCATTGCCTAGAACACTGCAAGCAGGGGAAGGTTCCAGGAGGAGCCAGACTCACGCTAGCCGGGATGGAGGTAATGAATAAAGGGAAGGTGCCTCCGCAATACGCAGATCTGAGCAACGTATTTAGCGAAAGGGAAGCGGACAAACTGCCGCCGCATAGACCCTTTGACTGTCAAATCAACCTACTCCCTGGGGCTCAACTCCCAGTGGGCAAGCTGTACGCCATGTCAGACAGGGAGATGCAGGAGTTGAGGGAGTTCATTGACAAAAACCTGAAGCGAGGTTTCATCAGAGAGTCCCGAGCGGTGGGGGGCAGTCCAGTGTTTTTTGTGGACAAAAAGAACACAGATAAGCCGAGACTTGTAGTGGACTTCAGGGCCCTAAATGCCGTGTCGGAACCCCTGGCTTTTCCTATGCCCCGAATTGATGACATTCTGACCAGGGTGAGGAAGGGGAAGATTTTTACAAAACTGGACCTGCGGGGGGCGTACAATCTGATACGCATAAGGAAGGGGGATGAATGGAAGACCACCATGTTCACCCCTTTGGGAGCATTTTAATACCTCGTCATGCCCTTCGGTCTCCAAGCAGGCTCAGCATGTTTTCAAAGTTTTATGAACCACGTCTTGGGACCTTTGCTCTACAAGAATTGTGTGGCCTTTTTAGATGACGTGTTGGTGTATTCGGAAGATGAAGAGCAGCATGTGAGGGACGTGCGAGAAGTGTTGGGCCGGCTACAAGCCAATCAGCTGTGGGTGAAACTGGAGAAGTGCCAGTTTCATACCAAGGAGGTGGAATTCCTGGGGTACCGCTTGTCAGACAAAGGATTGGCCATGGATCCAGGCAGGGTCCAAGCGGTACTGGAATGGAAGACACCGAAGACCAAGAAGGATGTGCAAAGATTCCTGGGGTTTGGGAACTTTTATTGGAAGTTCATCAAGAACTTTGCACACTTGACGGCGCCCATCACCGACTGCCTCAGTAGCAAGAAGAAATTTGTTTGGACGGCGGAGGCGGAGCGAGCATTTGAAGAACTGAAAAGGGCTTTCGCCTCGGAAGAACAACTTCTGCATGTGGACTTACGGAAACCCATGAGAGTGGAGACAGACGCGTCTGACCGGGCGGTAGGGGCGGTACTTCTTCAACCGGGAAGGAATACGTCGGAGTGGAGACCGTGCGCCTTCTTCTCGAGGAAGCTGAATAAGTCCGAGCGGAACTACACGGTGTATGACAGGGAGCTACTCGCCATTCACGAAGCGTTCCGGAGGTGGAGACATTTGTTAATTGGGGCACAACACAATGTGCAAGTGTGCACCGACCACAAGAATTTGGAGTATTGGAGAACGGCTCGAGTACTCAACCAACGACAAGTGAGATGGGCACAGGAATTCTCCAAATTCCACTTTGAAATTTGTTATGTGCCAGGCCCAGAAGCGTTCCGGAGGTGGAGACATTTGTTAATTGGGGCACAACACAAGGTGCAAGTGTGCACCGACCACAAGAATTTGGAGTATTGGAGAACGGCTCGAGTACTCAACCAACGACAAGTGAGATGGGCACAGGAATTCTCCAAATTCCACTTTGAAATTTGTTATGTGCCAGGCCCAGAAAACGTCAGGGCGGACGCTCTCTCACGCAAACCAGAGTATTTGGAGGGGGAGGGGGCAATCGAAGAAAGACATGTCATCCCTGAGGACCGGTGGGTGTGTGGGGCGGCGCTGGTGGGGCGACGAGAACTGGTAGAGGAAACGGAAAATGATGAGTATGCCCAGGATAAGCTCAGAGGTCTCAGTGGAGAGGGTGAGAGTCCCGAAGGTTTTGAGGAAAGAAATGGGGCATTGTATTACAAAGGGGCACTGTATATACCAGGAGGTGAATTGAGGGGAAGAGTACTCAAGCAGTTGCACGATAGCCCCACAGCGGGACATTTTGGACAACACAAGACCATGTGGATGGTTACCAGGGAATTTTGGTGGCCCAAGGTGAGGGAAGATGTAAAGGAGTATGTAAGACGGTGTGACCAATGTCAGAGAGCCAAGGGGGAAAGAAGGGCGCCGGCAGGGTTATTAGAACCATTACCCACACCAGAACGGCCTTGGGAAGCGGTATCAATAGATTTTATGACGGATCTGCCAAAATCCAAGGGGAAAACAGCCATCATGGTAGTAGTAGACCTGTTAACCAAGATGTGCCACTTTGTAGCATGCTCACATGCAGTCACAGCGGAAGAAACAGCTAAGTTGTTTGTAGAACACATCTTTAGGCTGCACGGCGCCCCCTTGAGGGTGATCTCAGACCGCGGCAAACAATTTACTTCCAGGTTCTGGAGGAAGCTCATGAGCTTACTGCACGTGGAAGTCAATTTTTCGACTGCCGGGCACCCTGAAACCAAATGGCATCCTCCAACAATATCTGAGGTGTTATGTCAATGACAGAGAGAACGATTGGGTCGAAAAGTTGGTGCTGGCAGAATTTGCCTACAACAATGCGGAGAATGTGTCCACAGGGATGAGCCCCTTTTTGGCTAATTACGGGTGTCACCCCAGGGCTTTTCCAGGGGAGGGAGGCGAGAGATGGAGCGTCCCAGCGGCCGAACATTTTGTAGAGGAGATGGAAGCGATCCATCGTCAGCTCCAGCTCAACTTAGAAAGGGCCAAGGCTCAATATAAGAAGCAGGCAGACAAGAACAGGAGGGAAGGTGAAACAGTAAGGGTGGGGGATCAGGTGTGGCTGTCAACCCAAGGGTTGCCGTTCAAAGGGGGTTGTAAAAAATTAAGACCCAAGAGATTGGGACCCTTTGAGGTCATTCAGCAGGTCAACCCAGTGGCTTTCAAACTCCGGTTACCCAGCCACATGAAATTGCACCCAGTGTTCCACAGGTCGTTACTGTCACCGTACAGGGGGGGACGTGAAGGGGAGCACACCAGGGGACCACCCTTGGAAGAAAGGGAAAGAAGCAACCATGTAGCGGAAATCCTCGATTCTAGGTGGAAGGGAAATCAGGTGGAGTATTTGGTGGCGTGGGAAGGGGAACCGGAGTCAGAAAACACCTGGGTGACTGCAGGGGAGGTCAATGACGAGGTTTTAACAGAAACGTTCCACCAAAGATTCCCGAGGAAACCACAGCCAGTAGCAAGGTTTAGGAGGGAGTATTTCGGCACCACCGACGAGGAAGAGGAACTGGAAGGATTCGCGGAGTCGGAGTTGGAAGAGGGAATGGACTCCGATGACGAGGAGTATCGAGAGACCAGGAACAGCAACAAGTGGAGGAAGGTGTTCGAAACCTCGGACGATGAGGAAGGGGTTTCAGGGGTTTTACCTCCTCACAACCCGTAGGGAAGGAGACGGGAGGGGGTGAAGGGGGCCCTGGAGGGGAGGTGGATGTCAGGGAACTGCCATCGGAAGGACAGGAGGTGCAAGGGCTCTCTGAGGTTGAGAGAGACGCAGCAGCGGAAGAGGGAACCAGTAGGGGGAGAGCAGTAACTTCAAGGGAAGGTGAGTCGGAGGAATGGCTCAGAGACGCTTCCAGCGAAAACAGCGGGGAGGTCTCAGGACCTCCTATAGGGACACCCATTCCTCGCCGGAAACTGTCACGCCGAGAGTCCAGAAGACGTGTTTCCGTTAAGGAGCTTTTATGTTGGAAACGATTCCGAAAGCAACCACTTTCGGATTCTGCTAGCGATTGACGCAGCCATGCTGGAAGGGCTCCGTCACAGGCAGAGGTTTGAGAACTTGATCAAACTCTGAGGGACTTGCAGTTTACGCACAAGCAGCTCTTCATCCCATCACACTTTATCTTAATGCTGCTTTATCTTAATGCTGCTTTAACTTAATGCTGCTTTATCTTAATGCTGCCGGCGTTTTCAGCTGTACACCATTATTTCCCGTATATTCAATAAACCTTTCCCTGTCTTCTCTAAACTTATGTTCTCCTTGTCCTCTTATTCTATATGTTAAGTCTGCGACTTGCGTATATTCTGTCGGCTTAAGTTGCCATTCTTCTTTAGCTGTGACCTCGCTAGTTTTCCATTTTTGTGTGTGTGTTTTTAAAGAGTTATGTGTCAATTTGTTGTTTAGTCGTGTCCGACTCTTCGTGACCCCCTGGACCAGAGCACGCCAGGCACTCCTGTCTTCCACTGCCTCCCGCAGTTTGGTCAAACTCATGCTGGTAGCTTCGAGAACACTGCCCAACCATCTCATCCTCTGTTGTCCCCTTCTCCTTGTGCCCTCCATCTTTCCCAGCATCAGGGTCTTTTCCAGGGAGTCTTCTCTTCTTATGAGGTGGCCAAAGTATTGGAGCCTCAGCTTCAGGATCTGTCCTTCCAGTGAGCACTCAGGGCTGATTTCCTTCAGAATGGATCGCTGTGATCTTCTTGCAGTCCATGGGACTCTCAAGAGTTTCCTCCAGCACCAGAATTCAAAAGCACCCATTCTTCGGTGATCAGCCTTCTTTGTGGTCCAGCTCTCACTTCCATACATCACTACTGGGAAAACCATAGCTTTAAGTATACGCCCCTTGTTGGCAAGGTTATGTCTCTGCCCGAAGCGTCTCATGGGGACACTTTGTCTTCCCAACAGGTCACAGCACCGTTCCTCCACATGGTTGCCGTATTCATCATGGTCCTCCTGGCGTGGCCAGTGGCTCTTCATTTATTCTGGACAGACAACAAAGGTACAATGAGCTCTGGTTGCTAAAATGAACATCTATTTGCAGATAGCGGCTGGGGCTGTTGCTCCTGGGGGAAGGTGTCTGACTTCAGCGGGGTCCTTGGCATGGGTCTGCTGATGGGCCCCCCACAACCACAAAGTTTTCTTGCATGCCCCTCCTCCCCAGTCTCCAAGTGGCGCAAGATCCGAGGGGTTCCAGGTACTTACCAAAAGTTTGGTTTCCTTGGAATGGGAGACAGTGGAAACTGTGGTGTCTTTAAGATGTATGGTTTATTTACACATACCGTATTGTTCGCTCTATAAGATGCACTTTTTGCCTCCTAAAAAGTAAGGGGGCCACTTAAAAGTAAGCATGGCTCTCACTCTCTGGCTTCTGCCTGCAGCCTGTTTTCTGCTCTCAGCTCACACACAACTGCTTGGGCAACTGTCCCTCTAGATACCAGCTGGGTGAGGTGGGGGAAAGACTCCTCAGGGGGTCCCTGCCATGGGAACATATTCATCCACTGCTATACCAGTTGCACTTGCTCCGGGTGGAGTATCAGGTCAGGTTTAAGGTGCTGGTTTTGACCTTTAAAGCCCTTTATGGCTTAGGGCCCTCATATTTACGGGACCGCCTCTCCTGATCTGCCCCATAAAGGACCTTAAGGTCCATAAATAGCAACACCCTAGTGGTCCTGGGCTCCAAGGAAGTCAGAGTATCCTCCACTAGGGCCAGGGCCTTCTCAGTGATGGCTCCGACCTGGTGGAATGCTCTGTCCCATGAGACCAGGGCCCTGCAGGATTTAACTTCCTTCTGCAGGGCCTGTAAGACAGAGCTACTCCGCCTGGCTTCCCATTTGAACTTAGACTGATCTTTTATTCCCCTTCCTTACCTCCCCTCCCCCTTTTTAGGAAGATTACCTACTCTGGGATCCCACAGCTAATTCTCCCCTGGTCTCCTCGCTAGCCCAAATAGGACTAATTTAGCCAGCTAGCCCTGGTGATCGTCTAATGTTTATTGGATGGATTTCCCCCCTAAATTGATTTTTGAATTCTGAATTTATTGTTATTCACGTTTTATACAGTATTTTACGCTGGTTTTTTGTTGTACCAATTAAGTGTTTTAAAATTGTTGTTAGCTGCCTTGAGCCCGGTTTTCTGAACCGGGAAGGGAGGGGTATAAAAAAAATAAATTATTATTATTATTATTATTATTTGCCCAAAGGGCCCCATCACTTCTTTTGTTATGCAAGCGATGGCCGTTATCTTGCAAAGAAACTTGCCTGACTAGTTGAAGGATTGAATCCTCCATTAGAATTTAATGCTTGCTTGCTTCAGGACCGAAGGGACTCAGGCATCATGCAGACTAGCCCTACAAAGTCGCCCCCACAGTGCCGTGGGACCACCCTCTAGAGTGGGGGGTGGGTGGGTCTGACTTTTCATAGCAAGTGGGCCTCAAGAGGACTTCGACATGGGACCTGTCGGAAAGGTATCAATTTCAAACTGTGTGTTTTGAGAGAGAATCCACTAACAACCTGTATTTCTATTTACAGGTAGGTAGCCGTGTTGGTCTGCCATAGACGAAACAAAATAATAATAATAATAAAAATTCCTTCCAGTGGCACCTTAGAGACCAACTACCGTATTTTTCGCTCTATAAGACGCACCAGACCACAAGACGCACCCAGTTTTTGGAGGAGGAAAACAAGAAAAAAAAATATTCTGAATCTCAGAAGCCAGAACAGCAAGAGGGATCACTGCGCAGTGAAAGCAGCAATCTCTCTTGCTGTTCTGGCTTCTGGGATAGCTGCGCAGCCTGCAGTTGCTCCATAAGACGCACACACATTTCCCCTTACTTTTTAGGAGGGAAAAAGTGAGTCTTATAGAGCAAAAAATACGGTAAATTTGTTATTGGTATGAGCTTTCGTGTGTGCTACTGCTCATACCAATAACAAACTTAGTTGGTCTCGGTCCGTATAGTTAAAACGATGGTTTTCCCAGTAGTGATGTATGGAAGTGAGAGCTGGACCATAAAGAAGGCTGATCGCCGAAGAATGGATGCTTTTGAACTATGGTGCTGGAGGAGACTCTTGAGAGTCCCATGGACTGCAAGAAGATCAAACCTCTCCATTCCGAAGGAAATCAGCCCTGAGTGCTCACTGGAAGGACAGATCGTGAAGCTGAGGCTCCAATACTTTGGCCACCTCATGAGAAGAGAAGACTCCCTGGAAAAGACCCTGATGCTGGGAAAGATGGAGGGCACAAGGAGAAGGGGACGACAGAGGACGAGATGGTTGGATAGTGTTCTCTAAGCTACCAGCATGAGTTTGACTGTGGGAGGCAGTGGAAGACAGGAGTGCCTGGCGTGCTCTGGTCCAGGGGGTCACGAGGAGTCGGACACGACTAAACAACAACAAAGTGCTACTGGAAGGCACCTGTATTTCGAGAGAAAATGGTTTAGAAATGCGGGGTTTCATGCTGGCTTATTTTTATTTAATTGCATATTAGGGCAAAGAAAGGAAAATGGGATTGGGGGTGAGAAACATGACATGACCCAGGCCAGCAAATACTTATTCATTCCTACTTGGACTTGTCGCCCTTCCCATTCAGCATAGCAAAGACCATGACTATTCTTGTTTCGTTCAGTTCTGCAGGTATTGATTATTTCCCCCTACGTGGCCATCCTCATCTGCCTTCTCTTCGTACCCCTGGGGTTCCATTCTCCCTGTATTATGGAGAAGGGGGTGCTGGGTCCCAAGCCGCACCTGATTGGCCACAGAGGAGCACCAATGGTAGGTTGAGTTGGAAGGCGGGGGGGGGGGGGACTTCAGAATAACCTGACGCCATTACGCTTCCTCCTCTTTCGGATAGTTGGTTTGTTTTTAACCTTTATAGAAATCCAAACCATTTTTCTCACCTGATGAAGAGCTCCTTTGCCACCATTTAATACTAATACTAATACTAATACTAATACTAATACTAATACTAATACTAATACTAATACTAATAGAATCATAGAATCATAGAATCATAGAATCATAGAGTTGGAAGAGACCACAAGGGCCATCGAGTCCAACCCCCTGCCAAGCAGGAAACACTATCAGAGCACTCCTGACATATGGTTGTCAAGCCTCTGCTTAAAGACCTCCAAAGAAGGAGACTCCACCACACTCCTTGGCAGCAAATTCCACTGTCAAACAGCTCTTACTGTCAGGAAGTTCTTCCTAATGTTTAGGTGGAATCTTCTTTCTTGTAGTTTGGATCCATTGCTCCGTGTTTGGATCCATTGCTCCGGTGTAAATAATATATTATTTATACCCCGCCCATCTGGCTGGGTTTCCCCAGCCACTCTGGGTGGCTTCCAATAAAACACTAAAATACAATAACCTATTAAACATTAAAATCTTCCCTAAAAGTTTGGTAGTTATTTTTCTCTTTGACATCTGGTGGGAGGACATTCCACCGGGCGGGTGCCACTACCGAGAAGGCCCTCTGCCTGGTTCCCTGTAACCTCACTTCTCGTAATGAAGGAACCGCCAGAAGGCCCTCGGCGCTGGATCTCAGTGTCCGGGCTGGAAGATGGGGGTGGAGACGCTCCTTCAGGTATACTGGACGTTTCTGTTGGTCATACTCAATTAAGGACTTCGGACGACAGTCAACATGTGTGCCGTTACACAATACACAAGACCGTCGTGGCGAATATTTGCACAGTGCCTGGGTGGGGGAACTTTTTCAGTTCAAGGGCCACATTTAATTCAGGTTAGCTTTCCAGGGGCCACATGCCACGAGTGGACAAGGCCAGGGGCAAAAAGAAGTGAATTTTACAAGTGTGCAGTTGTCTTGTTTCTCCATGCAATCCCATAGCTCTATCCAGGCCAGTCAGAAACCTTATCAGAATTCATTTCAAGGAAGGATCGGAAAGATTTGTAATTTATTTAAGAGACCACTGTAAGCAGATGGAAACATTAGCAGGATTTTAACAACACTTGTAAATGTAACAAATGCGTTGGATAATATGGAGAGATATTAAAATATTGATGGTGAAATAACATGCAGTTGGAAAACATGACAATAGGACCCGTGGAGAGGATGGAGGGAAGTCTAGAGATTCAGAGGAATCTCTAAATCTGAGTATGTATTTGATACTGTTAAAATGTTACACTTGTAAAATCAAATAAAAATTATTTACCAATAATTTTAAAAAAGCATTCTCAGAGTTCCTTTCCAAGAAATGCTCAAGGAGGTTGCAAAACAGGGATTGGGGCTGTTTGCCCATCTGTCATGTCTTCCTCTCTCATTTTTATAACAGGTAGCTCCCGAAAATACAGAGATGTCGTTCAGAAAAACTGCCGCTTACGGTGCTATTGGCTTTGAGACGGATGTCAAAATTAGGTGAGCTTCTGGAGCACGGCTTCCCAGATGGGGTCAATATTTTTTTCCCATATGTGCTCTGCTCTCTTAAGGGATCGTTACTGCCTGCTGTGTTTAAACCATCCCTTTTAACTCACAAACTGTCGCTGGCGTCTTGGTGCTGCTTTAACAACCTGTTGGGTCAGGCCAGGGGCCAGTGCTGGATTTACGTAGAAGCTAAACAAGCTATAGCTTAGGGCCCCACTCCCTTGGAGGCCCCCCAAAAAATTAAAGGGGAAAAAACTGGGATGTACGTTTCCAAAATATAAGATAAAAAAACAAATAAATTAAAGCTACATAGAGCAACAGTGTAGGCTCCTATGATGTAAGTCATGGGCCCCGCCCGCTAGCCTGCTACCTCAAATATCAATGGTTTCAGGCCGGCGGTTCGAATCCCTGTGACGGGGTGAGCTCCCGTTGCTCTGTCCCAGCTCCTGCCAACCAAGCAGTTCGAAAGCACGCCAGTGCAATTAGATAAATAGGTACCATTCGAGCAGGAAGGTAAATACTGTTTCCATGCGCTCTGGTTTCCATCACGGTGTCCCGTTTCACCAGAAGCAGTTTAGTCCTGCTGGCCACATGTCTATGGACAAACCCCGGCTCCCTTGGCCTGAAAACAGGATGAGTGCTGCAACCCCGTAGTTGCCCTTGACTGAACCGTCCAGACCTATCTTACCTTTACCTCTCACTGGGCGTGTGAGAAGCCCACAAGCAGGGCATGAGCTCAACAGGACTCTGCCCACCTGCGATTCGCAGAGACTGCTATTCAGAGGCTTAATTCCTCTGACAGTGGAGCCAGAACATAGCCATGCTTGTTAGTAGCCGTCCAAATAAATCACTATGGTTTCCCACTATCCCCTGAAAACTGGAACCATAGAGAATATGTGACACGTCTCAGCTGTTCTCAGGCGACCTGGCGAACGGCCTACCTAAGACCCCAAGCGTGACGCGCGAAATTGCTTTTCTGTTTCGAACAGCTTGGACGGCGTCCCCTTCCTCATGCACGACAAGACGTTAGAAAGGACCACCAACATTGAGGCTGTCAATCGCACGTGGGCGAAGGCGCTTGCTGACTACTTCCCCTGGAGCGAACTGGAGAAGCTGAATTCTGGAAATTGGTTCTTTGAGGTATGTTGGAACGGGACTTGAAATGGAACTCAGCCCATCACATCTCCCAAGCTGGCTTCTGGGGAGCTGAGCAGCGGAATAGCCTTCCCAGAGCAGGTTTGCCCATGTTTGCAACTACAGCCCGGGCCTCTATGTGGTCTGCCTCACCCAAACTACCACCGATCGTCTTAGAGCTCACCCAAATGACCCTCCATTCGCCATACATCTTACCCACGTTGCCGCCCATATTCACTCTTCTCCCCAGCCCCTCCCTCCCTCACCAAACCCCCATTTCATTTGGACTTCACCAACTCTCCTGTATGCCCCTCCAAGCCATTCCTCTTACAGCTCACCCAAAATCCCCCTCTCTGCTCTGAGGTCACCCAGACTTACATCTCACCCAGACAACCATAGACCTCCTTAGTAAAGGTAAAGGTACCCCTGCCCATACGGGCCAGTCTTGCCAGACTCTAGGGTTGTGCGCTCATCTCACTCAAGAGGCCGAGAGCCAGCGCTGTCCGGAGACACTTCCGGGTCACGTGGCCAGCGTGACATCATTGCTCTGGCGAGCCAGAGCCGCACACGGAAACGCTGTTTACCTTCCCGCATAGTAAGCGGTCCCTATTTATCTACTTGCACCCGGGGGTGCTTTCGAACTGCTAGGTTGGCAGGCGCTGGGACCGAACAGCGGGAGCGCACCCCTCCGCGGGGATTCGAACTGCCGACCTTTCGATTGGCAAGTCCTAGGCGCTGAGGCTTTAACCCACAGCGCCACCCGCATCCCTATAGACCTCCTTAGGCCACAACAGTTTCCATTTGGGGGGCCCTGAAGTTTGAACTGTTATGGGTGTCTCTTCTTAAACAGCAATAAGGTCTGGGTAACCAGTGATTTTACTATTATTATTATTATTATTATTATTATTGTTATTATTATTATTATGGACACTCATGTTGCGAACGTGATACGTGCAGGAAGCACGTTTGCAACCCGCAGCGCTGCGTCTGCGCATGCACGGGTTGCGATTTAGCGCTTCTGTGCATGCGCAAGCGCCGAAACCCAGAAGTAACCCATTCTGGTACTTCCGGGTTCGGTGAGGTGCGCAAATCCAAAATTGCGCAACCCAAAGCGCCTGTAACCCAAGGTGTGACTGTATTATTATTTACCCTATTCATCTGACTGGGTTACTAGTACATCACAGAATCATTACAGGAAGGTGTAAACTTACAGCACAGACTGCAAAGCTATACTGATGTTACAGACGCGGGTTGGACACCACAGCAGTGAGAAGTCATAGAACCATAGAATTGTAGAGTTGGAAGGGACCCAAGGATCATCTAGTCCACCCCCTGCAGTGTAGGAATCTCAGCTAAAGCATCCATGACAGATGGCCATCCAACCTCTGCTTACAAACCTCCCAGGAAGGAGAGTCCACCACTTCCCAGGGGAGTCCGTTCCACTGTCAAACAGCTCTTACCATCAGAAAGTTCTTCCTGGTATTGTGTCGGAATCTCTTTCTTGTAACTTGAAGCCATTGGTTCGAGTCCTACCCTTCTTTGTTGTTCCACGACAGAGTACCACAATTATATATATATATAAATTAACTACTACATCTTAGATTTTGATTAAAATGGCTGCACTGGATAGCCTCATATGTCAAAGTCACTTGCGTGAATAAAAATTTCCTATGCCTTATAGTTTTCAAGTCGTGCGACACAAATTGGGTCTACTAGACACAAAAAGCAGGGACACGGGTGGCGCTGTGGGTTAAACCACTGTGCCTCTTGGGCTTGCCGATCGAAAGGCCAGCAGTTCGAATCCCCGTGACAGGGTGAGCTCCTGTTGCTCGGTCCCAGCTCCTGCCAACCTAGCAATTCAGAAGTACACAGATAAATAGGTACCACTCTGGCGGGAAGGTAAACAGCATTTTCATGCGGCTGCTCTGGTGCTGGCCACATGACCCAGAAAAACTGTCTGCGGAAGCGGACAAATGCCAGCTCCCTCAGCCTTTAAAGCGAGATGAGTGCCGCAACCCCAGAGTCATTCGCGACTGGACTTAATTGCCTGGGGGTCCCTTTATCTTTAGACACACACAAAAAAATAAAGAAATGTGGACTTAGGACACTTCTGGGGGCCCTCTGTGATTGGGGCCCCCGGAGCCAAAGTTTTGTTAGTTCCATAGTTGATCTGCCCCTGACAGTTTCATTGGTGTTAGATGGGCAGTGGCAGCAGAGCAGGACAGCTGCTGATCTGCCCTGTTCCTACTCACCTGGGCTGCCCCTCTGCTCACGGAGGCCACCTCCCTGCCTGCTTGCTCACTTGCCAGGGCTGCCTGCCCACCTGCTCTGATCCTCAGCTGCCAAAGCTGCTAGAGGTTTAAAGACTCTCTCAAGGCAAATCTAAAAAAATGTAGTATAAACACTGACAACTGAGAAACACTGGCCTGTGAGCGCTCCAGTTGGAGAACAGCCTTTACCAAAGGTGTCATGGGCTTTGAAGACACTCGAACGCAGGACGCAAGGGAGAAATGTGCTAAGAGGAAGGCACACTTGGCAAATCCACACTGTGATCAACTCCCGCCCGGAAACCTATGTCCCCACTGTGGAAGGACGTGTGGATCCAGAATTGGCCTCCACAGTCACTTATTGTTAAAACCATGTTTATGGAAGACAATCTCACTCGGCTATGAGTGATTGCCAAAGACGAGAGGTACTCGGACGTTTTGGCTCCCAAAGAATCGAAAACCGGAAGTGAGTGTTCCAGTTTGCAAACCTTCTTTGGAACGCGACGGGGCTTCCACGGCTTCCGATTGGCTGCAGGAGCTTCCTGCAGCCAATCAGAAGCTGTGCTTTGGACTTCTGGAACGGATTCCGTTCAACTTCCAAGGTACAAAGTATAGCATAGTGTGAACAGGCTACCAGTCTGTATTCAGTCATGTTGATGCCACACATTTAAAGAACATTTATACCATCCCTCATTGATGCTGAGGTCCTCCCCTGAGGGCCTTCTGGTGGTTCCCTCACTGCGAAAAGCAAAGTTACAGGGAACCAGGCAGAAGGCCTTCTCGGTAGTGGCCCTCTCCCATTAGATGTCAAGGAGATAAAGAGCCACACAACTTTTAGAAGACATCTGAAAGCATATCAGAAAGTTTTTAATGTTTAATGTTTTACTATGTTTTATATATGCTGTAAGATGCCCAAGGGACGCTGTAAGATGCAAAAGACATTGAAGGGACGCGGGTGGCGCTGTGGGTAAAACCTCAGTGCCTAGGACTTGCCGATCGCATGGTCGGCGGTTTGAATCCCCGTGGCAGGGTGAGCTCCCGTCGTTCGGTCCCAGCTCCTGCCCACCTAGCAGTTCGAAAGCATAGCAAAGTGCAAGTAGATAAATAGGTACCGCTTTATAGCGGGAAGGTAACGGCATTTCTGTGCACTGCGGCGGTGCTGGCTCGCCAGAGCAGCTTCGTCACGCTGGCCACGTGACCCGGAAGTGTCTCCGGACAGCGCTGGCTCCCGGCCTCTTAAGCGAGATGAGCGCGCAACCCCAGAGTCGGACACGACTGGCCCGTACGGGCAGGGGTACCTTTACCTTTACCTTTAAGATGCCCAGAGCGGCTGGGGAAACCCAGCCAGATTGGCAGTGTATTCTTATTCTTATCCTTAATAAATAAAATGGTCATGGCTCCCCTCACGAAGGAATTCTGGGAAGTGTAGTTTACCTCTCACAGAGCTACAATTCCCAGCACCTTTGACAAGCCACAGTTCCTTTCCCCCCTAATTCCTTTGCAGAAGAGGCCGTTCTTCGGAATGCCCCCGCTCTCGCCTGAGGATGAACAACTGGCAAGAAAGCAGAGAGTCTACAAGCTCAGCGATCTCTTGAAACTTGCTTATCAGGAGGACAAACTGGTCCTCTTTGATCTTCAGCACCCTCCACTGCATCACCCTTACAGGGACACCTGGATCGACAGAACCGTGGAGGTCCTCAAAAACGAAATGGGGAACAAATCTCACTTGGTACGAGACGTCCCCTCCCCCGAAACCCTGCCCCTCTTTATCCAACTTGGATTTTCCCCCAAGTATGTTGCGTGTGGGCCAGATCCTGACCCACCAGGTATCAAATCACTGATGGGGATTGAAAAAAAACACCACATATAGGAAGCTTGCCTATATGAAGTCAGGCCATTGGTTCATCGAGCTCAGTATTGTCCACACTGATTGGCCGCAGCTTTCTATGTCTGTATTCTGATCTGAACAGCTAGATCTCCATCAGAGACTTTGCTGCGATCCGTACCTCCTGAGATAAGGGGGGTGGTTTCTGGGCATTAGGGATGAAAGCAAAATTACTGTATTTTTTGCTCTATAAAACTCACTTTTCCCTCCTAAAAAGTAAGGGGAAATGTGTGTGCGTCTTATAGAATCATAGAATCATAGAGTTGGAAGAGACCACAAGGGCCATCGAGTCCAACCCCCTGCCAAGCAGGAAACACCATCAGAGCACTCCTGACATTATGACGCGAATGCAGGCTGCGCAGCTATCCCAGAAGCCAGAACAGCAGGAGAGATTGCTGCTTTCACTGCGCAACGATCCCTCTTGCTGTTCTGGCTTCTGAGATTCAGAATATTTTTTTTCTTGTTTTCCTCCTCCCAAAACTGGGTGCATCTTGTGGTCTGGTGCGTCTTATAGAGCGAAAAATACGGCAACTTCATTTGCACACTCCAAAACAACGTGCAAACCCGAACGGGTTCACCCTTTGAAAT
Organism: Podarcis tiliguerta; assembly: GCF_965153285.1. Lineage (NCBI taxonomy): Eukaryota > Metazoa > Chordata > Lepidosauria > Squamata > Lacertidae > Podarcis > Podarcis tiliguerta. Next base: position 8,966,780 of record NC_139537.1, on the reverse strand, counting down.
TTGCGCTTCTCCGAATTTGACGATGTTGTTCTCCAGCCAGGTAGCTGAACAGAAACGCACCTTGTTTGCGGACGTTGCTTTGCAAAAGCAGCTTGTTCTCACAGAGGCCCACTGGTTGCTGATAGGAAGCCCAGAAGCAGACCCTGAGTGCAGCAGCTCTCCCCCCCCGCCCAAAAAAACTTGTGATTCCCAGCAACATCCACTCAGAGGCACATTGCCTCTGGCAACAGAAGCCGTTCTCCTCTGTTAATTTTGTCCTCATTCGTTTAGAAAGTAAGCAGTTTTCTTTGTTGCGTGGCGAGTTCCCGCCTCCCCCCGATGAAATAAAGACACAGGGCACAAGAATTCAGGTTAATGGGTCAAATTAGGCCACAACTTTACTGATTACAGGAATTGAGCGGTATTGGCTTAGGCATTGGTCCTAACTACTAACCGGCTAGAGGCCGGAAGGGTTAATGACCAGAGGGAGGAGTCCTGTTGAGGCACGTCAACTAGGACCTCCCCCGGGCATCACCGCGTGGGGGCGTGCCGTGGGCCCCCACCTCCTTAGGCATAGGACAAGGCCACGCCCCCCAGAATCCTTTACCAGACTACCCTTGCTTGGGGGAAGGTGATGGCGCTACCTTCCCCCCCTTCATCTGCATAACAATACAGTGGTGCCCCGCAAGACGAATGCCTCGCAAGACGGAAAACCCGCTAGACGAAAGGGTTTTCCGTTTTGTAGGTGCTTCGCAAAACGAATTTGCTATGGGCTTGCTTCGCAAGACGAAAATGTCTTGCGATTCCTGGGGTTTTCCCCCCCTCCCCCCCTTTTTCCCAAGCCCCTAAGCCGCTTAACAGCTGTTCGCTAAGCCGCTGAACAGCTGATCTAAGCCATTTAACAGCTGATCTAAGCCGCTAATAGCCTTTTAGCAGCTAATCCGCTAACCCCTTAAACCTTTAATAGCCGCTAATAGCATTTTAGCAGATAATCCGCTAATCCCTTAAGCCTTTAATAGCCGCTAAACCGCTAATAGCGCTAATAGCGCTAATCCGCTAATGGGCTTGCTTCGCAAAAACGCAAGACGAAGAGACTCGTGGAATGGATTCTTTTCGTCTTGCGAGGCACCACTGTACTACAGTACCCCTACCAATGCCTAACCCCCAATACCGAAGAGTTGTGACGGTTTGCTACGAGGTAGGCAAAAACCAAATGGCTGGAGCCAATCTGCCATTTGGGAAAATTCCTACCAGGCCCCTTGACGGCGACCAACCGGAGTCCATAGCAACGTCAGAGAACCTATCCTAACAGGGTGGGATGGGCGGGAAAACAGGTTCAGCTGCAGCAGCGGAGGAAAAGAGGAGGAGCCTCGGCTGCAGCAGGTTTAAATAGCCGAGGCCCCGCCCCTGGAGCCAGCCGATTGGCTGGCCCAGGCTATGACATGGGCGGGGATTCCCTTAGGTATTGTGGGGGCTGGAGCCAGCCCCCGTGAATGTGGGGAAGGGGAGTGCCGCCCGCAACCCCACCTCCTTGTTTATCGCGGTAGTGGTTTTGTTGTAAGCCTGACTGAATATGCTTTATAGCTAGCCCTATGTTGAATGTTGAAAACATTCAAAATAAAACGACACAAACCTGCGGCAACTGCAACAAAATGTTGCAGCGTGAAGTGCTCACTGTTCCGGCCAGCCAAACCCGGCAGCTAGGCAAACTCTGATTCTCAGAACAGCATCAAAAACTGCGACTCAAGCCTTGGCGACCTTTAGAGGCTGAGCACGCAAGCCAGCAGAGATAAAAACTCTTTGCAACGGAAGTAGCCGACAGAGGCATATGTAAGCATATTTACAAGTGTTTATTCAGCATCAGGACAAAAGAAAAACATGCCTGCTTCCATTTGTGTCCAAGTAAACAGCATAGGCATGGGACGTGGGTGGTGCTGTGGGTTAAACTACAGAGCCTAGGGCTTGCCGATCAGAAGGTCGGTGGTTCGAATCCCCGTGACGGGGTGAATTCCCGTTGCTCGGTCCCTGCTCCTGCCAACCTAGCAGTTCGAAAGCACGTCAAAGTTCAAGTAGATCAATAGGTACCGCTCCGGCGGGAAGGTAAACGGAGTTTCTGTGCGCTGTTCTGGTTCGCCAGAAGCGGCTTAGTCATGCTGGCCACATGACCCGGAAGCTGTACGCCGGCTCCCTCGGCCAATAAAGCGAGATGAGCGCCGCAACCCCAGAGTCAGCCACGACTAGACCTAATGGTCAGGGCTTCCTTTACCTTTAAACAGCATAGGCAAAAGCTATATACAACGGAAGTTCCCAGCAGACTGTGCTGGAAGTAAACAGACATACAACTCCATATGCCTGTTCTAATGTGGAATGGAACTATATCCTAACAGGAATAATTTCTGTTCATCTTCTGCCAATCGCAGGTCTTGTGGCTGGAACCAAATTATAGATCCATTGTCCAGAGCTTAGCTCCTGAATTCCAGCAGACCTCAGGCGTGGCTTACCCTGTCGAAGTCCTCCAGATGTCCCGTATTTCCAGACTCAACTTGGACTACAGAGATTTGCGCTGGGTAGACATTCGGTAGGTTGACTCCGCCACCCACCCTCAGAGAACATATCGGAAAACCGAGTCTTGATTTCTGCAGTGAATGTTTTGGGCAAATTTCAGCGAGACGTTTATGAAGTGGCAGATCAGTGGTTCCCAAAGGGGGGGGCGGTACCGCCCCCTGGGTGGTGGTGGGATTGCCTGGAGGGGTGCTAAGGGGCAAGGGGGCAGCAGGAGGGTGCTGGAAGTGGCGATTTAAGACCCCCGCTGAGTGACTTCAACCCACGTATTGGGAAACTGGTATCCCTCCATCAAGTCCACTCATCACATTAAGAGTTTACAGAGTAGTTTCTAAGTGCCTAAAATGGGGAGGTCAAAATACCTCCAGGGCAAATGCCTGTTCTTGAAGCTGAGCTATGGAACTCCTTGCCACAAGGCCGATGCTGCTCCAGAGAATTTAGCAATACTGAAAGACGGCTTAGTAGCACTAGGGAATGATGATGGCCCTTACTAGCTGATTAATAATAATAATAATAATAATAATAATAATAATAATTTTATTTATTTATACCCTGCCCTCCCCAGCCAAGAGCGGGCTCAGGGTGGCTAACAACCAATAATAAAAACAAGTTGATTGAAATGCAACTTAAAAAACAAGATTAAAATACAACATTAAAACAATTAAAACATTAAAATTCAGCCTCATCACAGGAGGCGAAAGGAAAAAAGAAAGGCGGGGCGGGAATCAAATTGATTCTAAGCCAAAGGCCAGGTGGAACAACTCTGTCTTACAGGCCCTGCGGAAAGAAATCAGATCCTGCAGAGCCCTGGTCTCATGAGACAGAGCGTTCCACCAGGCCGGAGCCAGGGTTGAAAAGTTGCCCTGTCTCTGGTTGAGGCTAATCTGACTTTCTTAGGGCCCAGGACCTCTAAGGTGTTGCTATTTATGGACCTTGAGGCTCTCCATGGGGCATACCAAGAGAGGCGGTCCCATAGGTACGAGGGTCCTAGGCCGTGAAGGGCTTTAAAGGTCAAAACCAGCATCTTAAATCTGACCCTGTACTCCACCGGGAGCCAGTGCAGCTGGAAAAGCACTGGGAGAATCTGCTCCCATGGCAGAGACCCTGTGAGGAGCATTGTTGCAGCATTCTGCACCCGCTGGAGTTTCTGGGATAGCTTCAAGGGCAGCCCTGCGTAGAGCGAGTTACAGTAGTCAAGCCTGGAGGTGACCGTTGCATGGATCACTGTGGCCAGGTCAGGACGCGAAAGGTAAGGGAGCAACTGCTTGATGCGGCAAAGGTGGAAAAATGTCGCCTGGGCTGTTGCTGTAACCTGCAACAATTATGCCCGAGTCGGTCTCTGCCCACCACTGGCTTTGCCCCTGCGTCACCATTTTGTGACTGGTGGGCTCCATAATTTGCAGCCACTGAAAGCAGGGCCTCAAGAACCCCCCTGGTCTAAAAGCAACCCCTGTGCTTACTTGACAGGGAATACGCGAAAGCCAACATCTCAACCAACCTCTGGGTGGTCAGCGAGCCATGGCTGTTCTCCCTGGCGTGGTGTTCTGGGGCCGATTCTGTCACCACCAATGCTGTCCACACCCTGGGTCACCTCCAGCAGCCTCTATTCCTCTTGGTAAGTGGAGACAGCATCTCGTGGTCGGTGAAAGGGAACCACGACTACTTGTCGTGGTTGATAGGCACTGAGACACCAGCACGCCACAAAATTTGGACTACCTTCGCAGTGGTACCTTGGTACTCAAATGCTGTGATTTTCAAACATTCAAAACCCAGAAGTAAATGGGTTCTGGTCAGACCTCACCTGGAGTACTGTGTCCAGTTCTGGGCACCACAGTTCAAGAAGGACACTGACAAACTGGAACGTGTCCAGAGGAGGGCAACCCAAATGGTCAAAGGCCTGGAAACGATGCCTTATGAGGAACGGCTAAGGGAGCTGGGCATGTTTAGCCTGGAGAAGAGGAGGTTTAGGGGTGATATGATAGCCATGTTCAAATATATAAAAGGATGTCACATAGAGGAGGGAGAAAGGTTGTTTTCTGCTGCTCCAGAGAAGCGGACACGGAGCAATGGATCCAAACTACAAGAAAGAAGATTCCACCTAAACATTAGGAAGAACTTCCTGACAGTAAGAGCTGTTCGACAGTGGAATTTGCTGCCAAGGAGTGTGGTGGAGTCTCCTTCTTTGGAGGTCTTTAAGCAGAGGCTTGACAACCATATGTCAGGAGTGCTCTGATGGTGTTTCCTGCTTGGCAGGGGGTTGGACTCGATGGCCCTTGTGGTCTATTCCAACTCTATGATTCTATGAAATGTTCCGGTTTTCGAACGTTTGTCGGAAGCCGAACGTCCGATGGGGCTGTCGGCTATTGTTTCCGGGGCTCCTGCACCAATCAAAAGCTGCGCCTTGGTTTTTGAACATTTCAGAAGTCAAACAGACTTCCGGAACAGATTAAGTTTGCACTTTTGTTTTTGCTATTTATTTTGCGTTTTTGTTTTTGAGGCTTTTTCGGTTAATTTGTTTTTGTGACTGTGTGGAACCCAGTTCAGCTACTGATGGATTGAATGTGTGACTGCAGAAATGGATAAAAGCCCCCCATCCAAACAATGACTATCATCAGTGCAGGGAAGAAAAAAAATTAATTGTAATTTTTATCATCTACAATACTGTCTTATTTATTTTATAGTACAGCACATTGATTATTGCTTTCATTTTATGGACCAATGGTCTCGTTAGGTAGTAAAATTTATGTTAAGTTGCTGTTTTAGGGGTTGTTTTTCGAAGTCTGGAACGGATTAATTCGTTTTGCATTGCTTTCTATGGGAAAGCGCGCCTTGGTTTTGGAACGCTTTGGTTTTGGAACGGACTTCCGGAATGGATTAAGTATGAGAACCAAGGTACCACTGTACTTAAAAAACGTGTTCACTTATGGCAGACTATGATTTATAAGAGAGTTGGTTTGAGTGAGGTTTCACTGCCCATATCCAGACCTTACAAGCGCCAGAGACAGGCCCAGATTTACAGAAGCCGTCCCGGTTTCTGATTTGATCCCAGAATGCCCCACTTTTCCTTAGGACGTCCCCATTTTCGCCGGAGAAATGTTGGCGGGTACGGATAGGACATCCCTATTTTCATCGAACTGTTTCACTGTCAAATGGCCCAGGTCCTTCTTTCTCATCATTCTTTTCAGAGTCCCACCCCCTCTCTGCAGTTTCACCTTGAGGTGTGACTCCAGTTTGTCCCCTGTTCTGTTACAGACACCCGGCGAGTACCGGAGTATGTGGATAGCGACAGACGTCTTGGCGGTCCTCTTCATCCTTCTCATATTTGCTTTTCACTGGTAAATACTTCCCCCCTCCCCATTCACCCCCAGGGTGACAACAAGAGCAAGTCCTTCTCAAGGCCTCCAACCTTAGCTGGAGCTTCTAAGAGCAGCGGTTCTCAACCTGTGGGTCCCCAGATGTTGTTGGACTACAACTCCCATCTTCCCTGAACACTGGTCATGCTGGCTAGGAATGATGGGAGTTGTAGTCCAACAACACCTGGGGACCCACAGGTTGAGAAGCACTGCTCTAGAGACTGGGTGCCCATCAGTCCCGGATGCTACAGTTGAGATTCCTGCACTGCAGGGGGCTGGACTAGATGACCCTCAGAGGTCCCTTCCAACTCTACAATTCTATGATTCTGCAATTCCTCCCGAGACATCTGCTGGTCCTGTATCATCGATGGGTTGGGGCTAGGGTTTCAACTCACTTCTGGGTCCGGTGGTATCCCAGTAGCCCCCCCCCCAAGTTGCTATGGGTTTTGGGGAGGGCCAGGTTCTGCAGTCTCCTGGCTGGCACAGTGCTGTCTTAAGAATATGCGGCGCTGGGGTGCAAAGATCTGGCCAGCACCCCCCCCCCAGTTTGCCCAGTCCCAGGCGCACAGGATGGCAGAGCCGGTCAGCGGCTTCAGCGTCTCGCTGGCTCGGTCGCCCCCGAAGTCACGGCACAGAGCTGCCTGCTTCTACCGGTCCACAATAGAAAGTGTCCTTTCATACTGCATCACGGTGTGGTACGCTGGTTTGACATCAACTGATAGGAAGTGCCTACAGAGGAATACAGCACAAGATATTATGGGCTGTCCCGTGAATTCGCTGGATGAAATAGCGGAAGAACGTTGCCTCAGGAGAGTGAGGAAAATTCCCAGGGATGATTCACACCCTGGCCGGCACTTTCTTGATCTCCTGCCCTCGGGCAGAAGATAATAGAAGCATGATTAGTCGCACCAACAGGGTAAAGAACGGCTTCTATCCGTGGGCTGTTAGACTGCTGAATGAAAAGATAACAACAGGGCAACTGACTTTCGGGTTTAGTGTGTGCGTCAGTAAACGAGGGGAATTAAGACTAAGAGAGCTGAGTGGGGGGTGCTCGTGTAATCTCACTGTATGCAAGTTGTACAAGTGACAATAAAGTATTTCAAAAAAAGAGCCCGCCGCAGCATTCCGACCAATGGGTGGGCTCAACTCTTGGGCCCCGGACTCTTAGCCTGGTGCCCCTGAGAGCCCAGCGCCCAGGTACCCCGCAACCCTAGCGCCTATGGGGAAGATGGCACTGCCCCTAAGGGCCCTAGCCAGTGGACTAATTCCACAGTATCATCTCCTTGAGAGCTGGACTGGGGGGGGGGGACCTCTTCGCTGGGTCTCTTGCCCCTCCTGGGAGCGGCCGCCAAGAACACATAACACCGGTCCTGAAAGACCTGCATTGGCTCCCAGTACGTTTCTGAGCACAATTCAAAGTGTTGGTGCTGGCCTTCAAAGCCCTAAACGGCCTCGGTCCAGTATATCTGAAGGAGCGTCTCCATTACCATCGTTCAGCCCGGACACTGAGGTCCAGCGCTGAGGGCCTTTTGGCAGTTCTCTCACTGCGAGAATTGAGGTTACAGGGAACCAAGCAGAAGGCCTTCTCGGTAGTGGTGCCTGCCCTGTGGAACGCCCTTCCATCAGATGTCAAGGAAATAAACAACTATCTGACTTTTGGAAGACATCTGAAGGCAGCCCTGTTTAGGGAAGTTTTTAATGTTTGATGTTTTATTGTGTTTTTAAAATTCTGTTGGGAGCCACCCAGAGTGGCTGGGGAAACCCAGCCAGATGGGCAGGGTATAGATATATTATTATTATTATTATTATTATTATTATGCTAGTTGCCAGGGGATTAGACTAGATTACCCTTTGAGACCTTTCCAATTCTACAATTCAGTGATTCCAAGTTTCTCCCAATTGACTCCAACCCTGCTGACATGTGAGCCCCTATGTATGCAATTAAAGGAAATTATTTTTAGAGAGCACAGCTCACATATTCCCTTCCCCCACCAGTAATCCTTACAATGGCCCCATAAGGTACGCCAATATTTGCACACCCACCCACCCATTGCAAACAGAGACCTGGAGGTGAGTGTTGGGGTGTGTGTGAGAGAGAGTTTCATGGATTGTGAATAATAGCATATTCTCCCCCCCCCCCGCCCAGGTGGAGAGAGGTGGTCCACACCACCTACGAAGCTCAAAGCAATGGGACCTTTGATAATGGTCCATGCAGCACACCTGAGACAGGTGAGCCTTGTTACGATATAGAAGCAATGCTGCTGCGAGCTGATTGCTTGAAAACAACATCACATGATGTTGGGAGTGTCCGTGGGAAACAGAGGCCACCGGAATTAGCTCAGAGTGTAATATGAGCTGTACAGGAAGTGTTTTGCACAGTCGACTGCTGGAGTTTGAAGAGAGCAGTCAGGTTTTTTGTAACGCTGCAAAGACAGAAATAAAGCCATGTAAATACGTTTCTGTCTATCTCTTTCCCCTGCCGGGAGGGCAGGAAAGAGGGGTGTGTTCTTCTCACGCTGAGAAGGATCGCCTGTCGCGGCCTCTGCCTGGATCCTGCCGGGAAAGCAGACAGGGAGGTCAACAGGAGACCAAGCCGGGTGCCTGGGAGAGTTGCCAGTTTCTCCTGATAAAGGCTTGGATTTCCAAGGCTTGCCCTCTCTGGGGTTGTGCCCTCAGCAAACAACATTCTAGCAGGCAAGGGTATTTGTCCATCCAGCACCAATCCGCCGCAGCTCTTAGGTAGAGCTTCTCCGCCTTCACCTGCCACCTGATCCCTTAACTCAGGGGTCAGCAAGCTTTACTGGCCATGAGCCGGATGACTCCCACAGAGATCATCCGTGGGCCGGACTGGCGCAGCGCAATGCCAGAAATCACGTCTGTGCATGTCCGTGGCGCCGGAAATCGCTTCTGCACATGCCCAGACACTGAAAACCATGCCTGCGCAGAAGCGATTTCCAGCGTCTGGACATGCGCAGAAGCAATTTCTGGTATCTGCGCATGGACAGGCGCCATTTCTGGCATCACTCGGCGAGTCCCCGCACCGCGTTGTTTTAGCGCAGCGCACAGGGGACTTGCCGAGTGGGCGGCTCGGTTTGCGGGTGGCTCGTGGGCCGGTAAAATGGTCTTCGTGGGCCGCATCTGGCCCATGGGCCGCACGTTGCCGACCCCTGCTTTAACTGAAGATGGAAGGCCGTTTTGCTCAGTGAAGACCTATGTGGAACAGGAAGCCCTTGCAGTCTCCTTCCTGTCCAGGAGCATTCAATGGCCAGCTTGGGTGAACGGAGCCAGACAAGGACTGCTTTGCCCAGAGGGCAGGAAACTGCAGGTCAAAGGTTCACCATGAGGGGCAGGTGATGCAGCAGATTCTCACACCAACAAGGGAAAATCCAATATATTTCTGTCCTGCTTGGGAGCTTTCCAAAGGGCACTTGACTGAGAATGTGATATACGCTGTTTGTACACACACACACAAACACGTAGTAGAAGAAGAAGAGGAGGAGGAGGAGGAGGAGTTTGGATTTGATATCCCGCTTTATCACTACCCGAAGGAGTCTCAAAGCGGCTAACATTCTCCTTTCCCTTCCTCCCCCACAACAAACACTCTGTGAGGTGAATGGGGCTGGGAGTCTTCAAAGAAGTGTGACTAGCCCAAGGTCACCCAGCAGCTGCATGTGGAGGAGCAGGGAAGCGAACCCGGTTCCCCAGATTATGAGTCTAACCACTATACCACACTGGCCTGATACGCCTGCTTGTTCTGCTTGCCTACCCCGCCCCCCCCACCTGGCTGTACTCCCTTCACTTTGTACCCCCCTCTCTCCGCCGCAGCTTGCCTCAAGCCCCACGACTTTTCAAGGCGCTTCACAGAGCTGCTTGCTAAACTGCTGTGTGAAGCAATGGCGCCGACTTGGGCCTCACATTCTGAGTACCCACTGTGGCCCGCCCACACTGTGATGTCATGACGCATACACCATGACATCACAACGCACGCTGTGGCATCAGGATAGTGGGGGGTGAGCTGGCCTCTCCAGTGGCGTGGCGACTGGCCTCTCCCTCCTGAACGCCATTCTCTCTCTTCATCCAACTCTGTGCTCCCTCTTCCACTCCACGCTCTTTCCATGGAGTGTGGTGCCTGCATGCCTGCCTCTGTGTTTTGTGGGTGCCCAGCCCCTATATGGGAAATTTTGTGGGTGCTCGTGCACCCAGAAGCCCGGGGAGATGGTGCCTACGGTGTGAGGCCTGCCTCCTGTTAAAATGCAGGCACATTTGATGGAGGGTGCAGGTGAACAGTGGCTTCCCAAAATCGCTTTGTGAAGCGCACCTCCCATTGAACAACTCACCTGGGCCTGCCTGCCATTCCTTGTGCTGCACTTGGCGTGGGCACCTATTGTGGTCACACGCTACAATATATTACATTTCATATTTATGTGTACAGGAATATATATCGGTATCTGTATCTACACACACACACACACCTTCTACATGTAATTGCTCAGTTGTTCAAGTTCTGGTCAAAAGTTCATGGACTAAATACAGTGGTACCTCAGGTTAAGTACTTAATTCGTTCCGGAGGTCCATGCTTAACCTGAAACTGTTCTTAACCTGAAGCACCACTTTAGCTAATGGGGCCTCTTGCTGCCGCCGCACCGCCGGAGCACGATTTCTGTTCTCATCCTGTAGCAAAGTTCTTAACATGAGGTAATATTTCTGGGTTAGCGGAGTCTGTAACCTGAAGCGTATGTAATCTGAAGCGTATGTAACCCGAGGTACCACTGTATCTTGATTGTCCACACTATGAGAACTGTATTTTATACATCCCAAAGACCAGATTTTGTAAATATAAGCCCACTGTTGCAGGTTTCTGTGCTTGTGAGCTCCCATCACAACTTTTCACGCACATAGGATCAGAAGATGGTGCTTCTGGTTTTAAGCAACCCACAGTTCCCCCATGACATCTGAATTCAGGGACCTGTGATCCATTTAAATGACGGCTAGTGAGAACAAGCTACAAAATAAACTGTGGCTTCGGATCCTGGCTTTTCTCAAACCATGCTTTAAACTAACCACAGGCTTCTAAGCCTTGTTCCACGTCACATGGAACCTTGGTTAGTTTAAACTTGAAAGCAACCATTCTCCTCTGGCACACGAGAGCAGTGGGGAGGAAGAAGTGTGCAAACCTTGAGATTCACCATGGTACAAAACCAACCAGGTTTTCCTAATATTTATGAACTGGTCTCCTGGCTATTCCCTGCATATAGTGGTGAGATATATTTTCATCCTTATATTTTTTCAGAACTCGACAGGATGCCGATTGTGGCTTGAGAGTCTCGCATTCCAGCTGAAGAGAATCCTCTAGACAGAGGATTATTTCTCATCCAAGAGCTTTGCTCTCTAGGAAGCCTCACGGATGAGGACACTCACGGCACGGCGACTAGAATTGTTGGAAGAGAATGCCCTGCAGTGCTTGGATTTGCACAGCTGACATTACGCCGTAGACCAGCAATTCCCCATCTTTCTCCCTTTCTTCCCTGGCTACTTCTTAGGAGATGCAGAATCAAGCTCAAGTAGATTGTATCTTGTCCTCATGCACAAGGCACTAGACCATTCTTTGGAGTGGCAAAAAGGCGCCCACCTTTTCCTCTTTTGGACATTTTGATTGGGTGTTTCTAGTGAGTTTCTTAAGAAATAAAGGAAGTGAATTCCACACATTGAATCCCGTTCTGTTTACTTCTAAAGTTTGGTGTACCTTGATATGCTGGGTAGCTCTGGAACTGCCAGAATTTACAGCATCCTGCTTTCAGCGCTTACTCTTCTCCTTTGACCCAAGACTGGAAAATTCCGGGCACAATGTGAAAAATGCCTTTGCCAAACAACCCACCACACCGAATATTCCTGATGAGGTCTTTCCACTGAATTTCCTCATTTAGGAGGAAGTTCTGGTCGAAGCCCCCTCGAATGACAGTCCCTACAATCTTACCAACCGAGAAAAGCCACCCGACCCCCACTATGTTAAATAAATAAAAGGAATACGAAACAAACAACCGTCAAAACCAAACCTCCTTAAATAAGTCCAGCTATTGCACATTTAAACATTTCACACACCCCCACACCCTCGCAAGTGTACGTTACATCTTAAGTCAATCTATGCTTTTGCCCTTCAGGTAATTATTATTTTTGTTTCCTTTTGTGAAATGGGCTTCCTCTCCCCGGCCTTTTACATTTCATTTTGAAAACAAGCAAACAAAAAAAAGTATTTCGCTTCTCATCTTCCGAAAAGAAAGAAAAAGAATGAAAGCCCCGAATCCACTAGATTTTTATGAGATCATTCCGTTTCTGGCACGGGTCCATCTTGTTGCCAGCAATGTGTTTCAAAGGCCTTAAAACGAGCAGCGTGGAGGTTTTCCCTCCACACAGTCCTTGGCGTGTCCTGCCATTTTGGTTCCAATTTTTTCAAAAAACCACGCTGGAGTTTTGCTGTAGCCTCAGGGTGACGGAAGATGCGTTGAGGCTTAAATCCAGGAACGGGGAGAGGAAAGGCGAGGCGACTCAAAGGCTGTTCTCACAGATAGTCATCCTCGCTGGAAGGGGACGTCAGCCCACAGTCCTCGGAATCGGAGTCTGACATGCTTTCGGAAGGAGTCCGGCTCATCTTCCACACGTGGGTGGAGAAGGTCTTCCCCCAGCTGCAGGGGTATCCCACAGTCCTCAGCTGACAGAGTAACTCCAGGCCAAGAGGCCCGTGGCTCCTCTCACTTCACTTGCTGCCTTTTGTACTCCTCTGTTTGCTCATCGCCGTCAACATCTGGCTGATGTAAGACGTCAGGAGATCGTCCATTTTGTAGCCCTGGGGGAAGAGTCGAGAGGGACAAGGTTGACACACCCTGATATCACCCCCCCAATACATTTCCGAGCACAATTCAAAGCCCTAAATGTGTGGGGTGTAAAGGTGCAGTCAAGTATACATTGTATACATACGATTGTGTATCATCTGAAGCTTTTAATGTTTGATGTATTAGAGCATTTTAATATATTTTTTGGAAGCCGCCCAGAGTGGCTGGGGAAACCCAGCCAGATGGGCGGGGTACAAATTAATAATAATAATAATAATAATAATAATAATAATAATACAATAGTCCTTCAGATATTAAAAGTTTCCCTAAACAGGGCTGCTTCCAGATGTCTTCTAAAAGTCTTGTAGTTGTTTTTTCCTTTGACATCTGGTGGGAGGGCATTCCACAGGGCAGGCGCCACTACCGAGAAGGCCCTCTGCCTGGTTCCCTGTAACTTCACTACTCGCAGGGAGGGAACCGCCAGAAGGCCCTCGGAGCTGGACCTCAGTGTCTGGGTAGAACAATGGGGGTGGAGACGCTCCTTCAGGTATACTGGACCGAGGCCATTTAGGGCTTTAAAGGTCAGCACCAACATTTTGAATTGTGCTTGGAAACATACTGGGAGCCAGTGTAGGTCTTTCAAGACCGGTGTTATATGGTCTTGGTGGCCGCCCCCAGTCACCAGTCTAGCTGCCGCATTCTGGATTAGTTGTAGTTTCCGGGTCACCTTCAAAGGTAGCCCCACGTAGAGCGCAAGGAGTTACTGATCTCCTTGGCTTGGCGGTCACATAACTCCATTCCCTTCAACATTTCTCCACTGAAAATAGGGACATCCTAAGCAAAGGTGGGACATTCTGGGATCAAATCAGAAACTGATTTACTTCTGTAAATCTGGGACTGTCCCTGGAAAATAGGGACACTTGGTGGGTCGAACATTTTCTTAGGAGTCAGATTGCAGGGGAAAAGGGAGCTCTGCTCTGAAGTGGGCTATAGGGGGGAGTACCCCACGTTTCCTCCTCGCTGCCTGGAAAATGTCTTGGTTGGGGGGGATGGGGGGGGGTCCAGCTCTGAAAAGCAGAGCTAGTCCCAACACTTCCTCTGCTCAGGGTAACCATCTTCTCTCCATCTAACTTGACAGGCCTATGCTAGCATATAAAGGTAAAGGTAAAGGGACCCTAGACCATTAGGTCCAGTCGTGACCGACTCTGGGGTTGTGGCGCTCATCTCGCTTTACTGGCCGAGGGAGCCGGCGTACAGCTTCCGGGTCATGTGGCCAGCATGACTAAGCCGCTTCTGGCAAACCAGAGCAGCGCACGGAAACACTGTTTACCTTCCCGCCGGAGCGGTACCTATTTATCTACTTGCACTTTGACGTGCTTTCGAACTGCTAGGTTGGCAGGAGCAGGGACCGAGCAAGGGGAGCTCACCCGTCGCAGGGACTTGAACCGCCCACCTTCTGATCGGCAAGTCCTAGGCTCTGTGGTTTAACCCATAGCGCCACCCGCATCCCTATTCTACCATATAGACGGTACTTATTTTGTCATCACCTCAGTCTCCATAGATTTCAGTCATCTTTTTCCAGCCCAGAGGTCCAGAAAGCTTGTTATTACAGTGGTACCTCCGTTGTGAACGGGATCCGTTTCGGATCCCCGTTCGCAGCCTGAAAGGAATGCAACCTGCGTCTGTGTAAGCACGGTTGTGATTCACTGCTTCTGCGCATGCGTGTGATGTCACTTTGCGTCTCTGTGCATGCGCGAGTGGCAAAACCCGGAAGTAACCCTTTCCGGTACTTCCGGGTCGCCGCGGGAGGCAACCTGAAAATACGTATCATGAAGCAAACGTAACAAGAGGTATGATTGTATTATACAGTGGTGCCCCGCAAGACGAATGCCTCGCAAGATGAAAAACTCGCTAGACGAAAGAGTTTTCCGTTTTTTGAGTCGTTCCGCAAGACGAATTTCCCTATGGGCTTGCTTCGCAAGACGAAACGTCTTGCGAGTTCTTGCGAGTTTGTTTCCTTTTTCTTAAAGCCGCTAAGCCATTAATAGCCGCTAAGCCGCTAAGCTGCTAATAGCTGCTAAGCCGCTAACAGCTGTGCTTCGCAAGACGAAAAAAACGCAAGACGAAGAGACTCGTGGAAAGGATTAATTTAGTCTTGCGAGGCACCACTGTATATGTATTTATGAAGCAAAAGCAGAATTTCTCATGCACCACTGGTTCTGTGCCAGGATCCAAATTCTGCCCTGACAGAAGGAGCAAGGATCTGACAAACCCATGGCAGAGAGGGCTATCTTTGCCTCAGATGCAGCAATGCTTGTGAATACCATTTGCTGGAAACCTCAGAGGCAGGGAACAAGGCGCAGTGCTCTTGTGTTCAGATCTTGTTTGTGGGTTTCCCACTGGGAGAACAGGATGCTGGACTAGACAGGCCACCGGCCTTATCCAGCGGGCTCTTCTTACATTCATAGGAGTGTATCTAAGCTAGGGTTGTGGGGCTGGGATCTGGCCAGCATTCCACATCATCTCCCCACCCCCTCAGGGACCAGGTTTAATCGGGAGGCGGTGCCACTGACCTGCCAGTCACCTGACATCACAATGGCACCAGGCGGCCATTTTAAAACTCAACCCACGCAGGCCCACTCAACGCCCACAAAGCATGATGGCCAAGGCCTTGGAGGAGCTATGTAGAGGGGTTTCTGAAGCCCCACAGTCTGAAGGTCCATTTTCCTCCCCATTTGGGAACTGTGCGCGCCTGGAAGCATTTTGGGCGACTTACCAGCGAAGTCTCGCAGAGCAGCTTGCTCCCCCGCACCAGGTTGCCGATGGTGATGTGGAAATAGGTGTTGCCGCTGCTCCAGTTGGAGATCTTTGTGAAGGGGTGCGTGATGAGAATATCCTGGGGACACGGGAAAGGAAGTCAGGAGTGTCACCACTGACCCGACTCTGGACCCCTTTCTCCCCACTCCATCAACTCAGCCTTTAGCAACTCCATGGAAACAAGGGATCCACCACACAGGGTCATGGGAGGCTTAGACAGGACACTCAATGGTAGGGCCGGGGGGAAATGATTCGGCTCGGTCTGCATCTTAATCTGAACCTACCTCATCTGAACTTCCTGAAATGATGTGTGAATCTCATATTTCGCCAGGTTTTGTGATGCACTTCTCCAACCAAAAGTAGTATATAAATATGGGAACATTAGGCATTGGTTGGTGGGCATCTATCTGTCTGTCTTAAGACACAACGGAATGCACCTCTGGCGGTGAAGTCAAACCACTGCCTTAGCAGTACTGAAGTGAGCTCCCCGGGTGCAAGCCTGGGCAGTTTTGGTGTAAATGTGCATAAAAATGCATATACAGTGGTGCCCCGCAAGACGAATGCCTCGCAAGACGGAAAACCCGCTAGACGAAAGGGTTTTCTGTTTTTCAATGCGCTTCACAGGACAAATTTCCCTATGGGCTTGCTTTGCAAGACGAAAATGTCTTGCGAGTCTTGAGATTTTTTTCCGCTCCCCACCCCCTTTTTCTAAGCTACTAAACTGCTAATAGCCTTTTAGCAGCTAATCCGCTAATCCCTTAAGCCTTTAATAGCCGCAAATAGCCGCAAATAGCCGCTAATAGCCGCTAAACTGCTAATAGCGCTAATCCGCTAAGCCGCTAATAGGGTTGCTTTGCAAGACGAAAAAACCGCTAGATGAAGAGACTCGCAGAACGAATTAATTTCGTCTTGCGATGCACCACTGTATTGGTGAAATCGACATATAAAAATGTGTTGCATTAGGGAAAATTGCATACAAGAATGTGTGTTGTAGGAGAAATACATTCCAAAATGTTGATGAATTTTTGCGACTCGGAGGATGTAAAAAGCAGCAATCACAAAGTGACGCAGAAATGTGTTGAACTGAATGTAAGATCAAAAAACCGAAGTGGGCAAATTTAGCCATCTCTAGTCAGC
Source organism: Podarcis tiliguerta (assembly GCF_965153285.1). Classification (NCBI taxonomy): domain Eukaryota; kingdom Metazoa; phylum Chordata; class Lepidosauria; order Squamata; family Lacertidae; genus Podarcis; species Podarcis tiliguerta. The sequence goes on along the minus strand of NC_139537.1, from coordinate 8,950,105 downwards.
GGCAGAGCGCAGGGAAAAGGCCTTTAGGTTCCATCTCATCATCTACATCATGTAGGTGAAACTTTTTGGCTGCAGGCTGACTCTGACAGATGGGCGGGGCAACACACCTGTCAATCTTGATACTTTGCATGGATGACAGAGAAGCCTTAGGCAGTGGCGTAGCGTGGGGGGTGCAGGGGGAGCCGGCCGCACCGGGCGCAACATCTGGGGGGGGGGGCGCTCGCACTCGCAGCTCTCTGCCCCTACCTGGCTCACTCACTCTCTCTCACTGCAGTGCTGGCTGTGCGAATCCGATTGGAGCCGCCGGGTCGCCGCCCACTGTGGAGGGGGGGGGTTGCCAGGCATGCGGTGCGGTGCGGAGAGAGAGCGAGGGACTATGGGGGGGGGGGGACAGTGCAGCGGGGGTGGGGGGGCGCAAATTACTTGCCTTGCCCCGGGTGCTAACAACCCACGCTACGCCACTGGCCTTAGGGAAGCTGCAATGAAAGACTTGCCTTACCTTGGTTTTGCGATCAATGAGGCTGACGCCGTGCTTGTTGATGGCGATCAGGAGGAGTTCTGGGTAATTTGGATCAGTCGTTTGCTGTTTAGAGTGCAAAGGTGGAGACATGTTAAAGGACTGGGGTGGTGGGAATGACATGCACATGTCAGCCACCCTGCCCCTCTCATTTTTTTTTAAAGTAAGGGTTTTTTGCGTGTGTTGCTTTTTCACTGTGTGATGCCAACATTTTTGTCTGTGCTTCATTTGTTTGGCGTGTGCATGCAGATGCTTTGTCTTGTTTGCGGGGACACTGCCTGCTTCAGTTCTGTGGGATGGCAGAGGGCCTATTCGGTAGTGGCGCTTTCCCTCTTTTAAAAGACATCTGAAGGCAGCCCTGTTTAGGGAAGTTTTTAATGTTTGATATTTTATCGTGTTTTTAATATTCTGTTGGGAGCTATCCAGAGTGGCTGGGGAACCCCAGCCAGATGGGTGGGGTATATATATATATATATATATATATGATTGCGGACCTCTGGCTTCCTGTCTAGTAACTGATTGGGTTTCATTTGTTTATTTAATAAAATTTATACACCCCTTGATTGTTAACAAAAAGAAAGAAAACACCTCAAAGTGGTTTACAAACAATAAAACAGTATAATCACAACCCTATTTTAAAACATACACAAGTGAAAGCAGATTAACATTACCCCCACTCTCTAAGCATCAGGGTAGCAAAGGTAAAGGGACCCCTGACCATTAGGTCCAGTCGTGACCGACTCTGGGGTTGCGACGCTCATCTTGCTTTATTGGCCAAGGGAGCTGGCGTTCAACTTCCGGGTCATGTGGCCAGCATGACTAAGCCGCTTCTGGCAAACCAGAGCAGCGCACGGAAACACCATTTACCTTCCCGCCAGAGCGGTACCTATTTATCTACTTCCACTTTGACATGCTTTCAAACTGCTAGGTTGGCAGGAGCAGGGACCGAGCAATGGGAGCTCACTCCGTCGCGGGGATTCGAACCGCCGACCTTCTGATCTGCAAGTCCTAGGCTCTGTGGTTTAACGCACAGCGCCACCCGCGTCCTAAGCATCAGGCTAGGCTTGTCTAAGTGTCAATGTTTTTTGTAGGCATTGAAAAAGAGTACAGTGAAAGGGTCTGCTTGATCTCAATAGGCAGGGAGTTCCGAAGAGTAGATGCTGCGCCCTAAATGATCTACCCATTTATCTGTGTATATATTACTTTTTGTTATTTGTACCACGCTCTGGGGATTATGAACGAAAGGCAAGAATACAGATTTTGTCACGAAAAGAAGCAAGCAAATATTTCTGATGCCCATGTTCCACACTAGAACCCTGGACCCTCCATATGATGTAAAAAAAGGACCCATATTCACCTTCACTTCGAAGAAAGCCGATCCAAACGTAGGCCACTTGAATACAATCTTCAGGAAGGCAAGCTTGGCTTCTTCTCTCGTTTTGCCAGCGTGCTTGTTGAAATAAGCCACAATGGACTGCACAGAAAGAGTAAGAAACATTTCGGTTTCTCATTCTTCTAAATTTTAAGTTCAGCTTCCCACATTTACTCCACATCAATTTGTGATTATTATTTTTTTAAGTCCTCATGAAAATTCACCAGCATTTGGGGGTGAAATTCTAATTTTAATGTGGTTTTGCCTCCAGTTCACTTTTTGCAAAGCAATTGTCCATAAACAATGCATTTATTTGCACATTTCACCCTAGGATATGCATTTTTGTACATATTAATTCAGTTGTGATTCCTGAATTGCGGGGGGTTGGACTAGATGACCCTTTGGGTCCCTTAGCATTCTAAGATACTACAATTCTGTGATTCACTGCACTGGAAAAACAAAAACAGAAGAGCTTATTTGAAAGGATGACTGTGTTTCAGTTTGTGTATTGTATCGAAAAGTGATAATCAGGTATGTTTGCATTAAATGCAAACTGAACTGAATTCTACCTCCATCTCAACAAGCAATCAAGGACACCAACCACATAATTTGTGTGCAAATGATGTTAGAGATCTGGGGTTTTTGATGTGGGACAGTGCTGGATTTACGTATAAGCTAAATAAGCTATATCTTAGGGCTCCACTCTCTTGGTGGCCCCCCAAAAAATTAAAGGAAAAGAACTGGATGTACATTTCCAAAATATAAGATAAAAAACAAATAGAATAAAACCTACATGCAGCAACAGTGTTTTGTGTTGTGTAGGCTCCTGTGATGTAAGTCATGGGCTCCGCCTGCTAGCTAGCTCCCGAAAATTTCACTGGTTTGCTCCTTTCTATATATAGGGTGCCTACATTCTGCATGGACTGATTGCATGGCAACATGTGCAAACGGCTTGAGATACCTATTAGGTCCATAAATGACCATATAGCATATATTCAACATAAAAAAAGTGACATTTTGTTGCTGACAAAGGACAGCTGGACATATAAAGGGCCCCATTACCTTCAGTAGCTTAGGGCCACATCAAACCTAAATCTGGCCCTGATCTGGAAGCTGGCAATGCTGCAGAAGACATGCAGGTGGGATGGAAAGGGTGCAAAGGGGGGGTCCAGGGGTGCAACTGGGACGTTGGGGTGGATTGGTGGGTGCTGGAGCAGACCTACCCTCTTCCAGTCATCTGGAGACAGCTGCCGAATGAGAGACTCAGGCACCAGCTCCTTGAGGAGTTTAGGAATGGTGGGGAAATAGGACTTGTCGTCTTCAAACTTCACCCTATAGATGAGGGCCCCAAGTTGCAGGACTTCCTCCCTTGAGCATTTATGGTAGCCGCGAAGGTACTTTGGTAATTCCTGTACCAGAGCGAGAGAGAAACTGTTATGTACTGAGTTGAATAGGATCCAAACTGCAGCAGTCTGATTGGTCCTAGAACAATGTAGCAGTATGATTGGTTGGCAGGAACCACCCAATCATGCTCCAGATAGAAGTGAATCCACAACCTGATTGGCTTACAGTAGAATTCCAGAATTAGCCAATCATGTGCAGCCCATTGTGTAAATGTATATAAAGCAGATACTTTGAGGGGATATTCATTCATTCCTCCTCACCACTATGAGCTGAATAAAGAGCATGAAATCACTTTGTGACTCTGAGTATATTTCAGAAACAGAGCATTTTGCAGAGTCACACGAACAAAATAGACGACTCCATCCATAGAGATAGGGAGCTCCGTATTTTTCCTTGTATAAGACGACATTTTCCCCCTTAGAAACAATAGGCAAAAATTATGGGTCGCCTTACACATGGATAGCGGGGGGGGGGGGGGGGCAGGCGATTGGTGGTGTGATAGGAATTTTGAGGTCTTAGATATATGTTAAATGTTCATAAGCATACCAACCAAGCACGTACTTAGATCAGCACAGGAAGACTGACCTGGAACCATTTTTGATTCCCAAACTGTCCCAAACTGACCAAATGTTTTCTCAGCAAGGTCAAAGGAAAATGGAAAAGCCTCCCCATTGTCTTTTCCTTCACAAATCCTGTGTTAAGGGTATATCTGTGTTTGAATAGAAGGGTATATCTGTGTGGGTGAGCCTGTGACCTGACTCAGGAACTAAGTATTTATCATTAAAAAAGACTGGCCAGGCTCCCCAGGCAATCCAATCGAGTAACCTGCCAGACAAGAGGTAAACGACAGGAGAAAAACAACATTTAAATTTCTGTTGTAGACCGCTTTTTCTGTGATGTAGGTATGATGTATCTGGGGGGTGGTCTTAGGTTACACCCCTTCTGTGATGTATTGTATGATATCTCTGGGGGGTGGTCTTGATCTACAGGGTGGCAATTTCAAAAGTCTATATAAGGCCTTGCGTGCCATTGTTCTGGGTTCCTCCTCCCTCCTGTGTGTGAGGGGAGCACCCTGTTGCAACAGATCAATAAAGATCAAGCTTACTAGCTGCTTTGCTTCTCAATATTCTCTGGTTGGCCTCTGTTATTTTCTCCTACCAATAGGGAACCTATGTAAGGACTCTATATGGGCTCTTGGATACCCCATAAGGGAAAAGGGCAATTTTTGTTTACAGCAGTGGCAGCAGCCAGGAGGAGATTGGCAGCGGTGGTTGGGCGTGGGACTGGTTGCTGTGGGAAGGCCTGCTGATGACTGGCTGTGGCAATTGGGCAGTCGATTTACAGCAGCGGTGAGGCATGCGTGCCATCGGCTGTGGTTGCGCCGAGTGGGCAGGTGGGCTTTTGGTGGTGAGTGTACAGACGATGTGTGTGGTTTTCAATGGTGGGCAGGCTGTAGAGCGATTGGCGGCCGTGCCCCCCCCCAAGAAAAGGTCAACAACTCTGGGCAATCTCCCCCCCCCCAAAAAAGCTCACCAAGTTTGGGCAATTTCCTGCCCAATTTTTTTGTTGCGGTCCCAAAAAACAGGGGTCATCTTATACAAGGGGACATGTTATACAACGAAAAATACGGTATATCTTTCTTTCATAGTTTCTGGATGGGTTCAAGGGACGGTGTCTTGCACAAACCCTGGAAGAGACTGTTGTTGCCTCTGACAAATAGTGAAAGAAGCAAATTGTGCTTTGGCCATTTTGCAGAAGGCTCCTTCTCCCTCACTGCTTCAAAAAGGATCCCAAATGTAGATGCCTGAGGTCAAGAGTTAACTTTTCTGTTAACGTGACCTTTGTCACATTGCTTTTGCAGTTGCTTATGTGAGACTGCAAATGCATAATCTGTTGTGGAATTTGCCTCCTAGGATGGGTCATAAGGAAAGGGTTTAATTAGTGTGTGATGTGATTGGCCAGTGAGAATGCAAGGGGAGGAGTAAAAGTTAAGAGTGGGAGGTTTTGAAAGTCAGTTGAGGTTTGGGAGTTGAAGAGGGAAGAGGGAGGATTAGGTGTGGGTTGGTAGAGTTGTATTGTGAGAGAGTGAGAGGAATTGTTAGGTGGAGTCAGATAGATAGTTGGGAATAATCAGTTTGAAGTTGTTAGGAACTAAGATTAAGAAACTGCCAAGAAAAAATAGCTGTAACCATAAGCTTGTTCCTGCCTTTCAAAATAAACTTGATGACAGTGGTGCCCCGCTAGACGAAAGGGTTTTCCGTTTTGGAGGTGCTTCGCAAAACGAATTTCCTATGGGCTTGCTTCGCAAGACGAAAATGTCTTGAGAGTTCCTGCGGGGTTTCCCCCCCCCTTTTCCCCAAGCCGCTAAGCCGCTTATCAGCTGATCCGCTAAGCCGCTTAACAGCTGATCCGCTAAGCTGCTTAACAGCTGATCCGCTAAGCCCGCTAAGCCGCTAATAGCGCTAATCCGCTAAGCCGCTAATGGGCTTGCTTCGCAAGATGAAAAAAACCGCAAGACGAAGAGACTCGCGGAACGGATTCTTTTCGTCTTGCGAGGCATCACTGTATTTGTTAATGTTAACAACTGACTGGACTCCGTGTGTCCCCGTGAGATACGGGGTGGTGGCAGCGGAAAAAGCAATCGCAGTGGTGGCACAGGGTCAATAGACCGTCAAACATCCGGGGGCCCTATGTGTGATCGCCACATCTGTCAATTTCAGTTTCTCATTTTTCCATCCTCAAGTACATATTTCTTTCCATATGCACATTTTGGCAGGCAAATCTTGCTTAATATACGCTTTTTCTGGCAAGCAATTCCCCACCGATACGATGTGTTTTTGTACATTATTGCCACATGCAGATTCCCAATAATAAGTACATTACAGTTTGCATATCATTTCAAGATGCGCAAACTAGGCAGGTTTGCGTCAAAACGTGAACGGAACCAAATTCAACCCCGCAGCTCGCTGCTGCTCTCTGACTCCCAGCATTGGTTGCCCGAGGCAGCTGCCTCACTTTACCTAACGATAGAGCCGGCCTTGATAGAATCCTTTTTGTTGTTATCTTTCCTGGAGTCCCGGGGGAAGGTGCCATGTTGAAAGGTGCTCAGCAGATGCACCTGCCAATCATCTTTTTGCTTTGAGCTACGTTCGGATGCCTTGCCTGCTTTGGGTCTGTCCACCCCCCACCCCGGGCTTCAAGTTCCCTTGGTGCTGCTGTTCCTAACTCAGAGAGGCTGGGGTTCTGCTCCCCTAGACTGCTTCTTGGGAGAAAAGCAATGACAAACCTAGACAGCATCTTAAAAAGCAGAGACATCACCTTGCCGACAAAGGTCCGTCTAGTTAAAGCTATGGTTTCCCCAGTAGTGATGTATGGAAGTGAGAGCTGGACCATCAAGAAGGCTGATTGCCAAAGAATTGATGCTTTTGAATTATGGTGCTGGAGGAGACTCCTGAGAGTCCCATGGACTGCAAGAAGATCAAAGCTATCCATTCTGAAGGAAATCAGCCCTGAGTGCTCACTGGAAGGACAGATCTGAAGCTGAGGCTCCAAGACTTTGGCCACCGTATGAGAAGAGAAGACTCCCTGGAAAAGACCCTGATGTTGGGAAAGAGGGAGGGCACAAGGAGAAGGGGACGACAGAGGACGAGATGGCTGGACAGTGTTCTCGAAGCTACCAGCATGAATTTGACCAAACTGCGGGAGGCAGTGGAAGACAGAAGTGCCTGGCGTGCTCTGGTCCAGGGGGTCACGAAGAGTCGGACACGACTAAACGACTAAACAACAACAACAATACCTGATAATAGTGGAATATGGAGTCGGCCATCGAATCCTTTCCAGGCACAGTGTTTGTCCACAGCTTTTTCATGAAGAACACTTGGTAGGTGAGAGAAGGCACTATCCCTGCCCAAAGAAATCATTGCAAAATTAAGCTAGGAAATGGCTGTGCATTCTAGGGCAGCAGACTATATGTGGAACTCCTGACTAGTTCTGGGCCGGACCACTTCAGATAGAAATGTGTGAACCAGACCATTTTGCTTTTTCTCTGTTTGTCGCTTTCCCAACCTTAAATTCAGCTCTCTGCACTTTGACATCAGTTTGCCATTAAAAATCAAAGTTCTCGTGAAAATTCATCAGTGAATATATGCATATCTGATGCATGTGGCTTTCCCTAATATACCCATCTTTGCATGCAGTTGTGCCAAATATTCCCATTTTTGCAAGCGCTCCCCACAAATATAATGCATTTTTGCACTGCATTGTGTCTAATGTGATGCATTTTTGTGCACGCTCCGCTGCAATGCATTGCATTTTTCTTCGTGTTACCTGGCTGTAGAATTGCACTACAAAATCTGGAAAACCACCCTGAGATCTGCGAGTGAAGGGAAATATACAAATTGTAAGAACAATAGCAATAATGGTGATGGTGGTGATGTGTGAATTGTTTTGGGAATTGCAAAATGGGCACGTTTGCCTTTTAAATGCGATCTGAACTGAATTTCTCCCCCATTGGTGGACAGTGAGGTGAAGAAATGCTCTTCCATTTTTTACACACACACACACACACACACACATGCACCCTTGCACGTAGAAAACTAGTACGTCAGGGAGAAGGGTTCTAGTTCCAGCCTCAAAAGAGCAGTGGTTAGAGTGTTGGCCTATGACCTGGGAGACCAGGGTTCGAATCCCGATCTGCCATGTCACTCACTGGGAGACCTTGGAGTCAGTCATTCACTCTTAGCCTAACCTACCTCACAGGGTTGTTGTGGAGATAAAATCGGAGAACCATGGCACACCATTTTGATGAAAAGATGGCAGATACAGTGGTACCTCGGGTTAAGTACTTAATTCGTTCCGGAGGTCCGTACTTAACCTGCAACTGTTCTTAACCTGAAGCACCACTTTAGCTAATGGAGCCTCCCACTGCTGCTGCGCTGCTGGAGCACAATTTCTGTTCTCATCCTGAAGCAAAGTTCTTAACCTGAAGCACTATTTCTGGGTTAGCGGAGTCTGTAACCTGAAGCGTATGTAACCCGAGGTACCACTGTACATATATATGTGATAAATAAGAGAAAACTGACGTTTCCATCAGGCTACTATACAAGTATTTACCATCTTTTGGTGGTCTGGCTTTCTTGATCCAGTCTGTCAGGTGCCTGACAAAGTCAAAGAAGAAGTCCCCTTCAGGTACGCTGATGACCTGGAAGAAAACATGGCAATGAACCAATGGCAAAACGGCCTGCGATTCCACTTGCCAAGCGATTCGCACCGGCTGATTTATGCTGGTTTTGGAAGGTGCTCAGGCTAGGGCTTTGGTGAGTCTGCATGGAAAAAGCATTTATAGAGTGGAGGGGTAGCCAGCCACCAAGGATGCTGTGATACCTTGGGGCTCATGGATGGCCAACTGCAAGGATATTCTTGGTCAACCTTTTCAACTGTCCCATTTGCCCCAACCAGCCCCCTGAATTAAGCCAGGAGGAAGGGAAAGGAATGTCACATGTTGGCTCTCCGGTGGAAATATCTCTGTATAGTTAAAGCTATGGTTTTCCCAGTAATGATGTATGGAAGTGGGAGCTGGACCATAAAGAAGGCTGACCGCTGAAGAATGGATGCTTTTGAATTCTGGTGCTGGAGGAAACTCTTGAGAGTCCCATGGACTGCAAGAAGATCAAATCTATCCATTCTGAAGGAAATCAGTCCTGAGTGCTCACTGGAAGGACAGATCCTGAAGCTGAGGCTCCAAGACTTTGGCCACCTCATGAGAAGAGAAGACTCCCTGGAAAAGACCCTGATGTTGGCACAAGGAGAAGGGGACGACCGAGGACGAGATGGCTGGACAGTGTTTTCGAAGCGACCAGCATGAGTTTGACCAAACTGCGGGAGGCAGTGGAAAACAGGAGTGCCTGGCACGCTCTGGTCCAGGGGGTCACGAAGAGTCGGACATGACTAAACAACTAAACAACAACAACAACATGGCGCAATGGGGATTTGTATGATTCCAGCGGGGGAAGCTGTCCACAATCCTTTGATATAACGCCAGATGAAGCACTGGTCGTCCACTCACCTTGTCAGAGATTTTGACAAAGAGGCTGAAACCCTCCGATGATTTAAGCAGCAGCCGGTTGGAGATGTTCTGGCAGAAATCCTTGGCTTTCGTGCTCGATTCCACTTCAAACGCCTGCCAAAAAAATGGAGCAGGAAGGTTGTGGTGCTTAAGGCCTGAGACCTTATTTATTTATTTCATGTCTCGCTTAATGCCAACATCGTACTGTGGAGGGGGTTATTGTTTTCGTTTTCACTACGGTCTGTGTTTTTATATCATAAACCACCCTGCGATCCTTGGCTGAAGGGCAGTATGGAAATTGAATAAATGAAAATGACACGGGCTTCTAAGTGGTTTGCAAAGTATTAAAAGTAAATAAATAATTTTTTTTATTACATTTGTGTTCGGCCCTAAACCTGTAGATCTCAGGGTGGTTCACAATATAAGATTGCAATTAAAAAAACAACATGGTGTAGCCTTATTAGACTTTACCCATTGGTAGGGTGAGCGTTGCTCCCAGAACAGGGAGGAAGGAGTCAAATGACACCAAGGTTTGGTTTAGAGAAAGAGTTTATTCTGCTCTCCGGATAGCAGAAGGCACTACATGAATCGGTTCACAGCAAGCACAAAAGCAAGAGAAATTGCATACAGTATATATATCTTCCAGGAACCCTCTCCCCCCTTCCCCAGGAATCCAGACACATAAGCTTATACACGTAAGCTGACATCACAGATGTTCCTGCTCCTGTACTCTTAACCATAAAAGGGTGTTCCTGTTCCTGTATTCCTTATCTTGGGGTAAGAAGGTCACCAACTCTAAGAGTACTCCTGGCGCCATTTCCGGGGGGCTGACAAGGTCTGTGCGTCATTGTGGTCAGGATGTAAGAGAAGACCCAGATGTGTCATCCCTGCTCCACTTTGGAACTGACAAGGCCATTCATTAGGCGTCACAGACTGATAAAGGAGAGAGCTTTGTTTATACAGCTGTGTTCTTGCTATACATTTGCTCAAGAGCTCAAGTTAATGGTTTTTAGCTAATGCACCCTTGGAGAAGGAAAAATGGGATTTTGGGGCCTGTTTCAGACTGACTGCACAGTCAGATTTTAGATTTGGAAAACCCATTCCTTCAATGGAATACATGATAAAGATAAAAACAAAGACAACCAAATAGCCCTCCCCATTTCAACAATGCAATATAAGCATCCCTCATTAAAATATGCAATAAAACAATCCCACTAAAACAAGAAAATGGTCACTGAGTCCTGCTTCCCATCTGTAGAAACCTGAACCCAGGATCTTCCTTGACTAAAGATACTCTCAACAGCCCTGTTCCCAACCCACAGACTACAGCTTCTCCACAGGCTGTGGCCTTGCTTATTTTGTCCAATCCCCCCCCTTCCTTTCCTTTTTTTGCTTTTACCTCATCTGTGTCATCTGGGAAGTACACTTTATGGAAAATCTGAGTTGTTTTGTGCTGAATTGCCTCGACTTCTACCAGATGGGGCGGGTACTTCCGAGATCCGTTCCTGAAAAACAAAACAAAACAAAACAAAAAACTTGCTATAGAGAACAGCTTGGGGGCACCTCTTTATTTATTTATTTTACATTACTTAATGTATTTAATATATCCTTTCTCTCAAGCTGGAGTTCAAGGCAGCTCCCAACATTTAAAAACATCACTGATGAAATACGAAACAAGAAAAACAAAGTACAGTCGTACCTCAGAAGTAGAACACAATCCGTTCTGGAAGTCCGTTCGACTTCCAAAACGCTTGGAAACGAAAGCGCGACTTCTGATTGGCCGCAGGAAGTTTTAAGATTCCTGCTCCGTGACTGCAGTCATGGGATTGTTGTCTATCACATGAACGGTGTATGTTTTGTGGGAAGTGACAGAGACAGGATGTTTGTGTTAGTGTGTTCCATGAAGTGGAACTATTGTCCTTTGTTCAGTGTGGTGTAGTGGTTAAGAGCGGTAGTCTCGTAATCTGGGAAACCGGGTTCACGTCTCCGCTCCTCCACCTGCAGCTGCTGGGTGACCTTGGGCCAGTCACACTTCTTTGAAGTCTCTCAGCCCCACTCACCTCACAGAGTGTTTGTTGTGGGGGAGGAAGGGAGAGGAGAATGTTAGCCGCTTTGAGACTCCTTAAAGGGAGTGAAAGGCGGGATATCAAATCCAAACTCCTCCTCTTCTTCTTCTTCTTCTTCTTCTTCTTCTTCTTCTTCTTCTTCTTCTTCTCTTTGCTGTCTGATGGAAGCTCAGCTGAGTTGCTGGGTTCTGTCACACGAACTGCGAAGACTCTGCAGATCCCTAAGTGTGCTGATGTCTGCTGGCATCAGTTGCTGTGATGTTCGGGCTGAAGAAAGCTTTCGAAGCTCCCAAACAGTCGACCAGGAGGGAGCGAACATGCCAGTCGGGCATGTGTCTCTGCCAGGGTCCTACTCGAGTGTAGGACGAGCTCCTGACAGGAAGCTCCTGCAGCCAATCGGAAGCCGCGGAAGCCCCATCAAACGTTTGGCTTCCGAAAGAATATTCAAAACCCGGAACATTCACTTCCAGGTTTTGATAGTTCGGGAGCCGATTCATTCAGGAGCCAAGGTGTTTGAGATCTGAGACCAGGGAGAAGAGTCGATGGAAGAAGATTGGAAAAAAATTAAAGTATATTTACAGAAATATTGCAAAATTAATGAATGTTAGAAGAATATTGGAATGAAGCTATATGGTTTTAGCAGAAGTGTTATTAAGAATTATATGAATATTAAGTATTAATGTGATAAAGTGGAAAATTTAAAGTTAAATTGTGTTAGGATAAATTATAGAACAAAAATTGAAGAAGAGGGAAAGGATTTGTTGAACCAGTTAATTTGAACCAGAATACAAAAAAGGGAGGTGCGAGGAAGTCGAGGAAATAAGCTAATGAAAGATATAGATATAAAATTTGGATGTGTGTTTTTGTTCTTTTTTTATGTTCTATTGTTGTATTGCATTTTTTTTCATTGTTGATGTATTGTTTGTTGAATCCATGTATTGTTTTTCTTGATTGTTTTTGCTTTTTATAATCATAAAATATCTAATAAATATTAATTTTTTTAAAAAAAGAGATCCAAGGTACGACTGTAGTTGAAAACAACTCCAAAGAAGATCACAGGGTCTGGGCTGGTTCGTAAGGGGAGAAGCAGCTCTTTGGGGTATTGCGCTCCCGATCCTTCTGCATGCAAAACAGCTGCTCTACCCGTGAGCTGACAGTCCCTTCCATGAGGTTACCTGAGTGCTTTCTGCAGCCTCTGAATGCAGTCTGTGGCAAGCAGGTGATGCTTCCGAGACTGAACAAACCGCTGGACATGGGGCAGGAGAACGTTACTGGGGGGGAAGAGGCCCGTACAAAGCCAAAGGAGTTCCCAGCCTCTCTCTTCGCTGTACCTTTCCAGCAAGAAAACAAGAGAACATGGTGAAGAAAACACACACCGAAAGCCCATTTGTTTTCGAATTTTTTAAAAAAGAAAGAAGTCTAAATCAATCAATCGAAAACATCATTCTCAGTTATTTGGTTTTCATTTGTCAAATTTGTACTGCAGCCACAGGGAGCAGTTTTTCGTCGTCTGCTATGGACTGGTATCATCATACCTAAGCTTTTCATGGTCCTTAGCTTAATAAAACATTTTTGTCGGCTGTTTCTACACCTTCTCCATTATTGGGTTTCCCCTTCTTTCTGCGCATTTACAAACAGCACCGGGACTAAGTTTATAGTCGAGTTTTGTTATGCGCATCGTATTTGTTACTGCGTGTTTTTCGCAGATCTGGAAAAGTTCAATCAAACTAACAAAGTACCAGGAGATCAATAAAGTACAGAGAAGCTTATTTCTGCTTGGTTTGGTTTTGTGACCTGTGCCAATAACCAAGAACACAGTCAGTCTCCACCATTGTCGTTCAAACAGATCTCCCTTTTATGCTTCCTGAACCTGCAATATAAAATAATTCTTTTTTATGTGTGCTTAAATTCTACGATCCTTGAAGATTGCTTGGCCAGTATTTGATCTTCATTTGCATTTATCCCCCCCGCCATAATAGGGTATGATTTGGGGGTTTGGGCTGGGTGTTCATCAGTATGCAGATGATACCCAGCTCTACCTCTCTTTTAAATCAGAACCAGTGAAGGCAGTGAAGGTCCTGTGTGAGGGTCTGGAGGCGGTTGGAGGATGGATGGCGGCTAACAGATTGAGGTTGAATCCTGACAAGACAGAAGTACTGTTTTGGGGGGACAGGGGGCGGGCGGGTGTGGGGGCTCCCTGGTCCTGAATGGGGTAACTGTGCCCCTGAAGGAACAGGTGCGCAGCCTGGGAGTAATTTTGGACTCACAGCTGTCCATGGAGGCGCAGGTTAATTCTGTGTCCAGGGCGGCTGTCTACCAGCTTCAACTGGTACGCAGGATGAGACCCTACCTGCCTGCAGACTTGTCTCGCCAGAGTGGTGCATGCTCTAGTTATCTCCCGCTTGGACTACTGCAATGCGCTCTATGTAGGGTTACCTTTGAAGGTGACCCAGAAACTGCAGTTAATCCAGAATGCGGCAGCTAGACTGGTGACTTGGAGTGGCCGTCGGGACCACATAACACCGGTCCTGAGAGATCTGCATTGGCGCCCAGTATGTTTCCGAGCATAATTCAAAGTGTTGGTGCTGACCTTTAAAGCCCTAAACGGCCTCAGTCCTGTATACCTGAAGGAGCGTCTCCAGCCCCATCGTTCAGCCCGGACACTGAGATCCAGCACTGAGGGCCTTCTGGCAGTTCCCTTATTGCGAGAAGTGAGGTTACAGGGAACCAGGCAGAGGGCCTTCTCGGTAGTGGCGCCTGCCCTGTGGAACGCCCTCCCTTCAGATGTGAAGAAAATAAGCAGCTATCTTCTCTTTAAAAGACATCTGAAGGCAGCCCTGTTTAGGGAAGTTTTTAATATTTAATGCTGTGTTGTTTTTAACACTTGATTGGAAGCCGCCCAGAGTGGCTGGGGAAACTCAGCCAGATGGGTGGGGCATAAATAATTATTATTATTATTATTATTATTATTATTATTATTATTATTATTATTTTTAAAACACCTCTGTTATGCCAATTATTATTAAGTAATTGATTTGATATTTAGGATATATCAAAGCTCAACAAAAATCTGTAGCAAAGAAAGAAATGAAAAATGAACTGCACACAAAATCCCGCTTGCACCTGCAAGCACAATCCTGGCTGATTCAAATATGGGAAGGTAGAAAGGGCTTCTCAGGCAGGACAGAGCTGCTACACACTGGCAGTGAATCTTTCTCTGTCCACAGAAAGTTCCACTACAAACGTTATTCCCGTGCAGAGACGCAGAACCTCTTACTTAATGTGGTTGTCAGTGAGCTGCTTCAGGACTTGCGAGTAAATCTCATCTTTGAGCGGTTCGGCTTTCAAGGCGCCTTCAAATATTTGGTCTGTTAGCTCGTTCACCGAGCGGGTTCTTTTCGAAGGGTAGTCGCCCATATACTTCAGGATGGGTGCGCAGGAAAGGTTAAGGGTACAATAACTGGAACAGGCAATAGATAATAAGGTAGCATTTCTACATCGCTTTTCTTGCGAATATTCAAGACGGCTTCAAAATCAATTTGAAACAATAGTCGTACCTTGGTTTTCGAACAGCTTAGTTCTCAAACGTTTGGGCCGCAAACCCGGAAGTGACTGTTCCGGTTTGCAAACTATCTTTGGAAGCTGAACGTCCGGCGGGGCTTCCGCAGCTTTTGATTGGCTGCAGGAGCTTCCTGCAGCCAATCGGAAGCAGCGCTTTGGTTTTTGAACGCTTGGGAAGTCGAATGGACTGTGTACACTGTTTGGTTGAATGGCAAAAGCAGTGTGGGATAGTGGGGGTATGAGGGGAAAGAGGGTATTCTCCTTTTGCCCATCATGGGAAGATTTTTTAACTGAAAGAAGAGGCAAATTTGGCCTGTTTTGTTGGGACGATGAGCTCTTCAAAGCGGCTTCCACAGGAGCATTGGCCCTGAATGTTTTGAGTTTTGTGGGGTGCAAGAAATAGTTGATCACATTCTATGTTTTTTTGTGGTTTTTTTTGCAGTACAGTGGTACCTCGGGTTAAGAACTTAATTCGTTCTGGAGGTCTGTTATTAACCTGAAACTGTTCTTAACCCGAGGTACCACTTTAGCGAATGGGGCCTCCTGCTGCCACCACCACGCAATTTCTGTTCTCATCCTGAAGCAAAGTTCTTAACCCGAGGTACTAGTTCTGGGTTAGCCGAGTCTGTAACCTGAAGCGTCTGTAACCTGAAGCGTCTGTAACCCCTGGTACCGCTGTCTACAGAAGACACAAGGCCTCTCCTTCGTAGGTTTTGTGATTTGGGTATTACAGACTTGTCTGTTGATGTTGCCTTCTAAAAAGGGGCTTAGAGCTGGATAATTTACGTCAGTTTGTGAAAGGTCGGAGGCTTCCTGGAAGGCTGTGTGTGAGAAATGTGATCATATCATTGCCACACCATTAAACCAGGAGAGGAAAAGGAAGGAGGAGGAGGAGGAGGAGGAGGAAGAGATGGAGGGAACAATACACAGCAAGGGTCATGGGACTTTTCCTAACAGAACTTGTTCTTTTTGAGGTGGGCTGGTGGAACGCCCACTGCCATTTCCTAACACTTCACTGGCTTAAGCCAAATGAACAGTATTTTGGAAGGAACAGAAACCATCCAGATTTCAGGGACCGTGCTGAGGAGGTATTATGTACTGAGTTGAATAGGAACCAAAATGCAGCAGTCTGATTGGTCCTAGAACAATAGACTCCAGAATGCAGCAGTCTGATTGGTCCTAGAACAATAGGCTCCAGAATGCAGCAGTCTGATTGGTCAACAGGAGCCACCCAATCCAGCTCTAGGTGGAGGTGAATCCATGACCTGATTGGCCTACAGGAGAATCCCGGAATTAGCCAATCACGTGGGGCCCATTGTGTAAATAATGTATATAAATCAGACATTCTGGGGGAATGTCCATTCCTCCTCATCACTATGAACTGAATAAAGAGCATGAAATCCACTCTCGACTACGAGTATATTTCAGGAGGGCTACACCGAGGAGCAAAGGTGGGAGCCACCCCCTCTCCCTGCTCCTGCATCTTCCCAGGAGCAGGAGGACAGTATAGATTTGGAACAGTGTTTTGCAGATGGGCATAGTTCGGAATGCAGAAGCTGGGAAAAACTGGATGGGGAACAACTAGGAGAAGAATCACTGGGAGAGAGAGAGAGAGAGTTAACAGATTCACAGTCTCTGGACAGCACCCTCCCCGCTTCTCCAAAGTCATGGAGAACTCAGAAAGTGTCAGAACAGAAAGCACAGAGGCTACAAATTCAGATTACAAGACGTAGGAGTGACGTAGATTAATAGGGACTGAGGGGAGAGTATCCCTTAATTGGGAGCACCACCATTTCTAGGAGATGTGTTCTTTGTTCCCTCCCTGTGATTATTAAAGATTCTAACTGGTAAGGAGCTCCTTTCGTTTGATCTGTAATTTGGGTGTAATCCTTGACGCCTCCCTTTCCATGGAGGCGCAGGTTACAGCAACAGCCAAGGTGACATTTTCCCACCTTCGCCGCATCAAGCAGTTGGTCCCTTATCTTTCACGCCCTGACCTGGCCACAGTGATCCATGTGACGGTCACCTCCAGGCTTGACTACTGTAATTCGCTCTACGCGGGGCTGCCCTTGAAGCGGTCCCAGAAACTCCAGCGGGTACAGAATGCTGCAGCGAGGCTCCTCACAAGGTCTCTGCCATGGGAGCATATTCACCCAGTGCTTTTGCAGCTGCACTGGCTCCCGGTGGAGTACAGGGTCAGGTTCAAGGTGCTGGTTTTGACCTTTAAAGCCCTTCACGGCCTAGGACCCTCGTACCTACGGGACCGCCTCTCCTGGTATGTCCCACGGAGAGCCTCAAGGCCCATAAATAACAACTCCCTAGTGGTCCCGTGCCCTAAGGAAGTTAGATTGGCTTCAACCAGAGCCAGGGCCTTCTCAGCACTGGCTCCGGCCTGGTGGAACTCTCTGCCTCATGAGACCAGGGCCCTGCAGGATCTGATTTCTTTCCGCAGGGCCTGTAAGACAGAGTTGTTCCACCTGGCCTTTGGCTTGGAATCAGTTTGAATCCCTCCCCCTCTTTCTTTTTCCTTTCTCCACCTGTGAAGAGGCTTCATCCTAATGTTTTAATGTTGTATTTTAATCTTGTTTTTAAAATTGTATTTTAATCAACTTGTTTTTATTATTGGTTGTTAGCTGCCCTGAGCCCGGTCTTGGCTGGGGAGGGTGGGGTATAAATAAAATTTATTATTATTATTTGTCACGGCTAATAATTGGCCACTGTTTCTTTAATGCTTAAAAAGCTGGGTCAGCATGAGTCAGCGGCCTGCACCGGGTTGTATATATAGAGTGAGAAATGTTAGTTTGTTGGGTTGGTTGGTTGGTTAGTGAAAGCTGGTTGTGTTGATGTGTGTACAGTTGGTCAGTCGCTTTTGCAGAAAGAATTTTAAGAATAAAAGCAGAAAGTACTCTGCAAGGATATTCTTGTGGACTCTTGTGCCGACAAGGGTCCAAGGACCAGGCTGAGGCGACAAAGGGAGGTCAGAACCCTTTCTCTTTTTTTTACAAACACTGACATCATCATCATCATTATTATTATTGGAGTCATTTTGGACTCACGGCTGTCCATGGAGACGCAGGTCAATTCTGTATCCAGGGCAGCTGTCTACCAACTCCACCTGATACACAGGCTGAGACCCTCCCTGCCCGTGGACTACCCTCCCTGTCTCGCCAGAGTGGTGCATGCTCTAGTTATCTCCCGCTTGGACTACTGCAATGCGCTCTACGTGGGGCTACCTTTGAAGGTGACCCGGAAACTACAACTAATCCAGAATGTGGCAGCTAGATTGGTGACTGGAGACCACATAACACCGGTCTTAAAAGACCTACATTGGCTCCCGGTACGTATCTGAGCACAATTCAAAGTGTTGGTGTTGACCTTTAAAGCCCTAAACGGCCTCGGTCCAGTATATCTGAAGGAGTGTCTCCACACCCATCATTCAGCCCGGACACTGAGGTCCAGCGCTGAGGGCCTTCTGGCGTTTCCCTCATTGCGAGAAGCAAAGCTACAGGGAACCAGGCAGAGGACCTTCTTCGTAGTGGCGCCCGCCCTGTGGAATGCCCTCCCATCAGATGTCAAAGAGAAAACTAACTACCAAACTTTTAGAAGATATCTAAAGGCAGCCCTGTTCAGGGAAGTTTTTAATGTGTGGCATTTTAGTGTATTTTTGGTCTCTGTGGAAGCCGCCCAGAGTGGCTGGGGAAACCCAGCCAGATGGGTGGGGTACAAATAATTTATTATTATTATTATTATTATTATTATTATTATTATTTACTGCCGGGGGAGGGGGAGCTGATTCCCCGAAGCCTGTCACCAGTTTGTCGTTCAGACTCTGCCAGACAGGCAAAATGAGACCACTGGATTGTGGCCGACTTCAGGAAAGGGAAGGCCAATGCAGCCCACTTCTCCCTCTGTGGCCTCATTCATGCCTGTTGACTCAGCAGGGGCACAGCACTTGGAAGGATATCAATGAACGCCATGCAGGCTTCTTGCGACAGCTCCTCGCTTCCCAGGACCTTCTTCAGCAAAGGCTGCTTGATGGGCTCCCGGGTGTAGGACCACATCTTGTCTTTCCCTCGGTTCTTGGTGATCATGACTCTGCTGAGCGTGTGCTTGGGAGGAGGCCTGTGGGGAAGAAGACAAGGCAGTGAGCATCTCTCCCCTGCTTGCTGCTTTAACTTCCAGTTCCGTTAAGCATTGTTGGCAGGGACGTCCCGAAGGCCTTTAGGGAGGTGTTCTTCTATGCAACAGCCGCAGCTCGGACTTTGGTGGCCAAGGGGTGGAAGGAACAAGAAGCCCCGACAATAATGGATTGGCATTACAAGCTGCAAGAATTTGCTGAAATGGCGCAGTTGACAAATAGCCGGAGAGGCCACTCAAAACAAAAAATTATGGAAAAGTGGGATAGATATGAAACATATGTTCAAAAACACAGTAAAGGTTCGCTATCTATGCTAGCATTTGATTGACGTTGAGAAATAAGACTAAGAGCACATATTGATATAGGAATGCATTAGATAATATGTAAAGAAATATACAATAATAAGAGTACATTCTTTTGTAAAAAGGGAATATACAACGGGAAAGACAGGAAGTCTAGTGTGTTGGTATGTATATGATTTGGGGGCGAAATTTGTTTTTGTTTTTTCTCTTTCTTTTCTTTTTTGTTTTGTTTCATTTTCTTTCTAGGTATATAAAATTTGTATATAATCTTTGTATCCGTGTTGGAAATTACATTATAGTAAGTCCTGTAATGTAATATGACAACATTTACCGATGTAATGTAAGAATGTTAACAAATAAATAAAATGCAAATTCAAAAAAACACACAAAAAAACTTCCAGTTCACATCACAGTGCACCCTCCCCAAAACTCTCATCTCCCTTTTTGCTTTGGTCCTTCTCGTTTTCTGCTGAGTTAAAGGAGGGCCATTTGCCATCTCCCACAGAGCTCCCTTCCTTTGTTCTCCTTACACCTCGCCAAGAGATTAGCCGGGCTATTCCAAAAGTTAGAAGCCTTGAAAAGATGTCAACATTTGCTGGATCCGGAGATTAAAGAGGTCTGACACCCATAAACTCATAACAACACCTTGTCTTTTTATGTAACAATATTAGGTTGCATTGCAATGCATTATAAGTGGCGCCTGCAGCAAAATGTTGCAGTATCTCTTCCTACCTAAGTAGGATGGCTGCTATTGGGACTCCATTTCTGTCCCACTGCCTGAGCTTGCTGTTAGAGGAAGTGTGATGAAACTCCAACTTTCTGCCTCAGTTAGAAGCATCCAGTTTAGAACAATAAATGAAACCAACATTTAAATTAAAAATACACACACCCCACAACACACACAATTAACAGGCAAACCATCAGGCAAATGCTGAGTCTGACAATGGAGGAGGAATGACTAGAAGAAACTGATAGACTACTCCTCTATAGATTTGTCCAATCCTCTGTCTCTGGTGGAAACTAATTCCATATACGTGCTGTGTAATAAACTTTCCCTTGCATGTCCTAAACCGGGGGTCAGCAAACTTTTTCAGCAAGGGGCCGGTCCACTGTCCCTCAGGCCTTGTGGGGGGCCGGACTATATTTTTGGGGGGGAAATGAACAAATTCCTATGCCCCACAAATAACCCAGAGATGCATTTTAAAGAAAAGCACACATTCTACTCATGTAAAAACATGCTGATTCCCGGACCGTCCGCAGGCCGGATTGAGAAGGCGATTGGGCCGGATCCGGCCCCCGGGCCTTAGTTTGCCTAACCATGTCCTAAATCTTCCAAAATTCAGCTTCATTGGGTTCAAACAGGTTCTAGCATTGTGAGAGACAAAGGAAAACTTCTCCCTGCCTGCTTTTATCTAGCACAGAAAGGGACCCAGCTGCAATTTCAAGAGACCGACAGACTTCTCTGCTCCCGTTTTTTTAAACGCTTACCTAAAATAATCGTAGGAGAATTCTTCCAGGGTATATGGCTTCATTCTTTCTTCACTGTCCGACATCACCAACTGGGCTGTCCTTATGACATCCTGCCTCTGGTCCGGTGTCATGGTAACCAAGGCCTGGGGTGCGAAGAAACGTCCACCGTTAATTATGGTAGAGAACTACAATGAAATGGCATTAAGATGGCATAGAGCAGTGGCTCTCAAAGGAGCGGCATGTCACACCGGTATGGCAGGAGAGAATGGAAAGTGTGGCAGGAAGATTCAAGGACAATCAACCAAAGAAACAGTTAAACTTTTCAGCATAGTATAGAATCAAAATGTTTTTCCAAGCTGACGACATATGTATGTCTGAACTCTGCAGCTAAGACACCACTTTTGAACTTACATTTTGTACTTTTGTAACTGAGATAGTAGTTCTAAACCTGCCTTCCTTTTGCTACTTTAATTGCTGCTTGGAGACCTGGGTTATGTAAGTAAATACTACTTTTATTTCTTCACAAAACAACATGTGTGTGATTGCTCTGCGTGTGTGTATTCTGTTTTACAATTCAGAGTACTCATTTAAACAACCTTAAAATATCAATGACTTCACTTCTTCTCTTTCCATGGTTTATTTTGCATAACATAAATCCCTGCATATTTTACATAAACTAACCCATTCCGTATTCCATTATTACATCCATCAATACTTACTTACACTGTTGAATTTATCTTAATGCTGCCAATGTTTTCAAGTGTACCCAATGTTCCCCCATATTTTCAATAAACATTTCCCAATCTTCTCTAAACGTATGTTCTTCTTTTCTCTTATTCTATATGTTATATCCACAAGCTGCACATATCCTATCAGTTTAAGTTGCCGGCTAAAGAAGAATGGCAACTGTGATTGCTGTTTTTAACCACCGTTCCTGCAGCTTACCACAATCTCCATAGGAGGCATGGTGACCGTGGGCAGGACGTAAACAGAATCTGTCGGGAAGTCCCCTTTCTGTTTCGTCCTCTCATTAATCCCATTAGCCCAGCCGGAATTCATCACGTTCTCTCCTGTGTCCTGATCCAGAATGATCAAGTCTCCTTTGAGGAAGCTGAGGAACCCCGATTCTTCACCCGCTGTGGGAGACAGAAAGAGCCGTCCATCTTAGTTATTCATCCAGTCCAATCCCCTCCAATCCAGGTATCCCAGGTAAGACATTGCCCAGTGTCGTCCAACAACAACTGGAGGGCGCAAGCTTGGCGAAGGCTGTTCTAGGGTACACACACAGGCCAAACACAATTTTTTTTGTGTGCTTTTAATTTAGAAGATGCACCCTTTACATAAAATACGCACTTTTCAAAATTTGCATCTGTGTACAGATCTTTTCCATGTTGTTTACATGCTCCCTTTGGCTCAGCAGAAATACATTGCAAAATCCAGAAAAGTGTGTAAACTAGTTATCTCCCGCTTGGACTACCGCATTGTGCTCTACGTGGGGCTACCTTTGAAAGTGACCCAGAAACTGCAATTAATCCAGAATGCAGCAGCTAGACTGGTGACTGGGAGTGGCCGCTGGGACCACATAACACCGGTCCTGAGAGATCTGTATTGGCTCCCAGTACGTTACCGAGCACAATTCAAAGTGCTGGTGTTGACCTTTAAAGCCCTAAACGGCCTTGGCCCAGTATACCTGAAGGGGCGTCTCCACCCCCATTGTTCAGCCCAGACACTGAGATCCAGTGCCGAGGGCCTTCTGGCGGTTCCCTCATTGTGAGAAGCGAGGTTACAGGGAACCAGACAGAGGGCCTTTTCGGTAGTGGCGTCCGCCCTGTGGAACGCCTTCCCTTCAGATGTGAAGGAAATAAGCAGCTATCTTCTCTTTAAAAGACATCTGAAGGCAGCCCTGTTTAGGGAAGTTTTTAATATTTAATGGTGTATTGTTTTTAACACTTGATTGGAAGCCGCTCAGAGTGGCTCAGCCAGATGGGCGGGGTATAAATAATAAATTATTATTATTATTATAAACCAACGGAACTGTGTTCTAATTCACAAGCAAGCTCAGGCATATCCGTTCAGATCAGTCCACTGCGAAAAGTGACCCAGACAATATCATCCTCCTTGATAGTGTTTGAAGGATTGAACCCTGATATTTCCCTAGGTACATTTTGCTCAGCTCAGTTTCCTTACTAGGATTCGGGTTGTCCTGGAGCGTGACCACAAACTTCGACCTCTTCCTCAGCCCTTCCAGGAATATGACCACCAGACCTCGGATATCCTCTGCGTTGTTGGACGTGAAGGTGTATTCGTCTCCCTTGATCGTGGCCAAGGTGAAGCTCTGTCCCTGAAGCTTCCCACCTCTAGAATAGAAATACTTTATTGTCACAGTACCACTGTACCAGTGAGATTAAACGAGCCTCCCCCAATCTCTCAGTCCTTGTTACACTTTGTGTGCTGTCGTACGACCACCAACCCCGAACGTCAGCTGCAATGTTGCTGTCTTCCATTCAGTAGCCTCATGGCCCACGGGTAGAAACTATTCTTTAACTGTTGGTGTGGCTTACCATGATTCTATATCTCCTGCCTGAGGACCCCTTTTGCCAATATATACATTTTATGGACACCATGCCTTTGGACATACCCCTACCCATATAAGGTAAAAAGGATAAAGGTAAAGGACCCCTAGATTAATAAGGCCAGTCAAACGCGACTATGGGGTGCAGTGCTCATCCCGCTTTCAGGCTGAGGGAGCTGGCGTTTCACCGCAGACAGCTTTCCAGGTCATGCGGCCAGCAGGACTAAACCACTTTTGGCTCAACGGGACACCATGACGGAAACCAGAGCGCCATTTACCTTCCCGCCACAGCGGTACCTATTTATCTACTTGCACTGGTGTGCTTTCAAACTACTAGATTGGCAAGAGCTGAGAGAGAGCAACGGGAGCTCACCCCATTGCAGGGATTCGAACCCCCAATCTCCCGATCGGCAAGCCCAAGAGGCTCAGTGGTTTAAACCACAACGTCACCTGCGTCCCAACCCATACCTATATCAGCATACCTGTTGAAGAGGAAAGGGTCATAGAGACCTTTTCCTGCCCCTTTGCTTTCATGGAGAAAGTGGCTGAGATGAGTCATTGAGATTGGGGGCGGGGTATGTTACAGAGGGTTACCACTTTCCCCAAAGACCAGAGGACTGAACACTTCAGCACACGGCTTGGCTGCGTGCAAACAGACTTACTGATTAGTTAGCATTTTGCCACCTTACCTGCTGCTGGAGACAGCGGTGATCTCTGGGAAGGAAAGTTCCAGAAGGACCTGCTCTTGTTCATCCACAAAGTACACTCCTGTCCAGTTCACAGCTACAATGACGTCGTTTTTGGGAAGGCTGGGACCTGGGTTTGAAAAGTTATGCAATAAGATGCGACTCCATCAGGCTTCAGAACAGAGAAGTGAAGCGGGACTATTCCATCGGGAATTTTAAGAGAGCAGCTGCCTCTGACTGTTGCCCAGTGATTACCGAATAGAAGCTGTTTCACCAGCCACCTCGAACTGTTCCCAGCTGGTAATGAAGGGGGAAGGAATGGGTTTCTGTGCAGTCAGTCTGAAATGGGACCCAAAATCCTCATTTTTCCTCCTCCAAGGGAGCATTTCTAAAATGCATTAACTTATGCATTAAGCTTTTGAGTCAATGTATAAACAGAAAGCCAGCTGTATAAACAAGTGCTCAAAGCCCTCTCCTTTATCAGTCCGTGACGGCAATGGATGGCCTTGCCAGTTCCGTGGAGCAGGGATGGCATGTCTGGGTCTTATCTTACATCCTGACCATAAAAAGATGCACAGACCTTGTCAAGTCTGACAAGAGACCTGAGAACGGTGCCAGGAGTGTTCTCAGAGTTGGTGACCTCCTGCCCCAAGATAAGAGTATAGGAACAGGAACAACCTTTTATGGTCAAGAGTACCGGAACAGGAATATCTATGGTCATGGATGCCAACTTGCGTGTATGAGCTGACGTGGCTGGATTCCTGGGGAAGGGGGGAGAGGGTGCCTGGAGGATATATATGTACTGCATGAAATTTCTCGTTTCTTTGGACTTGCTGTGGACTGACCACATAAGTGCCTTCTGCTATCCGGAGAGCAGAATAAACTCTTTCTCTGAATCAACCTTGGTGTCATTTGACTTTCTCCCTCCCTCCCGGGAGCAACGCAGACCCCACCAGTCGGTAAAGTCTCATAAGGCTACAGTCCTTATAAAAGAACGGTAACTAAAACTTAAGAAGTGAGCTTGCTGATAGATTGCCATTTTTCACCACCAACGCCTATAGTTATGAGTGAGGCCTAGTTTCTTGGGGTTACCTGAGAACTTGAAAGCTTCGTAGAATCTGGAGAACAGCAAAGGCCACTTGAAGCGGGCAAAATCCACCACGTCTTCCTTGACTTTCTTGGGATCCGTTCGCTTCTGGGTATAGATTCCCTGTAGGAAAGAGAAAAAAAACAAAACACCAAGTTGATAAACCTCAGTGAACATCTTGTAGGGTTTCGGGTGGATCAAGAAGCACTGAGAAATCTCAAAAATATATTCAGCAGTTGTACTCTTGTCCCACTATAAAGATACAGTGGTACCTCCGGTTGCGGACGGGATCCGTTCCGGAGCTCCGGTCGGATCCCAAGGTTTCTGTAACGGGAAGGACTGCTTCTGCACATGTGCGCGGAGCGGTAGAACGCTTCTGCGCATGCGTGCATGGCGAAACCCGGAAAAATACTTCTGGGTTTGCTGCGTACGTATCCCGAAGGATACGTAACCGGAGGTGAACGTAAGTAGAGGAACCACTGTACTTAGATCACAATCCTATATCCCAGGAATGGGGAACCAGTGGCTGTTGCTGGACTACAATTCCCATCATGCCCTGACCATTGACTATTCTGGTTGGGGCTGATGGGAGCTGTAGTTAAACAACAACTGGGTTGCTGCATGTTCCCCAACCTAGATAGTTAGATAGATAGAGTTGTTGTTCGCATGTGTGTGTCTCAAGAGACAATGGAATGCACCTCTGGGAACGAAGTCAAACCACTGGAGAATCACAGCGCCTGCTGTGGCTGTAGAGATCAGGAACTCGTAACTGCTGCCTCCCGAATTAGCAGCACTGAAGCGGCCTCCCCGGGGTGCAAACCTGGGCAGTGTGTCTGGAGGTCCTGGGCTGCCCAGAAGACTAGACCTCCCTCTCGACCTCACTGATGTGGTCCAAAGGAAGGAGGGGTATCAGGCGCCATCCAACCGCCTTAGGGACCCCACTCTGGTTTTTTGTATGGTTGACTCCTTAGCCTTTTCTTCTCCCAACGATGTCCTGCAAGGCAGGAGGATATATCACATCTGGGAATAAATCCCATTAAACTCAGTGGGACTTCTCAGTAGACATACATCGGATTGCTCTATTAAGTGTGTAAAGAGATTAAAAAAACAACAACGAAAGGAAAACAACTCGTTGTTAACTCAAGAATAATCTGTAATCTGTAATGCTTTCTTCCCCTTTGTTCAGAATTGTCCCCTCCAGCTTCTCCCAACCTGGTGCCTTCCATATTTTCGGACTGCGACTCCCGTAATTCCTGACTATTGCCCCTGCTGCCTGGGGCTGATGGGAGTTGTAGTCCAAAATACTTGGAGGGCACCAAGGTTGGGGACCAGGTGCTTGCTCGATGCGTGGCAGCTCCTGTCAAAAGATCTTTCGCATCATCTGCTGTCTGGATAAAAGAAAACCTCTGGATTTAAACTTGGATTCTATATTTGCAAAGCATGTGTTTAAAGCTGTAGGGCAATTTGGTGCATAAAAAGGTGAGTGTAGGTGGCACTGTGGGTCCGGGTGGTGCTGTGGGTTAAACCACAAAGCCTAGGACTTGCTGATCAGAAGGTCGGTGGTTCGAATCCCCGTGACGGGGTGAGCTCCCGTTGCTCGATCCCTGCTCCTGCCAACCTAGCAGTTCGAAAGCACGTCAAAAAGTGCAAGTAGATAAATAGGTGCCGCTCTGGCAGGAAGTTAAACGGCATTTCCGTGCGCTGCTCTGGTTCTCCAGAAGCGGCTTAGTCGTGCTGGCCACATGACCCGGAAGCTGTACGCCAGCTCCCTCTGCCAATAAAGCAAGATGAGCACTGCAACCCCAGAGTCGGCCACAACTGGACCTAATGGTCAGGGATCCCTTTGCCTTTACCTTAAAGGGACCCCTGACCATTAAGTCCAGTCGTGAACAACTCTGAGGTTGCAGCGCTCATCTCGCTTTATTGGCAGAGGGAGCCGGCGTTTGTCCGCTTCTGCAGACAGTTTTCCAGGGTCATGTGGCCAGCATGACTAATCTGCTTCTGCTGAAGCCAGAGCAGTGCACAGAAACGCCGTTTACCTTCCTGCTGCAGTGATACCTATTTATCTACTTTCATTGGTGTGCTTTCAAACTGCTAGGTTGGCAGGAGCTGGGACCGAACAATGGGAGCTCACCCCGTCGTGGGGATTCGAACCGCCGACCTTCCGATTGGCAAGTCCAAACGGCGCAGTGGTTTAACCCACAGCACCACCTGCGTCCCTTAATTTGGTGCATATGCCCCCCCCCCCAAATTCCTGGGAGTTCTAGTTTGTTAAGGGTGCTGGGAGACGGCAATAGGGGTGCACAGCAGGCCAGGAGAAGGAGT
This sequence comes from Podarcis tiliguerta, assembly GCF_965153285.1. Classification (NCBI taxonomy): domain Eukaryota; kingdom Metazoa; phylum Chordata; class Lepidosauria; order Squamata; family Lacertidae; genus Podarcis; species Podarcis tiliguerta. The sequence goes on along the minus strand of NC_139537.1, from coordinate 8,922,541 downwards.
TTTCTGTTTGTATAAAGGATGGATGCAAATTTCAAATTAGGATGCCGCCACTTAAAATGAGTGCTTTCCCCTAAACTCCGGCAGCCTCTGTGCAGGAGGAGCGCTCAGCAACGTGCCTTTTTGTGGGCAGCTATGATGAACTGGGCCCACTTCTCGATGGTTTTCGACGGCGTGATCTCTCTGTCGGGGATGTAGGAGGGAATCAGGTTCAGCAGCCGCTCCAAGACCATTTCTGACCCGTAATCCACGTAGTACTGCTGGGAAGCCAGCTCTGCCAGGTCTTCTTCCTGTGGGGATAGGGGTTCCGGAACAGGAAAACACAGGAAAGACAATTGGGAAGAGGAAAAAATTCTTCCTGCAGTACCAGAACATAAAAAGATCCTGCTGGACCTAGTCCAGCTTATATACACACAATAATTACCAAAATAAGTATTCATTCTTTATCAATCTTCTGAGAAAAATACAAAACCTTGTGCAAAGCCACAGAGACTTACGAACTACTCAGCCTAAGATGAACTTATAATGTCCGGTTTCAATGGATTTTTCAAATGTTTAACTCGGTCTTTTGTTTTCTTTATCTTTTTAGGTAAGTTCATGAAGATACCAACAAAAGGTAAGTCCGGTGTTGTTCACAATACCGAGAGATGCTAGTGAAGTCGTAGATGGATGTAGTGGTCTAATCTCAAAGCCTTGTGTCAGGGAACTGCCATCGGAGCGGGAGGCGGAGAGGAGGCTCCAGGACGATGGTGGAGAAGGTCCTAGTAGGAGGAGGGATAGCCCATCCGCTGGGGAAGGTAATCAGCGCAACACCAGTGGAGAAGGGGAGGAGATAGAGGAATCGGAGAGGTGGCTCCAGGACTCTTCGCAGGAGACCAGCGGAGAGGGGACAAGTGCTCCTTTGCCCACACCCACCTTGCACAGAAAGCTTTCGCGCAGGCAGCGGGGGAGGAGACTGGGCGTCAAACAGCTTCTATGTTGGAAGCGGTTTAAGAAACGCCCACTGACGGATTCTGCCAGCGACTGAGGCAGCCACGAGATAGAGGCTGTCCTGACAGAAAGGGTTCAACCATGCAACCTAGCCAGGAGTAAAGGCAACTTACGCACGAGCAACCCCTAGAACCATTACACCTTGTTACATATATTGATATTAAGTTTCATAGATAATACTATTTCTTGGCTTAAGCTTAAGAGACTGATTTGCTTAGAAATAGTATTTTTTTAAAAAGAAGAAAAAAAGGCTAAGGTCACTGAAGAAGCCCGGAAAACTACCTTGGGAGAGGGCGAAACAGGTGCAAAATGCCAGCACCCTGTCTACAACTTCATTAACATCCATCTACGATGTCACTAGCATGTCTTGGTATTGTGAACAATACCAAACTTATCTTTTGTTGGGGGAGAACAATGTACACCACCTTCATCTCCTTAGCAGGAAACATGGGATATAAATGCAATAAATAAAAATAAATGCATTATGGACTGGAGCGAAGTTTCACACTTAAAAACTTTTCTCTCTACTTCCTTCCAGTTTATTTAGAAAAGTGGGATAAAATGTTCAAAATAAAATCAATACATTACAAATGTGCCATGATGTGTTCATGTGATAAAATTTTGAGCAAGGAGAATGCTTTCTTGAAGTTTCCTTAACCTCCTCTTCTCCAGGCTAAACATGCCCAGCTCCCTTAGCCGTTCCTCATAAGGCATCGTTTCCAGGCCTTTGACCACCACAGACAGTTCTTCCTAATGTTTAGATGGAATCTTCTTTCTTGTAGTTTGGATCCATTGCTCCGTGTCCGCTTCTCTGGAGCAGCAGAAAACAACCTTTCTCCCTCCTCTATGTGACATCCTTTTATATATTTGAACATGGCTATCATATCACCCCTTAACCTCCTCTTCTCCAGGCTAAACATGCCCAGCTCCCTTAGCCGTTCCTCATAAGGCATCATTTCCAGGCCTTTGACCATTTTGGTTGCCCTCCTCTGGACACGTTCCAGTTTGTCAGTGTCCTTCTTGAACTGTGGTGCCCAGAACTGGACACAGTACTCCAGCTGAGGTCTGACCAGAGCAGAATACAGTGACACTATTGTTGTTGTTGTTGTTGTTGTTATCATTATAATTATTGAACTTGTAGGACCACAGTCAGTCAGCTTCATCTATGCAGGTACAGATACAGGAAATCGCGTCTGCGCATGCACAGATACCGGAAATCGCGTCTGCGCATGCACAGATACCGGAAATCACATCTGTGCAAGCGCGATTTTCGGCGTCTGGGCATGCGCAAATGCGATTTTCGGCATCGCGCTGCACCAGTCCGGCCCACAGACGATCTCCATGCGAGTGATCCGGTCCATGGCCGGTAAACCTTGCCAATCCCTGAAGATTCTACGCAGTCGCTGTACGAAGTCCGCCTGCTGTCAGAATGAGCAAACTCTGTTGACAGTCCCATCGCAAACCACCAGACGGGATACCCTTTTTCACATGGGATGCCAACGTTAGTCCAAAATTCATCCTAATAATTCATCTCAGCCCCGGTTTTTACGGGGGGGAAATGTGCCCAGCAGCTTACCTTATCGCACCGGTATTCCCCAAACTTCACCCCTCTCACGATCTGTTGATAGATGAGGTTCGTCGCCACGTTGTCCTCGTTGGGGTTGTGCCAGGGCGTGAAGATCTCCTTCCTGAAGAACAGCCTCCAGGGGGCGTTGCGTTCCTGAGCCCCCTGCTCTTTGGCGTACTGCTCGCACTGAGATACAGCATCCATGACGTGGTCGCTGCCGCTGCCGAGGGAGGAGACCTGGAAAGGGGAGAGGAAAACAGGTAAACGTTTGGCACCCTCCCCACCAGCTCAGCCCAGCGGTTCCATCAAACAAAAGCATTGCTTAGATCCCCTAATCCAGTGGTTCTCAACCTGTGGGTCCCCAGATGTTGTTGGACTACAACTCCCATCACCCCTGAACTCTGGCCTTGCTAGTTAGGGGTGATGAGAGTTGTAGCGGTTTGAGACCTGCAGGCGCTGTCTGGCTTTTAAAAAAACTAAAAAAAAACCCAAGGTTCTCATGGTGGGAAATTCCGGTCTTCAGTGCATCCTTGTTGCTGTGTGGGCAGGGCTGGATTTAGGTTTGATGAGGCCATAAGCTACTGAAGGTAATGGGGCCCATTATATGTCCAGCTGTCCTTTGTCAACAACAAATTGTCACTGGTTTTTTGTGTTGGATATATGCTATATCAGGGGTCAGCAACCCGCGGCTCCGGAGCCGCATGTGGCTCTTTTACACTTTTGCCGCAGCTCCGGGGCAGATACTAGCGAGGGGAGGAGGCGCATTGTGCGCCCTGACAGTCCCCACTGTGGCGGGCGCTGTACTGGCTGTGACGTCGCATGGGGGCGGTGCATGCGTTAGTCACACACCATCCCGACATCACCTTCCAGCCCGCTGTCAGATCGCGGCTCCAGAGATATATTTGTTTTAAATGTCGCAATGGTTTTGCGGCTCCCAGTTTTTCCCCCTTCAGAAACGGATCCAAGTGGCTCTTTTTGTCTTAAAGGTTGCAGACCCCTGTGCTATATGGTAATTTATGGACCTAATAGGTATCGAAAGCCATTTGCACATAACTAAATACATATTTTATCAGAGTAATTGCTCAACTGAAACACAATTCAGAAGAAGTCTATTAATAGTGAAATAATTATTAAGCTCTAACTTAAAATTATCTTTTACTCATAAAAAACTGAATAATGCAAACACATTGGCATTTGGCAATAACAAAAGTTCCTTTAGAAACGCAATTGACAAAGCTTCAGAAACTTGCTATACCATGAAATAATAATAGGTGTAAATGTATGGTGCAAAATACTAATAATTATAAATAGCAGAATGGAGGTACCCTATATATAGAAAGGAGCAAACCAGTGATATTTTAGGGAGCAGGCTAGCAGGCGGGGCACATGACTTACATCATAGGAGCCTACACAACACAAAACACTGTTGCTGTATGTAGGTTTTATTTTACTTGTTTTTTATCTTCTATTTTGGAAATGTACATCCAGTTTTTTCCCCTTTAATTTTTTTGGGGGCCCCCAAGAGAGTGGGGCCCTGAGCTATAGCTTGGAGTCCTTTACAGGGCCGGCCCACCCATGAGGCAACATGATGCAACCGCCTCAGGCGGCAGGTTCCACAGGGGCAGCAGATCCCAGTGTAGATCTTTATTCCCCCCTTGTTCCTCAAATAGATATTCACTCACACCCTTCGTGAGGAGGGGGGCACCATTTTGTGGTTTGCCTCAGGTGTCAAAATGTCTTGGGCCGGCCCTGGTCCTAGGTATTATTATTCCTACTAACGTCATCGTAGCGGTAGTAGTAACAGCAGCTATCTTATGAATCTTCTTCAACACGAGTCTTATATAAAAGCAATGAAAAGTTGCTTTGAAAACATCACAAAAATAGCAACGAAGTTTAAAAAAATTGTAAGAAAATAGATTTATTTCCTTCTCAAGCAAGAAATTTAGTGAAGATATCATACCATATTACCGTATTTTTCGCCCTATTGTACGCACCGGCCCATAGGACGCACCTAGTTTTCAGGGGGGGAAATCAAGGGGGAAAAAATGATTTCCCCCCCGCAGCTCTGGGAGCAGTGGACAGGCTGCACGCAGCCTGTGCGCTACTCCAAGTCCTTCTCCCTGCTTTTGCGGGAGGTGGCGGAATTCCCCCACCTCCCACGAAAGCCCACAGGAGCCGTGTGCGACTCCTACAGGCTTTTCGACCAGGAGGGAAAAGGGACTGAAACGGCCAGTCAGTCCCTTCTCCCTCCTCGGGGAAAAGCCCCCAAGAGGGGCGCGCTCTTCAAAGGGTGCGCGGCTCCTGCGGGCTTTTCTATGAGGTGGGGGAATTCCCCCACCTTCTAGAAAAGCCAGCAGAAGCCGCGGAGCCCCTTTAAAGAGCGTGCGGCTTTTGCCTGCTTTTGCGGGAGGTGGGGGAATTCCCCCATCTCCCGCAAAAGCCCACAGGAGGGTTGGAGAGTAGCAGGATGGCATTGTGCGCCTTCCCGCTGCCCCCCATCCTCTGGGGCTGGCGATGGGGGAAGCGCTGCTCCCCCCCCGCCAGCCTCAAAGACCAGACTCTCCTGGCTTCAGCGGAAGCAACGCAAAGCCTCCAGAGCACAGGCTTCGGAGGCTTCGCGTTGCTATCGCTGAACCCAAGGAGCCTGCATTAGCCCCATAAGACGCACACACATTTCCCCTTAATTTTTGGAGGGGAAAAAGTGAGTCTTATAGGGCAAAAAATACGGTAATTATTTTTTTAAATTTAAAGTTATGATTTGGGTTTTCTTTCTCCTATGATAGTGGATGGAAAATTTTGTATAATCTTTTTCCTGTTTGTAATTGTGTGTGTGTATGTGCCAAGTAACGTGTACAAAAATGCATATACTAGGGTAAAACATGCATAAAATCATAAATCATGCATTTTTATGAACACTTCACCCTAGCACGTATATTTTTATCACATATTAGGAGAAAATGTAGGAGACCTGCATTGCAAAATTCGGACAAGTGCAAATTTCAAAGGCTGGCTGTGTTTTGGTTCTCGTACTGCTTTGGAAAATGCAAAATATGTAGGTCCACCATTAAATGTGAAGTGGATTTCTCCCTCATCTCTGTAAACAAGAACAAATGGTTTGTGTTGGATGCTGGAGACTGGGGACCTAATGGAGCAATGGATCCAAACTACAAGAAAGAAGATTCCACCTAAACATTAGGAAGAACTTCCTGACAGTAAGAGCTGTTGGACAGTGGAATTTTCTGCCAAGGAGTGTGGTGGAGTCTCCTTCTTTGGAGGTCTTTAAGCAGAGGCTTGACAACCATATGTCAGCAGTGCTCTGATGGTGTTTCCTGCTTGGCAGGGGGTTGGACTCGATGGCCCTTGTGGTCTCTTCCAACTCTATGATTCTATGATTCCCTCTAAGATGGGTTTTGAAAGCAGCATATGAAAAGCACACCTAGTTTCCCCTATACCTGCGGCCTACCTTGTCGAACAGAGCAATGTAAAGCGAGAATCCAAAGTGGTCCTTCAGGCTTATCTTATCCGCCAAAGAGTTGCAGAGCTCTTTGGCTGTTGTCGCAGAGTCTGTCAACAAGGTCTTGGTCGTTCCATCCATGAACGTCACGGGCAGCATAATGGGCTTCTTAGATTTGGTTGCCTAGCAGAAGGAAGGAACGCCATTAATTTTTTTTTTTTAAATTTAAAACTAAAACTAAGACAACTGTTGATTGCAGGCTTCGGATTTTCGACCGGTAAAATCTCCTCCCATGCTTGGTATTGTAGCAAATATTTAATGTTCTGTGAAATACCTCAAGGATCACCTCTTTCCGTATGAACCTACCGGACCCTGTGATCACCTTCTGAGACCCTTCTTCATGTGCCTCCTACTTGAGAGGTCTAGAGGGTGGCGACATGAGAACGGGGCCTTCTCTGCAGTGGCTCCCTGTCTGTGGAATGCTCTCCCCAGGGATGTTCACCCGGGGCCTTCATTATGCACTTTTAGATGCCAGGCAAAAATGTTCCTTTTTAATCAGGCCTTCGGTTGATACGATTTACATACTATACACTGTTAAAATGTGGTGGTTGTTTTTTTGTGGGGGGTCACTACAGTGGTATCTGAGGTTAAGTACTTAATTCGTTCCGGACGTCCATTCTTAACCTGAAACTGTTCTTAACCTGAAGCACTACTTTAGCTAATGGGGCCTCCTGCTGCTGCCGCGCCGCCAGAGCATGATTTCTGTTCTCATCCTGAAGCAAAGTTCTTAACCCGAGGTAATATTTCTGGGTTACAGGAGTCTGTAACCTGAAGCATCTCCAACCTGAAGCATCTGTAACCTGAAGCGTATGTAACCCGAGGTACCACTGTATTGAGGAGTTGTTTTTATTTTTATTAGGTATTTTGTGGTTTTATATCTTGATTTTATTCTGTGAACCGCCCTGAGACCTCTGGGTATAGGGCGGTACAGTGGTACCTTAGGTTACAGACGCTTCAGGTTACAGACTCCGCTGACTCAGAAATAGTACCTCAGGTTAAGAACTTTGCTTCAGGATGAGAACAGAAATTGTGTGGCGGCAGCGGGAGGCCCCACCCCATTAGCTAAAGTGGTACCTCAGGTTAAGAACAGTTTCAGGTTAAGAACAGACCTCTGGAACAAATTAAGTTCTTAACCCGAGGTACCACTGTATATAAATTCAATAAATAAGAATGATAATACAGTCATACCTCGGGTTACAGATGCTTCAGGTTGCGTTTTTTCAGGTTACAGACATGCCGAAACTCGGAAGTACTGGAACAGGTTACTTCCGGGTTTGGCAGTCGCGCATGCGCAGAAGCGCTAAATCGTGCTTTGCGCATGCGCAGAAGCGCTGAATCGCAACCTGCGCATGCGCAGACACAGTGCTGTGGGTTGCGAATGCTGTGGGTTGTGAACGTGCCTCCCGCACGGATCACGTTCGCAACCCGAGCATCCACTGTAATAAAAAACAGGATTAAAATAAGACCCCCATAGGCACCACATGTTCAAGGCAGCATCATGCCACTTTAAACAGTCATGGCATCACTCCAAAAGAAATTACTGGGAGCTGTGGCTTGTTAAGGGTGCACAGAGTTCTTTGGAAACCCCTATTCCCAGAGTTTCTGTCAGGGAACTGCCATTGGAGCTGGAGGCGGAGAGAAGGCTTGAGAGGGATGCCGGAGAGGGTCCCAGCAGGGAGAGAGGCAGCCCATCCGCTGGGGAAGGAAATCAGCGTAACACCAGTGGAGAAGGGGGGAATCGGAGAGGTGGCTCCAGGACTCCTCGCCGGAGACCAGAGGAGAGAGCACGGGTACTCCGCTGCCCACACCCTCCCTGCGCAGAAGACTTCCGCGCAGGGAGACTAGGAAGAGACTGGGCGTCAAACAGCTTTTATGCTGGAAAAGGTTCAAGAAACGCCCACTGACGGATTCTGCCAGCGACTGAGGCAGCCACGAAACTTGAGGCTGTCCAGACAGAAAGGGTTCAACCAGGCAACCTGGCCAGGAGTGGCAGCAACTTACGCACGAGCAACCCCTAGAACCATTACAGTTTCTTTCCCAGGGTTCAGATCGTGAAACCAATCCAGAAATTGTAGCTCTGTGATGGGAATAGGGGAGATTCGCCTGGTGCCTTCATTATATATTTTTAGGTGCTAGGAGAAAACATTCCTTTGCAACCAGGCCATTGGCTGATTGATATTCTATGGCATTTTAAATGTGTTTTTGGGAGGGGGTGGTTATAGTTTTGTTGTTTCAGTTACTGTGTTTTCATCTTGTATTTGTATTCTGTGAACTGCCCTGAGATCTTACGATGAATGAAGGGCAGTCTATAAATTATTATAACAATGGTGGTGGTGATGATTCCCGGAAGCCGTAACGAACTACAGTTCCCAAGATTCTTTGGGGGAAGCTATGACTATTTAAGAGACATCACCTTGCCAACAAAGGTCCGTATAGTTAAAGCTATGGTTTTCCCAGTAGTGATGTATGGAAGTGAGAGCTGGACCATAAAGAAGGCTGATCGCCGAAGAATTGATGCTTTTGAATTATGGTGCTGGAGGAGACTCTTGAGAGTCCCATGGACTGCAAGAAGATCAGACCTCTCCATTCTGAAGGAAATCAGCCCTGAGTGCTCCCTGGAAGGACAGATCCTGAAGCTGAGGCTCCAATACTTTGGCCACCTCATGAGAAGAGAAGACTCCCTGGAAAAGACCCTGATGTTGGGAAAGATGGAGGGCTCAAGGAGAAGGGGACGACAAAGGACAAGATGGTTGGATAGTGTTCCCGAAGCTACCAGCATGAGTTTGACCAAACTGCGGGAGGCAGTGGAAGACATTAGTGCCAGGCGTGCTCTGGTCCATGGGGTCATGAAGAGTCGGACACGACTAAATGACTATACAACAACAACAACAAACGACTGTTTAAAGTGGTACAAGACTGCTTTAAATGTATAATGCAGATAGGGCCCTAAAGAACCACAAAGGTTCTGGAAATATTAACTTTCGGATGTTTGTCACCTCAAGAGTGATTTTGTGTTCACGGAGGAAAACATCACCTTACAGATTATATTGGGCCCTTGCAATATAGTTTACGTAAATCAAGCACTTTTTACCTGAAGTTCCAGCCAACTTGGCGGCTGAGTTCTTGTCCCATTGGCAAACGTCCTTCTGAGCCTCTCTTCACAATAAGGAGCATAACCTGGAGGCCCTCCATTGATGAAATTCCTTAAATACTGTATGCCAAGACAAAAGACGGCAACGAGAACTTCCACCTGGCTTTCAAACATCCAGAAACACAGTTGGCAGCACCATGTTTTTAAATATTAGATTTTTTTTTATTTCATGCTTCCGATTTCCTGTCCAACATTTGATTCCTGCCCACAACCCCCAATTATTTTTATTTTTATTTTTGGAATGGTTGCAGATATGTGGTTCTGCTCCCAGGCAGAATCTGCAGAACAACCAGTCCTCCTACTTAAATACAAATTAAAAAATCAAGAAAGAAGTTACAGCTCCCCCACAAAAGATTCCCCAGTAAGGATAGTTAAGTATCAAAACCATTCAAAGCATCCCTCTACCCCGCAAAATAAATAAATTAAACAGGGAGGTGGCTTTGCAACATAGCAATTTTAGAAAAAAGTTTAAAGCGCCAATATGTTCCTGAAAACCTAATATGAGAAGTGGACTTTCCAAGTTTCACAATTCCTTTTTTTTTTAAGTAGTCTTCTTGAATTTCATTTATTTGGTTTTTCAGATTAAAATTTTACAGTCAAATATCGAACATAAATAATAAAAACAAGATTCCAAGGAATCTCCTGGACTTCAATCCTGCGTTTTGTGGGTCCTATGATTACCGTATTTTTTGCTCTATAAGACTCACTTTTCCCCTCCTAAAAAGTAAGGGGAAATGTGTGTGCGTCTTATGTGGTCAATGCAGGCTGCACAGCTATCACAGAAGCCAGAACAGCAAGAGGGATTGCTGCTTTCACTGTGCAGTGATCCCTCTTGGTGTTTAGGCTTCTGAGATTCAGAATTTTTTTTTCTTGTTTTCCTCCTCCAAAAACTAGGTGTGTCTTGTGGTCTGGTGCGTCTTATAGAGCGAAAAATACGGTAATCATTTCCTCCTGCATCTTTTATCCAAAACTTATAACTCTCCGTTGTATCCAGAATTCACCAACAAACTACAAGTGAAATTCCTATCCTACTAATGATTTTAACTGTTTGCAATGGTCCTACAAAGATATAAGTTATAAATTTTCCCCATTCCTTATTACAATTATGGTCTTCCCGATTTCTGATTCTTCCGGTCGTTTTAGCAATTTCGGCATAGTCCCTCAACTTCACCTGCCATTCTTCTCTGGTAGAACAACAATTCCAACCAAGAGCCAACATTACCTTGACAAACTTTTCTGAAGGGGCGAAGCAGCCCACGCATAAGGAGACGAGGATCCATCCTCGGGCATGGCTGCTTTTGGAAGGGTTCTGGGTCAGCTGTTTGCAGATCTGGCAATAAATTTCATCCCTGCCGGAGGAAGAGCGGTAGGTTTGGATCACAACTCTCAAGTCCCCCCACGGACAGACTCCATTTGCAAGTGCTAAGGAGAGGTGCTTCTTGCAGGCAGGCTTGCATATAGGTGGAAGAAGTGGGCAGAGCGTCTCTTGGCTCAGCCTTCTACATCATCGAAATACTTTATTGTCACTTGAACCACAGAGCCTAGGACTTGCCGATCAGAAGGTCGGCAGTTCAAATCCCCGCAATGTTGTGAGCTCCCATTGCTCGGTTCCTACACCTGCCAACCTAGCAGTTCGAAAGCACGTCAAAGTGCAAGTAGATAAATAGGTACAACTCCAGCGGGAAGGTAAATGGCATTTCCGTGCGCTGCTCTGGTTCGCCAGAAGCGGCTTAGTCATGCTGGCCACATGACCCGGAAGCTGTACGCTGGCTCCCTCGGCCAATAAAGCGAGATGAGCGCCGCAACCCCAGAGTCGTCCGTGACTGGACCTAATGGTCAGGTGTCCCTTTACCTTTACCTTTACAACTTGTATTCAGTGAGATTACACATACCAAACCCGAAGTCAGTTGGCCTGTTGTTATCTTTTCATTCAGCAGCCTAACAGCCCACGGATAGAAGCTGTTCTTTACCCTGTTGGTGCGACTAATCATGCTTCTATATCTTCTGCCCGAGGGCAGGAGATCAAGAAAGTGCCGGCCAGGGTGTGAATCATCCCTGAGAATTTTCCTCACTCTCCCGAGGCAACATTTTTCTGCAATGTCATCCAGCGTATTCACGGGACAGCCCATAATATCTTGTGCTGTATTCACCACCCTCTGTAAGCTTTTCCTATCAGATGATGTCAAAACAGTGTACCACACCGTGATGCAGTATGAAGGGACACTTTCTATTGTGGACTGGTAGAAGGAGATCATCTATCTATCATCTATATCTATCTATCTACATATGCATTCATAAACATTATTTGCTTGGAGAACTGCATCATAAAATTTGGATAAATGGGAAATTTTGAAGGCTGCCTGTGTTTCAGATCACAGTTTGATTCAGAAAGTGTGAATGAGTTAGGTTCACCAAACTGGCTTTCTCCCTCACCCCTGGCTGCCTTGTAGCAGGAGTGCCTACTTTTTGATTCCAGTTATGCACTGGTTGTACATTGGTAAAAAAGAGTGAGGCAAATATTCCTAGAATGCTGGTCTCTGTCATTCAAAGGAAACCAAACTCAGGCAGTGCTGTCATTGGAACTTCTTGCCACTTGGAGGAAATGGTGGGTGTGAACAATATGTTAGGGGGAAATGGGTTTCCGTTTCAGTTTTTCTCATTTTTGCCAATCTTTTATCCACTCTGTTCTTCACATTTACACATCAGATTGTGAATTTTCTTTTAAAATCCCCATGAAAAAATTCTCAGCATTGCAGTGCAAATTATTCCTAACTCACAAATTTGCAAATGCAAATTTGCCTAATGTACACATATTAGCAAAGCAATTTTCTGTCAATGCATTTTTTGTATGTCATTTTCTGTCATATATTGCATTTTTACCCCAGTCTATACATCTTTGCACACATTACTTTGTGGGGAAACTGCTTTGCAAAATCTGGAAACATGCAAATTTCAAAGGCCGGCTGTTTCACTTTGCATATTGTTTCGCAAAGTGTGAATTACGAAGTTTCTCCTTTAAATGCAAACTGAATCGAATTCCTCCCCCATCATCCCTAGAGAAGGTCCGGTGACCATTCTAACGCCCATACAGAATGTTTCTTCTTTTTCATACTAATATCTAACCTTAATGCTGGCCTGAGGATGCCATTACCAATAATGAAATGGAGCTTTTCCAAATTTGAGGTAGGCCGGTCCTCTAGCATGCTGTTGCCTTGGACGGTGGACTCACCATCGTGAAGACGCTTGGTCACCTAACAAAACAGAGGGAGGGAAGGAGTTAACCTGTGAGATGTGTGAACAAGGCTTTGTCCCTCCCTCCCTAACTCCCACCCACGTACAGACTGAGGGGTAGGGACCTTGACAACCTAGTTCTGCTCTAATACTCAGCCAGGACATTGATGAGGCAACTTGGATGCTTGATCTCAGCTGCAAGAGCACTCTCCATGGTCCTGAAACCACCCCTTGCCCTCTCCCCAAGGTGCTGATTTCTGCATAGTCTTGCATAGTTATCTCCCGCTTGGACTACTGCAACGTGCTCTACATGGGGCTACCTTTGAAGGTGACCCGGAAACTACAACTAATCCAGAATGCGGCAGCTATACTGCTGACTGGGGGGGCGGCCGCCGAGACCATATAACAGCAGTCCTGAAAGACCTACATTGGCTCCCAGTACGTTTCCGAGCACAATTCAAAGTGTTGGTGCTGACCTTTAAAGCCCTAAGCGGCCTCGGCCCAGTAGACCTGAAGGAGCGTCTCCACCCCCATTGTTCTGCCCGAACACTGAGGTCCAGCTCCAAGGGCCTTCTTTCAAGACCAGTGTTATATGGTCTCAGTGGCTGCTCCCAGTCACCAGTCTAGTTGCCGCATTCTGGATTAGTTGTAGTTTCCGGGTCACCTTCAAAGATAGCCCCACATAGAGCGCATTGCAGTAGTCCAAGCAAAAGATAACCAGAGCATGCACCACTCTGGCGAGACAGTCCACGGGCAGGTAGGGTCTCAGCCTGTGTACCAGATGGAGCTGATAAACAGCTGCCCTGGACACAGAATTGATCTGCGCCTCCATGGACAGCTGTGAGTCCAAAATGACTCCCAGGCTGCGCACCTGGTCCTTCGGGGGCACAGTTACCACATTCAGGACCAGGGAGTCCTCCACACCAGCTCACCCCCTGTCCCCCCAAAACAGTACTTTTGTCTTGTCAGGATTCAATCTGTTAGCCACCATCCATCCTCCAACTGCCTCTAGACACTCACATAGGACCTTCACCGCTTCCGATTTGAAAGAGAGGTGGAGCTGGGTGTCATCCACATACTGATGAACACCCAGCCTGTATCCAAGTGGCATCCCTGGGTATGCGCTGATGGGCCCTGCCAGGGCATTGGGAGCCACAGCAGATGACCAAGGGGTCCAGATGGTGGACCTCTAACTTGTGATTCCCAAGCTGCAAAGAACTATTGCTCACCTCTTCGGTGAGCTTGGATTTCTTCTTGAGGGTCAAGGAGACCAGCTTGTGCCGCACGCTGTTCTTCTTGTGGCTGTCTATGTGAGCGCTCTGCAAAGGGAAGAGGAACAGTCTTATTTCATGGAACTGTAGAGCTAGAAGGGACCTCAAGGGTCATCTAGACCAACCCCGTAGAAATGCAGGAAACTTTTGCCCAACGTGGGGCTCAAACTCACAGCCCTGAGATGAAGAGTCCTACGCTCTGCCAACTGAGCTTGAGAGAACTGATTCCATGTGCACAACACAGTGCTCTGCATGGGTTTGGGAGGTCTGGGTTCGAATTATGCCAACCCTGCAGGGCAGCTGGCAGCCAAGTTTTGCAACTATGGGAAAGTGAAGCTGCAAAAAGCGATTGCACTCCCAGTCATTTAAGAAGTCTTGCATAAGGCACTGAGATAAGCCTCACTTCCCTGGTCAGTAAAATGAGAACACCATGTGCCTCTTAGGTTTACCATGAAATAGGACAAGATAAAAAAAAAAAATCCAGTGCTTCCAATTTTTAAACTGCAGAGCCTTATAAATGTGCCAATAATAGCTTCATGGGTTTCTCTTTGGATGTGGAGATTAGCCCCCCAAAAAGGAGAAAAGGCTCTCAGTATTATGTTTGTAGAGTGCATCACAACCAGTACGTCAAAGTGCATTAAAAGGTAAAGGGACCCCTGACCATTAGGTCCAGTCGTTGCCAACTCTGGGGTTGCGGTGCTCATCTTGCTTTACTGGCCGAGGGAGCCGGTGTACAGCCCATCGCGGGGATTCGAACCGCCGACCTTCTGATTGGCAAGTCCTAGGCTCTGTGGTTTAACCCACAGCGCCACCCGTGTCCCTGTGCATTAAAAGGTAAAGGGACCCCTGACCATTAGGTCCAGTCGTGACCGACTCTGGGGTTGTGCGCTCATCTCACTCTATAGGCCGAGGGAGCCAGCGTTTGTCCGCAGACAGCTTCCGGGTCATGTGGCCAGCATGACTAAGCCGCTTCTGGCGAACCAGAGCAGCGCACGGAAACGCTGTTTACCTTCCCGCCGGAGCAGTACCTATTTATCTACTTGCACTCTGATGTGCTTTCGAACTGCTACGTTGGCAGGAGCTGGGACTGAGCAACGGGAGCTCACCCCGTCGCGGGGATTCGAACCACCGACCTTCTGATTGGCAAGTCCTAGGCTCTGTGGTTTAACCCACAGTGCCACCCGTCCCTGTGCATTAAAAGGTAAAGGGACCCCTGACCATTAGGTCCAGTCGTGACCGACTCTGGGGTTGCGGCGCTCATCTCGCTTTATTGGCCAAGGGAACAACAACAACAACAACAACAACTTTATCATTTATACCCCATCCATACAAAAGACCACCATAGTAAGAATCAGCAAAATGAAATTCAACCTTAGATGAAAACTGGGATCTCAACTTGCAATTTGTGAACTAAATTCTCACTGACTACGGCAGAGTTTTTTTTTTAAAAAAAAAAAAATTATTAAGGCTTTTACATAGAAAAAAAAAGAAAAAAGAAAAGAAAAATACAAAAATACAAAAAAGAGTACACAAACAAAAGAAATACAAATAAAAACATTTCCATTTTCATAGTGTTCCTTGCATTTACTTATTTCCCAGACTTCCTCACACCTCCCCTCACTGTATTCCAGGTTAGAAATTTAATCAGCAAATCCCTTCCCTCTATCTTATCTTAATCTTTGTCTTAATGTTTTGGTATATCTTAATCTTTATCTTAATTCAAATTTTTCATACTTAACCGCATTGTTGCTAATAACCCTTTAACCTCCATCCGATGTCATTCTAACATTCATTAATTTTATAATATTTCTGTAAATAGAGTTTCTTGTGGCTCCTTAAATTCTAATAGGTTTAACTCCTCCTTTATACCATCCACTGGTATTAAACCCATTCTGCTCCCCTGCCTCTTACCTCTGCTTCGCCTTGCAGAGCTTGAAGTTCTTTTTTGTACGTCTTCTTCCCAAGGGTCTCATAAATTTTGGTCATCACTGGGATTTTCTCGCTGCCATCGCTCATTGCTGTGTGGTATTTGGGCTCAGGAAGGTCACCCATGAAGCGAAGGATCGTAATCCACACTGCAAGGGCTGCCTGTTTTATTTTTTAAAAAGAACCGTAATCATCAACTTCTCAGTTATCCTTGCAGGGGCAGGCAAAGGCGGCTCTTCAAATGGATCACCAAAGATTCTGACTTCCATACTTTCTTTAACAATAATCTTTCCCCTTCCTTCTAAATTAGACTGCTGAAATTAGACTGTACAACGTTAGAACCGTGCTGAATGCACCTTGCAAAATATCAAAAAGTTATGCGACTAAAAAAATGACAAAAGGACTTGTTATGTACTGAGTTGAATAGGATCCAAAATGCAGCAGTCTGATTGATCCTAGAACAATAGGATCCAAAATGCAGCAGTCTGATTGGTCCTAGAACAATAGGATCCAAAATGCAGCAGTCTGATTGGTCCTAGAACAATGCAGCAGTATGATTGGTCTGCAGGAGCCACCCAATCCAGCTCCAGATGGAAGTGAATCCACAACCTGATTGGCCTACAGGAGAATCCTGGAATTAGCCAGTCACGTGCAGCCCATTGTGTAAATAATGTATATAAAGCAGATACTTTGGGGGAACTTTCATTCCTCCTCACCACTATGAGCTGAATAAAGAGCATGAAATCCACTCTAGACTCTGAGTATATTTCTGTACTCACAAGCAGTAAACAAAATTTCAAGTACACAACCAAATTGAACACGTCCCACATAAATCATAAGATCAAAGATAAGGATACAAAAAATTAACAGCAACAACACCCCTTTCCAACACCCTCCCAGGCTAATATTCTGTTCAGCAGTCTCAGATTTCGTAGTTGGAGTCAGTCCAGGCCCTGTCCTCCCAAGCCAGGTGGAAAAAAAGGCCTGCAAGGCAGGGAGCAGGTCTTCCAGGATGAAGAAAGCTTGCGGGAAAAACCAGGAGTGGACAAAATCAGGTAAGATTCACAGGGCCAATTCACACAACCGCTACTGGTTTCAGAGGGCTAGTTAACACAAAGCCACTTCTGACGTAGAAAGCGAGGTGGGGTTGCTGGCTTCACCCTCCCACCATGCGCGCAGGGGCTGGCTCTCAGCCTCTGCGCAATTGAGGGAATCCCGATCGCATCATCCCCTGGCCAGCCAATCAGCTGGCCTGGGGGTGTGGCCAGCTCCATTTAACGCAGGGGCGGCCTGGAATCGCCACTTCCAGCTGCTCCAGTTTCCCACCCTCCCGCCCTTTAAGGTTTTCATCTTTGACCTTGCTATGGACCTCGGTTGGTCGCCGTTGAGGGGCCTGGTAGGAATTTTTCCACTTGGCAATTGGCACCAGCCACTTGGTTTTTCACCTACCTCGTAGCAAATCGTCACAACTTCCTTGGTATTGGCGGTTAGGCACTGGTATTGGTATTGTTTTGTAGATGGAAGAGGGGAGGAAGTGCCATCATGTCCCCCGCATATTGAAGGGTAGTCCGATAAAGGATTCCGGGGGGCGTGGCCCTGTCCGAAGCCTATGGAGGTGAGGGCCTAAGGCACGCCCCCGAGCGGTGACCCCGGGGGAGTTCCTAGTTGATGTGCATCAGCAGGACTCCCCCTACTGGTGGTCAACCCTTCCCGGACTTCAAGCGGACAGGCTGAAGCCGGATAGTCGGTTAGGACCAATGCCTAAGCCAATACCGCTCATCACCTGTAACCAATAAAGTTGTTGTTGCGTTCGCAAAGTAAAGGAAGGACTGGACCCTGATTAAAAACAAGACACGAGGCTTTGGCCAGCAAGGCTCTCGGAGAAAGTGCGTAAACCACACCCCTCGCCAGGCCATTTTATTAGCAAAAGAATCCTTTACACAGTGCTCGTAAGAACCAATCATATTTCCTCTGAGCATTTCATCAAACCCCACGTGGGGAAAAAGTAACACTACAACACTAATTGGCATGCATATATTTTGGGGTAAATACAGTGGTGCCTCGCAAGACGAAATTAATTCGTTCTGCGAGTTTTTTCGTTCTACGAGTTTTTTCGTCTTGCGAAGCACCAATGTGTATTGACGGTTTCCCATAGGAATGCATTGGCGGTTTTTTTAAAAAGGCGCAAGACGTTTTCATCTTGCGAAGCAAGCCCATAGGGAAATCTGTCTTGCGAAGCAACTCAGAAAACGAAAAACTCTTTCGTCTTGCGAGTTTTTCGTCTTCCGAGGCATTCGTCTTGCGAGGTACCACTGTATGTTGAGAACTACAAAGGGGTAGTAAATAACTTGAGAACTACAAAGGGGTAGTGAATAACTTGAGAACTACAAAGGGGTGCATCTGGCAACCGCAGAGCTGAGAAATAAACATGATAAGAAGGATGGCCAGAAAGACCAGACCACTACCACCTTCATGTGAGATCTGTTTCCTGGCTCCAAGATTAAGAAACTACACCAAAGAACTTGCCCACTATCTTTTTATGGCACAGGATGCCTGCCTGGCGAAGCAACTGCTGTGTACTGCTGTGTACGTGACATGTGGGGAAGAGAGAAATGGGCAGTAGAGTCAAAAGGGCATGAAAAGGGCACAAATGTAGAATCTTATGGGATTTAATCAGAAATTATCGTCAATATATCAAACCCAGTCAACACAATGCTTTCATCGTGGACACGATGGCTTGATGTACCGTATTTTTCGCTCTATAAGACGCACCAGACCACAAGACGCACCTAGTTTTTGGAGGAGGAAAACAAGGAAAAAAATATTCTGAATCTCAGAAGCCAGAACAGCAAGAGGGATCGCTGCGCAGCGAAAGCAGCAATCCCTCTTGCTGTTCTGGGTTCTGGGATAGCTGTGCAGCCTGCATTCACTCCATAAGACGCACACACATTTCCCCTTACTTTTTAGGAGGGAAAAAGTGAGTCTTATAGACCAAAAAATACGGTATATTTTATAATTCCTCGTGGTAATCCCATGTGATCCCTACAGTGGTGGCCATATTTAGCCCATTAACCTTAAATATCTGTGTCATGTGTCTTTATTTCCACTGGGGGGAGGCGGGAACTCGCCACGCAACCATTACTGCTCTTCTCCAGAGCTGTTCACACAGACTCACCAGCTGGTCTCCCTCATCCTCGTGGTACAGGAGCGGCTGTTTGAGGGGCCGGCGTATGTAGGTCTGTGTGGTCGTGCCCTGGAAGTACGTAGCGGCAAACTTGGCGAATTTGTACTCCGAGAGGTCCTCTTCCTCCTCCTCCGGCAATGGCAGGGCTGTTTCGAGGTCATCTTCCTCCAACTCCTTTTGCGCCCTCTCAAGATCCTGGGGAGGGAACCAGCGGAGATTTAACCTGGTTCAGTCTGGGTCAGGGATGCCAGCTCTTGGGAGCTGAACCCTTTTGGGCCCCCCAAAATTTTGGGGTGTGTGGGCTGGGCCCCTCCAAGGTCCAAAAAGCGTGGAGGCGAATCGTGGAGCCAAATGAAGTGAGGTTCCAGTGGCCAACTCCTTTTCCTCCTCCTTCTGCCGGTGGCGGCGCTAGGAGGAGGAAGAGGAGGAGCCTCCGGCCATTGAAGCCATGTGGCCACCTACCTCCTGGGAATAACAGATTTGGATATTCCACAAAAGAGGAAGGGTGTCTTTTTATATGCCACGGCGGCAGCAAGAGTTTTGATCGCAGCAAAATGGAAGAGTAATGAAATCCCCTCTATTCAAGATTGGATCCAAAAGCTGACAGAATATGCTGGATTAGATGGTTTATCAGAAAAAATAAAGAATAAATCAAAACAGGAATTTGTTTCTAAATGGGAGGTTTTCAAAGAATATCTGTAAAATAAATATAGTAGTTTAAATTCTGTTGCAGCATTCGAGGAACTTCAGTAACAGTTGCAAGGTAGATATAAGAAATTAGATTTAATGAGAATAAGTTTAATTATATAAAAAAAGTGTATTGGCAATAAGTAATATGAATTTGAAGTATGGAATAGACGGGAAGTTGGGTCTTTAGTGTTAAGACCAATAGATGTTTTATTGTTTGCTAAGAATATTATGTGTCTATGGTTATTTTTGTAATTTGTGTATAATTTGGTATTTGTGTTTTTTGTTTGTTTGTTTTTCTTGTTGTATAAATAAAAAACTTTAAATTAAAAAAGAAGAAGCCATGTGGCCACCAGCTCTTCCTGACGTTGGGACGTCCCACACACAATGTTGCCTCTCCCCACTTCCCACAAATCACCTTCGCAACAACAAAAAAGGCTGAGCCTAACTGCAAATCAACTCTGGATGGCTTTTGGGCTGGGAGAAGATGCTGCAATTTTGGGATAAGCTCTTTCTTCCTAGGCTTACTGTACTTTTCCGTGTATAAGATGCCGCCATGTATAAGTCGCCAACTATTTTGGGGGACTCAAATTTAAGAAAATGGGAGGAGATGGCACAGAGTTGTTGAGCGCTTTTTTGTGTGGAGGGTTGCCCAGAGTTGTTGAGCTTTTTTGGGGGGGGGGATTACCCAGGGGGGGTTTGCCGAAAATCGCTCACCCACACGGATCGCTAAATCCACCTCCTGACTGTCCCATCGCTGGCAGAAGCTGCCAATCACCCGCACAGCTGCCGGAGTGTCAGCCAATCAGCACCACCCATTGATGCAGCAGCCAATAAAATGCACAATAGCCGCTGACAGCCTTGGCAGCAACCAATCAACCGCCAACCATATGCACTACCCATGTATAAGACGACCCCCACTTTTTAGCAGGATTTTTAAAGGAAAAAGCATAGTCTTAGACACGGGAAAGTACGGTAATTTGATACATTGCTTCTCTAAACTAGCGTCGCCCCAACTCGGTGCTGGATAAGGATGATAGCAATTGTAGTCCCAAACATCTGGAGGGCACCAAGTTCAACTTCCTCAACATGCTAGCAGAACCATGATATGGAGTGGGGTGTGTGTGTGTGTGTGTGTTGTCTCCTTCCACTTACCTCAAACCCATTGGGCGCCTGCCCTTCTTGGCCAGGAAAAGACGACGTTGTTCCCAGGAAGCCAAACATTTTGTCCACCATGTCGGAGTCGTTGACGGGTTCGTTTCGGGCCTTTTCCATTTTCTGCAAGAGTTCCTTCTTGCGCCGCGCTTCTTCTTTTTCCTTTACTTCCCTTTCTGCGTCTTCCCGAGCCAGCTGGGCCAGGCGTATCTAAGAGAGAGCTGTGGCAATGAGTAACCAGGATCCGAGAGGGCGCCAGGCAAAAGCTCTACCCCTTTTGCTCAGTCGTCGCAACACAAAATCCCAGGGCCACCATTTCTTGCCAAGAGACAATGGTCTAGGCAAATCAATGGCGCCGCCATTGGAAACAGCAGCAATTACCAACAGTAGAAGAATGGCGGCAGAAGGTAATGGAATATGCAGAAATAGCCAAACTAACAAGGGAAATTTGACAATAGGGAAAGAAAACATTTCAAAAAGAATGGGGAAAGTGTATGTTGTATATAGGAAAGATAAGATGAAGCAGTAAAACCAGCAGAATTGGAAACAAACCTCATAACGGGAAAGATTAAGAAAAGTGATGGATAATGAAAATAATAAGAAGCAAAATGTTGAAGGAAACTAATATAACTAACAGCCGTGGTAAATGAATACAGGCAGACAACAAGAATTGTATAAACATGAGGAATTGTTTGTTTATGGATACACTATGGACAAATATGGAAAATGAATGACAATATATAAAATGGAAGAAAATAATGCGATAAAATTATTAAAAAAACCAGACGAAGGAAGGAGGG
Organism: Podarcis tiliguerta; assembly: GCF_965153285.1. Classification (NCBI taxonomy): domain Eukaryota; kingdom Metazoa; phylum Chordata; class Lepidosauria; order Squamata; family Lacertidae; genus Podarcis; species Podarcis tiliguerta. The sequence goes on along the minus strand of NC_139537.1, from coordinate 8,901,068 downwards.
AAGTCAGCTCTGAAGAGCAAGTATAAATGTAAAATGTAATACAATATGTGTATGTGGAGTATCTAATTGAAAAACGAATAAAGATTATTTGAAAAATAAATAAATTTTAAAGAAATTTAAAAATAGCTTAAAAAATGAGGAGGGGGCATATCTCCTACTATATCTGAATGGACTGAGAAGATTTGGACCATAGTAAATATGATTAAGCTAGCTTACTACAAAGATAATATAAATCAGCCTAACAGAACTATGGAAGTGATATGGTAGTGATAAAGCGGGATATCAAATCCAAACTCTTCTTCCGGTCCCAAGTTCTTAAGGGCTGTGTCAACTAATATGAGACCTAGGGACACCCAGGAATGGTGGATTCTGTGCCACAAAAGAAAGGTACACAGAGCATAAGCGTCAACCCACTTGGTGTTTCTTCTCCGCTTCCTCTTTCGCTTTCTTGGCACTCATCTCCTTCCTCAGGCGTTCCTCTTCTAGCAGGCGGAGTTTTTCTGCTTCCAGGCGGCGGCGGTACTGGGGGAAGGAAATTCAGAAGCACTGCTTGAATGGGTGGCTCCATTCATTACCCAGCCTGCAGTTTAGAAGGTCAATGGCGACCAGGGAGAAAGCCACTTCCAAACTAGGGAGGAGGTGGGGTTGCGGACTTCAAGCCCCTCCCCACACTCGCAGGGGCTGGCTTCAGCCCCCGCGATACCAGAGAATCCTCGGACACGTCATACCACTAGCCAGCCAATCGGCTGGCTCGGGGGGCGTGGCCTCGCCTTACTTAGGTCTGGTGCGGCCAAGGGTCTCCCTCTTTTCCGCACCGCAGCTGACCTGGTTTCCCCTTCCCTCCCACCCGCTAGGCTAGGCTCTCTGACATTGCTATGGAGTTCGGTTGGTCGCCGTCAAGGGGCCTGGTAGGAATTTTCCCAAATGGCAGATTAGCACCAGCCATTTGGTTTTCACCTACCTCGTAGCAAACCGTCACAACTCCACGGTATTGGCGGTTAAGCATTGGTGGGGTACTGTAGTATTGTTATGCAGATGAAGGGGGGGGAAGTAGCGCCATCACCTTCCCCGAAATCAAAGGGTAGTCCGGTAAAGGATTCCGGGGGCGTGGCCTTGTCCTAAGCCTATGGAGGTGTGGGCCCATGACACGCCCCCACGCGGTGATCCCGGAGGGAGGTCCTAGTTGACGTGCCTCAGCAGGACTCCCCCTACTGGTGGTTAACCCTCACCGGCCTTCAAGCTTGCAGGCTGAAGCCAGTTAGTTGTTATGACCAATGCCTAAGCCAATACCGCTCAATTCCTGTAATCCATAAAGTTGTGGCCTAATTTGACCCATTAACTCGAATTCTTGTGTCTCGTGTCTTTATTTCTGAGGGGGGAGGCGGGAAGTCGCCACGCAACTTGGGGCCAAGCTAGATATGAGGCAGGAGATATATGAAATGAACAAAAATGGAAACAGCAGCAACTTCCAACACTGGAAGATTGGCAGGCGAAGATGGTGGAGTACGTAGAGATGGCCAAGTTGACGGGGAAGATCCGGAATCAGCGTGACGAACTGTTTCAAAAGGACTGGAACAAATTTATACTTTATATGAAAGAAAATTGTAAAGATCTGAAAACGCTTGTAGGTTTGAACTGAAATGTTTTGTGATGTAAATATAAGGAACAGATTTACCGATAACAAGGTGAAAAATTATAATAAGATAGAAGGTAAACATGTGATTATAAGAATGCGAAAAATACAGAAAGATGTGTGGAAGTCAGAAAGGGGACGGGAAGGAGGTTGAGGCTCTATTAAGTTATAGAATTATGTAACAAAATGTGATAATGATAAAAATGGAAAATTTAATTAAAAAATCATTTTTTAAAAAAAGGTATGAGGCAGGAGACATATGAAATGAAGGCTGTGGTGACTTGGCATTTGATGGCAGCTGTAGTGGGCAGGGGGCATACTATCCCCACAAACCATCTGAGCACCCAAAGTCTCCTTTCCCCAACTAATTTTCTCTCCGCTGGAGAGAAGGTATGTAAACTCAATATCTTTCCCCAGGTGGAACGGAAAGCAATTTTGTTTTAGGGGGGGGAATCACCCACGAAGAGGGGGCAGATGTCAGGGACTTGACTGGACACTGAGGAGTGGGTACCGGGAGAAAGGGGTTAGTTGTGATTCCTTCATTGCAGGGGGGTGGACTAGATGACCCATGGGCTCCTTCCAACTCTACAATCCTATGGTTCTGTGACCAAGTGGGTCACAGAACCTGGCTCCTCCAGGTCCTAGTTCAACACTAACTACTACTACTACTACTACTAATTTATTTATACCCCACCCATCTGGTTGGGTTTCTCCAGCCACTCTGGGTGACTTCCAAAGGAATATTAAAATACAATAACCTATTAAACATTGAAAGCTTCCCTAAACAGGGCTGCCTTTAGATGTCTTCTAAAAGTCTGGTAGTTGTTGTTCTCTTTGACATCTGGTGGGAGGGCGTTCCACAGGGTGGGTGCCACTACTGAGAAGGCCCTCTGCCTGGTTCCCTGTAACTTGGCTTCTTGCAGTGAGGGACCCGCCAGAAGGCCCTTGGCGCTGGACCTCAGCGTCTGGGTAGAACGATGGGGGTGGAGATGCTCCTTCAGGTATACTGGACCGAGGCCATTTAGGGCTTTCAAGGTCAGCACCAATACTTTGAATTGTGCTCGGAAACGTACTAAAACTAAAACAACATGCCGGCCCTCATCAAACCCTAGGATATCCCATTCCTAAGATATCTATCACAGACACTTTTCAGCTCCATAGCCCTTCCCAACAATATACTCTGCTGAACTATAAATGTATTTTTGTTTTATGAGATGCACTTCTTTCATTAAATTACTACTTTTCTGTTCCACTGGAACAGTTGTATTTGTTTTGTGACTGATATATGTTTTTGTGGCCCACCTTGGGACTTTATAGTGAAGGATGGATAAGGTATCTTCCTATATAAACAAACATGTAAGGTGGTCGTCACGCTGCAGTTCAATGTAAGGACAGACCAGCAGGCGGGCAACGGAGTGAGTGAGCAAGCAGCGTGGGTAAGCAGGTGGCCTAGGCAAGATATTTAATGGAGAGGGAGCTGCTCTGGGGCTGGCCAGGTGTGGGGAAAGAGGGGAGGCAGTGCTGGCGAGTGGAGCAAGCAGGGGAGCAGACCCTAGTAAATTAAAAAAATAGAAATATGCCTCAGGATGGCCTTTAGGGGCAAAGCAAGAAGCACACTTACCTCTCCCTTCAACCGCTTATACAGGCGTCGAGCGATCATGCCCCTGGCATATGCTTGGATGGTGAAGACAGCCCAGAGGCGATGGCGGAAGGCTCTGCGCACCAAGAACCCCCGGCACTTGGCTTGGAACTCGATGATGCGCTTGCGGGCCATGTGGTACCTCTTGTGCAGCTTGCGGGAGCGATAGAGGGCTTGCAGCCTCAGGAATCCGATCCTCATCTGTCGGGGTGGGGGAGAAAGCGAGGGAGCAATTCAGGGAGCAATTCCTACACATAAAGCGCACTGATCTAAATTAACCCGGGGATCGAACCTGCAACCTTTTGCATTCAAAGCAGATGCTCTTCCACTAAGCTATGGGCCCTTAAGGTAAAGGTAAAGGGACCCCTGACCATTAGGGCCAGTCGTGACCAACTCTGGAGTTGCGGTACTCATCTCGCTTTTCTGGCCGAGGGAGCCGGCGTACAGCTTCCGGGTCATGTGGCCAGCAGGACTAAGCCGCTTCTGGCAAACCAGAGCAGCGCACAGAAACGCCGTTTACCTTCCCGCCGGAGCGGTACCTATTTATCTACTTGCACTTTGACGTGCTTTCGAACTGCTAGGTTGGCAGGAGCAGGGACCGAGCAACAGGAGCTCACCCCGTCACGGGGATTCGAACCACCAACCTTCTGATCGGCAAGTCCTAGGCTCTGTGGTTTAACCCACAGCGCCACCCACGTGCCTTACCCCATTCATTATTTCCATCCCTGCTGTAGTCTAGAGGAGCACCTCTGTTCTAAAGGTGCAACTCAGCCTTGGGGGGTGAAGACACATAGCGGGTTGTCTAAGTCTTGACCTTGACCATGATGAGACTTTGGGGAGCCATGGCTAGTCAGCCATAGGCAATCCTGGGGTGCGTAGGAACAGGGGCAGAGGAATTGGGGTGCAGTGGGAGCTGGCCACCCTGGGTGTCACCACTGAGGGTGGCGGACAAAATGCCGGGCCTCACTCACCGCGGGGCCAGCAGAGTGCCTGAGCCATGCGTCTTTCCTGGGAGTTACATGACTAAGCCGCTTCTAGCGAACCAGAGCAGCGCACAGAAATGCTGTTTACCTTCCCACTGGAGTGGTACCTGTTTATCTACTTGCACTTTGACATGCTTTCAAACTGCTAGGTTGGCAGGAGCAGGGACCGAGCAACGGGAGCTCACCCCGTCGCGGGGATTCGAACCGCCGACCTTCTGATCGGCAAGCCCTAGGCTCTGTGGTTTTGAGCTCTAATGCGAACGGTGGTAGCATGGGTGAAGCAAAGAACTCAGGGGACTGGGCCGCAGGGGCGAAGGAAGGGGGATGCGGTGGGGGTGGTCCGCCCCAGGTCTCACCACTGAGGGGGGTGACAAAAGGCCAGGCAACACTCACCATGGGGCCTGCAGTGCGCCCAAGCCACGCATCTCTCCTGGGAGTGACACGGTGGCTTGGGCGCTCGCAGGCTCCGTGGTGCCCCACTGCCTCTACCTCAGCTGTAGGGCAGCTGAGGGGGAGGAGGCAGCCAGACTCCTCGGAGGCCCCACGGAGCATCCTGCCCTGGCTGGCCCCGCCCCATGGGCGGCTGGCCCCACCCCCACAGGCAGTTGGCCCCGCCCCTGGGCACATGCGCACTGCCCCAGTCGCCCAATCAGCTTGCTCCACCGCTGGTTAGGCAATCGGTCCAGAATCCTGCATGCTTCAGGCATACTTACAGCGTCATAATTTCTTCGACAGTTATGCCCCCTCCAGGTCCGCTGGATCATCAGAGCTGCATTCCTCACTTTCAGGAAATTGGACCTGGGGAAGAGACAGTTGCAATCCATTTTTCTCCTCGTGCATTCTTTGTTTTTAAGCCCTGACCCAGGAAGAAACACAATTCTTTACGGATTACCTCAGAAAGGCGGACAAATACAATTGCTCTATTGTCACGTACAGCTCACAATCTCATTCAAAGCACCTTTCTGATTTCACATTAAAACTACAAGCAGGAAACAAATTGTACCCTAATGTCCATAGAGCATTGCTCCATTGGTGTTTCGATGCTGGAAGGGGACCGAATTCAAACCTTCGAGAGCAGGCGCTTTCAGGAAACAAGAGTCCAAAGAACAAATAAGAAATGTATTCTTGAGCAAGAAGCCTGAACAATTGTTTTTGCTGACCCGTTCCTTTACATATTAACCCAAAGGCGTCGGGAAAGAGGCCTCACTTCATTAACCAGCCCCAAAGCCATTTTTAGGGGAATAGGCCTGTTCCACTTGGACATTTGTTTATTTGATTTCTTATCTGCCTCCCACCATGAAGTCTATGGGCGGGTCGCAATGATATAAACACCTGCCTGCCTCCTGTCCCCCCCAAAACAGTACTTTTGTCTTGTCAGGATTCAGCCTCAATCTGTTATCGCAAAATTCAAAAGATGCCTCTCTGTTTCATCTTGGGCCTTGTTTCGGAAAGACAGTAGGAATAAACAGGCAGTCCTTCTGATGGATGAGGGATGTAAAAGTGATAGGTTTGGGGACGCGCATTTTTCAACTTGTGCATAATTATGGCAGATGAAACTGATGGACTATATGGAAATGGCGGAAATGACCGGCAGAATCCGAGACCAGGGAGAAGAGTCGATGGAAGAAGATTGGAAAAAATTTAAAGTATATTTACAAAAATACTGTAAAATTAAAGAATGTTAGAAGTATATTGGAATGAAGTTACACGGTTTTAGCAGAAGGGTTATTAAGAATGATATGAACATTAAGTGCTAATGTGTTAAACTGGGAAATTGAAAATTAAATTGTATTATGATAAATCAAAGATTAAATTAAAGAAGAGGGAAAGGATTTGTTGAATTAGATAACTTGAACAAGAATACAAAAAAGGGAGGTGTGAGGAAGTCGAGGAAATAAGCTAATGAGAGATGTGGTTATAAAATTTGGATGTGTGTTTTTATTTTTATTTTTCTTTTTTCAGTGTTGTATTGTTATATTGTTTTTATCTCAGTTTCTACTGTGGATGAATTGTTTGTTGCATTTGTGTATTGCTTTTTTCTTTTTCTTTCTTTTTTATTCTTTATTGTCTTTCTTGTTATAAGTATAAAATACCTAATAAAAATTTTATAAAAAAATAATAATTGATCTGGAGTCAGGGATGAGCACTTAGGTGGCCAAGTTTGCTAACAACCCAAGCGGTTCAGGGTGGAAAGACACCCTGTTTGCATGCCATGCCCTCCCTGGTTAAGGAGGCTGATTAAAGATGTTTTGCAAGCTCAGGGATTTTTAATTGTTTTATAAAATAAAACAGAGATGATTATCGTAAATTAAAGCGAATAAAGAAGAAAAAGGAAAGAATGTAAAACAAGAAGAGAGGAAGAGAATACATTAGAAACATTTTTTTTTAAAAAAAACAGAGGAAAACAGCAATAACAAAATAACAAAAAATGTACCATATTTTTCACTCTATAAGACGCACCAGACCACAAGACGCACCTAGTTTTTGGAGGAGGAAAACAAGAAAAAATATATTCTGAATCCCAGATGCCAGAACAGCAAGAGGGATCGCTGCGCAGTGAAAGCAGCAATCCCTCTGGGTTCTGGGATAGCTGCGCAGCCTGCATTCGCTCCATAAGACGCACATATATTTCCCCTTACTTTTTAGGAGGGAAAAAGTGAGTCTTATAGAGCAAAAAATACGGTACTGAATGCTACGAAACTATATAGTATATATGTGGATGGATATGTTAATCTATGCGTCACTATGGTTTCAACAAATACTTTCCAAGTATCATTAAATCTGTCCATGCAGAATCTTCGCCTGGAGACAAAGAAATCCGTTTCCCTCCTTGCCCACTTCTTCTGTCTACAGGAACAGCAGTGGCTTCACCACGAAGAAATGTTAGTGAGAGAGCAATAGTGATAACCTTTGTTGGAAATGTAAAGAAAAGGAAGGAACTTTTTCCCATATGTGGTGGACTTGTCCCAAGGTGAAAGACTTCTGGGAGAAGATTTATAATGAACTGAAAAAAATGTGGAAATATAGATTTATTAAGAAACCAGAGGCCTTTCTTCTTTCTTTCTTCTTCAGACCTCACCTGGAGTACTGTGTCCAGTTCTGGGCACCACAGTTCAAGAAGGACACTGACAAACTGGAACGTGTCCAGAGGAGGGCAACCAAAATGGTCAAAGGCCTGGAAACGATGCCTTATGAGGAACGGCTAAGGGAGCTGGGCATGTTTAGCCTGGAGAAGAGGAGGTTAAGGGGTGATATGATAGCCATGTTCAAATATATAAAGGGATGTCACATAGAGGAGGGAGAAAGGTTGTTTTCTGCTGCTCCAGAGAAGCGGACACGGAGCAATGGATCCAAACTACAAGAAAGAAGATTCCACCTAAACATTAGGAAGAACTTCCTGACAGCAAGAGCTGTTCGACAGTGGAATTTGCTGCCAAGGAGTGTGGTGGAGTCTCCTTCTTTGGAGGTCTTTAAGCAGAGGCTTGACAACCATATGTCAGGAGTGCTCTGATGGTGTTTCCTGCTTGGCAGGGGGTTGGACTCGATGGCCCTTGTGGTCTCTTCCAACTCTATGATTCTATGAATAACAGGTTTAGAATTGCCCAAGGAAGATGTTCAATTATTTTTGTATGCCACAACGGCCGCCCGAATATTACTTGCCAAAAATTGGAAAACACAAGAACTACCAACAGTGGAAGATTGGCAGATGAAGATGATGGACTTTTCAGAACTAGCTGACCTGACTGGGAGAATCCGTGACCAGAAAGAAGAGGAGTTTCAAGAGGAAATTCAAGGACTATTTGAATAAATATTGTAATATAAAAAATTAGAAATTACTTGAAAGAAACAAATAGGCCTAGGATTAAATTAAGTTATAATTAAATAAATGGGATTTAGAATGTTAAGAAAAGTGAACAAGATGGACTATAATTGGAAATTGTTTTAGTTTAATGATGATATTGGAAAGCTGTTACCTTTAATTACAAGGAAACTCAGAAGGGAGGGATTTGAGGAAGTCAACCAAGATGTTTAAAAGGTTGGATTTGTGAAGAATTACATTTGCTGTTATTGTTTATCTGTTTATTGTTCCCCCTTCCCCCCCTTCTTTCTTCTTTCTTCTTTTGTTTTTGTGTATCATTTTGCTTTGTGGTTTATGTTATCCCTGTGGAAAATCTAATAAAAATTTATTATATATAAAAAAAGAAATGTTAGTGAGAGCTGTTGTCTCCAGCCAAGCTTCATACCTGTCCTTAAATCCACGGACCACTTTCTGGATGAGGATGACTTTGTCCGTGATGGCCTTGTCTCTCTCTATCTCCAGCAGCATATCGTGGTGATCCTGAGGAGAAGAACACATCAGCAGGACACTCGCTTCGGGAACTTCGCAGGACAGCAGGGAATTCATTTCTTTTACTCTTATATATTTATTAATTGCTTATTCTGCCCTTCCCTCACAGCAGCGAAAACGTCAATACCAATACGTTGCCGCTCTACTGGAAGGAAGACCACTACCTGCCGCAAACTCCATCTCCATTTTTTTAAAAATAATATTTATTAAACTTTTAAAAGTTAAATAAAGAAAAGAAAGAAGAAGAAAAGAGGGAAAATACAAAAGATAGAAAAGAAAAATAAAAAATACAAAATTACATAGTAAAGAACAAAGACAAAATCATAATACATCAAATACATCAAGACCCAAAAAACACCAATGCAATTAAAAAACACAAAAAGAAAAAAAAACCTCCTCCGAGCTTTAACCTTATCTTTCATTGACTTATTTCCTCGACCTCCTCACACCTCCCATTTTTGTATTCCAGTTAATAATTAAATCAGCAAATCCTTTCCATCTTTTCCACTTTATATCGTTTAGTTGTCTTAATTTGTTTTAACCTTATCTTACCATCAAAATTTTAAAATTTGTCTATACTTAAATCCTTATCATATTTCTGCTAAAGTCATATAATTTCATTCCACCATTTCCCAACATTCCTTAATTATGCTATATTTCTCTAAATAAAGTTGTTTTTTTAAAAAAAATCCCATTTAGGAACTTCTGGGAATTTTGGAATGGGCCATTGTGCAGTCCCCTAATTTTTAGGGACTGGAGGAAGGGAAGGAGGAAACAGGAAACATGTAGAAGCAAATATTTGGGAGGTTTTGAAAGAAAACTGAACCCCCGTTCTCAAGTTTGGGAATCACTGCTTTAAGAATTTTCTTCCCTTGACCTTCGCTGTTTGATTTCTTCCTTGGGCCACTGATGTCAAGTCTGGGATACAGTCTTGCCTGCTTCCAGATTGACCCAACCCAAAGAAGACTTTTTGACAAGCTCGTTTCTCCATTTCCTCCTCATGCAGCTGTACAGCCCTGATAAGGCTCTCTGGAGGAATGGACTGGAACATTTAACACTTAACTAACTAAGCACCAGGCGAGGAACATCCTTTAAAAAAAGAAGACGCGTACAGATAACAGTGGAGAGGTGATTAAAACAGCGGCAACACTACTGTACAGCAGAGGTTTATTTCTCGCCTATTATTTCATGCTTCTTCGTGTGGAAAGCACCAGTTCCCTACAGAACCATAAAAAGCCCCTACAGTAGGCGTTTATTTGGTTGGAAAACTGAAATCGGCAAAGCTTTCCTCATTTCTTTTTGGTGTTACGATGGCATTTCTGGTCACTGGGGAAACTTTGTGGGGAAGAATCTTGATGCTTTGATAGCATCTCAGCCTTGAAAACAATTGCTAAATGGTGGCTGTTGCCCTGTTTGAGATATCCGCTAGCTGCCAAACACACACATTCTGCTTTCAGGCATACGCCCCCAACAACCTGCTTGGCATCTTACCTTCAGGAAAATCTTTGTCTTGCCAATCTGCCAGTCATCGTCTCTGCCTAGCACGGCTTCAGCGATGCGCTGGCAAGTCCCACACAAGTCCCCCTGGAAGAAATGGTGGAATTTTAATTGCTTTTACTGAATTCCATTCATCAATCACTCCTCATAAAACGCCCCAAAGTGATTTCGCAGGGTAGAAGATAGGGAAACCTCCATCGTCCAAACAATATGATTATCAACATGGCATGCGTCACGTTTAGGGGGAAAATGTTGTAGCATTACTACGGATACTACTAGACTCTTTGTCGAGGCTGGCCTAAGATGTTTTGGCACCTGAGGCAAACCACAAAATGACCCCCACTCCTGGTCAGGGGAGAAGAGGCAAATGAAGATCTACAACAGGAACTAAATGGCTCAGGACTGCAATACCTCAAGGACCACCTCTTCCCATATGAACCTACCCGGACCCTGAGATCATCTTCTGAGGCCCTTCTTCGTGTGCCTCCTTCTCGAGAGGTGCGGAGGGTGGCAACACAAGAACGGGGCCTTCTCTGCAGTGGCTCCCCATTTGTGGAATGCTCTCCCCAGGGAAGTTCGCCTGGCACCTTCATTATACACCTTTAGGCACCAGGCAAAAACGTTCCTTTTTAACCAGGCCTTTGCCTGACTTGACCTACACATCCTATACCCTTTTTAAAATGTGTTTTTTTGTGGGGAGGCTATTGGGTTATTGTTTTTATTTTTATTATTTATTTTGTGGTTTTATATCTTGGTTTTATTCTGTGAACCGTCCTGAGACCCCTGAGTATAGGGCGGTATATAAATTCAGTAAGTTATAATAATAATACAGTGGTACCTTGGTTCTCAAACGCCTTGGTACTTAAACAACTTGGAACCTGAAATATACTCAGAGTCGCGAAGTGATTTCATGCTCTTTATTCAGCTCATAGTGGTGAGGAGGAATGAATGAATGTCCTCTCAAAGTATCTGCTTTATATACATTATATACAATGGGCTGCACATGATTGGCTAATTCCGGAATTCTACTGTAAGCCAATCAGGTTGTGGATTCACTTCTATCTGGAGCATGATTGGGTGGCTCCTGCCAACCAATCATACTGCTGCTTTGTTCTAGGACCAATCAGACTGCTGCATTCTGAATCCTATTGTTCTAGGACCAATCAGACTGCTGCCTTTTGGATCATTCTACTCAGTACATAACAGAACCCAAACACTGCAAACCCGGAAGTAGGTGTCCTGGTTTGCAAACTTTTTTTGGAAGCCCAACATGCTCTGTTTAGAGGGCCACACTTCCGATTTGAGTGTCACAGTTCCGTTTAGACACTGAGGTCTGTCTGTTTTTGCTATTTACTTTGAGTTTTTGTTTTTGCAGCTCTTTTTGTTTTCTTCTTGTGACTGTGTGGAACCCAGTTCAGCTACTGACTGATTGATTGTGTGACTGCAGTACACTGTTTATTGCTTTCATTTTATGGATCAGTGGTCTCATTAGACAGCAAAATTCATGTTAAATTGCTGCTTTAGGGGTTGTTTTTAAAAGTCTGGAACAGATTAATCTGTTTTGCATTACTTTCTATGGGAAAGCACATCTTGGTTTTGGAACGCTTTGGTTTTGGAACGGACTTCCGGAATGGATTAAGTTTCAGAACCAAGGTACCACTGTAATAATAATAATAGTAATAATAGTAGTAATAATGCTAATAATAATAATAATAATAATAATAATAGAAGATCTGGCATCCAGGGAGCATGCTGCAGCTGTTGCCGCCACTGTAGCAGTGGAGTAATACAGTATTTTTTGCTCTATAAGACTCACTTTTTCCCTCCTAAAAAGTAAGGGGAAATGTGTGTGCGTCTTATGGAGCGAATGCAGGCTGCACAGCTATCACAGAAGCCAGAACAGCAAGAGGGATTGCTGCTTTCACTGCACAGCGATCCCTCTTGCTGTTCTGGCTTCTGAGATTCAGAATATTATTTTTCTTGTTTTCCTCCTCCAAAAACTAGGTGCGTCTTGTGGTCTGGTGCGTCTTATAGAGCGAAAAATACGGTACATTCCTTTGAGGCCAGTTCAACTGCTCCTGTGGATCTTGCCACTTGAGGCAGCTGCCTCACCTTGCCTCAAGTGTGGGCCGGCCCTGCCCTTAGCATCCTTATTAATGCCACAGGATCTCTCTCTTTAGAGCCACTAGGAGCATTTTCAACCGTACCTGCTTGTAGGCTGGCTTCACCCCAGGCATAAGCACTCGGTACCGGTCCACAAACTCCACGAAAGTGTAGCGGATGGGGTAGCCAGCCCTGCGGATCCGGATGGTTTCCATCATGCCGGAATACCTCAGCTGGCGGACACAGAGCTCCCGGTCAAACAACTGCAGTGATGGGGGAAATGACCTCAGTGTCAATTATTTTACCCATTAGCTCCTGAGCTTATGAACTTAAACATTTTCCATTTTTAAGTATTTTGTGAGCTGCTGATTATTACTGGGGGAGGACGCCTGACAACCAAAACCACTTTGTAACAGAATAAATGGGGGGGGGGGGGAGAGTGGTACATGCAGAGGCCGGAAAGGAGAACATTTCTGAAGGCAAGGGGTTGGGCTGGATGTCCTCTGAGATCCCCTTCCAGTTCTGTGGGATTTATTTATTTTTTAGCTGTAAGGTTAGAGTTTGTAGAAGAGGAAAACAGCAAGAATAGAAAGGTCAAACAAGTTTGAGTGAAGAGCATGGCACATGTGTTTATTTGTTGGTACTTAACAACCCAATATCGACAACCTCAGATATGCAGATGACACAACCTTGATGGCAGAAAGTGAGGAGGAATTAAAGAATCTTTTAATGAGGGTGAAAGAGGAGAGCTCAAAATATGGTCTGAAGCTCAACATCAAAAAAACGAAGACCATGGCCTCTGGTCCCATCACCTCCTGGCAAATAGAAGGGGAAGAAATGGAGGCAGTGAGAGATTTTACTTTCTTGGGCTCCATGATCACTGCAGATGGTGACAGCAGTCACGTAATTAAAAGATGCCTGCTTCTTGGGAGAAAAGCAATGACAAACCTAGACAGCATCTTAAAAAGCAGAGACATCACCTTGCCAACAAAGGTCCGTCTAGTTAAAGCTATGGTTTTCCCAGTAGTGATGTATGGAAGTGAGAGCTGGACCATAAAGAAGGCTGATCGCCAAAGAATTGATGCTTTTGAATTCTGGTGCTGGAGGAGACATTTGAGAGTCCCATGGACTGCAAGAAGATCAAAGCTATCCATTCTGAAGGAAATCAGCGCTGAGTACTCACTGGAAGGACAGATTGTGAAGCTGAGGCTCCAATACTGTGGCCACCTCATGAGAAGAGAAGACTCCCTGGAAAAGACCCTGATGTTGGGAAAGATGGAGGGCACAAGGAGAAGGGGACAACAGAGGACGAGATGGTTGGACAGTGTTCTCGAAGCTACCAGCATGAGTTTGACCAAACTGTGGGAGGCAGTGGAAGACAGGAGTGCCTGGCGTGCTCTGGTCCAGGGGGTCACGAAGAGTCAGACACGACTAAACAACAAAAACAACCCAACTCTTCACCATGTGGAGGGTTGTGTACAGATCAATGAAATTAAACCATGGTGTCCCTCAGGTCTTTTGTGGGGCAAATTTGTGTGCGTGACGAAGGCAACTGCCCCAGAAGCAAAATCTGATTAAGAGAACCCTTGGTCCATGATTTAAGTAGGCCCAGATGTCCCATTTAAGGACAGAAGTGTATCTGTCTGCCCAGACCTTTCTGGATTGCGAGAATCAAGAAGTTTGGCAATGATTTAGTCAAGCTGAGGTCATATACCTCTGCAAAGAAGAGACAAGGGGTGATGCTCCCTACAGCCAGTAGCTGTAAACATATCAGAAAGACTGACAAGACTTTAATCAAGCTGAGAAGATGCACCAGAACCGAGGTGACTTATCAGTGGCCTAGAGAGACCTTCACGAGGCTCCATCTAACAGTGTTTACTTTTAAATTTTATAGATCCATAAGCAGCCTTTTAAAGCAAGGCACAAATTTTCCCAAGTAGGCATACTAAACGTGACGATAAAAATCCACGTAACCCTGTTCAACACGGACATTACAAAAACAGGCAACAGGAACGACGATAAGCAAAAACGGGAATAAGGTTGTTTGAATTTAGGCGGCCGATTTAGCACCAAACCTAAACAGAGCCATGGCAGCCAAATAACAGGGCACGCCAACTCTATGGGGCGAAAGGCACCTCGGCCCCCTCAATATTTCTTTTAAGGGGGCCGGGCCCCCTCAATTTTGAGGCAGCCCTGCTTTGTGTTTTAACCACTGGGCACACAATTGGCTGCTGCTAAATGCACTGCCCCAATTTGGCTGCTTGGAGAAAAGCAATTTGTACCGGGAAGATTCACTCATAAACACCTGGACAGAAACAAAATCTGTTTCCTTTACATCTACAAAGTATGGTTCTCCTGCATTTTGCAAAATTAAATAAAAGTCCTAACAGGGTATGTAATGCAAAAACAGGCAAAGCTCTTTCCACTGGTTTTTTTCCACCAGTTTCCTGAAATCCTGTTTCCTGTCACTATCAGCTCTCGGTCCTCTCTGACCTCAGGCATAAAAATCCTCTCCTGGGGGGAAAAAGATGTTTTTATTTCACAGGCTACTTTTACTTCCAGATTCCTGTTGTGGTGCCATTCGTTCTCTTTGGCTGTCCCGCGTATTTTAAGGGTTTTGATCACGACTTTCAGTGGCGGGGGAATGAACAGCACCTCGTGGTAAACAAGGCAAACACATACATAAGTATATAAGCCACGTGTCTGAAATAGCGCAGGAGAGCAGTCCTGAAGCCATTTTGACTCTCCGTATAGTAAAAGCCATGGTTTTCCCAGTAGTGATGTATGGAAGTGAGAGCTGGACCATAAAGAAGGCTGATCGCCGAAGAATTGACGCTTTTGAATTATGGTGCTGGAGGAGACTCTTGAGAGTCCCATGGACTGCAAGAAGATCAAAAACATCCATTCTTAAGGAAATCAGCCCTGAGTGCTCACTGGAAGGACAGATCGTGAAGCTGAGGCTCCAATACTTTGGCCACCTCATGAGAAGAGAAGACTCCCTGGAAAAGACCCTGACGTTGGGAAAGATGGAGGGCACAAGGAGAAGGGGACGACAGAGGACGAGATGGTGGGACAGTGTTTTCGAAGCTACTAACATGAGTCTGACCAAACTGTGGGAGGCAGTGGAAGACAGGAGTGTCTGGTGTGCTCTGGTCCATGGGGTCACGAAGAGTCGGACATGACTAAACGACTAAACAACAACAACAAACTGACCTCAAATATTCCTCTGCGAGGAGGAAGGAAATGGTCAGTCTTTGGACTGTAGGGGCTTACACCTCTCTTTTCAAACACAGTCTGGTGAGTATCTGTCAAGCTGAGCAAACTATCAATATGCCTAAGAAATTCAGGAACTAAAGTATTTACCATCTCAAAGGAATGGCCAGGCTACCCAGAAAATGCAATTGAGTACGGCATTATCAGGTATCCTGGCAGACAGGAGAGAAGAAACTCCTCTCAAATTTCCGCTGGAGACTGCCTCCTTCTCTGATGTATGTAGGATGTTTCGGGGGGTGGTCTTGGGCTACAGGAGGGGAATTTCAAATGTCTTTATAGGGGCTTGCACACCATTTTTCAGGGTTCATAGAATCATAGAATCATAGAGTTGGAAGAGACCACAAGGGCCATCGAGTCCAACCTCCTGCCAAGCAGGAAACACCATCAGAGCACTCCTGACATATGTTGTCAAGCCTCTGCTTAAAGACCTCCAAAGAAGGAGACTCCACCACACTCCTTGGCAGCAAATTCCACTGTCGAACAGCTCTTACTGTCAGGAAGTTCTTCCTAATGTTTAGGTGGAATCTTCTTTCCTGTAGTTTGGATCCATTGCTCCGTGTCCGCTTCTCTGGAGCAGCAGAAAACAACCTTTCTCCCTCCTCTATGTGACATCCTTTTATATATTTGAACATGGCTATCATATCGCCCCTTAACCTCCTCTTCTCCAGGCTAAACATGCCCAGCTCCCTTAGCCGTTCCTCATAAGGCATCGTTTCCAGGCCTTTGACCATTTTGGTTGCCCTTCTCTGGACACGTTCCAGTTTGTCAGTGTCCTTCTTGAACGGTTCTTCTCCCTCCTGCACATGGCGAGTGGGGACCCTGTTGCAACAGTTTATTTCCTTTAATAAAGATCAGGCTTACTAGTCGCTTTGCTTTCAACATACCCTGCTTGGCCTCTGCTTTCTCTCAGGCTGATCTCCCGAGGGACTCTGTACGGGCTCTAGATACCCCATAAGGGAATTAGGGGTGTTTTTCTTACAGCATTTACACAGCCAGGGTGCAGTGTGAAGATATCAAAGGATATTCCCCCATGGTGGGGGGGGGGAATTAAGAAAGATTGGAGAGCTAAGCACAACCAAGTCATTGAGCGAGCAGAACTTCTGCTCACTCAGTGGGTCTCACCAAATACACTTTGGGGTCCCCCAACTCTCTGGAGCTGGGATGCGGGTGGCACTGCGGGTTAAACCACAGAGACTAGGACTTGCTGATCAGAAGGTTGGCGGTTCGAATCCCCGTGACAGGGTGAGCTCCTGCCAACCTAACAGTTCAAAAGCACATCAAAAGTGCAAGTAGATAAATAGGTACTGCTCCGGTGGGAAGGTAAACGGCGTTTCCATGTGCTGCTCTGGTTCGCCAGAAGCGGCTTAGTCATGTTGGCCATGTGACCTGGAAGCTGTACGCCGGCTCCCTCGGCCAATATAGACAGATGAGCACCGCAACCCCAGAGTTGGCCATGACTGGACCTATTTTTATTATTATTAATTTTCATGTGAAAAACCAAAAGTAAACAAACAGACATCGAAAGTACCCAAACATCAATAAACAACAAAAACAACAAAATAACATAAATTTCCATTACAATCCTTCATCATCTTCTTTGTATCCCTCCTATATGTACATGTTGACCTCCCTCCCTCCCGATTTCGGGCTTCTTAATAAAATCTTCTTCTTTTTTTGCAGTTTCATTATTAATAGTTTACGCGCCGTAAGATTTATGTTAGGCCTGCTGTGGTTTTTAAACTTCTAAAATTTCCTTCAATGTATGTTATAAATTTACTCCAATCGCTAATAAACTTTGTATCTTTTTGGTGTCTAATTTTTTGCATCATTTTTGCTAGTTCCACATATTCAAATAATGATGAGCACCGCAACCCCAGAGTCAGCCATGACTGGACCTAACGGTCAGGGGTCCCTTTACCTTTTTACCTTTAACTCTCTGGAGCAGATGGAGGGGTGTGTGGGTGGGATGCAGGAAAAGGAAAGATAGGGGAACTTTCGCTGTACAAGCAGAAATCTATCCGCTCATGGAGATAGGCTGAGCCTAGAATCTCAGAAGGAGGACGTGGCAAAAACACAGGCTGCCCCAAACCCTGCAGAGAGATATGAGGCTAGCTTGCCTTTTTTTCCTGGGTCTGCTGCTAATGAAGTAAAGTACTTTACCAATTAAAGAAGAGGCCAGGGCACAAGAACATAAGGCAATCCTGCTGGATGAGGCCTATTGCCCATCTCGTCCAACAGCCTCTTGTCGCAGTGGCTGGGGGGAACCCGCAAGCAGGATTCGAACGCAAGACCTGCTCTCCCCTCCTGTGGTTTCCAGAAACTGGCATTCAGAAGCCAATTAAAAATGGAAAGCGTGATGCTGGTGGTCAACAAAAGAGGTTTAAAGACTCTCTCGAGGCAAATCTATATATAAAAAAATGTAAACACTGACAACTGAGAAACACTGGCCTGCGAGTGCTCCAATTGGAGAACAGCCTTTACCAAAGGTGTCATGGGCTCTGAAGACGCTCAAACTCAGGACGCAAGGGAGAAACATGCTAAGAGGAAGGCACACTTGGCAAATCCACACCGTGATCAGTTCCTACCTGGAAACCTATGTCCCCACTGTGGAAGGATGTGTGGATCCAGAATTGGCCTCCACAGTCACTTACAGACTCACTGTCAAATCCAGGCTTCCACAACCTCGGCCCTCCAGATGTTTTTGGCCTACAACTCCCATGATCCCTAGCTAGCAGGACCAGTGGTCAGGGATGATGGGAATTGTAGTCTCAAAACATCTGGAGGGCATAGCTGTCAACTTTCAGATTTGAAAATAAAGGATCAGCAGCCTCAAAAATAAGGGAGACAGTCTACAAGATATCCGGGATAGCAGCGGGAAGCAGCAGGAAATGGTGCTGGAATAAGGGAATTCCAAGCAAAAAAAGGGAAGGTTGACAGCTATGCTGGAGGGCTGAGGCTGAGGAAGCCTCGTTAAAACAGTGTTTATGCAAGACAATCTTACTTGGCTACGAGTGATCAGCAAAGAAGATTCAGAAGCCTTGTTGCCTCCAGCTGTGGCGGCAGAGCCGAGCCATTGTGGCTAGTAGCCTTCTGCAAACGACCTAGAGCCTGCCTCCTCACGGTTAAAAACCCTGCTTGATCCAGAAGAAGGCAAACGGGCGCACGGCTTACCATGGGCTTCTTGTATTCGTTGGGCTTGATGCAGCGGACGAAGAATGGCTGGCAGACGCTGAGAGTCCTCATCAACAGCTCCAGCGAGCGCTTGAACTGGCTGCTGAGAGTCGGGGAGCGCTTCCTGGTCTCTGCCCCCTGGAAAGAAAGGGGGGGGGAGCGCCGCAGAGGATCAGTGTCCGGAAATGAAAGGATAATGCAAACAGCAGCAGAACATTTCCCTCTCAAGCTGGGTCACAGGGGACAGTCTGTTGCACAGGAAGCTGTGTTTCAGCAAGGCAGGCCGTTCGTCCGCCTTGGCCAGAGCTCCCAGGCCTTTTTGGATTATAGAAGAAGAAGAAGAAGAGTTTGGATTTGATATCCCGCTTTATCACTATCCGAAGGAGTCTCAAAGCGGCTAACATTCTCCTTTCCCTTCCTCCCCCACAACAAACACTCTGTGAGGTGAGTGGGGCTGAGAGACTTCAAAGATGTGTGACTAGCCCAAGGTCACCCAGCAGCTGCATGTGGAGGAGCGGAGACGCGAACCCGGTTCCCCAGATTACAAGTCCACCGCTCTTAACCACTACACCACACTGGTGTAGTCAAACCTTGGGTTACAGATGCTTCAGGTTGCGTTTTTTTGGGTTACAGAAAGTACCAGAATGGGTTACTCTCGGGTTTTGGTGGCCATGCATGCGCAGAAGAGCTAAATCGTGCTTTGCGCAGAAGCAGTGAATCGCAACCTGTGTGTGCGCAGACGTGCCACTGCGAATTGTGAACATGCATCATGCACAGATCACGTTCGCAACCTGAGCGTCCACTGCACTGCCTCCTGTTTCCATTAACTCATCCCCAATGCCCCCTACCCTTAGGTAAAGGTAAAGGGACCCCTGACCATTAGGTCCAGTCGTGGCTGACTCTGGGGTTGCAGCGCTCATCTCGTTTTATAGGCCGAGGGAGCCGGCGTACAGCTTCCGGGTCATGTGGCCAGCATGACTAAGCAGCTTCTGGAGAACCAGAGCAGCGCATGGAAACGCTGTTTACCTTCCCGCCGGAGCGGTACCTATTTATCTACTTGCACTTTGACGTGCTTTCGAACTGCTAGGTTGGCAGGAGCTGGGACTGAGCAAGGGGAGCTCACCCGTCGCGGGGATTCGAACCGCCGACCTTCTGATCAGCAAGTCCGAGGCTCTGTGGTTTAACCCACAGCGGCACCCGCATCCCTTCGCCCCCTACATTATTCAGGATAGCAGACTGCAGGCCCCACTAAGGAAGTCAACAACCCACCAAGATTCAAAAGAGTTAACAATTGGTTGTCGCCATCCAAGCTCTCAGGCAAGGGAAATTTGACACCCTGGAGATGGCAGGGGTTGGACCGGGGACCTTCTGCACTCAAAGCATGTCTTCTGCCACTGTGGGAAGGGGACAAAGGCGCAGAGGGTGTGCCCGTTCATGGAGGTCAGTTCTCACAGTTGAAGGAACCAACAGAGACAGAGTCAGCGTATCTCTGAATACCACGCGCTGAGAACAAACCACAAGGGAAGTTTCAGGAAAGGAGATTCCGAGTAAACCTCAGGAAGAACTTTCTGACATTAAAAGCAGGTCTCCCTGGGGAGGTTGTGGGCTCTTCTTCCTTGGAAGTTTTTAAACAGAGGTTGGGTGGCCACCTGTCATGGAGGTTTTAGTTGCAGTTCCTGCATTTCGGGGGTTGGACTAGATGACCCTAGGAACCCCTTCCAACTCTACCATTCCATGATTCAGAAAATCTCACCAATAGGAACTCTGGACACTGCCTGGTACCAGGTGAGGCTATTTCTCCATCTACCCCAATGATGTTTGCTCTGACCAGCAGCTGCTTCCTCAGATACCAGGCAGCCTCTGATTGGCCTGTTTGAAGCTGGCGTTCAGAGGGGAAGTCCCGCCCTGAGATCCCGCCAGACTAGGGAAATCTCCAATGGCCAGCAAGCATGTGAGAACTGTCTGCCGGAAGTGAGGGGGAATGCAACCGCCGCCCACCTGAAAAAGGTGAGCATCCATTCTGTTCAAGTTCCTCTGCATTCCCCATCCCACCAGCATTTAGAACGTTACAGGCTTCTGCATCAAATTATAAAGCACACTTAAGAAAAGTAAGAAAACATCGCACAGTGCGATGTCAATGGCCCCAATAATTATGATCTTTAAGTTTAAAAGCCCCCAAGTCCTAGGAGGAAAAAGAAAATGAATGCAAGAGAATGAACTTGAACTAAAAATTGTTCAAAGTTCTACCCCTAAACAGACTTAATTCACATTCCATTCACCCAGCTGTTCGTGGGAGCTACTTTCAGGTGTAGCTCAGAGATTTTTTCAGATGAATTCGTTAAAGCAAATTAGTTCGTTCTAACGTTCAGTGAACCTTGGCTTCTACGGAGCACGTACTTTTGGTTCACACTTAAAAAGTGTCACATCCCATTTTTACCGATTTGATTAAACCCTCAAATAAGCAATGTGACTCAGGAAGTAAATTCCCTGCCCAGCCACAAATAAACAGCCAGCATCCCTGAGCGACAAGTGTCCAATAAGCTTTTCCAATGCCTCTTCTGTGGCAGTCCCAGATGCCCAAAGGAAGCTCCTGTGTAACAAAATTCCCCTTCGTTGCCTGCTGCCCATATAATAATTAACAGAGAATGGATTCTATTATCTATCTATTGATCTATCTATCATTTATCTATATCTATCTATCATCTATCTATCATCTATCTATCATCTATCTATCATCTATCTATCTATATCTATCTATCATCTATCTATCTATCTATCTATCTATCTATCTATCTATCTATCTATCTATCATCTATCTATCTATCTATCTATCTATCATCTATCTATCATCTATCTATCTATCTATCTATCTATCTATCTATCATCTATCTATCTATCTATCTATGTATATCTATCATCTATCATCTATCATCTATCATCTATCATCTATCATCTA
This sequence comes from Podarcis tiliguerta, assembly GCF_965153285.1. Classification (NCBI taxonomy): domain Eukaryota; kingdom Metazoa; phylum Chordata; class Lepidosauria; order Squamata; family Lacertidae; genus Podarcis; species Podarcis tiliguerta. The sequence goes on along the minus strand of NC_139537.1, from coordinate 8,879,465 downwards.
TCATCTATCATTTATCATCTATCATCTATCAATCTATCTATCATCTATCTATCATCTATCTATCTATCATCTATCTATCTGTCTATCTATCTATCTATCTATCTATCATCTATCTATCTATCTATCTATCTATATCTATCTATCTATCATCTATCTATCATCTATCTATCATCTATCTATCTATCATCTATCTATCTATCATCTATATCTATCTATCTATCTATCATCTATCTATCTATCTATCATCTATCTATCTATCTATCTATCTATCTATCTATCTATCATCTATCTATCATCTATCTATCTATCTATCTATCTATCATCTATCTATCATCTATCATCTATCTATCATCTATCATCTATCTATCTATCTATCTATCTATCTATCTATCTATCTATCTATCTATCTATCATCTACTGAATAAAAGTGGGGCCCTGAGACCTGTGGGTATAAAGCGGTATATAAATTCAAATAAGTGGGTATAAAGCGGTATATAAATTCAATAATTTCAATAAATAAAAATAAACTATCCCCCAGCCACCCCTTGGGAATACCGTACACAAACACCACACAATCCGTATCTCTATTGGATTTGAAATTGCTTTTAGATATGGTTTTTTGTTTGCGTGTTTGCTTGCTTGCTTTGGTAAGCAGAATCCTCAACACCTAGAGGGGCGCCAGAAGCACTGACTTTGCTAGTCAGCCTCAGCCCAGTATACCTGAAGGAGCATCTCCACCCCCATTGTTCAGCCTGGACACTGAGGTTCAGCTCTGAGGGCCCTCTGGCAGTTCTCTCGCTGTGAGGTTACAGGCAACCAGGCAGAGGGCCTTCTTGGTGGTGGCGCCCGCCCTCCCACCAGATGTCGAGGAAATAAACAACTATCTGACTTTTAGAAGACATCTGAAGGCAGCCCTGTTTAGGGAAGTTTTTAATGTTTGATGTTCTATCGTGTTTTTAATATGTTGTTGGGAGCTGCCCAGAGCGCCTGGGGAAACCCAGCCAGATGGGTCGGGTATAAATATTAAATTATTATTATTATTATATCAACAACAATGGGTTCTCGGAACCTCCTCTTGCGCTCTGAGCTCTTGCAGGACAGAAGACTCTCCTGGCGCACCCAACCAGGTAATTGCCAGACTAATGGAGGCCCAATTTAGCCTTCGATCCCTAGAGGAAAAGCCCCGAACCGCTTTGATTGCCCTTCGCCATCACCTTTTCCAGCATAATGTAGTGGCTCCAGGCATCCCTAGCAAAGTCAGAGAACAGCCTTGCTTCCCTGAGGCAAGCCCTCCGTGAGTCCGCAACCACCTCTGTCCTTTCGCGAGCGATCTGCTGCAAAGGACGCAAGGAGAAGAGTAAAACCGGCGACAGAGGAGGGCAGGGTGGGGGGAGCAGGAGTGGGGTGGGGAGGGAGAGAGAAGAAGTGAACATACCACACACAAGGGAGCTCTTTGGCTTATTTTTACCTTCAGGCTGGGTGCTGGTGACTGCCCAAAAGCACTGGACGCATAGCCACAGAGAAACTACAGGGGATCAAAAGACAAAAAAACAACAAACGAGAGACAGAGAATAGGAGAAAAAAAGTGAAAAAGAAGAACGACTAAGACAGGACTTCTGAGCTATTCACTAACCACAAGCAGCTGTTTCGGGGGTGTTTGAAACCCAAGTATTTGCAACGGCTGCTTTTGAGTAGGCGTTATATTCCTGCCACCCAATGGTAGGGATGGAGGCAGAGGCAACTTGCTGGGTGGGGTGGGTTGCAGCTGCTACGCTAGCTTCCCCACAAGGATTGGGGCCATGGCTGCTTAACAGGATGGACAAAATGGTGGGCAGGTTGGTGCAGTGCAAACCAGGGGTGTAAGAAGATATCGTTTCGTGCTGCATTCGTTGCACGCATCTGCGTTTCCATTCCGCTGCGGATAGCCTTCCACTGCAGAATTCTGTTATCTAATGTAGTTCTTTCGCTGGGTTGATTTCTGTTCTGCACACCAGAGGAATAAGCCAACCATGGCAACTTCCGCTCCCATTTCCGTTTTATTGGAATTCAACACTCCCAGTGCAAATGCGCTGCGGGAACTAATTTGGCACTCCTGAGGATGTGTTTGCGCCGCACCAATTCCCCCCCACTTTGCTAAGAAGCAATGGCACACCCACTTGGAAGCTAGAGCAGTGGCTTCACCCCACTTCTGAACAGAGGAGAAATCCATTTGGTCAGAGGCTACGCACTCTGGATTTCGCATCACAGTTTGGGGTGCTCAAAATAGTGTCCAGAAAAACACACATTTTTCTGTTACGTGTATTTAACCCAAAGGCTCACTGAAGAGCATTGAAAAATACACATTTTGTGGGGCATGCATACAAAAAAAAAGTGTGCATTGCTGGAGATCATCATGTGTACAATTTTTGGTTCATTCTTCAAATAATTCGGCATAAAACGGGATAGAGCAGACTTATGGTTGAGCACCAGCAAAAATGAACTGGAACAGACGTCGGCTGATCTGTCCCAGTGTGGATTTCAGTATAAAACTGCAAACATTTTTCCTTTATTCTTCATCCTTTGCAGTGGAGTGGTAAAGCTGTGTGCATCTGATCAGGCATCAGATTGGCTCATTGCAGCAAGCAGCTTTCATAGAATTTGGATTTCAAGCAGTAACCGAGAGCCTGCTCTTTTTCCGTGTGCTGACTGATCACAAAACCTATCTCCATCCCACCCCCCACCCCCTGCGCATCCATTAAACACAAGATCTAGCCCATCCTTCAGACCCCAGGACCTCTGAATGCTCCAGCAACAGCATCTTGAACACTGGGACCCCTGGGATCTGTAGCATCTTGTGGCTCCCGGGTCTTCGGTAAGGACTCAGGAGCCTTGGGAAACAGCAGTCCCCAAGCATCCCATGGCCCCCACCAAGTGCTGTTGCTAATGGGAACAACGCCAACAGCCTTTGCTATTGCTGTTGCCAGGTTAGATTTAGTGGGATGTGGCAGAGGGTGTCTTCCTGGCTATTTGCCCACCGCCTGACAGTTGATAACCAGTGATATTTTTCTTGCACAATATGGGTGGCTACCCGTTTTTGGTCCCAGCGTTGCATCCCCTGTTGCTGATGCCTTGGAGGTGATATCCCAGTGACAGACGTGGCCAAAACTGGATGTAGCCACCCCACACGGTTGCACACACCCAAGACCCACAGTCCCCCGGATCTCAGCTAACTTGTGCACGTCACCTGAGGTTCGTCGGGGGGTTATCAAACTCACCCCACTCCTTAAATGCTCAGTCTGATGACTGGGGAGCAGGCAATCTGTGTCCCCATCAGGATGCGACAGAGACCCAGCTTTATGTATATTTTATCTCCCACTCCCTTTTTGCAGCTGCCAAAATTTGCATTGGTCAGGGGCTGATCCAGCTGTATACATCAGTCTTTACAGACCTGGTCATCCCAACATCGATGCCACCCCTGACATATGAAGGTTCCATCATAGACAAATATAGAGACCCTCTAGTCTCACACATACTGGTTTTCCCAGTAGTGATGTATGGAAGTGAGAGCTGGACCACAAAGAAGGCTGATTGCCGAAGAATGGATGCTTTTGAATTATGGTGCTGGAGGAGACTCTGGAGAGTCCCATGGACTGCAAGAAGATCAAACCTCTCCATTCTGAAGGAAATCAGCCCTGAGTGCTCATTGGAAGGACAGATCCTGAAGCTGAGGCTCCAAGACTTTGGCCACCTCATGAGAAGAGAAGACTCCCTGGAAAAGACCCTGATGTTGGGAAAGATGGAGGGCACAAGGAGAAGGGGACGACAGAGGACGAGATGGTTGGACAGTGTTCTCGAAGCTACCAGCATGAGTTTGACCAAACTGCGGGAGGCAGTGGAAGACAGGAGTGCCTGGCGTGCTCTGGTCCATGGGGTCACGAAGAGTCAGACATGACTAAATGACTAAACAACAATATTTCTCACACAAGCGTTACAATTTCCTTCCCACACCTGCCAATTAGATACAATTGAAGCCTCTTTTATGCTTTAAACCAGTTGTTCCCCAAGTGAATTATACCACCCTCGGGGGGCGGGGGATTACCAAGAGGGCAGCAGGGGAGGAGCTGAAGGTGTCACTGACTTTGAAAAGCTGGAGTCGCTGGACCAAGTTCATCCATTTTGTTGGATTAGTTAAACTACATAGCTTAAATTTTCAAACAGATGTGCAACAAATCATTACTCGCCAGAGTAGTTACTCGCCAGAGTGGTACATGCTCTGGTTATCTCCCGCTTGGACTACTGCAATGCACTCTACGTGGGGCTACCTTTGAAGGTGACCCAGAAACTACAACTAATCCAGAACGCGGCAGCTAGACTGGTGACTGGGAGCGGCCGCCGAGACCACATAACATCGGTTCTGAAAGACCTACATTGGCTCCCAGTACATTTCCAAGCACAATTGAAAGTGTTAGTGCTGACCTATAAAGCCCTAAACGGCCTCGGCCCAGTATACCTGAAGGAGCTTCTCCACTCCAATCGTTCTGCCCGGACACTGAGGTCCAGCGCTGAGGGGCTTCTGGTGGTTCCCTCGCTGCGAGAAGCCAAGTTACAAGGAACCAGGCAGAGGGCCTTCTAGGTAGTGGCACCCAAATGAACGCAGACTGCAAAGCATGCATACTGAAATAACAAAATCTGAGCAATTCACAAACACTCACACACAGGCCGGCAAGGAAAGAAAACACCAGTTAAACAGCAGATGAGGAGAAAATAAAAGCTGTTGGCTTGATGGAAGTGGATGGCTTTCACCAGACACTGGAATGCCCCTAAAGTGGGTGGACAGACAGGTCTGGAAAGCGGGAAGGCTTCCAATTCCTGGGTGCTGCTACCAAGAAGGCCCTGTTCCTGGCAGGGCATTCGAACGTGGGGAATATTGCATTCGTTTTCCTGATAATAGTGCTAGCGCTTCTGTTTTCAAATTCTCCTTACCAGCGCTATTTCTCTGGAAAAAGAGGTGCCAGAGCTCACCTTGTTCTCTCAGAATGGCAATTGCACCCACCTGAGAGGTGCCGAGTTCCGGTGAGCACCAGCTGAAAAAAGAGAGCTTTGCTTGCTGGTATTCTGCCACAAATTATGTTGCTTTACTCCTGCGATTTGCCGGGTTAAAGGGGCTTTACATGGAGATCTTCCAGAATCAAATGACACCGATATGAGCGCTAATCACGAGCTATATTCCATGAGTTTTCCACACGGCTATGTCGTGTGAAAGATCAAACACAATGGGGAAATCAATGTTATGTTGTGTGAAAGATCAAACACAAAGGGGAAATCAACGGTTTTTGGATTCGGCAAAACCACTGAAGATGGTTTTGCAAAACATCTCCAGCAAAACTGGAGATGACCTGGGAGGACCCGAGTCCAGCCTGCTCCCCTGAAACAGGAGAATATTGGAGAAGGCTGGACCTCCATCCTCAATAAGGAGATAATAATGACAAGGCGCTTGTAAGGATTACAGAACGACAATGCGCATAAAATGCTGCAAACACTGTAAAGCAAATAACTACCAGAGTTGCTACAAATAGGTGATTTTGATTTTGGGAAACAACAGTAGCCACACATCGCATCCCTAATTCTCATTGCTTCCTTTCAATCTGGCTTTTTAAGGCTCCTCCGGCTCAAAATCCAGAGATGCTGTCTCTTTTATTCCTGCTGAAGCTGTTCTCTCTATGGCACCTGAACATGACCTTTGCCTTTAAGCTGTTCAGCCGAGGGATTTGATGCGCTGACAAAGAGCCGACCCCTGACCTCTCAACACTGAGCTAGCTCTCTATCTCCTTATATGCCTTACTCTTCTGCATCATCCCCACCGTGCAAAAAGGCTGCGGTGAGCCTCACCTTTCCGATTCAGAGCAGCTTCTTCCATGCTCCTTTCCTCAGCCATGCGCTTAAGCTGCGCCTCTTGACCTCACTGTGCTTAAGAGGTGTTTTACGAGTCACATCTTAAGTGACGCTTAAGGCTGCTGCTCAGCGGCTGATTTTTTACAAAAACAAATGTGGACAGTGTCCTCAACTGAGCAGGGCCACCCATCATAGCTGTCAACCGTCCCTTATTTGGCGGGAAACTCTCCCAAATTATCTGGTCCCTTTTAACTTCGCATTTCAGCTGGTTGACTAAAATCCCTTATTTTGGCTGCTGATCCCTTATTTTCGAGGCTGCTGGTCCCTTATTTTCAAATCTGTAAATTGACAGCTATGCCACCCATGCCAGTAGGGAGGCAAAGGGCTCTTAACCCCTTCCTCCCCAGCAACAAATGTTTTGGCAAAGGCCTCCCAGGCACCGGCCAAGATGCAAGCAAACAAGGGTGCTGGGAGCTCTCTGCAATTGAGTGAGGATGGAAGGCCCACCCACACTGGCCCCACCCAGTGCGCAAAGGGCTCGTTAACCCCTAGGTCTCCAGCAACAAAGATTTTGACAAAGGCCTTTCTTTGGCCTCCAAAGTGTTAGCAGGAGTGTCTTTGGCTGTTTCCCAAGTTGGGGAGGCTTATTTGACAACAATGAGAAACCAAGACTTCAGTGTCATCGGCCCAGTCCTGCGGAACACCCTGCCACTAGATTTTCAGTGGGTTCCTTCTGTGCCAACTTTTAAACACCAGGAGAAAACTTTCCTATTCTGCCAGGCCCGTGCAGGCAATTAAGAATACATCCTCCCCAACGGCCTATTGGTGTTTGTTTTTAACTTATGCTTACTACAACTAATACTACTACTACTAATAATAATTGTACCCTGTCCATCTAACTGGGTTGCCCCAGCCACTCTGGGTAGCTTCCAACAGATATATAAACACAATAAAGCATCAAACATTTAAAACTTCCCTATACAAGGCTGCCTTCAGGTGTCTTCTAAAAGTTGTAGAGTTATTTATCTCCTTGATGGGAGGGCATTCCACAGGATGGGCGCCACTACCAAGAAGATATCTTATTATCTTATCTTATTGTTTGGTTTTATGCTTTCATATTGCTGCAAAGCACTATGGTGTATTTTTGCAATGCAGCAGTATATACATATTTTTATAAATAAAGGGGGGGAAATAAAACAGCCAAGATGCAAGTAAATAGGGGAGTTGGCTACTGTCTCCAACTGAGCAGAGCTTATGGCATTCCTGTATACAGGTAAAGGGATCTTTAACCCCTTGTTCCTCAGCCTGATTAGAGCAACAAAGGTTTAGACAAAGGTCTCCCAGGCAATAGCCAAGACATGAGCAAATTGGAGTGGGTGGCTTAGGTGCAGCATGGGAGAATCGTATAGAATCATAGAGTTGGAAGGACCCTGACTGTTTTGGGACTACAATTCCCATCACCCCTGACCACCGGCCCTGTTAGCTAGGGATCATGGGAGTTGTAGTCCAAAACAGCTGGAGGGCCAGGTTTGGCCACCACTGGTCTAGTCCAACCCCTTGCAATGCAAGAATATGCAGCTGTCCCATATGGGGATCAAACCTGAAACCTTGCAGTTATCAGCACCGCACTCTATCCAACTGAGCTATCCAGCCATGTCTTCCAAATGAAAGCCTCTTTTTCTGGTTCATACTGGGGGAGACGGACTTAGTGCCCTTTGCTTATGCTTTTGGATCAGGAGGTCCACAAGAGCTGGGAGAAACAATAGGACCCAGAGGGTAAGGTAAAGGTAAAAGGTAAAGGACCCCTGGACAGTTAAGTCCAGTCAAAGGCGACTATGGGGTTGTGGCGCTCATCTCGCTTTCAGGCCGAGGGAGCCGGTGTTTGTCCACAGACAGCTTTCCTGGTCATGTGGCCAGCAGCACTAAACTGCTTCTGGTGCAACGGAACACTGTGATGGAAACCAGAGCACACGAAAACGCCGTCAACCTTCCCGCTGCAGTGGTACCTGTTTATCTACTTGCACTGGCGTGCTTTTGAACTGCTCGGTTGGCAGGAGCTGGGACAGAGCAACGGGAGCTCACCCCATCATACAGATTCGAACCGCTGACCTTCTGATCGGCAAGCCCAAGAAGCTCAGTAGTTTAGACCACAGCGCCACCCGCGTCCCCTCGATCCAGAGGGAATGAATAGGCACACAAGTTGCCTAACCAGGCTGCATCTCCTCCTTTTACAGAGGCCATCTCAGCTTAGGAAAAGTGAAAATGTCCTAAAGCAACAGTTCTGTTGGTCTCTAATTGCAAGTGTGCCCTTTGCCTAGGAATCTTTTAGCATGGCTGCATAATAATAATAATAATAATAATAATAATAATAATAATAATAATAAATTTTATTTATATCCCGCCCTCCCCAGCCGAAGCCGGGCTCAGGGCGGCTAACAACACTAAAATAGTGCAACATTATAAAAACATTATAAAAATTAATTAAAATCAAAATTGATGGCAACCATAAACTAAAATTTTGTAAAGATTGCCAAAGGAGGGAGTCAGGCTGCACCCTGACCAGAGGCCTGGTGGAACAGCTCTGTCTTGCAGGCCCTGCGGAAAGATGTCAAGTCCTGCAGGGCCCTTGTCCCAATGGTTTGGGAGACAGTGGATGCACTCATTCCATGCCAGCATGCCTGATTCTGGCCATCCGCATGCACACAGAGACTTAAACCCCTTCAGGTCCCGTGGCCACCCATATGCCAGGCAGAAGCAACAGGCGGAGCTAACAGAGGGCAGTCACCCCAGAGCAAAAGGTAGAATCTACCTTTTTTAAAAACCCAAACACATTGCACATTTCCAACCATGCACACGTCACTAAACCAGGAACATAAAATGAGCACGCCTTTTGTGGTTTCAAGTATGGCTGTCACCTGACTGAAGAAATCTTAGCTGGTTGGGAGACTTAGCTGATTAATAGGTATAAATTTGCATGCAGGAAAAAGGTATAGAAGTGCAGGAAGAAGAATGTTTGTTTATAGATGGTGCTCAAAGGAGGCATTTAATATTTGCAGCTTGATTAATCAAAGACATGTCATCAGGCAATCAAAATGTTTTTTTGAAGTGACTAATCTAACATTGATTGATTGATTGATTGATGTCAGTTGTGGTGTAGTGGTGTGTCAGATTGAGGGCCGGGAGTAAAAGGTTAAGGTAAAGGGACCCCTGACCATTAGGTCTAGTCGTGACCGACTCTGGGGTTGTTGTGGCGCTCATCTCGCTTTATTGGCCGAGGGAGCCGGCGTACAGCTTCCGTGTCATGTGGCCAGCAGGACTAAGCTGCTTCTGGCGAACCAGAGCAGTGCACGGAAAGGCCGTTTACCTTCCCGCCGGAGTGGTACCTATTTATCTACTTGCCCTTTGACGTGCTTTCGAGCTGCTAGGTTGGCAGGAGCAGGGACAGAGCAACAGGAGCCCACCCCATCGAGGGGATTCAAACTGCCGACCTTCGGATCAGCAAGTCCTAGGCTCTGTGGTTTAACCCACAGCGCCACCCGCCAGGGTTCAAATGCCAGCTCTTCCAAAAAGCTCACTGGACGACCTTGGGCCAGCCCCTGCCTCCCTCAGCCTAACCTACCTCACAGGATTGTTGTGGGGATTAAATGAGGAGCAGGGAGAACAATGCAAGGGAGAAAAAGGTGGGAAATAAATGCAAGGAATAAAATAAATATTGCAGTTCCTGTTTCAGAACTAGCAGCGCCGGCCAAAGGAAAACTGGTGTTATCTTCAACATCAGTTGCATGCGGCGGTACAAAGACATGGGAAAGTGATGGCTGAGAGGATTCTGTGAGCTTTAGTAATAAATGCTGGAGAATGATCTGTTGGGAAACTGTGTACGTGCAGCTACTCACACAGAGTCAATTAAGGTTTGGCAGACGGCCAGAAGGCAATCTGAAGGAGTAAGTCTGCCTGGAGATAACAGAGGCATGGAGACTGCTCCCTGATTGGTCAAGCTCTCTCAAAGGAGTGATAATTAATGGCCTACTAACTTGAATGCGTGGTTCAGTGTTTGTGAGTTCAGAGTTCTGTGTCAGTGTAGGAGTTGTGAGTCGTGTCAGATAGAGCTAGCATAAGATCCGTGTTCTGTTCCTGTAAATAGTCCACTGTATATAAGAAACAGCTAACTACAAGTTCCTGGTTCCTGCTTCATCTATCCTGTCTGCAGCCAATTGCTTCTGTGGATTCTGTGTTGACTCTGCTAGGTCTGGCTAAGGTTCTGCAACTAGTCAGAAGATTGCGAAACTCCAAATAGGTTTTGCCGATATGATCATCTCCCCCAGCTATTATGAAAAAATTCAGTGTATTCCTGAAAGAAAACAGGATCTGCAATGATAAAAGGGCTTCTTGTAGCAGCTTTATTAACTGGAGCAGGGTTTCCCAAACTTGGGTCTGTTTTTGTTTTTTGGGTCACAGTTCCCATCATCCCTGACCGCTGGTCCTGCTAGCTAGGGATGATGGGAGTCCGACGACAGCTGGAGACCGAAGTTTGGGAAATCCCGAATTAGAGAATATTTAGCAGCATTCCAAAAAGAAGGATATGCTCTCTGTTTCGGTTAACCCTTTATTTTTCCTTTTATACTCCAAGAGGCTGGTATGCTTTTAAATGGATGTCAAATTGCGCACAGATACTTTTAAGTAGGCCCTTTAGTTTGTGCAAAGAATTGGATATCAAGAATGTGAAGAGGGAAGGAATGGGTTTCTGTGCAGTCAGTTTGAAACTGACCCAAAATCCCCATTTTTCCTCCTCCAAGGGAGCATTTCTAAAATGCTCTAACTTGAGCTCTTGAGCCAAAACCCAGCTGTATAAATAAGTGCTCAAGCTCTCTCCCTTATCAGTCCTTGACGGCAATGAGTGGCCTTGCCAGTTCCAGTAGAGCAGGGATGACACGTCTGGGTCTTATCTTGCATCCTGACCACAAAGACCACAAAGGCGCACAGACCTTGTCAAGTCTGACAAGAGACCCGGGAACGGCGCCAGGAGTTGGTGACCTCCTGCCCCAAGATAAGAATATAGGAACAGGAACAACCTTTTATGGTCAAGAGTGCTGGAACAGGAATAACTGTTTATGGTCATGGATCTCAACTTACGTGTATAAGCTGACGTGCTTGAATTCCTGGGAAGGGGGGACAGGGTGCCTGGAGGATATATATACTGCATTAAATTGCTCATTTCTTTGGACTTGCTGTGGACTGACCACGCAAGTGCCTTCTGCTATCCGGAGAGCAGAATAACTCTTTCTCTGAATCAACCTCGGTGTCATTTGACTTCCTTTCTCCCTCCCGGGAGCAACGCAGACCCCACCAGTCGGTAAAGTCTAAGAAGGCTACAAATGTACAAATATACAAGTAGCCCATAGGACCACCCAGTCCAGCATTCTGTTCTCAGCCAGATGACCCAATGAAAAGTTCAAAAGCAAGACCCTCAAATGCAGCAGCACTCCTGCCCAATTGCAGTTCCCAGCAACTTGGCATTCAGAGGTATTCTGCCCATGTTCATATTCCGCACCCGACAACCCACCCTACCCCTCCGCAAAAGAGATTTATTACCATGGCTACATCAGCCTGGAAGATCTGTTTGATGAACTTGTTCCTCGAGGAGTGGACCAGCTGGATGATGTCTCCATGAAGTGTGTCCCTGTTTTTCTCCAGAAATCCTGTAGTGGAGAAGACAACAGCATGAGCCCAGAATTATTTACACTGCTGTGAGTTTTTTTTGGAGGGGGTGGGTGGGTCAGTCAGTCCGCATGATGCTCTGAGTCCCTTCCAGTTCTTGGGATCATGTGCAGGGTAGAAAGTATGAGGAGCAAGAGTGCCAAACCAGCTCCTATGTCCTGGCAATGGTTGTGGCTGACTAGTTAAGCACCATGATTAGCGTATGAACATGCTGTAGAACTCATGATCAGCAGTGTTCAGCAGTGGAACAGACTCCCTCAGGAGGTTGTCGACTCTCCTTCCTTGGAGGTTTTTAAGCATAGGTTGGATAGCCACCTGCCATGGATGCTTTAGCTGAGATTCCTGCATTGCAGCGGGGCTGGACTGGATGACCCTTGGGTCCCTTCCAACTCTAAGACTCTACGATCCTATGACTTTGACGTACCTTTTGTCTCATAGTACACGACTCCAGCGAAGTGGTTGATGCCAAACTGGGTGTCGTAGTTGTTTTTGGGAGGGATGTAGTTGGTGTTGAGCTTATGCTGGGAGTTCAGCTTGTGCAGCATGGTCGTGTCTGTTCCCTGTATCAATTAGAACACAATACCCAACTTTAAAAGGTTTGCTGCCGTGGTCCAAAAATGATCAGCTTGATCTGCCAACCTTTTTCTCCACCAAACCCTCCTTGCATCGTAGAGTACCTGGATGACTTTCTTTCAAGGGGGCAATGATCAGTGTCTGCACATGCACATTTCTGTGTGAGCTCGTGGCACGGACTGGTTGGACACAGAGGAAGGATGGGAAGAATCAGCTAGGGAACCCCCAAGGGAAGAAGGCTCAGCGCCATGGGGAGTGGTGGTGGGACAATGATGAGTGGTGGGACAAACAAGATGAACTTTAATAGGGAGAAATGTAAAGTATTGCACTTGGGCAAAAAAAATGAGAGGCACAAATACAAGATGGGTGACACCTGGCTTGAGAGCAGTACATGTGAAGAGGATCTAGGAGTCTTGGTTGACCACAAACTTGACATGAGCCAACAGTGTGACGCGGCAGCTAAAAAAGCCAATGCAATTCTGGGCTGCATCAATAGGAGTATAGCATCTAGATAAAGGGAAGTAATAGTGCCACTGTATTCTGCTCTGGTCAGACCTCACCTGGAGTACTGTGTCCAGTTCTGGGCACCACAGTTCAAGAAGGACACTGACAAACTGGAATGTGTCCAGAGGAGGGCAACCAAAATGGTCAAAGGCCTGGAAACGATGCCTTATGAGGAACGGCTAAGGGAGCTGGGCATGTTTAGCCTGGAGAAGAGGAGGTTAAGGGATGATATGATAGCCATGTTCAAATATATGAAGGGATGTCACATGGAGGAGGGAGAAAGGTTGTTTTCTGCTGCTCCAGAGAAGCGGACACGGAGCAATGGATCCAAACTACAAGAAAGAAGATTCCACCTAAACATGAGGAAGAACTTCCTGACAGTAAGAGCTGTTCGACAGTGGAATTTGCTGCCAAGGAGTGTGGTGGAGTCTCCTTCTTTGGAGGTCTTTAAGCAGAGGCTTGACAACCATATGTCAGGAGTGCTCTGATGGTGTTTCCTGCTTGGCAGGGGGTTGGACTCGATGGCCCTTGTGGTCTCTTCCAGCTCTATGATTCTATGATTCTATGATTCTATGGTTAGAGGGAGAAGACTGGGATAAGGAGGTGTTGGAAGTTGAATGGACAACAGGGCTTCGTGAGCAGGAAGAGTCCATGGCAGAGAGCAGTCCAGAAGCAGAAGCAGAAGTGGAGGGAGGTCAAGAAGCAGAGATGGGTCTGGTCTGGTTGGTGAAGAGTCACAGATGTCTCTCCCTCTTGCTACAACAAGCTACCCTTCCCTCTGGTCTCCCAGGACCAGGAGAGGCATGATGTGGAAGGAGCAAAGGCAGGCAAACAGCCACAGTCTCTAATTGCTTAGGTGGAAAAATCCTGGAGAGGAGGTAAAGATAAAGGACCCCAGTCAAAGGTGACTATGGGGTTGCAGCGCTCATCTCATTTTCAGGCTGAGGGAGCCACCGTTTGTCCACAGACAGCTTTCTGGGTCATGTGGCCAGCAGGACTAAACCGCTGCTGGCACAATGAGACACTGTGATGGAAACCAGAGCAGACAGAAACGCCATTTACCTTCCCGCCGCAGCAGTACCTATTTATCTACTTGCACTGGTGTGCTTTTGAACTGCTAGGTTGGCAGGAGCTGGGACAGAGCAACGGGAGTTCAACCCATCATGGGGATTCGAACCACCAACCTTCCAATTGGCAAGCCCAAGAAGCTCAGTGGTTTAGACCACAGTGCCACCCGCTTCCCTGGAGAGGAGGAGACATTGGCGACTGTGGGAAGGGTTCCGTTTAGATCTCATAAAACAGCTGCACTGGTTGCCATTTTGTTTCCAGGCCCAATTCAAGGTGCTTGCTTGGGTGTTAAGGTCCCAGATGATTCAGGCCTCAAATATCTGAAAGACCTCCTTCCTTACAGACCCCCTCAAGTGCTGAAATCAGCAGAGGGAGGTACTGCAATCAGATCCTTCTCGCAGGCTTCTCATGGACCTGAGTGCAGCAACTGCTGATTTCAGCACTGGTGAGAGGAGGTCTTCCCTCGATCCAGGACACAAGTTCTTAATCCTGACCTTGGGGAATTTGCTCTCCTCGTCAATGAGTGAGATGATGTTCATTGGTTTGATGGCAATCATGTCGAGGGCGTCCTGGTTGTCGGTGAACTCGATGTGCTGCCAGTTAATGTTCTCCAGGTTGTATTCCTCCTGCTCCAGCTTGAAGACGTGGCGGACGAAGAATTGCTGGAGGTTCTCGTTTGCAAAGTTGATGCAGAGCTGTTCAAAACTGGGGGAAGGATAGCAAGCATCATCAGTGAGGGAAATAGAGAAACAGATTATTATTTTTTAATTAGCTGAGGAATTATTTGGTAACAGATGCAAGAAAAAAAACTATGCTAAGAATTAATACCCAATGTGATGAATTGAAGGACCCCTTTCTCCCAGATATACCCATGTACTTAATTCAAACATGTGAAGTCCTCTTCTGGGTGCCCTCACCAGGTCTACCAGAAGCAGGGCCTTTTCAGTGTTGACACTCCTTATGCACACTGGTATAGGGCCAGCCCTACCATTAGACAGAGTATGAATCCTACATTGAACTTCCCTCTTTAAACATGATCACTTTAATTAGGTGCCAGGATTGGACACCCCTCCCCCATCTCTTCAAATCCAAACAAAGGAGAGTGTCAGGCTTCGGGGACTCGACTTCCTCCTCCCCTTTGGCCGCAGATAAGCAGGACAAAGCGAAAAGAGGCACTTACCATATAAAGAGTCTTTAATGATCAGAGCAAAAGAACAAAGCAGCCATTCTTGGAATGAAGGTGCTTCCAATTAAGGTTTCCACCTACTTCCCCCCAGTCACTTCCCCGCCTTGCAACCTGATCTCGCAACCACTGTGCTTTTTGTGTAGCCAACTTATCTGCTCTATGTCTCCTTGGACTAATAGGCTGGACACTTTCCAGCGAGAGAGAGAGAGTCTGTTAGCTCTCACTCTTTCAGTTCTTCTTCACTTTGCTGTTTACCTCCCAGTTCTTCCCAACTTTTGCCTTCAGAACTATGCCCCTCTGCAAACCGCTGTTCCAAATCTATACTGCTCCACTGCTCCTGGGCAGCTTCAGGATCCTGGTAAGGAGCAGGGGGAGAGGGAGGCTCCCACCATTCCCCATCAGAGCAGTACTCTGCATCCTGGAGTTCTTCCCAACTTTTGCCTTCAGAACTATGCCCCTCTGAAAACCACTGTTCCAAATCTATACTGCTCCACTGCTCCTGGGCAGCTTCAGGATCCTGGTAAGGAGCAGGGGGAGAGGGAGGCTCCCACCATTCCCCATCAGAGCAGTACTCTGCATCCTGGTCTCTGACAGAGAGTTGCAAAGAGGTTCTCACTGTGATCGAGCCTCACTTTCCCTTCTGCATCCTGCCCAGATATGGGCACTGGTGGATGGATGACTGCACCCTTTTTCCAGCTACCAGCCACCACAGCAAATTTTTCCTGAACATTTCTCGCTCCTGTACCTGTTCACCGTGAAGTTCTCAAACCCAAAGATATCAAGGAGTCCAATGGATCTCCTCACACTTTTGTGTTCGTGGGAAGGAGGTCTGTAAATGGCAGCGTTGATCTTCTCCACAATCCACACGAAAAGCCTTCCGTAGATTCCCTGGAAAGGTTGGAGAAAGGGAAGGGAAGTAAATGCCGTTCATTTTATAGCTTGCCTCAAAAGCTTTTGGCTCTTCAACATGCCTCTTGCTTGCCCAGAGACAGGAACTACTCATAAAAATTGGATTCTAGAATTTTACAATGTGCATTTTTTTATTTTTCAATTTGCAAACCTGTGCCAAAGGCCTTTGGCCTCGACTCAAGCAAGGGTGATGTTTGGATCTAGTTTGGCTGAGCTCATGCATACAATTTGGCTGATGCTGCATAACAAAACAGGCCACTGACAGCTAATTAAGCCGGAACACACTTGGCATTTCAGTTATCCAGAATATCTGATTGAAGAACATTCAGAGCATCTTATACTGGGAGTTCAGCTATCTAAAGAATGACTGAAGAACTGTAAGAATACTTGTGCTGTGTAGAGCTTTTATTTCCATTCCGATTATTGCATGGTACTCAGGGCCGGATTTAGGTTTGTTGAGGCCCTAAGCTACTGAAAGTAATGGAGCCATTTATATGTCCAGCTGTCCTTTGTCAACAACAAATTGTCACTATTTTTTGTGTTGAATATATGCTAGATGGTAATTTATGGACCTCATAGGTTTCTAAAGCCATTTGTACATAACAAAATATGTATTTTATCAAAGTAATTGTTGAACTGAAATACAATTAAGAAGAAGTATATTACCATATTTTTTGCTCTATAAGACTCACTTTTTCCCTCCTAAAAAGTAAGGGGAAATGTGTGTGCGTCTTATGGAGCGAATGCAGGCTGCGCAGCTATCCCAGAAGCCAGAACAGCAAGAGGGATTGCTGCTTTCACTGCGCAGCGATCCCTCAAATTGTCAAAATAAACAAATGGAGTAAATATTTCCATTTTATGATTCTATCTACTTCTGTTACTGCATAGGAGAATTTTTACACCTGGCATTCAGTTGTAATGACTTTTATATTGTATCTTCTTGTCAGCTCCCATTTTTATGCAATGACTTTTGTTTATGTTTATGGCCTCACGTCCATTAGATTTCATGTAAAAGGTAAAGGACCCCTGGACGGTTAAGTCCAGTCAAAGGCGATTATGGGGCTGCGGCGCTCATCTCTTTCAGGCCAAGGGAGCTGGCATTTGTCCACAGACAGCTTTCCAGGTCATGTGGCCAGCATAACTAAACTGCTTTTGGCGCAACGGGACACCATGACGGAAACCAGAGCGCACAGAAACGCTGTTTACCTTCCCGCCACAGTGGTAACTATTTATCTACTTGCACTGGTGTACTTTTGAACTGCTAGGTTGGCAGGAGCTGGGACAGAGCAACGGGAGCTCACTCCGTCGCAGGGATTCAAACCACCAACCTTCTGATTGGCAAGCCCAAGAGGCTCAGTGGTTTAGACCACAGCGCCACCCGCATCCCTTAGATTCCATGTAGACAGAAGCTGATGATAGAATTCATTTAGGTTTGTTATCCTTGAATTCTTTAATGTCCCTACATAATTTCAACCTGCTCCAGCAAAACCCACAATCTTGAGTGTTTTGTAAACCACTTTGACTTGTCCCCCCCCCCCCAAATCAAGCAGTGTGCAAATTTTAGAAAATAAATAAGAGAGAGATGGGAGTGACTTTACCTTTACGAAAGCATCCCTGACATCCAGCGCCTGCTCCATGCTGAGAGGGGTGGAGACGGTCTCCCCTCTTGTGATGATAGTCCGGCTGGTGAGACAGTTCATTAGGTCCTGAGGGTCAACCTGCATGCATTGGAAATAAAAACCATTCACTGCCCTCTGCAGCTCTGATCTGAGCATCTATTGCCTCGCTCCCAACTTCAACAACATGTCATGGCTAAAAATTGGCCGCTGTTTCTTTAATGCTAAAAGAACTGAGTCAGCGGCCTACAATGACTTACGCAACCTTTCACTAAATTGTACCTGTATATATAGAGTGGTCAGTGTTAGTGTTTGGTGTGGGTTGGTTGGATTGTAGAAAGCTGGTTGCGTTTGGTGTGTGTAAAAGCTGTCGGTTATGGTTGGAGAAGAAGACTTTTTGAAGAATAAAAGCAGCAATACTCTGCAAGAATACAGTGGTACCCCGCAAGACGAATGCCTTGGAAGACGAAAAACTCGCTAGACGAAAGGGTTTTTCGTTTTCTGAGGTGCTTCGCAAGACAGATTTTCCTAAGGGCTTGCTTTGCTAGACGAAACGGCCCTGCCTCTCGTGTCATGGTGACGGTCACTGCACACACACACGCTCGCTTCCCCGCTCCTCCGGCTCCCTCCCACCTTCCGGCTGACGGCTCCTCCGGCTCCCTCCCACCTTCCGGCTGATGGCCGACCTTCCGGCTGCCTCGCGCCACTGCCCACCCCCCTCGCGCGCTCCCCTCAGAGAGCCGTTGCCGCCAGCAGCCAGCGTTGCAGCCAGAGTCGCGCTCCTGAGCCCCGCCGCCCTCCAGCAGCCGCGTCGCGCGGTGGCCACAAGGCGCGGGTGAGTCCAAGGACCGGCTGCGGCAGCTGTCCTGCTTCTCCCCCCCCTCCCCGCCGTTGTCAGTGTTTAAATGCAGTGGTGCTTCGCAAGACGAAAAAACTCGCACAACAAAAAAACTCGTGGAACGAATTAATTTCGTCTTGCGAGGCACCACTGTACTCTTTTTCAAAGACTCTTTTGTGGCAACTAAGGTCTGAGGACCAGGCAAAGGAGTGAAAAGGAGGTCAGAACCGTTTCTTTTTCAAACACTGAGACGACAAACTGAGGTGGCGAGGACAGGCTGCTCTGTAGCTAAAAGGGAACAACTGAGAAACACGAGGGACTCGTCAGCACGCTCTGGGGGAATCATAAGATCTGCAGAAGTACAGCATCTACATCTGGGGTTTTCTGGGGCCAGTGGTACCTGTCTGGAATTTTGCAAAATGTGTTGAGGGCACCAATCAGAAAGGAGGCGTGTCATGACACAAAATGCCTCAAAGTGGTGGTGTCGCATAACACAACATGGCTATTGTGGGTCCATTGCACAATCTTTTTTGTTTTGTTTTGTTAGAGCGTTTATTAATTTTCCAAAAAACCCCCAGCCAATTAACATATCAGATCATAATCCAATAAAAACATAAACAAAAACAAGATCAAATTGTAATTTTGATTTTACGGCTTCCCACAGTCTGAACCTTGAAGCGTATCCATATCTCACTCCTGCCTCTCACGATATTTCCATATTTCCAGATCTGATTTTATCTCTCCAGACCTCTTGGGGCCATTGCACAATCTAAACTGGTTGCTGTGTGGGCAGGGCTTAACACAACATGGCTGCCATGTTCAAAAGAGAAGGAAAGGAGACAGGAACACAAAATGGCGCATGCATCCAGGGTTTTTTCCCCCCAGCAGTTGGCAGTTGCCTGCCTGCATAACCCAACAGGGAGATTGTTATGTACTGAGTTGAATAGGATCCAAAATGCAGCAATCTGATTGGTCTTAGAACAATAGGATCCAAAATACAGCAGTCTGATTGGTCCCAGAACAATCGGATTCAGAATGCAGCAGTCTGATTGGTTTGCAGGAGCCACCCAATCCAGCTCCAGATGGAAGTGAATCCACAACCTGATTGGCCTACAGGAGACTTCCGTTAATAGCCAATCACATGCAGCCCATTGTGTAAATAATGTATATAAAGCAGATAATTTGAGGGGACTTTCATTCCTCCTCACCACTATGAGCTGAATAAAGAGCATGAAATCCACTCTCGACTCTGAGTATATTTCAGAGATGTTCAGCTCACCTCTAGTAACGAAGCCGCGGTGATCAGCGATGCAGAGTGTACCACCTCGCAGGCATCCAAGTTGTCGTAGGTCCGAGCTGCGTGGGGGTTAAACCGAGATAAGATGGTTGCAAAAATGGTTGATACGGGAGCGCACCTTCTTACGGGTTGCGTCTAACACAGCACTCATTTGAAGTCAACTAGCAGCACACTCGTTTCACTGGCAGAACGTTGCGAAAGGGAAAAGATTGCTGAAGATTTTTGTGCATCGAGTTGCATAGCAAGGATCAGCTGTTTCACAACAGGAATCTGCTGGCACAACTGTTGGATTCTTTTGTTTACCAGACAGCCCTTTGTAGCTGTGTTTTTTGTGTATGTGGGATGTATCGTTCACTGAAGCAGTCAAATTCAACATTTTCTGTTTCCTAGAGTGGACACACAGGGGAATGTTGCTCCAGACTTCCTGCTATACCTGCTCTGGAGCATCCTCCTCCTGTGTGTGACCAGGCAGATGGGCGGGACCCTAGCAGACCCTATAAAAAGGCCAGTCACACAGCCATCTTCCTCTTTTTGTCCTTTTTGCTGTTTTGCTCTCTGCCGGCTCTTAGCCAGCAGTACACGGCTCATCCTTACAGAGGATGGAAGCCACAAGGTAGAAAGTCTGAGGCCTAGCTCAGACTTCTTTTCTCTACAAATGTACCTGTAACTACAAGATAAAGCCTGCTGAATACTGTGAACTGAATGTGAGTAAGCTTTATCATTGCTTTTAAATAAGACTATTGTGTCTTTATTGTTTTTAAGAGGGAACTAAGGAGGAAATCTGCAAGCTCAACTTATATGATTCTAATGCAGGGGTCAGCAAACTTTTTCAGCAGGAGGCCAGTCCACTGTCCCTCAGACCTTGTTGAGGGAGGGCAGACTATATTTTTTGTGGGGGAAAGAATGAATTCCTATGCCCCAAAATAACCCAGAGATGCATTTGAAATTAAAGCACACATTCTACTCATGTAAAAACACCAGGCAGGCCCCACAAATAACCCAGAGATGCATTTTAAATAAAAGGACACATTTTATTTTTACTCATGTAAAAAAGTGCTGGTTCCCAGACCGTTCATGGGCCGGATTGAGAAGGCGATTCGGACGCATCCGGCCCCCGGGCCTTAGGTTGCCTACCCATGTGCTAGGGCATGAATGCCATTTTCCCTACCTATGCTCTCCGTGGATATTCACAAATGAACTGGATATTGCAAAATGGCACAAAACCTCAATGATCTTTACTCTAAAGCAGGGTGGATTTGATTTAGATAAAATCAGTTTAAATCACCATTTAAACCACTAGTCAGTAAGACTTGATTTAAATCACTAGTCAGTAAGACTTGATTCAAATCATTTTTTTTACAGAAAGACCCATTCTTAATATGTACAACCAGATGAAGGTTTCATTTTTGGAATAATAGATTTTCAGAGTAGTTTTTTACAATTATATCAAAAATTACTGATTTGGTTATACTATTAGAAAGACAAAGACAGGTAATTATGAAATCATTTTTATATTTGGACAACTTTTCTGCTGTACTTTATTGGAAGGAGAAAAATAGTAATTTCCTTAATAACAATTTAAACAATGTATTTAACTAAAACCATAACATTATAGCATATGTATCCATATTTGTTAGCTGATGTGATTAAACAATTTTTTAAAAAAAAGACAGGCTGAGTTTTAGCACACCTGAAAAACTTAAATCCTTATTTCCTGATGAATAGCCTTTGGACTATAATGTAACTTAAATAGAATTTTTTTTCTCCACAAAGCATTTTATTTTAAAAATCTGATTTTTAAAATATTTTAAAATATTTTTTATTTTTTAATTATTTAATTTAATAAATTTATATTTAAATTTAATAAAAAATTAAAATATCTTAAAATAAAAAACATCCAATTTAAATAAAAAAATCTGGTTTTATAGATAGATAGATAGATAGATAGATGGATAGATAGATAGATAGATAGATAGATAGATAGATAGAAAAACCATTGATTTTTATCCACCCTGCTCTAAAGGAACCTTAAATCCAAGTAGCACCAGCCTTGGAGCTTCTCACTGCTTTGGAGACCACATGGCAATACTTGTGTGATGCATTGTGGTGGCTGGTGTGTGTGAAATGATGATTGCCTAGCATGTGAGAGAAGACCCACTAGGTACCCACTGGCACACAGCTAGCCTCTCAAAAGGTTTGGCAACCTGCCAGCTGCAACAATATTAAATTTAACTCTCTCTCCAGGGAAATCCAATTTGCCGGCGTCATCCAACTCTTTGCCGGGGATACTACCTTCATACCGCAAGTTCCCCATATGCAAGATGGCGGCCAGGAGCTTGGAGATCTCCCAGTTCTCCGTGTCGGTGAACATGAGGACTTTCATTGCCGCTCGGATGTTTGAGTACTCTTTGCTGTCGTCTCGGCCGTCACAGGTAATGCAGTTACCCTAATGAGGACGAGATGGTTCAATGAGCTATGCCTGCCATGGGGTCATCTGCTCTTGGGGCAGGGGCCTGATAGGAATTTTGTTCATCTGGCTGATTGGCTGGGGCCATTTGGTTTTTGCCTACTGCGTAGCAAATCGTCACAACTTATAAGGTTGCGGTTAGGCATTGGTTTATGGTTTGGTTGGTTGAGGGGCATGGATTGGCTGTGCCTGCCCCTCTAATGCTGCTGCTGCAAGGGATTCCGTTAAAGGAACCGGGGGCAAACTATTGCTTGTCCACCCTGTCAAGGGGGCTCGGGCCATAGCAATGAGCTCCTGGTTGCATTTGGGGTGAGGGCAGGTTCCCTGCTCCGTCGTTACCCCCAAGTGTATTCTCCTTTTCTGACTTTCGCAGGCGTGCGGAATGTCAGTCTGTCCCCCACGGTGGGGGCAGCTAGTTGCAACCAATGCCTAAGCAACCACTCACATGTTTGTATTTTAATAAAGTTGCGGCCAAAATTATGCCAAAAACCTTAAACAAAAATATTGGTGTGATGTGTGAGTTATTGGGGTGGCCCTGGAGACCTCGACACGCAAATGGCACAGTCTACGGACAGAGGCTTACCACCTCAGTCTAAACTGGGCCTCAGATACCAGTGAAAACTCATCCCCCTTAATTTTTTAAAAATGGCTTTGTGCTCACCATTGAGAGGTAGTTGTAGTCTCCCGCTTTCCTAAGTCCAAGCAGCTTCTTCTGTTCTGGCGTCATTCCTTTCAGCATGCAGTAAAAGACGTGGTAATTTCTCTCATCCTGGGCCTGAAATTGAAACAGAGGGAGAAGCAAAGCATAATAATAATAATAATAATAATAATAATAATAATAATAATTCATTTCTACCCTGCCCATCTGGCTGGGTTGCCTAAGCCACTCTGGGCAGCTTCCAAGACATAAAAACATAATAAAACATCAAACATTAATAGTAACAATCTGACCCAATATAAAAGTCACAATAACTTTAAAATAAACAACTTCTCTCAAACAAAGCAACATTCAACAAGCCATCAGAATCTAACAGTAAACAGTAAAATCAAACATCAGCAAATAATAATTAAACAGGCCACGTCAGCCTTGAGTTCCAAGTCACTTGCAAATTTACAAATTATTATATGTGTCAATGCGAATCGAAGTGAAGTTATTGTAGCTGTGGTATAAGGGATTTTATCAAAAGCGGATTGAATTTGGTTTCAGCAATAGTCTGGAGGCAGAATTAAAGGGAACCAGACCTTGAAGAACAGCATGTGGGAAGCCACAGAAAAATTTTAATTGGCTATGTAATTGATTTGATTTTGAATTGGTATTGCTATTTGGTGTGAATATGATATAGCGCATATTGGTTTTTTGTAATTGAAAATTAATAAAGTTATTTAACCAAGTCAGATTCAATCTACCTTCACAATGACCCTGCGAGTCCAAACTTTCCTAGACTCCCAGGTCTGATCCTCTAACCACTACACCACACTTGCGCTCCTTCATCCCGCCTCCCCTTGATAGTCTTGCGTCTTGGCTAAACAGGGACACAGGTGGCGCTGTGGTCTAAACCACTGAGCCTCTTGGGCTTGCTGATCAGAAGGCCGGTGGTTCAAATCCCCCTGACAAGGTGAGCTCCCGTTGATCGGTCCCTGCTCCTGCCAACCTAGTAGTTTGAAAGCACACCAGTGCAAGTAGATAAATAGGTACTGCTGTGGCGGGAAGGTAAACGGTGTTTCTGTGCGCTCTGCTTTCCATCACAGTGTCCTGTTGCGCCAGAAGCGCTTTAGTCCTGCTGGCCACATGACCCGGAAAACTCTCTGTGGACAACTGCCGGCTCCCTCGTCCTGAAAGCGAGATGAGCGCCACAACCCCATAGTCGCCTTTGACTGGACTTAACCATCCAGGGGTCCTTTACCCTTTTTTTACCTATGCTTTCCTTTGGAGCACATCAGCAAGGCTAAAGAGGGAGGTCTTGTTGTTTGGGCAGCCCAGGGCCTCCTTGCACCCCGGAGAGGTCACTTAACCATCCAGGGGTCTTTTACCTTTAACTTTTACCTTGCTAAACATATCCACCTCTTTCCTACATTTTTGAGATGACTATATTTCCAGATGTGATGAGCATAAGCTTGCTTTGCTAGGCGTTATGTAAGATAGTCGTCGGGCCTAAACAGTTGGGGGTGACATCATGCTTTGCAGTGGCGTAGCGTGGGGGGTGCAGGGGGGGCCGGCCGCACCAGGCGCAATATCTGGGGGGCCCGCGCTCACACTTGCAGCTCTCTGCCCCTACCTGGCTCACTCACTCTCTCTCACTGCAGTTCTGGCTGTGCGAATCCGATCCGAGCCGCCGGGTCGCCGCCCACTGTGGAGGGGAGGGTGCCTGGCGTGCGGTGCAGTGCGGAGAGAGAGCGAGGGACTATCTGGGGGAGGGACAGTGCAGTGGGGGGGCGCAAATTACTTGCCTTGCCCCGGGTGCTGACAACCCACGCTACGCCACTGATGCTTTGGGTTCCATCCTGAACCTAATGGAAGCTTCGGAAGGACAAAGGGAGAGTCATAGATGTGGAGGACGAACGCCTAAACCTCTGTCACCCAAAACACCTCACCTGTCGGCAAACACGAGACTTCTCCAGCAGGTACTGCTCAATCTTTGCTCCTTCGATGGCACCCCGCTTATTAAAATGGATGTCGATGTATTTACCAAATCGGCTGGAGTTGTCATTGCGAATTGTCTTTGCATTCCCAAAAGCTACGGGAGACAAAAACAAAGGGGGAAAACAGTAGCGTCCCCAACAGTTCTCTCCAAAAAAAATTATAATCGTTTTTTAGTAGGGTTGTTGCCCAGCTGAATAAACTTTAGTACAGTTGTGAGTTTAGGGGTGCGGATAGGCTGGATGCCTGAGTCTTTTACAATTCCTGCATCCAGAAGGGATTCAATTGTTGAATCAACGAGACAAGGGTCATCATAATCCGCTAAGTATGGGCTGTTAAGGTAACAAAGGAAGTGGCTCCATGCCAGAGGGGAAATGGGCTGGGGCCTCCTCCCTCAACTGTGCGGTAGATAGAAAGGCAAAAGTCAGAGATGGAGGTCTCAGCTGGAAGCTAAAACCAGGTAGTAGGCTGGGAAGCTGGGAGAGAGAGAGAGTGTCATGCCTGATTTCTCTTTGAAGCCAAGGCTGTGGCAATGGGACACACAAGGCCCTCATGGGGCTGCAATGCTCTGAGCCCCTCCTTCGTAGGCTCAGGTTGTATATATGTGTCAATAAACCCTATATCCTAACTATAACAATCCTAAATATAATCCTAAATATAATATATCACCTTGCCGACAAAGGTCCGTCTAGTTAAAGCTATGGTTTTCCCAGTAGTGATGTATGGAAGTGAGAGCTGGACCATAAAGAAGGCTGATTGCCAAAGAATTGATGCTTTTGAATTATGGTGCTGGAGGAGACTCTTGAGAGTCCCATGGACGGCAAGAAGATCAAACCGATCCATTCTGAAGGAAATCAGCCCTGAGTGCTCACTGGAAGGACAGATCCTAAAGCTGAGGCTCCAGTATTTTGGCCACCTCATGAGAAGAGAAGACTCCCTGGAAAAGACCCTGATGCTGGGAAAGATGGAGGGCACAAGGAGAAGGGGACAAGAGAGGACGAGATGGCTGGACAGTGTTCTCGAAGCTACCAGCATGAGTCTGACCAAACTGCGGGAGGCAGTGGAAGACAGGAGTGCCCGGCGTGCTCTGGTCCATGGGGTCAAGAAGAGTCAGACATGACTAAAGGACTAAACAACATCCTTTGGTGTAGGGTTTGGCCTGTTTGTCCAATATAGAGAGCTGAAGGACACTGCTGGCATTTAAATTATTATTATTATTTATTTATTTATTTATTTATTTATTTATTTATTTATACCCCACCCTTCCCGGTTCAGAAAACCGGGCTCAGGGCAGCTAACAAGAAATTTAAAACACTTAATTGATGCAACAACAAAAAACAGCATAAAATACAGTATAAAACGTGAATAACAATAAATTCAGAATTCATGTGTTTGACCAAACTGCGGGAGGCAGTGGAAGACAGGAGTGCCTGGCCTGCTCTGGTTCATGGGGTCACGAAGAGTCGGACAGGACTAAACGACTAAACAACAACAACAAATATCCTAAATATACCATAGTCTCCAATGCCCCTCATTCCGTAGAAACTGAAGCTTGGGCAGGTGCCTGCAGTGGCTTAGCGTGGGGGGTGCAGGGGGGGCCGGCTGCACCGGGCGCAACATCTGGGGGGGGGCGCGCTCGCACTCGCAGCTCTCTGCCCCTACCTGGCTCACTCTCTCTCACTGTAGTGCTGGCTGTGCGAATCCGATCCGAGCCGCCGGGTCGCCGCCCACTGTGGAGGGGAGGGTGCCAGGCGTGCGGTGCGGTGCGGAGAGAGAGCGAGGGACTATCTGGGGGAGGGACAGTGCAGCGGGGGGGGGGGGGGCGCAAATTACTTGCCTTGCCCCGGGTGCTGACATCCCACGCTACGCCACTGGGTGCCTAGAACCACTGGAATCTTGCAGCGCCCAGTGATTGGGGTGTCAACAGTACATTACAAAGAAGCATCTCTCTCCACGTTTGCGAACTTGCCTTCTAGGATGGGATTGGCTTCCAGAACTTGCTGTTCGATCCAAGAGTGCTGCCCGCTGATCGCAGCCAGGAACTGCAGGATCAGTTTGGTGCTTTCTGTCTTCCCTGCGCCCGACTCACCGCTGCAACAACAATAACAACAAAATTGGGTGTAGCCATACGGATCTCATTAAGACGAAGGACAGCAAATCTTCTGGGCCCCCAATTTCCTCACTTCTGTGGTTCTCCATGATCCCAGAGCAGTGCCAGATTTACGTATAAGCTAAACAAGCTATAGCTATAGCTTAGCCACTCTCTTGCGGGCCCCCCAAAAAATTAAAGGGAAAAAAACCTGGATGTACATTTCCAAAGTGGGACACGGGTGGCGCTGTGGGTTAAACCACAGAGCCTAGGGCTTGCCGATCAGAAGGTCAGCGGTTCGAATCCCCACGACGGGGTGAGCTCCTGTTGCTCCGTCCCTGCTCCTGCCAACCTAGCAGTTCGAAAGAACACCAGTGCAAGTAGATAAATAGGTACCGCTCCGGCGGGAAGGTAAATGGTGTTTCCGTGCACTGCTCTGGTTTGCCAGAAGTGGCTTAGTCATGCTGGGCACATGACCCAGAAGCTGTACGCCGGCTCCCTTGGCCAGTAAAGTGAGATGAGCGCCGCAACCCCAGAGGTGTCCACGACTGGACCTAATGGTCAGGGGTCCCTTTACCTTTACCTTACATTTCCAAAATATAAGATAAAAAACAAATAAAATAAAACCTACACACAGCAAGAATGTTTTGTGTTGTGTAGGCTCCTATGATGTAAGGAATGGGCCCCGCCTGCTAGCCTGCTCCCTAAAATATCACAGGTTTGCTCCTTTCTATATATAGGGTGCCTACATTCTGCATGGACTGCTTGCATGGCTTGAGATACCTATTACGTCCATAAATTACCATATATTCAACACAAAAAACAGCGACAATTTGCTGCTGACAAAGGACAGCTGGACATTTAAAGGGCCCCATTACCTTGAATAGTTTAGGGTCTCATCAAACCTAAATCCAGCCCTGTCCCAGACCACAGCTGTGCGTTTCCCCTTTTTTAAGGGAAATTCTCTTAT
Source organism: Podarcis tiliguerta (assembly GCF_965153285.1). NCBI lineage: Eukaryota > Metazoa > Chordata > Lepidosauria > Squamata > Lacertidae > Podarcis > Podarcis tiliguerta. The sequence goes on along the minus strand of NC_139537.1, from coordinate 8,851,724 downwards.
TCTGAATAGGATTCCTCGCAAGAAAAGGGAAAAGTTGACAGCTAGGTCCCAGACACAGGGAGATGTGAAAGACAGCTTCTAGGAGCCAAGGGGGAATTTAGTGTGAGCCTTCAGACTGGACCCCCAAAGGGAATTTTCTCCCGAAACAAGCTCCTTGCTTTTGCCAGAACCAAGAGTCTGTTGCCAAAATCTCCAGTAAGTATCTCTGCTAGCAAATCTGGGAGGAAAGACCTTTGGCCTGGGCGTCAGTCCTGGGTAAAATGGACCAGCAGCTCAAACTCCTGACTTATAAGAAGCCGCAGCTCCTTCAAAGCAAAGAGATGGAGCCTTTGACAGCCACGCACCTGTGGAATCCGTCCACCCACCTTATAATGCAACACTGGTCTTTGTTGTTCCTCTGCATATTAAAGTAGCAGTTGTCTGCGATGGCGAAAATGTGCGGGGGCATCTCCCCAATTTTTTTGTTGGTGTAGAGGCGGATCTGTTCCGGTGAGTAGATTGGAAGCAGCTGGTAAGGGTTCACTGCCACCAATATGGAGCCGGTGTAGGTCTGGAAAGAGGAAAGTCTTGTTCACACAAAGATAAAAACGCAAGAACAGCTGCGTTGGATAGGGGTGGATGAATCGGTCAATTTCAGTTTCTCTCTGCTTCTTGGTTTTTCAGATGAAATCCCTAGAATTCTGCAGCAGTTTGCATTTTTTTAAAAAAAAACCCTCATGTGCCTGCATATTTATGTACCGTATTTTTTGCTCTATAGGATGCACCCGACCATAGGACACACCTTGTTTTTAGAGGGGGAGAACAAGAAGGAAAAAAATTCTCCCTCTCTGCGCAGCACACCTTCAGAGAAACTCCATTTCTCCTGCCGCTTCGCAGAGAGGGGGAGATTTCTCTCTCTCTTGTTCTCCCCCTCTAAAACAAGGTGCGTTCAAGGTGCGTTCAGTCGCCTTCAGTGAAGGCAACCCCAAGCCTCTGGTGGCGGCTACCTTGGAAGCCTGGAGAGCGAAAGGGGTCGGTGCGCACTGACCCCTCTTGCTCTGGAGGCTTCAGTGAAGGCAACCTGAAGCCTCAGGAGCGCGGCGATAGTTTGGGTTACTTTCGAGCGCTGCTTTCCCCCATCGCCAGCCCCAAAGAACAGGTCGGGGAGCAGCGCAAAGGCTGCGTGCTTTTCCCCACCGCCAGCCTCAAAGATCCCTGAAGCCTTTGGAGTGCAGCGCGAGTTCTGAAGACTCTCCTGGCTTCAGCGAAAGGAACCTGAAGCCTCCGGAACGCGACAGGAACTCGCGCTGCACTCCGAAGGCTTCAGGCGGCTATCCCTGAAGCCTGGAGAGCGAGAGGGGTTGGTGCGCACCAGCCTCTCTTGCTCTCCAGGCTTCGCGTTGCTATGGCTGAAGCCAAGGAGCCTGCATTCGCTCCATAGGACGCACACACATTTCCCCTTAATTTTGGAGGGGGGAAAGTGCGTCCTATAGAGAGAAAAATACGGTATGTGATTTTGCATTAAAACACACACACCTCTGCAAGCAACTTTCCCTAATAAAATGCATTTTACGTCTTACTGTCGTTGATAATACAGTGGTGCCTCGCAAGACGAAAAGAATCCGTTCCACGGGTCTTTTCGTCTTGCGGTTTTTTCATCTTGCGAAGCAAGCCCATTGACGGAGTAGCGCTATTAGCGCTATTGGCGATTTAAGGGCTAAAAACGGCTTTTTAAGGGGTGGGGGATTAGCGGTTTTGCTGCTAAAATGCTTTTAGCAGCTTAGCGATTCAGAATAAGGGGTTTTGGACCAAAAAAAATTCAATTTTTTTCGTCAATTTTCGTCTTCCGAAGCAAGCCCATAGGGAAATTCGTCTTGCGAAGCGCCTCTGCAGACGGAAAACCCTTTCGTCTTGCGGGTTTTCCGTCTTGCGAGGCATTCGTCTTGCGGGGCACCACTGTATGCAGTTTTATGCATGCTTTCTTCTAATATTCTTAATTTATTCAGTGGTATACTCAAACGAATATACCACTTTTTCATACACATTCTTTGGTTGCCTCCGTGTGCCCTAAATTACTGGAAGGAATATATGGATCTTCACAGAAAACCAAACCTGTTGCTATTGTTTATAAATGTTTATTGGGAGCAGGTAAATAGAAGCTCAAGGACTTAAATAGTCCGGGGAATTAGAATATGTTCTACAAGCTAAGCAATGGAAAATTGCTTTGGAATCCATACGAAATGTTTCTTGAGATTTAAAATTGAGATGGATTCAACAGAAAATTGCTATTTTGAGTGTACTGGACTCCGCAATGACTTTGCAGGAAGGCATTTTCTAATCTCTATAGATGCTGGAGGTGAAATTCCTTGCTGAGACACATTATATGAGCACATTAGTGAGGAGCAAAGGGCCCTCCAATTTTCTATGGTTTGCAGAAGGAACAAAACAACAAAATCACATCATTACTCAGTGCCATTGTTTCTGTACATGCAAAAAATGGTGCCATGCACGGGCAGTTAGGCAAAGCTTTTGGTGATGCTCATTTCACCAGAACGTGAATATTAAGAAACAAATCACTACAACTCCCAATACCGGTCTTCGTTTAGACACAGTTTGCTGCCAGTTCCTTGTTGTTAGCAAAGCCGCACAGCCGCACAGCAAGCCAATGGAGTATGAGGTTTAAACAAATGAGTTTATAAAGCAAATACAGACAGATGGAAGAACTCCACAGCGCTTAGTATCAATGAATGACCAAGCAGGTCACAATGAAATGAAAAGGCTTTTTTGGGGGGCGTGTGTGAAAATGGGATGGCTCATGAGTTTGGCTAGTTAGACTTACCCTCCCGCCGCAGTTGGTCTAAAATTTGAAAAGCAGAGGCAGAGGGGAAAACATGTTGTCTGTTATCAGCAGATCACAAAACTCTTTGTCAAAGTCAAAGACATCCGAGGAAAGGAGGAGGAGGAGGGAAGAGGAAAAGGATGCCCTACGCTGTCCCACGGCTGAGCATGTGATTTTCTAAGAGGCATAAACCACAAACTGAAACATACGGCACAAGACATCTATGACACTGTTGGTATTGTAACCTGCCCCATCAACCTCATTTGGGGCGTGAGTTTGACTGGCATGACCTGCCAGCTGCCAGGATCGGAAGCGGGCAAAGAATCAGGAGACATGGAGATGGCATCTTAGGTCAATGCCCTATCCAGTCTTGAGTTTGTTTAAAATCTAAAACAGCTTATCTTATATTCCTTTCTTTGAATTTGCGCCATTTAGGTTTTTTAAACCTTTTTGTAAAGGCAGCACTGGAATTTTCACAGCTGAGTCCTTAACTCTTTATTACTGTGCTTTGCTCCTTTTAAATTGGGCTTTGTCTAAAACTTGCCATTTAGTTTTTCAAACCTTTTTTTGTAAATTCAGTATTAGAAACTGTACCTTTGAGTCCTCAATCCTTTATTGCTGCGCTTTGATTCACCTAGGTAGAGCTAGGATTATAATACTTCAGAATTTTTGGGAGTTCTACCCCCTTTTTTGAATTTTTGGTCGTTTAAGGTTTATGATTTTTCTATTTCCTTCTGAGGAAACTGAATAGTTCAGTGAAACGAGGTTTGTAGCCAGCATCCCGTTAAGGCTTTGTTCAATTTTAGGTTTTTCTAATTTTTTTCTTAAACTTTTTGATTTTTACTATTTAGTTTATTTCCATAAGATAATATTTCTAGTTGATTACTTCTTGTTTCAGGGATTTTCACGGTATTTCATTTGTTTTGTGCAATTTCTCAGTTCCATGGCTGTCTTTTTTCTACTGGGAATAGGATTTATGCAGATATTAGACCTGACAGAACCCTTTTTTGCTTGGTAAATTACAAATTTTGGTTGGAAGAGGAAGGCCTTCAGCAAACACCGAAAAAGGCAACAGAGCCAGTGCCTGACTAATATTCATGGGGAGGGGAGTTTCAAAGGACAGCTGCCCAGCTCTTATACTGTGCTGAATAGGCTTCATGATAAGATGGTCTCCGCTGGAATCGTTTGTTTGCAGCGCACAGTGGTTGGTTGGGTAAATAAGGGCCAAGTCAATCTTTTAGGTACCCCGGTCTCTCAGGCCGTGTAAAGGTAAGATAGGTAGGTAAAACCCTGGATGGTTAAGGTAAAGGTAAAGGTACCCCTGCCCGTACGGGCCAGTCTTAACAGACTCTAGGGTTGTGCGCCCATCTCACTCAAGAGGCCGGGGGCCAGCGCTGTCCGGAGACACTTCCGGGTCACGTGGCCAGCGTGACAACGCTGCTCTGGCGAGCCAGCGCAGCACACGGAAACGCCGTTTACCTTCCCGCTAGTAAGCGGTCCCTATTTATCTACTTGCACCTGGGAGTGCTTTCGAACTGCTAGGTTGGCAGGCGCTGGGACTGAACAAGGGGAGCGCACCCCGCCGCGGGGATTCGAACCGCCGACCTTTCGATCGGCAAGCCCTAGGCGCTGAGGCCTTTACCCACAGCGCCACCCGCGTCCCCTAAAGGTAAGATAGGTAGGTAAAACCCTGGATGGTTAAGTCCAGTCAAAGGTGATTATGGGGTTGCGGCACTCATCTCACTTTCAGGCCAAGGGAGCCGGCGTTTGTCCACAGACAGCTTTCCAGGTCATGTGGCCAGCAGGACTAAACTGCTTCTGGCGCAACAGGACACTGTGATGGAAACCAGAGCAGCGCACGGAAACGCCATTTACCTTCCCGCCGGAGCGGCACCTATTTATCTACTTGCACTGGTGTGCTTTCAAACTGCTAGGTTGGCAGGAGCAGGGACAGAGCAACGGCAGCTCACTGCGTCACGGGGATTCGAACCACTGGCCTTCTGATCAGCAAGCCCAAGAGGCTCAGTGGTTTGGACCACAGCGCCACCCGTGTCCAGTGACACAGGTCCCCAGGCTGTGTGGGGCTGCGCTCAACAAAAGCAGCCCCTTAAACTTAGCCCAAGAGCTGATTTGCTGACATTTCGACGTCTCCAATATTTGATGCTTGGCAGTTGCTGATGCAACAGTGCCCTATAGATTTACCCCTTCATACAATGTCCTTCTGGACAGCTCCACTCCTTTGAAAGACACAGCTAGACAGCTGCCCCCTCAAATGTGATGCTGACGAGTTGCCCATTGGGACTCATTGCTTAAGAAGGCTGGAGCGTATGGGTCTTGCGGGGTGTGGGAGCGATTCAGTAAGAACCATCAAGGAGCCTAGGGTTGCTAATCTGATGAAAAATTCATTGCTGCTTCAGGGTGAACCTCCTAAGAAGAGACAGATATCCAGGACAGTGTTACATGCACTTAATGAAAAGTTAATGCGCTGCGCTGAGGCCAGGGTGCTCAGATGCCTCTGGTCACACCAAGATGTGGCTGCCTCTTCTCTTCCTTCACCCCCCCCAAATGCAAATTTAAATTCTAAGCAGAGACAGGAGTTAGCAGTAGAAGATCATGGGGTTGTTTCTCACACATACAAGATAATAATAATATAATAAGGTAAAGGGACCCCTGACCATTAGGTCCAGTCGTGGCCGACTCTGGGGTTGCGGCGTTCATCTCGCTTTATTGGCCGAGGGAGCCGGCGTCCAGCTTCCGGGTCATGTGGCCAGCATGACTAAGCCACTTCTGGCGAACCAGAGCAGCGCACGGAAACGCCGTTTACCTTCCCGCTGGAGCGGTACCTATTTATCTACTTGCACTTTGATGTGCTTTCAAACTGCTAGATGGGCAGGAACTGGGACCAAACAAGGGGAGCTCACCCGTCGCGGGGATTTGAACCACCAGCCTTCTGATCAGCAAGTCCTAGGCTCTGTGGTTTAACCCACATCGCCACCCACATCCCTAATAATAATTTATTATTTATATCCTGCCCATCTGGCTGGGTTTTCCCAGTCACTCTGGGCGGCTTCCAACTGAACGTTAAAAACAATACAGTGTCAGACATTAAAAACTTCCCTAAACAGGGCCGCCTTCAGTTGTCTTTTAAAGGTAAAATAGTTGTTTATTGCCTTGACATCTGCTGAGAGGGCGTTCCACAGGGCGGGCGCCACCACCGAGAAGGCCCTCTGCCTGGTTCCCTGTAACCTCTCTTCTCGCAGCGAGGGAACCGCCAGAAGGCCCTCAGAGCTGGACCTCAGTGCCCGGGCTGGATGATGGGGGTCCGTTGCATTAGGGTACGGGGAGAGAGGAAGGCTCTCTCACTCTCCCATCCCAGCCATGTGCTCTCAGCACATGGCCACCACCCTGGCTGCCTCCACAAAAACAGACCCATGACTGTGAGCAGAGGTCGGCTGGCCATCTGTCATAGAAGCTTCAGTTGAGATTTCTGCATTGCAGGGGGTTGGAATAGATGGCCTCTGGTGCCCCTTCCAACTCTACGATTCTGTGGCTCCCTGAGAGCAGTGTCCTCGCTCTTTAGATCCTACACTTTCAATTTGAACCTGGCTTGATCCTTTGTTCCTCTTCCTTCCCTCCCTCTCCCCTTTTTATGAAGATTACCTGCTCTGGGATCCCACAGCTAATTCTCCCCTGGTCTCCTTGCTGGCCCAAATTTAGCCAGCTAGCCCTGGTGATCATCTAATGTTTATTGGATGAATTTCCCCCCTAAATTGATTTTTGATTTTTGATTTTATTGCTATTTACGCTTTATACCGTATTTTATGCTGGTTTCTTTGTAACATCAATTAAGTGTTTTAAATTTGTTGTTAGCTGGCCTGAGCACGGTTTCCTGAACCAGGAAGGGTGGGGTATAAATAAATTATTATTATTATTATTATTACACTGAGCCAATTTTAGCCTACCGTACAAGCCTGTTGTACGGATTTCCACGATCGTGTAAAGCGCTGAATGGGTCTATTGGTCTATGGAATATGCACAGTCCATCTTAAATGGGGACACTTTTTTAAAAGGTTGGCCCATGGCAGGGCCTTTTTGGGGATGTATCATCACTGTAGCAGTCAAAAAGAACATTTCCTGTTTCCTAGAGTGGACATGCAGGGGGGATGTTGCTCTAGCCAGGAGGACTTCGTGTCATACCTTCTCTGGAGCATCCTCACTCTTCTGTGACCAGGTAGATGGGCGTGATCCTAGCAGACCCTACAAAAGGGCTAGTCACGCAGCCATCTTCCTCCTTTTGCCTTTTTTGCTCTCTTGCTCTCTGCTGGCTCTTAGCCAGCAACACATGGCTCATCTATTAGAGGATTGAAGCCACAAGATAGAAAGTCTGAGGCTTGATGTAAAGATAAAGCCTGCCTTCGGAATACTACTGTGGACTGAATGTAAGTAAACTTTACTCTTACTTTCAATCAAGATTGTTGTGTTATTACACCTGTATTGGTTTTGGGGTTTTTTTCATTGTAATTTTACTGGTGTTAGCCACCCTGAGCCTGGCTCTGGCAGGGGAGGGCGGGATATAAATAAAAAATTATTATTATTATTATTATTATTATTATTATTGGGAAATAAAAGGGGAAACTTACCAGGAACAAGCCAGACTGCATTGCTTAACTTAAATGATTCTAATGAATCCATCAACTTGCTTCCAGCAATGCTCAGTGTGCTCTGCTGCTTGCTCACTAGCGTGAGTGAGGGGGGATAATACTGAATAAATACATCCTCTCCTACTTCCCTCAACGGGACGCGGGTGGCGCTGTGGGTAAAACCTCAGCGCCTAGGACTTGCCGATCGCATGGTCGGCGGTTTGAATTCCAGCAGCGGGGTGCGCTCCCGTCGTTCGGTCCCAGCGCCTGCCAACCTAGCAGTTCAAAAGCACCCCTGGGTGAAAGTAGATAAATAGGGACCGCTTACCAGCGGGAAGGTAAACGGCGTTCCGTGTGCTGCGCTGGCTCGCCAGATGCAGCTTGTCACGCTGGCCACGTGACCCGGAAGTGTCTGCGGACAGCGCTGGCTGCCGGCCTATAGAGTGAGATGAGCGTACAACCCTAGAATCTGGCAAGAGTGGCCCGTACGGGCAGGGGTACCTTTACCTTACTTTCCTCAACATTCCCACAGTTTTCAGTGGCAGGCCTCTGTTTGTGTAACCTCAGTGGGTTGTGTCTGTCTCCCCCATCACGGAACTTCCAGGAGGGATTTAATAATTTAATAATACTGTCCCCTGGCAGCTCTGAAATCATCATCGTAGACACTGCTTTTAACTGTCTTTAGAATGCTTTTTTAATGCTTTTGAATTATGGTGCTGGAGGAGACTCTTGAGAGTCCCATGGACTGCAAGAAGATCAAACCTCTCCATTCTGAAGGAAATCAGCCCTGAGTGCTCACTGGAAGGACAGATCCTGAAGCTGAGGCTCCAATACTTTGGCCACCTCATGAGAAGAGAAGACTCCCTGGAAAAGACCCTGATGTTGGGAAAGATGGAGGGCACAAGGAGAAGGGGACGACGGAGGACGAGATGGTTGGACAGTGTTCTCGAAGCTACCAGCATGAGTTTGACCAAACTGCAAGAGGCAGTGGAAGACAGGAGTGCCTGGCGTGCTCTGGTCCATGGGGTCACGAAGAGTCAGACACGACTAAACTACTAAACAACAACAGAATGCTTTTTAAAATGGTGGTGGTAAGCATTGTTATGGGTGAGTTCGCCACCCTGGGCTCCCTTTGGGAGGAAGGGTGGGATATTAACAGAACAAATAAATGAATAAATTGTTGTTGTTGTTGTTGTTGTTATGATTTCCTGCAAGTAAAGTCTGATTAAGAGGGGATGAGTCTGGGACAGACACAGGGAACAAAAGGGAGGCATGACCAATTGCGACACTCACGTAAATCAGGTGTTCCCGGTAGCGGATGAGCAGGTTGCGGAGGATGCCTGCCTCGTTCAGGTCTCCCAGACGGATCATGTCCTCCACCCCGTGGATGGAGGTGGGGTGCATAGGTTTGATGTGGCTGGCATTCTGGGGGGATATCCAGTGCTCCTGCAAAAGGGCAGGGGGAAGAGCAGAGTGTGCCGGCAGTTAGAAAGAGACAAGAAAAAGCAAGTTAGATCACGCAAGCCGAGCCCAGGGAGGAATGCCCTGGCGACGCTTTACTGAGCAAAGTGAACAAAAAGAGCATATAATTTGAGGAGGAAGGTTTTTTGCTAAAGAAGCGGAGGAGAAGCTTCCTTGCAATTGCACAGCCAATTGGAGCACTTGCTAATGATAATAATAATAATAATAATAATAATAATAATAATAATAATAATAATAATATTTATATCCCGCCCTCCCCAGCCAAAGCTGGGCTCAGAGCGGCTAACAACAGTAAAATAATACAGCATTCTAAAATCAATTCATTATAAAATCAGTTCAACTCAAATTGATGGCAACCATTGGGCTAGAGTTCTGTGAAGATTACCAAAGGAGAGGGTCAGGCTGTGCCCTGACCAAAGGCCTGGTGGAACAGCTCTGTCTTCCAGGCCTTGCGGAAAGATGTCAAGTCCCGCAGGGCCCTAGTTTCTTCTGACAGAGCATTCCACCATATTGGAGCCACAGCCGAAAAAGCCCTGGCTCTGGTTGAGGCCAGCCTAACTTCTCTGTGGCCTGGGAACTCCAAGATGTTTTGGTTTGAAGACCATAAGGTCCTCCGTGGGACATACCAGGAGAGGCGGTCCCATAGGTACGAGGGTCCTAGGCTGTATAGGGCTTTAAAGGTCTCAACCAGCACCTTAAACCTGATCCTGTACTCCACCGGGAGCCCATAAGGAGTCTCACCACGGCATTGGGCACATGCTGGAGATTCTGGGTGAGTCTCAAGGGCAGCCCCATGTAGAGCGAGTTACAATAATCCAGTCTGGAGGTGACCGTCGCATGGATCACAGTGGCTAGGTCAGGCTGAGAGAGGTAAGGAGCCAACTGCTCAGCTTGGCGGAGATGAAGAAATGCCGCCTCTGTAATCTTCATGCCTAAGCAACATTTCCAACACACACACACACACACACAGAGTACTGGGCAGTTGACTGAGAACAGAATTAACCCCTAAGTTACAAACTGAATGAGCCCTTCTGTTGCACTTCCAACAGGGCACTTAAAGATGGCAGGGAAGCAATTTGCAAGTGGATTTAATAAAATACCGTATTTTTTCTCTATAAGACTCATATTTTCATTCCAAAAAAGTATGGGGAAATGTGTGTGCGTCTTATGGAGCGAATGCAGGCTGCGCAGCTATCCCAGAAGCCAGAACAGCAAGAGGGATTGCTGCTTTCACTGCACAGCGATCCCTCTTGCTGTTCTGGCTTCTGAGATTCAGAGTATATTTTTTCTTGTTTTCCTCCTCCAAAGCCTAGGTGCGTCTTGTGGTCTGGTGCGTCTTATAGAGTGAAAAATATGGTAATATTTGCTGAACATCCGGTTGCAAATGGAGTCTGCTTAAGCACTTGTGTTCCTCAATACGAAATGGTGATCTCTCACGGCAGAGCAAGACCTAGGAGGAAGACACAGCCAGAATAAGACCGTCGATTTCCATTTCCATCTTACATACATTTCCTTCATCGTCTAGAACTTGGATTTGCCCAGAATCACACAGCTTGACCACTGCTCCGATGGGAACATCAAATTCTCTCCCGGTCTTCAGGTCCATCCATACATAATCTCCCTGGAAGGAAACACAAGGGGAAATTTAATTTTTGAGGAAATGCGCTGGAAAACAAGCAAAGGAGAGCAGGACTGCAGGCGAAGCGGTAATAACTTTAATAATAATAATATGAATAATATTAATAGGAGCTTAAGCTGACAGAATACGCTCAGCTTGCACATTTAACATATAGAATAAGAGAACAAGAAGAACATACGTTTAGAGAAGATTGGAAAACGTTTGTTGAATATATGGAAAATAATTGTGTACAGGCTGAAAACGTTGGCAGCATTAAGATAAATTCAACAGTGTGAATAAGTTTTGATGGATGTAATAATGATGGAATACAGAATGGTTTAGCTTATGTAAAATATGCAGGGATTTAGGATATGTAAAATGAGCCATGGAAAGAAAAGAAGGGAAGTCATTGATATTTTATGGTTGTAAAAGTGAGTACCGTATTTTTCGCCCTATAAAGGTAAAGGTACCCCTGCCCGTACGGGCCAGTCTTGCCAGACTCTAGGGTTGTGCGCTCATCTCACTCTATAGGCCCGGAGCCAGCGCTGTCCGCAGACACTTCCGGGTCACGTAGCCAGCGTGACAAGCTGCATCTGGCGAGCCAGAGCAGCACACGGAACGCCGTTTACCTTCCCGCTGGTAAGCGGTCCCTATTTATCTACTTGCCCCCGGGGGTGCTTTCGAACTGCTAGGTTGGCAGGCACTGGGACCGAACAGCGGGAGCGCACCCCGCTGCGGGGATTCGAACTGCCGACCATGCGATCGGCAAGTCCTAGGCGCTGAGGTTTTACCCACAGCGCCACCCGCGTCCCTCTTTTTCGCCCTATAGGACACACTATTTCCCCTCCAAAAAGGAAGGGGAAATGTGTGTGCGTCTTATGGGGCGAATGCAGGCTCCTTGGCTTCAGCGATAGCAACGTGAAGCCTCCAAAGCCTGTGCTCCGGAGGCTTCGTGATGCTTTCGCTGAAGCCAGGAGAGTCTGCTCTTTGAGGCTGGCGGTGGGGGAAACCAGCGCTTCCCCCCCATCGCCAGCCCCAGAGGATGGGGGGCAGCGCTAAGGCAAGTGACGCCTTCCCGCTACTCTCCAACCCGGCTTTGAGGCTGGCAGTGGGGGAAAGCAGCGCTTCCCCCATCGCCAGCCCCAAAAGATGGGGGGGGGGGCCAAGCGAGAAGGCAAGCGATGCCTTGGCGCTGCTCCCCGACCCCACTTTGAGCTGCGTGCTCTTTAAAGGCTGTGCGGCTCTTGGGGGCTTTTCCCGAAGGAGGGAGAAGGGACTGACTGGCTGAGTCAGTCCCTTCTCCCTCCTGTGGGCTTTTGTGGGAGATGGGGGAATTCCCCCACCTCCTGCAAAAGCACCCAGAAGCCGTGCGCTTTTTAAAGGCTGCACGGCTTCTGCAGGCTTTTCTATGAGGTGTCTTGGGTTCCATGATCACTGCAGATGGTGACAGCACTCACGAAATTAAAAGACGCCTTCTTCTTGGGAGAAAAGCAATGACAAACCTAGACAGCATCTAAAAAAGCAGAGACATCACCTTGCCAACAAAGGTCCATCTGGTTAAAGCTCTCGTTTTCCCAGTAGTGATGTATGGAAGTGAGAACTGGACCATAAAGAAGGCTGAACGCCGAAGAATTTATGCTTTTAAATTCTGGGGCTGGAGGAGACTCTTGAGAGTCCCATGGACTGCAAGAAGATCAAATCTATCCATTCTGAAGGAAATCAGCCCTGAGTGCTCACTGAAAGGACAGATCGTGAAGCTGAGGCTCCAATACTTTGGCCACTTCATGAGAAGAGAAGACTCCCTGGAAAAGACCCTGATGTTGGGAAAGAGGGAGGGCACAAGGAGAAGGGGATGACAGAGGACGAGATGGTTGGACAGTGTTCTCGAAGCTACCAGCATGAGTTTGACCAAACTGCGGGAGGCAGTGGAAGACAAACAGTCATCAACAGGTTTACCATACCCATTGAGTCAATCACCCATCTCCTACTACCCTCCCGAGAAAAACCCTCCCACTATATATAAGGGTCTGGTGACTTCTGTGTATCTGAAGAAGTGTGTAGGCACATGAAAGCTCATACCCAGAACAAACTTAGTTGGTCTAAGCACGTCAAAGTGCAAGTAGATAAATAGGAACCGCTCCGTCGGGAAGGTAAACGGCGTTTTCGTGCGCTGCTCTGGTTCGCCAGAAGCGGCTTAGTCATGCTGACCACATGACCCGGAAGCTGTACGCTGGCTCCCTCGGCCAATGAAGCGAGTTGAGATCCGCAACCCCAGAGACGGCCATGACTGGACCTAATGGTCAGGGTTCCCTTTACCTTTAAGGTGCTGCTGGCCAATTTTTTAAAAAAAAATCGACATGAAATGTGTGTTTTACTTGTTTTTAATGCTGAGGCATTTACCGTCAAATCACCTCAAGATGTTTCTAGGAAGCGACACGTATAGGGAATTAAATACATTAATAATAAATAGATATAGATCTTCCTGCAAAAATTAATTGCAAACGTAGGGTACTCCTGTCACTCAGCTGGGATCTTCTGTTGGTGCCATGTCAAAGGTTCAAATTTAAAACTTTCATCAGTTCTGAATTGCTTTCTTCCCCGTTATCTGCAGTCTTTTCTGAACCAATCCCTTCTTATCTGTCACCAGAGGTCAAAAGAGCAGCCCGGTCTTGTTCTTGTCCCATGACTCTCTACTCAGCAAGGAGCGTGTGGGACCACAGGGAGAGATCATGTCCTCACGTCCTCTCTGGAGAGGATTTGAAAAGGAGAACCGGCTGGATGGGCAGAGAGAGTGAAGCTGATCTCGGAAAAGGGAAGGACATAGCAAGAAGAATGGAGGGGAATGAAGGGAGGTCTAAGCCCCACCCCCACCTTCCAGGTCCGCTTTAGGCCCTGCCCTCCGGTGCCAAGAGCTCCGCCTCCCAGACCCCACCCACATTATTTACCGTATTTTTCGCACCTGACCATAAGACGCACCTAGTTTTTAGAGGAGGAAAACAAGGGGGGGGGGAGTCTAAACGAAGCAGTGGATATATGATTTTTGTGGTTCATGCTGTGGCCACAGATATGTGATTTGATGGTGAATTTGGGGTGACCCAATGCTCTAGGGACCACGCACTCGCTCCATAAGATGCATAGACATTTCCCCTTACTTTTTAGGAAGAAAAAAGTGTGTCTTATGGACCAAAGAATACGGTACTTCTTTAGGTGGTTTAGACAGTGCTCCACAAAGAAAATCTCTAAAAGGTTTGCAACATCCCTTTAAAAAGGCAAACGCAAAAAATGGCATTTTTTTTAAAAAAAAGCACGCATCCTATTTTAGCGCAGAACTGGCAACAATTGTTGTCATTTTTATTTCTATTATTAGAATTTATCACTCCACCTTCACCCCAAGGTCCCAGTTAAAACACAATATTAAAAGCAGTGCTTAAAATTGCAGAAATAAGGCGAAAAGGAACATCCCAGGTGCCAAAAAGCCAGGGTAAAGGGGTGTGTTATCGATGAGAGAATATATTCTCTTGAAAATTAGCATAAACCGGAAGAACTGACACGGGGCAGGCCATAAGAGATCTAAAATGCAGTGGCAAGCAGCCTCACCTACCAAATATACAAGCATGCATTTTTATAATCCCAGTACGTTTCCGAGCACAATTCAAAGTAATGACCTTTAAAGCCCTAAATGGCCTCGGTCCAGTAGACCTGAAGGAGCGTCTCCACCCCCATCGTTCCGCCCGGACACTGAGGTCCAGCGCCGAGGGTCTTCTGGAGGTCCCCTTCCTGTGAGAAGTGAGGTTACAGGGAACCAGGCAGAGGGCCTTCTCGGTGGTGGCGCCCTCCCTATGGAACTGCCCTCCCATCAGATGTCAAGAAAATGAACAACTATCTGATGTTTAGAAGACATTAGGGAGGTTTTATCTCCAATATTAATATTGGATCAAGTTCAGCTATGATTTGTGTTTGTTTCTTTGTCTAAAAAGGTGGAAAACCAATAAAATTTTTGAGGGGGGGGGGAGGGAAGGTGTTTCAGAACTAGGTGCCACAGCCGAAGGATGAATGAAGCATACGACGCAAAGCCACCCCCCGCTCTGGCCCCACCTGCCACTGGCCTGTGGCTGCCCACCCCCCAAAGTCCCCCACAATAGGAAGAAGTTTCGCCAGCCCTGCCCCAAACCGCTGTGCTCCTTGCTCCCCAAACAACTCTAAAATCTGCCAGGCTCATCTTTCCAAGGTGGTCAGAAAATCAGGACACAACAAAAGTCCAACTATGTGGAGCCTTCTATGGAGACCCAGAAGCTGCAGTTAGTGCAGAATGCTGCAGCACGATTGCTGACACTGGTGAGGGTTGTCGATTTGCTACCAGGTGAAGTGGTTGTAAACAAAAATTGCCCTTTTCCCTTATGGGGTATCCAAGAGCCCATATAGAGTCCTTACGTAGGTTCCCTATTGGTAGGAGAGAATAACAGAGGCCAACCAGAGAATATTGAGAAGCAAAGCAGCTAGTAAGCTTGATCTTTATTGATCTGTTGCAACAGGGTGCTCCCCTCACATGCAGGAAAGGAGGAGGAACCCAGAAAAATGGCGCGCAAGGCCTTATAAAGACTTTTGAAATTGCCACCCTGTAGATCAAGACCACCCCCAGAAACATCATACATACATCACAGAAGGGGTGTAACCTAAGACCACCCCCCAGATACATCACACCTACATCACAGAAAAGGCGGTTTAAAACAGAAATTTGAATATTGTTTTCTCCTGCTGTTGTTTCTCTCCTGTCTGGCAGGTTACTTGATTGGATACCTTGGGGAGCCTGGCCAGTCTTTTGTAATGATAAATACTTAGTTCCTGGGCCAGGTCACAGGCTCACGCCCTATTCAAACACAGACATGCCCTTAAGACAGGATTTGTGAGGAAAGAGACAATGAGGAGGTCTCCCACTTTGACCTTGCAGAGAAAACATTGGCTCAGTTTAGGAATCAAAATGGCTTCAGGTCGGTCTTCCTGTGCTGATCTATGTACATGCGGTTATGAACATTACCATATATCTAAGACCTCAAAATTCCTATCACAAAGTCCAAGGCGTTGCTGTTAGCATTTAACCACCTGGGTCCCGTTTGCCTATGAGAACAAATGCACCCACTCAGTACCTCTGATCTGCAGAAGTGGCATTATTACATGTGCCACGTAACACCCATTCCGCATTTATAAGCAATCGATCTTTTAGTGCGCACAGCACACCTTTGGAACTACCTGCCAATTGACAGGCGCCAAAAATGTACGCTTTTCAATGCCCGCTAAAATCATTTTTGCTCGGGTAAGCCGGTTGCTTGGAAAGCTGGTGTGAGTTTTAATTTCAGCCCATTGTGACTTTAGCTTTTCTTAAGTCTTAAACTATGGTTAGCGATAATTTCATCGCTTTGTGAACCGCTTCCGAGGTCTTTTGACGGCTGAGCGGTGTTTTATGAAATACAGGTGAAACTCAAAAAATTAGAATATCGTGGAAAAGTTTGCTGATTTCAGTAATTCAGCTTAAAAGGTGAAACTAACATATGAGATCGACTCATAGCATGCTAAATGAAATATGCTTCTACTTCACAGAGGTCCAATCTTGCTCTATTTGCAATCCTTGTTTTGCTGATTTCATTGAATATTCTAATTTTCTGAGATGGTTAATTTGGGGTTTTCATAAGCTGTATGCCATGATCATCACAATGATAAGAAAGGCTTGGCATATCTCACTTTGCATGTCACAAGTCTATCTCATATATGAGTTTCACCTTTTAAGTTGAATTACAGAAATCAAGAAACTTTCCCACGATATTCTAATTTTTCGAGTTTCACCTGTAAATAAGCAAGAGCTGGTGTGCATGTCTCTTACCGATAGCAGCGTAGTGGCTTTCAGAACTTGGTTGACATTGCGGATGAGGGCCCACTTTTTCTGGTCCCTCTCGTGGACAGCTGGGTTGCCGTAGGCTGGGAACATGGTGGATTCAGCCTTGCTGGCATTCCACGGAGGTTGCTCTTAACTCTCTCTCTTTGCTTTCTTTGAGCCTTAGACGAATTCCTTTATCTGGAGAAGCAGCAACATAGTTCTCTGAGACGGCAACTCCTATTTTTCTCCCCGTCTGTGAGGTAACGGCTTACTCTTCTCAGTCACAAGCTGCCTCCTTGCTGGGACAGATGAGATCCTGCGCACATTCTTTGTTGTTTAAATAGTAGTTCCCCAAGTCCACTGCAGTTTCGGCACTGCCTCTGAGGGAAATCCACACTGGATCTCAGGCTCCAGCTCTGGAAGAGGCTAGAAATTCATATCTGAGGGAGGTGGGTGTAAAAAAGGGGGGGCTCTTCTCTTCCAGAGCCCCCAGCTCCCCTTATTCCAAGAAGAGGCTCCACGACGCTTCGTGCCTTTCAACAGCTCTCTCGGGTACTTATTAATCCACAAATGTAAGTCGGTTCCCCCATGTAGCACATGGCTTTTAATTAACCTAATACCTCGGAGCGGCAAGTTAACCAAAGCGCAAACGGGAACTCAAAACCAAAGGCCATCTGCGGACGCCTTAAACCCTGTCGCCGGGCTGCAGAACCATAGCAACGGAATTTTAAATAATTGAGCGTGAGGCATCCTGAACAGTTAATACCTACTAAGTGGATGGAGTTGCAGGATAGACCCAAGAAGGGAAACGACGCGTTATGGTGACTTCAGAAAATGCCTGTTGATTGGCAGAGCAATATTGTGCATGTTTACTCAGAAGTAAGTCCCAGAGGTATCTGCCCACAGATAAGCGTGTATAACAGGTGTAGGCGGAAATGAGGCCCTAAAAAGCCAATGTGGCCCTTCAGGCTTCTCCATGCGGCCCTTTGAACTATCCTCTGGTTACGCCATCTCCCCTCTAGTGACACTCCTCAATGACCCTGCTTTAGACCTCATGTTGCTGCCTGGCTAGAAAGTGTATCATATATTATTATTATTATTATTATTATTATTATTACAGTGGTACCTTGGTTCTCAAATTTAATCCGTTCCGGAAGTCCGTTCCAAAACCAAAGCGTTCCAAAACCAAGGCACGCTTCCCCATCAAAAGTAAAGCAAAACAGATTAATCCGTTCCAGACTTTTAAAAACAACCCCTAAAACAGCAATTTAACATGAATTTTACTATCTAATCATAATAGAATAGAATAGAATAGAATAGAATAGAATAGAATCATAGAGTTGGAAGAGACCACAAGGGCCATCGAGTCCAACCCCCTGCCAAGCAGGAAACACCATCAGAGCACTCCTGACATATGGTTGTCAAGCCTCTGCTTAAAGACCTCCAAAGAAGGAGACTCCACCACACTCCTTGGCAGCAAATTCCACTGTCGAACAGCTCTTACTGTCAGGAAGTTCTTCCTAATGTTTAGGTGGAATCTTCTTTCTTGTAGTTTGGATCCATTGCTCCGTGTCCGCTTCTCTGGAGCAGCAGAAAACAACCTTTCTCCCTCCTCTATGTGACATCCTTTTATATATTTGAACATGGCTATCATATCACCCCTTAACCTCCTCTTCTCCAGGCTAAACATGCCCAGCTCAGCACCAACACTTTGAACTGTGCTCAGAAATGTATCCAGAGCCAGTGAAGATCCTTTCGGACTGGTGTTATGTGGTCTCAGCGGCTGCCCCCAGCCACCAGTCTAGCTGCTACATTTTGGATTAGTTGTAGTTTCCGAGTCACTTTCAAAGGTAGCCCCACACAGAGCACACTGCGGTAGTCCAAGCAGGAGATAACCAGAGCATGCACCACTCTGGCGGGACAATGTGCAGGCAGACACACAAACACACCTAGAGAATCATAGAATTGTAGAGTTTGAAGGGACCCTGACGATCATCTAGTCCAGGTGTTTGCAGCTGCCCTATATGGGGGATTGAACCTGCGACTTTAGTGTTCTCAACACCATGCTCTAACCAACTGAGCTATGCACACACACATATATGTTCCCTTCTTCTTCTTCTTCTTCTTCTTCTTCTTCTTCTTCTTCTTCATTCAATTTATATACAGTGGTACCTCGGGTTACAGATGCTTCAGGTTGCAGACTCCGCTAACCCAGAAATAGTACCTCGGGTTAAGAACTTTGCTTCAGGATGAGAACAGAAATCGCGCAGTGGCAGCAGGAGGCCCCATTAGCTAAAGCAGTACCTCAGGTTAAGAACAGTTTCAGGTTAAGAACGGACCTCCGGAACGAATTAAGTTCTTAACCCGAGGTACCACTGTACTGGCCTTTATCGAGAGATTTCAGGGTGGTGTAGTCAACATTAAATACATATTTTACAGAGTGTAATAATGAAAACAAAAAACAAAATGCTAGAAACTTGGGGCCGGATTACCTGCAAGATTGTTTTTCCCCAAATATTCTGACTCGACTGCTTTGATTTGCAGAACAGACACTGTTAAATGTGCCACATAACCCTCATTCCACAGCTGTGAGAAATTTATCTTTTAGTGTTGGAGCACCCACACTTTGGAAATCTCCCTGCCTGTTGACACTAGGCAGGTGTTTTCACTGTGCAGTCATACCTTGGAAGCCGAACGCCTTGCCAGTCGAACGTTTTGGCTCCCGAACAACGTGATTGTTCCGGTTTGCGAATGTTCTTTGGAACCTGGACGTCGGACGCGGCTTCCGATTGGCTGCAGGAAGCCACGCCTTGTTTCCAAATGCTTTGGAAGTCGAACGGACATCCGGAATGGATTCCGTTCAACTTCCGAGGTACCATTGTACTCTTTTCGGGGCTTGCTAAAAGCCTTTTCATTTAGACAAACCTTAATAACAATAATAGTAATAATAATAATAATAATAATAATAATAATAATAATAATTTTATTTATACCCTGCCCTCCCTGGCCAAGACCGGGCTCAGGGTGGCCAACACTGAATATGAATACAGTAAAAACATTTTTTTAAAAAAACAACAACAGCAGTTTATTAAAATATAAGTTAGAATACAGTTTAAAATGCAGCTTAAATACACATGGTGTATTTACACAGTGGTACCTCGGGTTACAGATGCTTCAGGTCTGTACCTGAACTTCGCTTCAGGATGAGAACAGAATTTGTGCTTCAGCAGCGCAACAGCAGTGCAACAGCAGCGGGAGGCCCCATTAGCTAAAGTGGTACCTCAGGTTAAGAACAGTTTCAGGTTAAGAATGGACCTCCGGAATGAATTAAGTTCTTAACCTGAGGTACCACTGTATTAGTGCAAATGTGGAGAATGGAACTTAAGAGAGGGGAAATGAGAAACTGAAACTGAAATTGAGATGGGTGGAATGTCAGAAGTAGCATATTTTGTGTGAAGGGTAGACTCCTGTGAGGCTTGGAAGTTTTGCTTTTCTATTATCAGGAGCAATTGGATGATGTAGAAACATGGCTGCCCCCAGAAAAAACTGACTGGAAGGAGGCATCTAGCAGGCTCCCCTACGTGTGGATCCTTTGGGCTCACAAGAAATTTTATTTCAAACAGTACCATGGTACATCTCTCATCACGGCTTGCAGCTTGGGAATTACTGTTCTCGTGTCTCAGGGCAACACCAGCTTCAGATGGTCAGGCGTTGTAAGCGGATACTGTCCCTATTGAAAGGAGAGCTGCAAACTCAGCCTTTAAATAATACAGCAACCTCCTTGCACACCACTTTGGTCCCTAAGAAGCCTGCTAGGACAAGGAAGGAAAATACAGAAATCCTCTGGCCGTGAGTAGCTGTTCTTAAAGCACAAACAAGGGGTTTAATTCATATATAGTGGTAGCTCGGGTTACATATGCTTCAGGTTACAGACTCCGCTAACCCAGAAATAGTACCTCGGGTTAAGAACTTTGCTTCAGGATAAGAACAGAAATCGTGCTCCGGAGGCACGGCAGCAGCAGGAGGCCCCATTAGCTAAAGTGGTGCTTCAGGTTAAGAACAGTTTCAAGTTAAGAACAGACCTCTGGAACAAATTAAATACTTAACCCGAGGTACCACTGTGTGTGTGTATATACACATACACACACATATATATACTGTATATTATATACATATACATACACATATACACACACTTTTTATTAATATTTTCTAATTTACATTTCAAAACATTCATTTAGACCACCTTAAATCAATGACTTCCCTTCTTCTCTTTCCGTGGTTCATTTGCATACCATTAAAAAAAGTAAAGAGACCCCCGACCATTAGGTCCAGTCGTGGCCGACTCTGGGGTTGCAGCGCTCATCTTGCTTTATTGGCCGAGGGAGCTGGCGTACAGCTTCCGGGTCATGTGGCCAGCATGACTAAGCCGCTTCTGGCAAACCAGAGCAGCGCATGGAAACGCCGTTTACCTTCACACCGGAGCGGTACCTATTTATCTACTTGCACTTTGACGTGCTTTCGAACTGCTAGGTTGGCAGGAGCAGGGACTGAGCAACGGGAGCTCACCCCGTCGCAGGGACTCGAACTGCCGACCTTCTGATCGGCAAGCCCAAGAGGCTCTGTGGTTTAACCCACAGCGCCACCCGCGTCCCTCTTTGCATACCACACATCCCTGCATAATTTACATGAACTAAACCATTCAGTATTCCATTTTTACATCCATCGAGACTTATTTACATTGCTGAATTTATCTTAATGCTACCAGCGTTTTTAAGTGGAACACAATTTTCACCCATATATTCAGTAAACATTTTACAGTCTTCTCTAAACGAATGTTCGTCTTGTTCTCTTATTCTATATGTTAAGTGTGCAAGCTACGCATATTTTGTCACCTTAAGTTGCCGTTCTTCTTTGGTTGGGACCTCACTCGTTTTCCATTTTTGGGCTAACAAAACATGGGCCGCAGTAGTGGCATACATAAATAACCTTTTTTGACACCTGGGAACTTCAGTCTTAATTATCAACAACAGAAAGGACTCTGGTTTCAAGAAACTGTTTTATATTGAGCCAGGCCCTTGGGTCTGCCTCAGTAATGCCCACACTGACTGGCAGGTGCTCTCCGGGATTTCAGAGAGGGGGCGATCCCTATTCTACCTGGAGATGCAAGCAGAGATTGAACCTGAGATCTTCTGCATGCAAAGCCAATATTCTAGCCCTCCCCTTAGCAGACAAACAGATCAGGAAGCTTCTCTCGCTGCTTATTTTCTTACTGTGCATTTATTTAAGTGAGCAGATTCCAACTCTGGAGGAGGTCAAAGTCTATTAGCAATGTAAAATCAAAAGCTATATACAGTGGTACCTTGGTTCTCGGGATGCTAAACCACAGAGCCTAGCACTTGCCGATCAGAAGGTCGGCAGTTTGAATCCCTGCAAGGGGGTGAGCTCCCATTGCTCGGTCCCAGCTCCTGCCCACCTAGCAGTTCGAAAGCACATCAAGTGCAAGTAGATAAATAGGTACCCCTCTGGAGGGAAGGTAAACAACGTTTCCGTGCGCTGCTCTGGTTCGCCAGA
Source organism: Podarcis tiliguerta (assembly GCF_965153285.1). NCBI lineage: Eukaryota > Metazoa > Chordata > Lepidosauria > Squamata > Lacertidae > Podarcis > Podarcis tiliguerta. Next base: position 8,829,723 of record NC_139537.1, on the reverse strand, counting down.
AGTGGCTTAGTCATGCTGGCCACATGACCTGGAAGCTTTACGCCGGCTCCCTTGGCCAGTAAACCGAGATGAGCGCCGCAACCCCAGAGTCGTCCGCAACTGGACATAATGGTCAGGGGCTCCTTTACCCTTACCTTTACTATCTTGGTTCTCAGACTTAATCCATTCCAGAAGTCCGTTCCAAAACCAAAGCGTTCCAAAACCAAAGCGCGCTTTCCCACAGAAAGCAATGCAAAACGGATTACAGTGGTACCTCGTGTTGCGTAACCTCCAGGTTACAGAATCTTCGGGTTACGGCTGTGACAAACCTGGAAGTGTATATTTCAGGGTTTCGCTGATCGTTCATGCACAGAAGTGCTCTGCGCACCACGCGTGTATGCAAAAGTGCTCTATCACGCTGCGCATATGCGCAGAAGCAGCATCTCTAATTATGGAATTTTCGGGGTGCACATGGCATCCCAAAATGAATTAAATCCGTAACCAGAGGTAACCAGAGGTACCACTGTAATCCATTCCAGACTTTTAAAAACAACCCCTAAAACAGCAATTTAAGATGAATTTCACTATCTAATGAGACCATTGATCCATAAAATGAAAGCGATAAACAAGGTACTGCAGCCACACCATCAATCACTCAGTAGCTGAACTGGGTTCCACACAGCCACAAAAAGAAAACAAAAAGAGCCAGAAAAACAGGAACGCAAAATAAATAGCAAAACCAGACAGACCTCAGCATAACCCTCAAAACGGAAGTGTGGCACTCAAATCGGAAGCGTAACACTCAAAACGGAGCACATTCGGATTCCAAAAAAAGTTCGCCAACCGGAGCACTTACTTCCGGGTTTGTAGTGTTTGGGTTCCAAGTTGTTTGAGGACCAAGACGTTTGAGAACCAAGGTACCGCTGTATATCAAAATCAGAATCTTCATGCTTTCAAAAACACGACCAATTCATTCTTGGCCCACCAGGGGGTCCCATTCGTGCCACGAAGCCATTCCTCCCCGTTATGTACTGAGTTGAATAGGATCCAAAATGCAGCAGTCTGATTGGTCCTAGAACAATAGGATTCAGAATGCAGCAGTCTGATTGGTCCTAGAACAATAGGATCCAGAATGCAGCAGTCTGATTGGTCCCAGAACAATAGGACACAGAATGCAGCAGTCTGATTGGTCCACAGGAGCCACCCAATCCAGCTTGAGGTGGAAGTGGATCCGCAACCTGATTGGCCTACAGGAGAATCCCGGAATTAGCCAGTCACGTGGGGCCCATTGTGTAAATAATGTATATAAAGCAGACATCCTGGGGGAACTTCCATTCCTCCTCACCACTATGAGCTGAATAAAGAGCATGAAATCCACTCTTAACTCCAAGTATATTTCACCCCCTCCTCAAAAACCCTATGGAAACCCCTTTCATCAGCTGATGTCCCTGGTGATGCCAGCCAATGGGCAGGAGGACAGGGTTTAATCCTGTATTAGCTGCGTACCCTGCTCCCAGCAGGGAACAGGGTCAGGCAGCCTGGGCAGCAGCAGGATTTAATCTCTGCTTATCAACTGACAAGCAGACAGTCAAGGCACCCAGCAGCTTGCAGGAGAAGCAGAACCTTTGAAAAACACTTTAAGATAGTCACTGGTCCTATATCGGCTAAAATGGGACCACGGGTGTGGACGGGAGTGCTGCCTTAAACCCCTTTTCAAAAGTGATGTTTGAAGCATTCGCCCCACTTAAATAAAGGAGGGAGGAAGATGCCTCAAAATATGGTTTAAACATCATCATCATCATCTTGGTCGCTGGTAAAAATAAAATACACGGAGTCTCTGATTTCATGCAACAGAAAAATCACTCATATTCGGAGTGAGACATTGCTGTTATAGGTAATATTTGAGTTGGGGGGAAAGAATCACAGAAATCGAAAAGGAACGGAGGGGGGAAGTCATTGACAATTCATTCTTTTGCACTGCAACAGTTTTAAAAAATGCTTCTGAGAAGGGATTTAAGGCAGGCCCTGATGTCCCGATTCAGCTGGAATGGGATAAATGAGCTGCCTTTAAGCACTTCTCAAAAGCGCTGTTTGAAGCGGCTAAGATAAGGATAAGAGGTCTGATCTTAAAGTAATAGATTGGGGGACTTAAAGGGAATGTAGGAGGAGGCTTTCAAAAGCATTTGCAAGTCCCCCCCCCCCTACCCTTTTAAGTCCCCCAACATGCTTCAGGCTGTTGACAAGCTGGGACGTGTACAGAGGAGGGCAATAGAAGGGTCTAGAAGCTGAGCCTTATGAGGAACGGTCGAAGGAGCTGGGTATGTTTAGCCTGGAAAAGAGGAGACTGAGAGGAGATATGATAGCTGTCTTCATATATCTGAAGGGATGTCACATGGAAGATGGAGCAAGCTTGTTTCTCCTGCTCCAGAAGGTAAGACTCGAACCCAGGGCTTCAAGTTGCAGAAAACAACCTTTCTCCCTCCTCTATGTGACATCCTTTTATATATTTGAACATGGCTATCATATCACCCCTTAACCTCCTCTTCTCCAGGCTAAACATGCCCAGCTCCCTTAGCCGTTCCTCATAAGGCATCGTTTCCAGGCCTTTGACCACCACAGACACCAAAGAATGCAGCACGCGATAGATGGAGTCGATCTTCAGCCATGGTAGGGGAATTGACCCTTGACCTGTGAATAATATCGGTGTTCCAAAAATGTTTCTGGATTCATTTGCGCCATATTGGGGTGTAGAGATGGCTTTTAGCAAGAGTCATATCTCATCAAATAAAAGTTATCACATCTTTCTGTTCTTTGTTTCCTCTTCCAGCAGGAGAAAGGGAGTATCCGATCTCTTGCCTTCCAGCACACTCTCCTGGTAATAGTTGAAATTTCAGAACTGTGCTGCCCATTGTTGAAGACAATGGCCAGATGGAGGCATATTTTGCTATGCGTCTCTCTACCTCTCTCTCTCTCACACTCTCTCTCTCTCTATATATACAGTGGTAAGGTAAAGGTAAAGGGTCCAGTCGTGACCGACTCTGGGGTTGTGGCGCTCATCTTGCTTTACTGGCCGAGGGAGCCGGCGTACAGCTTCCGGGTCATGTGGCCAGCATGACTAAGCCGCTTCTGGCGAACCAGAGCAGCGCACGGAAACGCCATTTACCTTCCCACCAGAGCGGTACCTATTTATCTACTTGTGCTGCATGCTTTCGAACTGCTAGGTTGGCAGGAGCAGGGACTGAGCAACGGGAGCTCACCCCGTCACGGGGATTCGAACCGCCAACCTTCTGATTGGCAAGTCCTAGGCTCTGTGGTTTAACCCACAGCGCCACCCTCATCCCATATACAGTGGTACCTTGGGGTAATTACTTAATTCGTTCTGGAGGTCCGTACTTAACCTGTTCTTAACCTGAAGCACCACTTTAGCTAATGGGGCCTCCTGCTGTTGCGCCGCTGGAGCACAATTTCCCACCGGAGTGGTACCTATTTATCTACTTGCACTGGTGTGCTTTCAAACTGCTATGCATACCACTTAGTAAATCATTGTGTTCATCCTGCCTTTCAACATTGACCAACAACAGGTTACTTTATTGTAGTCAGGATGAAGGTGAAAGAGTGAATGTCACACGTAAATATCAGCATTTTTGCACACCGGTGAAATCACACACTTCCCTTGATGAGTCAATCAATGATGGCTGTGACACTCGCTAAATTCGGCTCCAGATCCCATAACAAAGCATACCTTCCAACATTCCTCTGGTGATAATTTTATTTGTACCCCGCCCATCTGACTGGATTGCCCCAGCCACTCTGGGCAGCTTCCAACATATATAAAAACATAATAAAATGTTAAACATTTTTTAAAAACTTCCCTATACAGAGCTGCCTTCAGATGTCTTCTAAAGGTTGCAGAGCTACTTATCTCCTTGGTTCAGGGGTCAGATAACTCCATACCGTCCAACATCTCTCCAATGAAAATAGGGACATCCTAAAGGAAAGCGGGGCATTCTGGGACCAAACCAGAAACTGAGGTAGCTTCTGTAAAATGGGGACACTCGGAGGGTCTGGAATTTCTCTTTTCTCTGATTGGCCATTGTGAGAACAGGATGTTGGCCTACAAAGGCCATTGGCCGGACCCAGCAGTGCTCTTCTTATGTCTTTAAATTTAATAATGTTGCAGGAATTTATGTATAGGTTGGAGGGGGTTGCCGCTCCAGCAGATATCGTGCACATTCAGCCGACTACCAAAATCAGCACAATCACTTTTGTGACTTTTGTGATTTGTCCCCTGTTATGTACTGAGTTGAATAGGATCCAAACTGCAGCAGTCTGATTGGTCCTAGAACAATAGGATCCAAAAGGCAGCAGTCTGATTGGTCCTAGAACAATAGGATTCAGAATGCAGCAGTCTGATTGGTCCTAGAACAATGCAGCAGTATGATTGGTTGGCAGGAACTACCCAATCATGCTCCAGATAGAAGTGAATCCACAACCTGATTGGCTTACAGTAGAATTCCGGAATTAGCCAATCATGTGCAGCCTATTGTGTAAATAATGTATATGAAGCAGATACTTTGAGGGGACATTCATTCATTCCTCCTCACCACTATGAGCTGAATAAAGAGCATGAAATCACTTTGCGACTCTGAGTATATTTCATCCCCACAAAACACTTCATCACAGTTTCTTCCTATCTATTCAAAGGGCCTTTGCTGCGCGATACCAAATGTAAGAATTCACTGATAAATGTATCTCTGTACTGGCTCACTGGGAAAACTTCAGAATTCATATAGACATGTGAGCTCAGCTACTCAGCAGCCCCTCTGCCTGAGTGATAATCCCTGGCATCCTGATACCTGAGTGCCAGACAGGTAGCCATTCCAGAAATAACAAACCCAGATGAAGACAAAAGGGCGTGAGTAACTTGGCTGGGAAACAGGGAAATGTAAATATCTCTTTTGTTACACTTGATGGGTGTTTGGTGGAGGGCAAGGAGAACCATGGGGCAGGGTCCAGGATGCTCAGATTACTGCCACTAGACCTCCCCTTCTCATGATGTAACCGTGATGTATGAGTGATGTAGTTGGGGGGGTTGTAACATGGGGATTAGCAGCTAATAAAAGTTTGGGGGCTCTTTTGTTGGGGGCTTCCATCTTGTTCCACCTTGTGGCAGGTGAGAGTCCTGTCTCGACAGTCTTCAATAAAGACCAAGCCTACTGGCTGCTGTTTTGTTCTGGTATTCCTGGCTGGTGTCCTTGTTTTTGGTCCAAGGGAGCCTTCAGATTTCTCCGTTAACAATAATAAATAAATAAGTGTGACCGTCGGAGTGCGAAAGCCTCTCCCACCATATTGTCACACGACAGCTGAGCATGTATAGATTCACATTGATATTATCTTGGCAAAACACACACGGTAGTTTTCGTTCTACGGCTCCTCCTTTAGCACCAACCCAGCCCCCCTGAAGGAAGGACATGGAGAATGTCAACATAACTGATAGAATCTCCTAGCAGGTGATATTATGGACAGATAAGAACAGTCGCCTGCTTCGCTGCAAAATGAGCCCCTTCCCCCTTGCAATAAATCTACGCGGAAGCCGCCTTCCAGGGAGTGATTTGTGGGTCGTGAAACTGCAGCCTGTGACCCAGAGAAAGGCATTGGTGGTGGGTGGCAGTAAAATGGGCTTTGCCCTCTTCCTTGGCAAGCAGCCATAAATCATTCACATTCCATTTGGCCTGGCTGCGTAAAAGAGGCCATTCGGCTGGGAGAAGAAAAACTCTCCATTCTGTGCTGGTGAAATCAGCAGGAGGGGGGTGCCGGGCATTTTGAGATGTTGGGATAACTCAGATCTCGTTTGCATTTTAATGAGGAAGTCCCTGATTGGCACCTCTCTTGAGAATCAGACCCAAAAAACAACCCCAACCATCCTTCAAAATTCATACTCCGCTGAATTTTGGGGGACGCTGTTCTCCAACAAAGCGATTTGCACAAAACGCATTGTATTAGGAGGACCGGTGCATAATAACATACCTATTAGTGGAAGTAACGAACAGAAGTGCATAGCAGTGGAAGGAATTTCTTTTTAGAATATGGAATGCGTATGTTAGGAGAAAGTCACACTAGAATGCTAATGAACTTTCAAGAGGAATTTAAAAAGAAAAATCTGCAGGAATGTGGGAAACTGGATTTAAGTTTGGAAGAACAAGAGAGAACCAAAATGGACTGGTTTGTGCATCTTTAGCAATAATTTAATAATAATATATATTTTATATATACCCCGCCCATCTGGCTGGGTTTCCTCAGTCACTCTGGGTGGCTCCCAACAGAATATTAAAACAGGATAAAACATCAAGCATTTAAAAACTTCCCTATGCAGGGCTGCCTTCAGATGTCTTCTAAAAGTTAGATAGTTGTTTATTTCCTTGACATCTGATGGGAGGGCGTTTCACAGGACGGGCGCCACCACCGAGAAGGCCCTGTGCCTGGTTCCATGTAACTTGGCTTCTCGCAGGGAGGGAACCACCAGAAGGCCCTCAGTGCTGGACCTCAGTGTCTGGGCTGAATGATGGGGGTGGAAACGCTCCTTCAGGTCTACTGGGCCGAGACGCTCCTTCAGGTCTACTGGGCCGAGGCCGTTTAGGGCTTCTACTAGGCCGAGGCCGTTTAGGGCTTTCAAGGTCAGCACCAACACTTTGAATTGTGCTTGGAAACATAGTAGTGAGTCACTAAGCTGAGTGTGGCCCACCAGGCATGTTTGGGTACCCACCGGATGCCAAATTATGTGGCAGGGTTGGGAATGTTAGAGCACACCACTCTACAGAGAGTCAGTATGATCTAGTCCCAGGATAGGGAATCTCAAGCCTGGAGGACAATGCAGATCTCCAGGTCTCTCTGTCTGGCCCTGTGGCAGTATTTTTTAATGCTATGTGGCTGCTGAGATGCATAGCGCAAGAAATTCAAAACTTTGAAAGTTGAAACATAGGAAAGAATACATGAAGACAGGTTTCATTTTGAACCATATTGTTGCTGCTGTTAAGCGGCCACGTTTGACAGTGCAATCCTGTATAGGGAAGTTTTTTAAAAAATGTTTAACGTTTTATTATGTTTTCATATATGTCGGAAGCTGCCCAGCGTGGCTGGGGCAACCCAGTCAGATGTGTGGGGTATGAATAGTGAAATTATCACTGTGGAACGGGACGTCCCTATTTTCACCAGAGAAATGTTGAAGAATATGAAAGACACCCTCCTCTTCCCACCACCTGAATCTTCATTGCCCCATCGCACCCACCGTGGAGGCATTAATTGCCTCGTAAATCCATTTGATCGCCAGGATCCTGACAGCGGGTGCCATTAAAAATGCCAAACGCCTCAATCCCTCCAGCTAATGAGTAGGCCCCAGTGATTCACATTTCAATCTATATGCAAATGGACCATCCGGCAGGCACTCAGAACGCCATTCGTGGGCCTGTTTACTGCCGTCCAGAGAAGCTTCCAGGTTTGGACATCAATCCAATACAAGACAAGAATGGACAACAGCTTGCGGAGCGTGTGATTTATGAGGGAGAGCCCACAGCCGTGGTGATGATGTCTGGGAGGCCAGCGGTAATTGTTGCCTTCTTTCACATCCCTCACTGATCCAAAAGCACTCAGTGGTCTTATCTTCCCACAAGGGCCGACATTGATGCCAAAATCCAGCATCGCCTGAGCTCTGTGAGTGCGGCTTTCTCCCGAAGTTCAGAGTGTTTGAGGACCGGGACATTCGCAGGGAAACCAAAGTGCTTGTTTACAAAGCTATTGTGCTACCGACCTTACTGTATGCCTGTGAATCATGGACCACTTATAGACGCCATCTCCAACTCCTCAAAAGATTCCATCAACGGTGTCTCTTAAAATTTTTACGCATCACTTGGGAAGACAAGTGAACTAATACCAGTGTACTGGAAGAAGCAAAGATCACCAGTGTCAAAGCAATGATTCTTCAACATCAACTTTGTTGGACTGGTCATGTTGTGCGGATGCCTGATGATCATCTTCCAAAGCAAATACTCCATTCCAAACTTAAAAATGGGAAGCATAATGCTGGTGGTCAACAAAAGAGGTTAGAATCATAGAATCATAGAGTTGGAAGAGACCACAAGGGTCATCGAGTCCAACCCCCTGCCAAGCAGGAAACACCATCAGAGCACTCCTGACATATGGTTGTCAAGCCTCTGCTTAAAGACCTCCAAAGAAGGAGAGGTTGAAAGACTCTCTCAAGGCAAATCAGAAAAAAATGTAGTATAAACACCAACAATTGGGAAACACTGGCCTGCAAGCGCTCCAGTTGGAGAACAGCCTTTACCAAAGGTGTCATGGGCTTTGAAGACACTCGAACTCAGGATGTTAGGGAGAAATGTGCTAAAAGGAAGGCACGCTTGGCAAATCCACACCGTGATCAACTCTCGCCCGGAAACCAGTGTCTGGAAACCAATGGAAGGATGTGTGGATCCAGAATTGGCCTCCACAGTCACTTATGAACTCATTGTTAAAACCGTGTTCATGGAAGATAATCTTACTCGGCTACAAGTGATAGAAGAAGAAGAAGAAGAAGAAGAAGAAGAAGAAGAAGACTGAACATGTCCCGTCACATGGTGCCTAAGTGTCACTCAGCCATCACTGACAATAGGTTCATCCAAGGGTTTTAGACATTTAGATATACGAGGTGGTACAGTGGTACGTCAGTTCTTGAACGAATCCATTCCGGAAGCCCATTCGGCTTCCGAAATGTTCAAAAGCGGAGGTGTGGCTTCCCACTGGTTGCAAGAGCTTCTTACACTCAGCAACAGCCGCGTCACATGTTCAGGTTCCAGAAAACGTTCAAAAAACGGAAGCATTTACTTCCGGGTCTTCAGTGTTTGAAAACCGAAACGTACGACAACAGAGGCATTTGGGAATTGAGGTTCCACTGTATTCCACCAGTTTTTACTCAGAGATAACTCATTGAAATTAATGAGCTGGACTAAGCTAGGCCCGTTAATTCCAGTGGGTCTATTTTGAGTATTATTATTATTATTATTATTATTTCAATTTATGTACGGCCCTCTATCAAAAGATCTCAGGGTAGTGTACAACATTAAAATCACATTACAGTACATCAATAATAAAAACAGAATAAAAGTCATACTGACAGACAGACAAATAATAAAATAATTACCGGTAATGACATTCCACACTTACACAGCATTTAATAGCCATAGGCCTGGGTAAAGAGGAATATTTTTGCCTGGGGCCTAAAGAAATGTAATGATGATAATGAATTGAAAAAGATGTTTAAAATAACATTTGTTTAAAAAACAACCCAGAAGCTTTTCTTCTGGGAATTATAGGGGTGGAACTCCCTAAACAGTATAGAAATTTATTCAGGTATGCGACTACAGAGGCAATAATGTTATTTGCCCAAAAATGGAAAGAAGAAGTCCCGACGAAAGAAGAATGGATACAAAAACTTACAGCCTACGCAGAATGAAAAGTAAGCAATCAAGATAACAAACTTTTTTAAATAAAAGAATGGAAACAAATTGTAAACAGATAAGGACATTGGCAGGATTATTGTAATAATCTGCAGTTTCATAAGAGTATATACAGTGGTGCCTCGCAAGACGAAAAGAATCCGTTCCGCGAGTCTCTTCGTCTTGCGGTTTTTTCGTCTTGCGAAGCAACCCTATTAGCGGATTAGCGCTATTAGCGGTTTAGTGGCTATTAGTGGCTATTAAAGGTTTAAGGGATTAGCGGATTATCTGCTAAAAGGCTATTAGAAGCTTAGTGCCTTAGAAAAAGGGGGTGGGGAGTGGGGAAAAATCGCAAGAATCGCAAGACATTTTCGTCTTGCGAAGCAAGCCCATAGGAAATTCGTTTTGCGAAGCACATTGAAAAACGGAAAACCCTTTTGTCTAGTGGGTTTTCCGTCTTGCGAGGCATTCGTCTTGCGGGGCACCACTGTAATTAAAGAAGATGAATAAAAGAATGACTTAATTTAGAATATGCAGGAAATGATAAAAATAAATTTAAGGAACCGCAGAAAGAGGAGGAAAGGAGTTTTGAAATGTTAAAATGACTGTAAAACCATTGAAATGTATGTAACTGAAAATCATAAATATATTTTTTTTAAAAAAAATAAAGACATGTAATGATGGCGCCTGGTGAGTCTCTCTGGGGAGAGCAGTCCAAGGTTAGGGGGCCACCACAGAAAAGGCCTTTTGGTGGGAATCGCAGGTGGGCTTCTGGTTGGCCCCTGTGAGAACAGGATTCTGGACTAGATAGGACATTGGCCTCATCCAACAGGCCCTTTTTAGGTTCTTATTGAGCCTGGGCTCTTCTGCATTCCAAGCAAGTGTCCTACCACTGAGCAAGTGTCCTACCTCCTGACGCAATGGCACACACACACAACTCGCCTGGATTGTTCTACTTTGAGAGTTGCCACCTGAGCTATTATGAGCTCTGTAAACAAAGAGCGAGATACAATTGTTAGAAAAGTGCCGGCTTTTATCTTGTAGCACTTGGCAACTGTCGATGAGAGTTACTCCATCCCATAACTCAAACAGAACAGTTGTGCGGGTTCTCTGATGTTGTGTTGGGCTTATTGTGTTTTGACAAGCCTTCTTAAATCTCGGTATCTCGGATTTGAATTGGTTTTTGTTATGTATTGAAGTTCTCACCCTGGCCACCAGGAGTATTGTGTATGTAGTTTTCACTCAGGTCCACGTCAGTTATTTTAGGGGGGAAACCCTGGGTTGTTGTTGCTACATTGTTGACAGCTGGCTGCCTATAAAAGCAGGCCGGCTAAGCTGTTTGCTGTTCAGTTCTGTCCAGCTTACAAATAAAGAGCTGCTTTGGAAGAATCGCTGTGTCGCCTGCTATGTCTACCCACTCAGTGGCGTAGCGTGGGGGGTGCAGGGGGGGCCGGCCGCACCGGGCGCAACATCTGGGAGGGGGCGCGCTCGCACTCGCAGCTCTCTGCCCCTACCTGGCTCACTCTCTCTCTCACTGCAGTGCTGGCTGTGCGAATCCGATCCAAGCTGCCGGGTCGCCGCCCACTGTGGAGGGGAGGGTGCCAGGCGTGCGGTGCGGTGCGGAGAGAGAGCGAGGGACTATCTGGGGGAGGGACAGTGCAGCGGGGGGGGGGCGCAAATTACTTGCCTTGCCCCGGGTTAGGGGGCGCAAATTACTTGCCTTGCCCCGGGTGCTGACAACCCACGCTACGCCACTGTACCCACTATTCAACAGGTTTCATGTATGTGACTTTTTTATTACAGTCATACCTCGGGTTACAGGTGCTTCGGGTTGCGCAATTTTGGGTTGCGCACCGTGTCGAACCCGAAACACGTTACTTCCGGGTTTCGGCGCATGCGCAGTAGCACCGAATTGCGACCCGTGTGTGCGCAGATGCAGAACTGCAGGTTGAGACCCAACACTTTGAATTGTCCTTGGAAATGTACTGGGAGCCAATGTCAGTCTTTCAGGACTGGTGTTATATGGTCCTGGCAGCCGCTCGCAGTCACCAGTCTGGCAGCTGTGTTAGTTATAGTTTCTGGGTCACCTTCAAAGGTAGCCCCACGTAGAGCGCATTGCAGTAGTCCAAGCAGGATATAACCAGAGCATGTAATACTCCGGGCAAGACAGTGCGCAGGCAGGTAGGGTCTCAGACCAAGTCCAAGTACCGCAGGGCAGGAACACAGAAAGCTGCCTTCTATCAGAACAAAACAATATTCCATCTAACTCAGTCTAGGCCAGCGGTCAGCAAACTTTTTCAGCAGGGGGGCGGTCCACTGTCCCTCAGACCTTGTGGGGGGCCAGACTATATTTTGAAGGGGGGGAATGAACAAATTCCTATGCCCCACACATAAATAAAAGAATCATAGAATCATAGAGTTGGAAGAGACCACAAAGGCCATCGAGTCCAACCCCCTGCCAAGCAGGAAACACCATCAGAGCACTCCTGACATATGGTTGTCAAGCCTCTGCTTAAAGACCTCCAAAGAAGGAGACTCTACCACACTCCTTGGCAGCAAATTCCACTGTCAAACAGCTCTTACTGTCAGGAAGTTCTTCCTAATGTTTAGGTGGAATCTTCTTTCTTGTAGTTTGGATCCATTGCTCCATGTCCGCTTCTCTGGAGCAGCAGAAGCACACACTCTACTGATGTAAAAACACACTGATTCCCGGACTGTCTGCGGGCCGGATTTAGAAGGCGATAGGGCCGGATCCGGCCCCTGAGCCTTAGTTTGCCTACCCATGGTCTAGGCTCCTTCAGGGGCAGAAAACATGGGAGCCTCAGGAAAATGATGGACTACAACTCCCATCAGCCGCAGCCAGAGTAACCAGTGGTAAGCAACGATGGGAGTTGTAGTCCAATTGCGTCTGGAGGGCTCTTCTGACTGTCAGTGGGTCTCCAGGCTCTCAAGCAGAGAGAGGTCCTTCCTGTCTCCTCCTGCCCTACCCTTTGACTGGGATGAGATCCGAGACCTGTCTGCATGCAACACCTTCGTTTACTATGCAGCTATAGCTGGTACAGTGGGACGCGGGTGGCACTGTGGGTTAAAGCCTCAGCGCCTAGGGCTTGCCAATCAAGAGGTCGGCGGTTCGAATCCCCGCGGTGGGGTGCGCTCCCGTTGTTCGGTCCCAGCGCCTGCCAACCTAGCAGTTTGAAAGCACTCCCGGGTGCAAGTAGATAAATAGGGACCGCTTACTAGCAGGAAGGTAAACGGCGTTCCGTGTGCGGCTCTGGCTCGCCAGATGCAGCTTTGTCACGCTGGCCACATGACCCGGAAGTGTCTTCGGACAGCGCTGGCCCCCGGCCTCTTTGAGTGAGATGGGCGCACAACCCTAGTCTGTCAAGACTGGCCCGTACGGGCAGGGGTACCTTTACCTTTACCTTATAGCTGGTACATAACTCTATTTTTAAAAATGCTTTTTATTGGTGTTTCATTGAATACAAACAAAGAAAATACAGTAAAATTCAGCAATCATTTACCCACCTTCTTTCCCCACACTCTGCTGAGCATTGACTTCCTTCCCTCCCTTCAACAGGTTTTCTTATGTCAGCTACTTTTCCACAGTTTCATATTGTATATCCAGTCCTATCTACGCCGTAAGATTTATTTCAGTCCTGCCAGAGTCTTCAAATTTCTACAGTTATTATTTATGTACTCCATAAATTTGCTCCAATCTTTTTGGAATTTTGCTTCCTCCTGATTTCGGATCCTACAGGTCAGTTTTGCTAGTTCCGCTTAATCAACCACCTTCGTCTACCACTCCTCTATTGTTGGTAATTCTGGTACTTTCCATTTTGGGGCTAACAAAGTTCTGGCAGCATATACATATACAAATAACCTTTGATCTGCTTTTTCTATTTCCTCTCCCATCAAGACTAGCAAGAAAGCTTCCGGCTTTTTCAGGAAAGTGTATTTAAATATCTTTTTCAATTCATTATGAATCTGTTCCCAAAACTGTTTCATTTTCTCACATGTCCACCACATGTGGTCAAAATCTCCATCTTTATCTTTGCATTTCCAACATGGCTTACTAATCATCCTGTACATTATCGCTAGTTTGTTGTTGTTTAGTTGTTTAGTCATGTCCAACTCTTTGTGACTCCATGGACCAGAGCACGCCAGGCTCTCCTGTCTTCCACTGACTACCGCAGTTTGGTCAAACTCATGCTGGTAGCTTCGAGAACACTGTCCAACCATCTCGTCCTCTGTTGTCCCCTTCTCCTTGTGCCCTCCATCTTTCCCAACATCAGGGTCTTTTCCAGAGAGTCTTCTCTTCTCATGAGGTGGCCAAAGTCTTGGAGCCTCAGCTTCAGGATCTTTCCTTCCAGTCAGCACTCAGGGCTGATTTCCGTAGGAATGGATAGGTTTGATCTTCTCGCTAGTTTAACAGGTGTCAAATACCCAGCTGGTACATAACTCAGTGGTAAACAAAGGGGTTGCAAAACAGAGTTTTTAGTTCTTCCTCCCCCAGACTGAACCATTCACCTGGTCTTGAACTACCGTGTTTTTCGCTCCATAAGACACACTTTTCCCCTCCTAAAAAGTAAGGAGAAATGTGTGTGTGCGTCTTATGGAGCGAATGCAGGCGGGAGGCTCTGCTCAGCGCTCCCTTTAAAGAGCCGTGTGGAGCATGTGTGTGCCTCTTGGGGGCTTTTCCCCGAGGAGGGAAGAGGGCAGCCCATCAGTCCCTTCTCCCACCTTCCGGAAAAGCCCCCAAGGCTCTGCTCAGCACTCTCAGGCTCTGCTCAGCGCTCCCTTTAATGAGCCATGCGGATCGTGTGTGCGGCTCTTGGGGGTTTTCCCGCGAGGTGGGAGAAGGGACTGAGGGGCTGCCCTTCCCACACCTCCCAGAAAAGCCAGTAAGAGCCTCTGCCAGGCTCTGCTCAGCGCTCCCTTGTAAGGGCTCCCTTCTGTCCCTCATCCCACTTTGTTGGGAAGCCAGTAGAAGAGGCGCTGCGCAGCCATCGCTCTTGCTCTCCTGGCTTCTCAGCGAAGTGGGAGGAGGGATGGAATGGTTTAAAGCAAGAAAAGCGAGAGCCGCTTACAAGCTCTGCGCAGAATATTTTTTCTCTTGCTTTCCCCCTCTAAAAACTAGGCGCGTCTTATGGTCAGGTGCGTCTTAAGGAGCGAAAAATACGGTAAAACTGTATCACAGACAAATGTTGTGATCCTTTAATGCAGCCCAGCAGTACCATAAAACACACACACAGAGAGGCCACAGTTTTTACAGCCCCTTTGCTCCCCACCCGTTCCTCCTCTCTTTGTTTACCCAGAAAGCAGGTTGCCACAACCAATTTGCCAGCCGCTAAAGATGATAAGCTCTGGCTCTCAACAGACCTTCCCTCTGCCCAACAATATCTGCTTCTCTTTAAACTTACAATGCGGAAGGGAAAAGACGCTGGGATGAGCGGAGAGGTTCTCTGAGCTCAGACAAAGCTCAGCTTTCCTCTCCTTTTATGACAAGAGCTGATACAAACTGAGATTGCATCACAACTTTCTTCAGCAGGGTAGTGGCCAATTTCAGAAACACAGCATCCCCTTGTGAGAGTCACAGCCCCTTGTAAAGTTCTTACAGCCTTTTAAGATTCTATAAGGGATGCGGGTGGCGCTGTGGGTTAAACCACAGAGCCTAGGACTTGCCAATCAGAAGGTCGGCGGTTCGAATCTCCGCGACGGGGTGAGCTCCCGTTGCTCGGTCCCACCTCCTGCCAACCTAGCAGTTCGAAAGCACGTCAAAGTGCAAGTAGATAAATAGGTACCGCTCCAGCGGGAAGGTAAACGGTGTTTCCGTGCGCTGCTCTGGTTTGCCAGAAGCGGCTTAGTCATGCTGGCCACATGACCCGGAAGCTGTGCGCCGGCTCCCTCAGCCAATAAAGCGAGATGAGCGCCGCAACCCCAGAGTCAGCCACGACTGGACCTAATGGTCAGGGGTTCCTTTACCTTTACTTTTAAGATTCTACAATAATCTTATAATCATAGAATAATAATGATTTGGGAGGCATTGCAACAATCAGTGCAGATTTCCATGTGTTGCTGCTATTTTCTGTGTATGTGCAAATGATTTAAAGTGTTCCAACATCTTATTTTAAAGTGACACAGGCTGTGTTTTCCTTGAAGCTCAACTGTACATAATATAACTTGCACACTATTCTCTTGAAAACAAAGCACCCCCAGACCCTCCAAGCGCCCCTATTTTCTAGGGACAGTCCAGGATTTACAGGAGCCATCCAAGTTTCACAGCTCCAGCAAATTTATGATGGCTATTTCCCCAGATTCCTTCACAATGGGAGTTGCTTCTGATCTCCGTTAATGCTACAGAAGAACTGTGCTGCCCACATCGTGAACGATATCAATTTTCTCTGATGTCTAATTTCCAAATATAAACAACTGGACACTGGAGGAGATCTAAATTTGTATGAATGCCTCTTATATTATGGATCATATGCAAGATTATTTTGGGGGAAACCCGTAGGTGAATGGTGTATCAACTTCCCTTTTCCTCCTTTTTCCTTTTGCATTTTCAGCAAGGTGTCTCGTTAAGTTCCCGTGATCTTCTCTAATCACTGCTGTGTAGTTACTTTATAGCTGTTTCCTCTCCAACCAGCTGAGAATGATATAATCTACTCCTTGCATGATGACAAACACTTCCTAGCTAGTTAATCTACACAACACACGTCAGTGATTCCCTTTAAGCCAATCAAGGACTAAGGCCGATGAGATACAAGAGATAAAAGTGTCCACTTGCCCTCTTGCAGAAACGGGTGGGGGGGGGTGTCACATAAAAATAGCCGAGGAGTATCCACCCCCTCATCTCTGACAAGGTTTCTTCTTAAGCCAGGGGAGCAACACAGTATCTTAAAATTAGCACGGTCAACAGAGAGCGGGCACACAACCTACCTGCCGTAGAATAACCATGGCTCCTACGTAAAGTCATCGGCAGTCACCGCCAGTGGACCTGAGGAACAAAGAAGAATCAGAGAATCAGAGGGACTAGTTGATTACCACTTGCATTTTGGAGAGGTCAAGATTACGATCAGGCAAGAAGCATCGTTTTGTCAAACACACACGCTTGGGCCTGGACTACGTAAGCAACAACAACAACGGCACACACCGCTATAAATGTGGCAGCTATCGAACTCTTCGTTCTAGACAGCAGAAGATAATCCTCTAAATGCAACCAGGTTAATACCCACACAGCCTCCCTGCAGTGATAAGAATGAATTCTCCTTGTGGAGTTTCTCGTATAGGAGGCAAGCTGCAAACGAAACAGCAGGAACTGGGCAAAATAACGGCAGTGTTTTGTACATGGCTTGGGCTCATAGGAGTTCAGGGAGAAAAGCATGTCGGGTGTAGAATGTGGCGCTTTTGAAGAACAAGATGATTTCATTTTTTTAATGTTTATATTTTATTAAGGTGATGTCAGTTAAAAGAAATAAAGTGATACACAAAAAGAAGGAGGAAAAGTGAGAGGGAGAAAAACAACAACAAAGATAAATATAAAAGCGAAAATATGCCAAAAAAAGCAATATATTATATTCCCATACAGTCTTGTATAAATTGATATAGTGTTATTGTCCTTGTTGTTGTTGTTGTTTAGTCGTTTAGTCGTGTCCGACTCTTCATGACCCCCTGGACCAGAGCACGCCAGGCACTCCTGTCTTCCACTGCCTCCCGCAGTTTAGTCAAACTCATGCTGGTAGCTTCGAGCACACTGTCCCACCATCTCGTCCTCTGTCGTCCCCTTCTCCTTGTGCCCTCCATCTTTCCCAACATCAGGGTCTTTTCCAGGGAGTCTTCTCTTCTCATGAGGTGGCCAAAATATTGGAGCCTCAGCTTCAGGATCTGTCCTTCCAGTGAGCCCTCAGGGCTGATTTCTTTCAGAATGGATAGGTTTGATCATCTTGCAGTCCATGGGACTCTCAAGAATCTCCTCCAGCACCATAATACAAAGCATCCGTTCTTCAGCGATCAGCCTTCTTTATGGTCCAGCACTCACTTCCATACATCACTACTGGGAAAACCATAGCATTAGCTATACGGACCTTTGTTGGCAAGGTGATGTCTCTGCTTTTTAAGATGCTGTCTAGGTTTGTCATTGCTTTTCTCCCAAGAAGCAGGCGTCTTTTAATTTGGTGACTGCTGTCACCATCTGCAGTGATCATGGAGCCCAAGAAAGTAAAATCTCTCCCTGCCTCCATTTCTTCCCCTTCTATTTGCCAGGAGGTGATGGGACCAGTGGCCATGAGCTTAGTTATTGTCCTAGTGCTTATGTAAATGCTAATAGCCCTACCACTTTTTGTATAAACTCATTCCAGATGTTATCGTATTTATCCATAGAGGGTCTGTGCCTGTAAGCAGTCCATTCATAAATTGCCAGTGAGGTCATACTGTCAGTCCATTGATTGAAGAGTATAATATCTTTGTTTTTCCAATTCCTCAATATCAATCTCTTGGCCACCATTAGGGCACGGAAAATCCATTTCCGTTGCCCCATTGATAATTTCCATACTGCAGGTATATAGTTCAATAAAATATTCTCCGCTGAGAGATTTAACTTTTTCTGCACAGTCAATTACACAGCCCAGCACATTCTCCCCCAAAACTTGTTAAGTAAAGAACACTGTACAAACATGTGCTTCAGAGAGGCATTGTCCTTGTAACATCTCCAACACTGAGCTATCTTAGCTAACCCCTTTTCGGGTGGCTCTGTGGGTTAAAACACTCGGCGGTTCGAAACCACGCAATGGGGTGAGCTCCCATTGTTCGGTCCCAGCTCCTGCTAACCTAGCAGTTTGAAAGCACACTGTGCAAGTAGATAAATAGGTACCGCTCCAGCGGGAAGGTAAATGGTGTTTCCATGTGCTGCTATGGTTTTGCTAGAAGTGGCTTAGTCATGCTGGCCACATGACCCGGAAAAACTGTCTGTGGACAAACGCCGGCTCCCTCGGCCTGTAAAGCGAGATGAGCACCACAACCCCAGAGTCGTTTGCAACTGGACTTAATTGACAGGGGTCCCTTTACCTTTAAAGGAGTCCAATAAACTCTAAGCATTATTTTCTGACGTATTAGTCTTCATTTTAAATCTAATGACACCTTAGGTATTGAAGCTAATACATTTTCCCACTGTCTGTGTAATAATGAAAGTTCCAGTTCTTTATTCCAATCACCTCTTACAGTCTGCCTATTGAACTTGTGTATTGTTAATAGGATATCTATAAAAAGTAATTGCTGGCTTTTTATTTCTGAATGAGTTGTCCGATTGTTCCAATATCCCAGGTATCTCAGAAGCTGAAAGGGCTGATGGCCCAAGCACACTTGTTAGGAGATGTTGTAACTGAGGATATTGCCCTTGGGCTGCATCTGATAGATTATATTTTTGCGTTAAAATAGCAAAAATATAAAATTCATCTTCCCCGTGTATCAGCTAGTCCATCCAATTTTTCACCATCTTTTTTTTTTTTTGCCATTTTCGGTGTGGGGGTTTCCCCACAGGGCAAGTTTAGCATGTGAAGAACAAGCAAGCTTCTAGCTCTCACGATTGTGGGGATGTGCTTGTATTCTCAGAAGCCAGAAAGGCGGCGGAAGGGATTTCCAGTGGAGTCCCCTTGCCTGGCAAAGCGTGAATAAATTATGCAAATTAGGGCATGCAAATAGAAGAGCGAATTATGCAAAATAACGGGGATGTGGGTAGGCAGTCAACAAAAGCAGCTAAACTGCCTTGCTGAATTGGAGGGGGGGAGATGAGTATTGGCCTGGACTTCTGAAAATTAAAAGCGAGGGTGCCAAATAAACATCCTTGGGGATGCATGCATTCCATAAGTGGAGAATCACCATAAAAAAGCCTCTGGGCCTCTGCGTATCACCCTCCGGACTCTCACCAGATCACATTCCCCTTCCAGAACTCAGCAGCCTTGCTGGGATGTGTCCCTGAACTCTGTTTACCTGGAAGGAGAATGGAATAGTAATAATAATAATAATAATAATAATAATAATAATAATAATAATAATAATAATAATGTGTGTGTATGCAGAAATCTGGCCCAGAATGTAAGCACTGCTTCGTGTGTGTATGTGTGTGCAATTAAACTTTCTGTTTTACAATTTAGAATACTAATTTAAACATCTTTAAAATATCAGCGACTTCCCTTCCTCTCTTTTCATGGTTCATTTTGCATATCATAAATCCCTGGATATTTTACAAAAACGAAACCATTCAGTATTCCATTATTGCATCCATCAAAACTTATTTACACTGTTGAATTTATCTTCATGCTGCCAACGTTTTCAACTGTACACAATTCCCCCCCATATATTCAAATCTTCTCTAAACGTATGTTCTCCTCTTATTCTACATGTTAAGTCCGCAAGCTGCATATATTCTGTCAACTTAAGTTGCCATTCTTCTTTCGTTGAGATCTCACTCGTTTTCCATTTTGGGGCTAATGAAACATGAGCTGCAGTAGTGGCATACATAAATAACATTTTTTTGACATCTACGAATTTTCGTCTGAATTATCCCCAACAAAAAGGACTCTGGGTTTATTGGGAAAGTACCTTTAAACATTTTTTTTCAATTCATTATGGATTATTTCCCAATACATTCTCTTCTACCCTTTTACAGCTCCACCACATATGAAAGAATGTTCCCTCAACCTCATTGCATCTCCAGCACTTATCTTATTCAGTCCTATATCTCTTAGCAAGCCTAGGTAAATGTAAAGGGACCCCTGACCATTAGGTCCAGTCGCAGACGACTTCTGGGGTTATGGCGCTCATCTCGCTTTACTGGCCGAGGGAGCCGGCGTACAGCTTCTGGGTCATGTGGCCAGCATGACTAAGCCGCTTCTGGCGAACCAGAGCAGCACACAGAAACGCCGTTTCCCGCCACCTGCGTCACTTATGGACCTAGGAGACCATTGTTCAAACCCCCGCTCGGCCATGGGCCAGTCACTGCCTCTCAGCCTAACCGACCTCACAGGGTTGTTCTGGGGATTAAATGAGGAGGGGGAGGACTGTGTACGCCACCCAGATACAAAATCAATAAATAAGTAAGTTGTGCAGGCTTGTCGCTGAATAACAAAGCAGATGTACCTACAGGACCGCCTCTCCTGGTATGCCCCCGAAGGACCTTAAGGGCCACAAATGACAACACTTTGGAGGTCCCAAGGTGGTTAGATTGGTCTCAACTAGGGCCAGGGCCTTTTCAGTACTGGCCCCGACTTGGTGGAACGCTCTGTCATAAGAGACTAGGGCCCTGCAGGACTTGACATCTTTCCTCAGGGCCTGCAAGACAGAGCTGTTCCGCCTGGCCTTTGGTTTGGACTCAGTCTGACCCTTATGTTTCCCTCCCCTTATGGTTTTGATCTATGGGCTACTTTTCAAATGAGGCTGCATTTTAAATGGCATTTTAACCTGTATTTTAAATTGGGTTTCCCCCCTATTATGTTTTTGCTGTAATTTTACTGGTGTTAGCCGCCCTGCGCATGGCTCTGGCCGGGGAGGGCGGGGTATAAATAAAATTTATTATTATTATTATTATTATTATTATTATTATTACTAAAATGACATTTTACGGTTACGTTTTATTGGTAGAACATGAGACTCTTAATCTCATGGCTGTGGGTTTGAGCCCCATGTTGGGTGAAATATTCCTGCATTGCAGCGGGTTGGACTAGTGGACCCTCGTGGTCCCTTATAACTCTGTGATTCCCTTCTCTTCTGCATATTTTGGAAGCCCCTTTGTGGGATAAAAATTGCACAAATCCACTTATGTTGTTGTTTATTGGCATCCATCGGTCTCGGGAGACTAGATGAATGCGCCTTGAAGTCAAACCATTGACCAGTTTCAGCACCTGCTGTGACTGTAGAGACCAATACAGGAGAGAGATGTTTTGTTGCAGCTGGGCAGATGAAGGCGTCCGGTTGTGCTGCTGTAGATGCTCTCTGCGCTTCTCCCAGTGCTCATTCCTCCTCTGGTCACTGCTGTGGATGCACAACCTTGTCTCCAGGCGCTGAGATTATGTATAATTGCAGATTGCATGAACTGGACCTATTGCACACACATGACTCTGCATTTGCAGACCCTCATCGTACCTGCAAATTGCTCAGGTTGCATTCAACGTGTGAATGTGAGGAGAGGCTGGGACCGGGGAGCCCTGGGCTATTTTAGCCCCTCACCTGGGCTGACATACAGGGCCAGCTTTGGTTTGATGAGGCCCTAAACTACTGAAGGTCCTGGGGCCCTTTATATGCCCAGCTGTCCTTTGTATGACTGTATTTTAATATTTTGTTGGAAGCCGCTCAGAGTGGCTGGGGAAGCCCAGCCAGATGGGCAGGGTATAAATAGTTGTTGTTGTTGTTGTCAACAACAAATTGTCACTGTTTTTTGTGTCAAATATATGCTATATGGTAATTTATGGACCTCATAGGTATCTCAAGCCATTTGTACATAACAAAATACGTATTTTATCAAAGTAATTGTTGAACTGAAATACAGTTAAGAAGTACAGTCATACCTCAGGTTTCAGACGCTTCAGGTTGCGTTTTTCGGGTTGTGGAGCTGCCAAAACCCAGAAGTAGTGGAACAGGTTACTTCTGGGTTTTGGGGGTCGCACATGCGCAGAAGCACCAAATCGCAACCCATGCATGCGCAGACAGAAATGCTGCAGGTTGCGAATGTGCCTCCCGCACGGATCACGTTCACAACCCAAGCATCCACTGTATATTAATAGTGAAATACAATTAAGAAGATGTATATTTGGGGAGAGAGTTGGTCCCTAAGCTATAGCTTGTTTAGCTTATACATAAATCCGGCACTGCTGACATACCTGATTTGAGGCAGGTGTGGTTGTAAGGAGTAGGAATGGGTTTAGTTAGGGCAGAGTGATGGCAGAATCTAAGGCATGAACTTGTGCGTCTCACGCCTCCCTGCACCCGTGTTTTCTCCCCCCCCCCCCAAGATGCACCTTTGCTTGGAAAGTTATCCTGTTTATTCCTTATTAATTAGCATCTTTGCCCTCAGGGGTCAGCTGGAGGTTGCTAATATAGGTTACACCCTGAGGGAGATGAGCCCATCACTGAAACGCAGGCAATCGTGGTGACACCTTTGGGTTGAAGAGCAAGAATGGGGAGCTGGTTGCTGGACTCCATCTCCCATCAGCGAGCGTGACCAGGGGTCAAGGATGATGGGAGATGTAGGAGTCAGTGATTTAAATGAAGGCTCAGCCAGCGGGAGGGTTTGGTTGGGACTGGAAGGAGCAGGGGTGCCGTTCTATTTTGCAGAAGGGAGAAAGGAGGGATCTTCATGGCCAAGAGAGGTGGGGTAAGTGATGGGTCACAGACTAAAGCAGGTTGAAGAATTGCTTACATTCCACAGATGATTTACAGATGGTAGATGATTTGCAGATGGTATTTAACTCCAAGAAGACTTGCTAAAAGGGACGCGGGTGGTGCTGTGGGTTAAACCACAGAGCCCAGGACTTGCCGATCAGAAGGTTGGCGGTTCAAATCCTCGCGACGGGGTGAGCTCCCGTTGCTCGGTCCCTGCTCCTGCCAACCTAGCAGTTCGAAAGCACCTCAAAGTGCAAGTAGATAAATAGGTACCACTCCGGCGGGAAGGTAAACACCATTTCCGTGCGCTGCTCTGGTTCGTCATGCTGTCCACATGACACGGAAGCTGTACGCCGGCTCCCTCGGCCAATAAAGCGAAATGAGCGCCACAACCTCAGTGTCGGCCACGACTGGACCTAATGGTCAGGGGTCCCTTTACCTTTGCCTTTACTCTTGGGTCCTAGTCCGACATTCTAACCACTATCCCTCACTGCCACTCCCTTGGCTTTACATCAGGGCCAGTGGCAAATGTGGAATGAGCAATGGCTTGACTTGGTGTAATTCCCAGCAGGTCCTGATATTCACAACACTTCATGAGGTGCAAACCAGTTGGATTTTGAAGGATCTGCTGTTGCTGTTTTTTAAACAAGCTCATTGAGAGTTGAACCCTTGCTGAGGAGGAATGCTTGAAATTCCTTGCAACCGGTGGCAAACGAATGAATGAATTTAACATCCAGTGCCAATGCCTCTGTGGATTAGTTGGCAGCCTGGCTGGTCATGAGATTTAAAATCAGCAGACAGCCAAACCAAGGGAGATTATGATGAAAAATGCCAAGACTTGCTAACATAAGTGCAGGTTGATGACCAGAGTGTTTCTGGTTCCTTTCCCCCTCTCCCCTCCCCAAGGCTAGCAGCCCATTGCGGTTGCCAACTAACTAAATACCCTGGCTGCTCCTCTGCCTTTAAGAACAGCTTGAGCAGCTGCAGCTTTTTCAGGGCAGATCGAACTGCTGTGTAAGGCGCAAGGCCGATGAACACTTTAAAAGAAGAAGAAGTTGGCAACTCTACATTCAATAATATATTTGTGAGCTTTCCTGCCCTATCGGGCAAAGTACCCACTGCCTTGGGACGCGGGTGGCACTATGGGTTAAACCACAGACCCTAGGGCTTGCCAATCAGAAGGTCGGCGGTTCAAATCCCCGAGACGGGGTGAGCGCCCGTTGCTCGGTCCCAGCTCCTGCCAACCTAGCAGTTCGAAAGCACGTCAAAGTGCAAGTAGATAAATAGGTACTACTCCGGCTCAAATACTTTGGCCACCTCATGAGAAGAGAAGACTCCCTGGATAAGACCCTGATGTTGGGAAAGATGGAGGGCACAATAAGAAGGGGACGACAGAGGACTACAAACATGAGTCTGACCAAACTGCGGGAGGCAGTGGAAGACAGGAGTGCCTGGCGTGTTCTGGTCCAGGGGGTCACGAAGAGTCGGACACGACTAAACGACTAAACAACAACAACAACAACAACTCCGGCGGGAAGGTAAACAGTGTTTCCGTGTGCTGCTCTGGTTCACCAGAAGCGGCTTAGTCATGCTGGCCACATGACCCGGAAGCTGTACGCCGGCTCCCTCGGCCAATGAAGCGAGATGAGTGCCGCAACCCCAGAGTCGGCCACGACTGGACCTAATGGTCAGGGGTCCCTTTACCTTTACCTTTACCTTTACCCGCTGCCTTGCAGAACATTTTTGAGAGAAGAAAAGGCTAGGGAGTTAACCCTTTCACAAATCCGGAGTGCTTGATATGAGAACTTCACACAAAAATGCCGAGGGATTTCCATGAGGATTTTTTAAAATAGCCAGTTGCTTCAGGAACACTTATATCTGAAAGTGAGCCCCATTAAACACATTGGGTCTTAAAGGTAAAGGTAAAGGGACCCCTGACCATTAGGTCCAGTCGTGGCCGACTCTGGGGTTGCGGTGCTCATCTCACTTTACTGGTCGAGGGAGCCGCCATACAGCTTCCGGGTCATGTGGCCAGCAGGACTAAGCCGCTTCTGGAAACGCTGTTTACCTTCCCGCCAGAGTGGTACCTATTTATCTACTTGCACTTTGACGTGCTTTTGAGCAGCACCTGGAAACGCCGTTTACCTTCCTGCCGGAGTGGTACCTATTTATCTACTTGCACTTTGACGTGCTTTTGAACTGCTAGGTTGGCAGGAGCAGGGACCGAGCAACGGGAGCTCACCCCTTTGCGGGGATTCGAACCGCCGACCTTCTGATCGGCAAGCCCAAGAGGCTCTTTGGTTTAACCCACAACACCACCCACGTCCCTTACAGTGGGTCTTACTTTTGAGCATATATACATTGGGATTGCTCTGCTTGTTTTCTCATAAGGAATTTGATGAGACTCAGTTAAGTGTGTATAGGATCGCAGCTTCAGTCTGGATCCAGCCCAGTGTGTTTCATTGCTCCATGTGGAATTCCATCCTGTTGCTCTCTGCTTTCTGCTCTTGTTTATGAAGATCGTTTTGAGTGCTTAACTTCTTCTCTAGAGTATTTGCAAATCTTCCCAGTTTAATGCCACCTGCGACACACGGACAGGTATGCTATCAAAGTTTCATGGGGGTTCTGACGAGACCCATCAGGAAACGCACATCAATTTTTCAACCCTCTCAGAGAAAGCACAATGGACTAACTTCTGTCCCTAACTTCTGAACCTCAGAACAATATGCCGGAGAGAAGGGGGGTGGGGAGCGTGAATAGTATGGCCTTCTCCTCTTGCTTTCGGCTTTTTTGTCTAGCCAGTTTTGTAAGGTTACCAAGGAATTTGATACTGGTTGGCCGCAAAGGGACAGGCCAGATGATTTCCTTTTGTTTGTAGGCTATTGTGTCTGAATCAGAGAGGAGATCATTTAGCAACACAAACGGGTTTAATTGTTTCAGCATGAGGAAAGCCTGATAGCAGATGCTACAGGATTCACATCCCATGAAATTTGGGCCTGGCGCTCTATCTAAAAAGAAAAGGATTAACCAGAAGATCACTCCAAGTGAGCCCTCAACGATGTAAGATCATCCCGAGGGCAGTAGAGGAAATGTCTCCCTTAAAAAAAGAGGATGTAGGAAATGAACACATTTAGAAGACGGCTAGACCAACGCTGTTTTCTCTGACCTTCCACCCTCTCCTTTTCTACCATAGGGAGATTTCTGATCTGCAGCCCCCCCCATGTGCTGTCTGAAGTGGTACAGTCCAGGAGGGGATCTATCAGGTGATTTTGCTGAACTTGTAAATCTGCTCCTAATTTTGCACACTAAGATGATCATGGCCACTGGTCCCATCACATCCTGGCAAACAAAAGGGGAAGAGATGGGGGCAGTGAGAGATTTTACTTTCTTGGGCTCCATGATCACTAAAGATGGTGGCAGCAGTCATGAAATTAAAAGACGCCTGCTTCTTCGGAGAAAAACAATGACAAACCTAGACAGCATCTTAAAAAGCAGAGACATCACCTTGCCAACAAAGGTCCGTTTAGTTAAAGCTATGGGTTTCCCAGTAGTGATGTATGGAAGTGAGAGCTGGACCATAAAGAAGGCTGATCACCGAAGAATGGATGCTTTTGAATTATGGTGCTGGAGGAGACTCTTGAGAGTCCCATGGACTGCAAGAAGATCAAACCTATCCATTCTTAAGGAAATCAGCCCTGAGTGCTCACTGGAAGGACAGATCGTGAATCTGAGGCTCCAAGACTTTGGCCACCTCATGAGAAGAGAAGACTCCCTGGAAAAGATGTTGGGAAAGATGGAGGGCACAAGGAGAAGGGGACGAGAGAGGACGAGATGGTTGGACAGTTTCTTGAAGCTACCAGCATGAGTTTGACCAAACTGCGGGAGGCAGTGGAAGACAGGAGTGCCTGGCGTGCTCTGCTCCATGGGGTCACGAAGAGTCAGACACGACTAAACAACAACAACAACAATTTTGCACATACACCATTTTGAAAGAGATTTCAATTAAAAATATTTGCTGGCTAGGAGTATATATATATATATTTGGTTTCCTATTCCCATGCTGGAAAATTCTCCTCCCGTGCTCCATCAATTAATGAGAAACAGGAATTGCTCTTGGAAATTCATCCAAGGGGGGAAGGAAAATTTAGCGAAATACTTGTGGGTGGGGTGCAGAGTTTTGATGCACGTACCTTATTTTTGAGGTGACCGAGTGTCTTTTCCTTCATTCTACAAACTGCCTCACCTACACCGTGCAGCCTCCCCAGCTGCCCTCACCTCAGTTAAAGCCAAGAGGGTGATATCTTGAGGTAACGCTCTCATGGGGCTTTCCCCAGAAGCAGTGTTGAGTGTTGAGGGAAGTGCGAAGAGGACTCTGTGAACAGGATGCAACCCAAGACATATCAGTCTAAACCAGGCATCTCCAACCTTCAGCCCTCCAGATGTTTTGGACTACAAGTCCCATCATCCCTGACCACTAGTCCTGTTAGCTATGGATCATGGGAGTTGTAGGCCAAAACATCTGGAGGGCCACAGGTTGGGAATGCCTGGTCTAAACTTTAAAGGACAGGGAGGTCAACATAGAGGCAACAACAACAACAACAACTTATTGCTTATACCCTGACCATCTGGCCGACGACAACATCAACAACAACAACTTATTATCCCCAGCCACTCTAGGCAGCTTCCAACAGAATATTAAAAACATAATAAAATATCAAGCATGAAAAACTTCCCTAAACAGGGCTGCCTTCAGATGTTTTCAGATAGTTGTTTATTTTCTTCACATCGGAAGGGAGGGCTTTTCACAGGGCAGACACCACTACCAAGAAGGCCCTCTGCCTGGTTCCCTGTAACCTCACTTCTTGCAATGAGGGAACCGCCAGAAGGCTTTCAAGGTCAGCACCAACACTTTGAATTGTGCTCGGAAACATACTGGGAGCCAAGGTAGGTCTTTCAGGACCGGTGTTATGTGGTCTCGGCAGCCGCTCTCAGTCATCAGTCTAGCTGCCGCATTCTGGATTAGTTGTAGTTTCTGGGTCACCTTCAAAGGTAGCCCCATGGAGAGTGCATTGCAGTAGTCCAAGCGGGAGATAACCAGAGCATGCACCACTCTTGCGAGACAGTCTGCAGGCAGGTAGGGTCTCAGCCTGCGTACCAGATGGAGCTGGTCCGAGATACAGGGAAAGTCTGGGAATCTGGAGGTCCCTTGCTCTGCACAAACCCCAGAGTTTCACCCAATCTTCCAGCAGCAAGTCTCGTTGCTGTGGAGCTCTCCGTAGGGCTGGGAATGCTGTGCCTGTGACCTAAATAAGCCACATTCTTCTGAGATTGCTTGCAGGGCACTGTGTCTATTTGCAGAACAAAGTGCACGTTGACAGGCACAGAAACTTTATGGCCCTTTCGATTCCTGGAACTGGAAGCCTAAGGAACTCCTAGCTAGGGACTTCAGATGCCTCTCACCCACCTCTCTAGGAGAGGTTGACCTGTGTGTGGCAAATCTTGTCCAATAGAGAATCATAGAACTGTAGAGTTTTGACCTATAAAGTCTTAAATGGCTCAAGGACCGCCTCTTTACATATGAACCTACCCAGTCCCTGGGATCATCTTCTGAGGCCCTTCGTGAGAGGTCCGGAGGGTGGCAACATGAGAACAGGGCCTTCTCTGCAGTGGCTCCCTGTCTGTGGAATGCTCTCCCCAGGACAGTTCGCCTGGCACCTTCATTACACACCTTTAGGCGCCCTGAGACCCACCTACCCCTGGTATACGGTGGTATATGAATTCTATAAATAAATAAAATAAATAAATAGAGTTGAAAGGGACCCTGACAGTCATCTAGCCGTCCCTGGGTGGGCTTGAACTACCTACCTTCTGGTTTACAGCCAAACGCACTGACCCACTGAGCCATTTGCATCCACACTTTGGGGCAGCCGAATCTTCAGCCCCCACCCTCGCCACTACCACAGTCAAGGCTGGATTTAGGTTTGATGAGGCCCTAAGCTACTGAAGGTAATGGGGCCCTTTATATGTCCAGCTGTGCTTTGCCAAGAACAAATTATTGCTGTTTTTTTGTGTTGAATATATGCTGTATGGTCATTTATGGACCTAATAGGTATCTCAAGCCATTTGCACAGGTTGCCATGCAACCAGTCCATGCGGAATGTAGGCACCCTATATATAAAGGTAAAGGGACCCCTGACCATTAGGTCCAGTCGTGGCTGACTCTGGGGTGCGGCGCTCATCTCGCTTTATTGGCCGAGGGAGCCGGCGTACAGCTTCCGGGTCATGTGGCCAGCATGACTAAGCCACTTCTGGCGAACCAGAGCAGCGCACGGAAACGCCATTTACCTTCCCACCGGAGCAGTACCTATTTATCTACTTGCACTTTGACGTGCTTTCGAACTGCTAGGTTGGCAGGAGCAGGGACCGAGCAATGGGAGCTCACCCCGTCGCGGGGATTCGAACCGCCGACCTTCTGATCGGCAAGTCCCAGGCTCTGTGGTTTAACCCACAGCGCCACCACGTCCCTATATATAGAAAGGAGCAAACCAGTGATCTTTTAGGGAGCAGGCTAGCAGGCAGGGCCCATGACTTACATCATAGGAGCCTACACAACACAAAACACTGTTGCTGCATGTAGATTTGATTTTATTTGCTTTTTATCTTATATTTTGGAAATGTATATCCAGTTTTTCCCCCTTTAATTTTTTAGGGGCCCCCAAGAGAGTGGGGCCCTAAACTATAGCTATATAGTCCTTCACCGCTACTAGAGAACAATGCAAGGTGGCTCAAAAGAGTGCCATGGTTAAACAGGTGCCACAAGGGCTCAGAGCCCCCTCCCCGGTGGTGTTTTGTATACAGCATGGGGAGTCTCCATCTTTCCCTTCGCCTCAGGCGGAAGAATATCTTGAGCCGCGCTTGGATTCACGGAGGAATCCAGTGAAAAAATTGGTGTTTTTCCACAGGGGAGCATCAGCGGCCGCTTAAACACCCGATGAAAGTTTAATGGCTGCCTGTTCCCAGGCCAAGAAGAGAAACTCAGAGGTGGTCTGCCGAGAGGCGTTGTGTAATGTGAGGACATAATTTCCTCCAGGACATAATCCCCGCCGCTGAGGGCAGCCAAAACGGCCATTTAATCCAGCCTGGAAATGGCGGGGGGGAGGCAGGAGAGGAAACAGATCGATGCAGA
The DNA here is from genome assembly GCF_965153285.1 of Podarcis tiliguerta. Lineage (NCBI taxonomy): Eukaryota > Metazoa > Chordata > Lepidosauria > Squamata > Lacertidae > Podarcis > Podarcis tiliguerta. The sequence continues at coordinate 8,799,702 of NC_139537.1, read as the reverse complement.
AGACAGATGCTCTACCACAACCCCTGCTGAGGGAGCTAAAGATGCTCTTTCGGTGATGGGTGGGTTTCATTAAAGAACTGGGAAATATACCGTATTTTCCTGTGTATAAGACGCCCCCATGTATAAGATGACCCCTTGTTTTGAACCCAAAATTAAGAAATAGGGCCAGAGTCCAAGCCCAAACCTGTGCATTCACCATCCATGTATAAGGCGGCCCCCGATCTTTGACTATTTTTTCTAAGCACAAAAATCATCTTATTCATGGAAAAATACGGACTCAGGGAAGTCCAGCCTAGTAACGTGTACAGGAATGCATATACTGAGGCAAAGTGCCCACAAAAACACATATACAGTGGTACCTCGGGTTACATACGCTACAGGTTACATACGCTTCAGGTTACAGACTCCGCTAACCCAGAAATAGTGCTTCAGGTTAAGAACTTTGCTTCAGGATGAGAACAGAAATCGTGCTCCGGTGGCGCGGCGGCAGCAGGAGGCCCCATTAGCTAAAGTGGTGCTTCAGCTTAAGAACAGTTTCAGGTTAAGAACGGACCTCCGGAATGAATTAAGTACTTAACCCGAGGTACCACTGTATTCCTGAATATAATGTACATAAATGCATCATATTTGCAGAAATGGCTTTGCAAAAAGGAAGTGTATATTAGGGAAAACTGAAGATAAAAATGTGAGTTGCAGAAGAAATTCCCATTATACTGTTGCTTAACTTTCAGCATTTAACAGCAACGACAAATAACAAAGTGATGTGGAGAACAGATCCGATCCCTGCAAAAACCGGAAACCGAAATCAATAGATCTGCCCATCCTTACTCCTGAGTAGTCCCCCCTTTTTCCCTAGCCAGCCTCCACAGCCCCTGAAAAAGCTTTGGAAGCGGGTGAGCCAAAAACGGCTTTCGTTCATGGCAGAATAATCCGTTCCATGGTAACGCTACGATTGTGAAGTCACACGTTAGCAAGCACGAGACAGAGAAGAGGAGCTGGAGAGGATGGGGAGAACAGAACCCTGTTCCTTTGCACTATGCCTCTTGAAAAACAACGCTGTCCGGGGTTGTAAAGACTGGAGAAAATAATTGGGTGCACTCTTCCCACCTTAGATCAAATCTAGGCTTCCAGGCGCCATAACAAAGCTGCAGAGATAGCGCAGGATAGTGCGCACCCCGGAAATGATCTCTTTCAGCTTCTGCCTTCTGGAAGAAGATCCAGGGTTATAAAGACCAGGACTAGCCGCCTGAGAAACAGTTTCTACCCAAATGCGATTTTGGTTTTAAGCGCAGTATAAGGAGTCTCTATGGGAGTATATTGTACAGTGGTACCTCAGGTTAAGTACTTAATTTGTTCCAGAGGTCCGTACTTAACCTGAAACTGTTCTTAACCTGAAGCACCACTTTAGCTAATGGGGCCTCGTGCTGCTGCTGCGCTGCCGGAGCACAATTTCTGTTCTCATCCTGAAGCAAAGTTCTTAACCTGAAGCACTATTTCTGGATTAGCGGAGTCTGTAACCTGAAGCGTATGTAACCCGAGGTACCGCTGTATTTAAAAATGGGGTATTAGAGTTTTTAGGGACTAACCAGGTTGGGATAGCTGGGATAGCAGGCTTGCTGGTTTTTGAATGTCTTAGGTAGATTTTTCAATTTCGTTGTTCTGTATGGGACAATGACAATAAAGATATTGTATCGTATAGAAATTCACCACCCCAAGATGCATGTTGGCCTGGAGAACTTTCAGAGGTTTGTCTTCCAGGAAATCTATGCAGCAGAACCTCTTTCTGGCTCCCAGCCTTTAACAACTACCAACAATGAGAAAAAGGAACTCTTAAAGAAGTTATCAAACCTATCCATTCTGAAGGAAATCAGCCCTGAGTGCTCACTGGAATGACAGGTCCAGAAGCTGGGGCTCCAATACTTTGGCCACCTGGAAAAGACCCTGATGTTGGGAAAGATTGAGGACACAAGGAGAAGGGGACGACAGAGGATGAGATGGTGGGACAGTGTTCTTGAAGCTACCAGCATGCGTTTGACCAAACTGCGGGAGGGAGTGGAAGACAGGAGTGCCTGGCATGCAGTGGCATAGCGTGAGGGGTGCAGGGGGGGCCGGCCGCACCGGGCACAACATCTGGGGGGGGGGCGCGATCACACTCGCAGCTCTCTGCCCCTACCTGGCTCACTCTCTCTCTCTCACTGCAGTGCTGGCTGTGCAAATCCGATCCGAGCCGCCGGGTCGCCGCCCACTGTGGAGGGGAGGGTGCCAGGCGTGCGGTGCGGTGCGGAGAGAGAGTGAGGGACTATCTGGGGGAGGGACAGTGCAGTGGGGGGGGGGCGCAAATTACTTGCCTTGCCCCGGGTGCTGACAACCCACGCTACGCCACTGCTGGCATGCTCTGCTCCATGGGGTCACAAAGAGTCGGACACGACTAAACAACTAAACAACAACAACAAAGAAGTGATATTTCTTTCCCCTTCAAGGGGCTACAATGGAACACAGAGAGCTGCCTTACATTGAGTGCCAGTGCAGACAGACAAGGGTTTAAAATACTAAACCACTAGTTATTTGCTCCCTCTTCCATTTTAATAAAAGCTGGGGATCCCGGCCAACTAATATTCTAAATGGGTAGAGGCTGGCATGGCTTCAGTCAGGGCAAAACCTGCCCAACAGGGCCATATGGCAACCCCAAACTGTCTTGTCATATCGAGTATCTGTTGCAGACATCTGGGAATTCGGAGACACTCCCTTGGAGATGTGTGTTCGAATTCTGAGTCAGCCAGAGGTAGAGGGGTGAACTGCCCTGGGATAAATCCTACAAATAAATAGGGATGGAGGAGAAGTTTAGCTAGCTTTAAAAGGTGAACCTTCCTAATTTGAGAACCAAAGCACATCATCATCATCATCATCATCATCATCATCATTATTATTCCACCAATCTGGCTGGGCGGCTCACAGCACACTCATCTGAATTTTGTAATGAAGTTTTCCATTCCCTGTGCTATGTACGAAAATGCATATAATGTTGTATTTTACTTTTGTTTTTAAGTTGTAATAATTCATCTTGTTTTTATTATTGCTTGTAAGCCGCTCTGAGCCCGGCCTTGGCTGGGGAGGGCGGGGTATAAATGAAAAATTATTATTATTATTATTATTATTATTATTATTATTATTATTATATACTAGCTGCATGTTGTGTGTAAAAATGGAAAGATGAATGGAAATAGCAAAGAAAGGTGCATTATATGAGGGGACATTGCTTTGCAAAAAAACCAAACAAGCACAGATCAGGCAAAATTGCACGCAAAAATTTGTATATCAGGAGCACTTTGCTCTGAAATGCTGGTGAATTCTCACAAGGGCTTTTTAAAAGGGAAATCTCAGAATGGTGTGGAGAACTTAAACAACCTCGGTCCAGTATATCTGAAGGTACGTCTCTCGCATCGTTCTACCTGGAAACTGAGGTCCAGCTCCGAGGGCCTTCTGGCAGTTCCCTCACTGCAAGAAGTGAGGTTACAGGGAACCAGGCAGAGGGCCTTCTCGGTGGTGGGGCCCGCCCTGTGGAGCACCCTCCCAGCAGATGTCAAAGAGAACAACAACTACCAGACTTTTAGAAGACATCTGAAGGCAGCCCTGTTTAGGGAAGCTTTTAATGTTTGATGCATTACTGTATTTTGATATTTTGTTGGGGGCCACCCAGAGTGGCTGGGGAGGCCCAGCTAGATGGGCAGGGTATAAATTATTATTATTATTATTATTATTATTATTATTATTATTATTATTATTAAGAACTGATGGGTTGTGTATTTTTGTGATTATATACTGTAAACTACCTGCTGATCCTCAGTGAAGGGCAACGTAGAAATGTTTATTAATAAATAAACTTATATATAAGCATAGAAATAAACATTTATTGTTTGGAGCTGAAGATAAGTTAAAGTTGCAGTGCTATCTATAGCATGCTTACTCAGAAGTTAGTCCCGATGAACCAAATGTGCCTTTCACCCTAGCAGATATGCTGAGCATTGCAGCCTTACCTTAATGATGTTCATGGAAGGAAAGTTCCTGCAAAAGTCCCCTACTATTATTGTTCAGGTTCAGGTTTAAATATATTTTCCATTGGTGCAAAAGACTCCATGACCACCAGCCCCTGAGACCTACCACTTTCCCCTTGAAATTCCCACCGCTAAACTTCCAGACACAGACGCAGGTGGTGATGTGGGTTAAACCACAGAGCCTAGGACTTGCCGATCAGAAGGTCAGCGGTTCGAATCCCCACAACAGGGTGCTTTCGAACTGCTCGGTCCCTGCTCCTGCCAACCTAGCAGTTCGAAAGCACGTCAAAGTACAAGTAGATAAATAGGTACCACTCCGGCGGGAAGGTAAACGGCGTTTCCGTGTGCTGCTCTGGTTTGCCAGAAGCTGCTTAGTCATGCTGGCCACATGACCCGGAAGCTGTACGCCGGCTCCCTCGGCCAATAAAGCGAGATGAGCGTCACAACCCCAGAGTCGGCCACGACTGGACCGAATGGTCAGGGGTCCCTTTACCTTTATCCTTAAACTTCTGGATGAGGCATGTCCCTTGCAAACACATCTCCTGGTATCCGAGTGGGGAAGTGGTTTTGGAGGGAACGCAGAGAAAAGAGGAAGGGTTAATTCCCCCTCTGCTGCAAGTCGCTCCCCAGTCTGAGATATTTTGTACTTAAGCCAGGCATGTCCCAAGTCCGTTTCGGGGGCCTAATCTGGCCCGCCGGACATTTTAATCCGGACCCCGGGCAGCATATGTCGTGGGGTAAAATCCTCGAAAAAGCCCAACAACTTTAGGGATAAATCCTAAAAAATACTCAGCAACTCTAGGGTAAACAAAAAAAAAAGCTCAAGAACTGTGGGGTAAAATTGTAACAAAAACCTCAACAACTTCAATCCTAAAAAGCTTGGGCACCCGTGAGTCAAGCCATCGGACTAACGTTATAGGCAACAGCATTGCAATGTGTAGTTTGCCCCTAAGGTCATCCGCTAAACAATCTGTAAAGATGCATGTTCGACAGGTATAGCGGGCAGAATGTTTGTATTTACAGGCCGTCTGTCCTGTACTATCCAGAAGGATGTCGGTTCTCGTGGCTTCCATTGGGGCAAAACAAAAGCTCTGCATTCTTCCCAGCAAATGGATTCTGCTGCCTTCTTGTTCGGAAGTTGTTCTGACCTGATTAAAAGCAGATGCACAGAAAACGCCAGCATCCCGTGCAGTCCTTGCAAAGTTGTTGCTTTAAATGCTTGGGTAGATACAATGGGTTTCTCTCTCCAGCTGTCCTGAGAATCTTTCTTTCTTTCTTTCTTTCTTTCTTTCTTTCTTTCTTTCTTTCTTTCTTTCTTTCTTTCTTCCTTCCTTCCTTCCTTCCTTCCTTCCTTCCTTCCTTCCTTTCTTTCTTTCTTTCTTTCTTTCTTTCTTTCTTTCTTTCTTTCTTTCTCCTTCCTTCCTTCCTTCCTTCCTTCCTCCTTCCTTTCTTCTTTCTTTCTTCCTTCCTTCCTTCCTTCCTTCCTTCCTTCCTTCCTTCTTTCTTTCTTTCTTTCTTTCTTTCTTTCTTTCTTTCTTTCTTTCTTTCTTGGCAAGTGAACCCAAGCTCTGGGTTTATTTCAAGGCCCTCTTGCAGAAGACCCAAAACTGTACCATTCGCCAGCATGCCAGGCGATAGACGCAGCCACCACCCAATGCATGTAAGTAAATTGTGGTGAACGCCTGTCGGCTACTGAAGGCTGCTAACCAGTGCAGTTAGAGGCAGCAATGCTTCCGCAAACCCATTGCTGGAAACAGGAGGGGAGAGTAGCTCTTGTGCTCAAATCCAGGCATCCGGTCAGCCCCTTTGAGAGCAGGTGGTCCAGTGGTGTGATCCAGCAAGCTCTTCTCATGTTCTTTGTGGAGATGCCTTTTTGGTATAGTGACTCTTTCTCGGCCCCCCTGTTTTGTATACCACCCTTTTATTTCTGCACCAGGCATTCTTTTCAATCTGTTTAGTCTGAGGCTGCTAAATTAGATCAGCTTCTTTGTGTTGTTTTATATCAGGGGTCAGCAAACTTTTTCAACAGGGGGCCAGTCCACTGTCCCTCAGACCATGTGAGGGACTGGACTATATTTTGAAGGGGGGGGGGAACAAATTCCTATGCCCCATAAATAACCCAGAGATGCATTTTAAATAAAAGGACACATTCTACTCATGTAAAAACACCAGGCAGGCCCCACAAATAACCCAGAGATGCATTTTAAATAAAAGCACACATTCTACTCATGTAAAAACACCAGGCAGGCCCCACAAATAACCCAGAGATGCATTTTAAATAAAAGCACACATTCTACTCATGTAAAAACACCAGGCAGGCCCCACAAATAACCCAGAGATGCATTTTAAATAAAAGGACATGTTCTACTCATGTAAAAACACCAGGCAGGCCCCACAAATAACCCAGAGATGCATTTTAAATAAAAGGACACATTCTACTCATGTAAAAACACCAGGCAGGCCCCACAAATAACCCAGAGATGCATTTTAAATAAAAGCACACATTCTACTCATGTAAAAACACGCTGATTCCTGGACCGTCCGCGGGCCGGATTGAGAAGGCGATTGGGCTGGATCCGGCCAACGGGCCTTAGTTTGCCTACCCATGTTTTATATGATGTTTTATGGATTTGTTTTCTGTAATGATTGAGAAGACAATTGTTATTTAAGTGTTCTCGATATTTATTTATTTTTAAATTGTTCTGTGTTCATCTTTTGATAAGAACGTAAAAATAGGCTTCCTTAAGCAGGCCGGTAGCCCATCCAGGCCCGGATCCTGTTCTCACTCTAACCAGCTAGTCGCCTGTGGGAAAACAGCAGCAGGATCTGCGTACAAGAGCCCTCTCTCCCTTCCTGTGGTTTCCAGCAAGTGCTATTCAGAAGCGTTGCTGTGAAGGAAGAGCAATAGCCACCATGACTAGTAGCCACTTATGGCCCTTTCCTCCATGAATCTGTCTCTTTCCTCTTTTAAATCCATACTTTCATGGCAGAGTATATCCACAGTATTTAGTAGGCCTCGATAGTACAATCTTCATGCAAGAGATGAGGGTGGCGCTGTGGTCTAAACCACTGAGCCTCTCGGGCTTGCTGATCAGAAGGTCGGTGGTTTGAATCCCCATGATGGAGGGAGCTCCCGTTGCTCTGTCCCTGCTCCTGCCAACCTAGCATTTCGAAAGCACGCCAGTACAAGTAGATAAATAGGTACCACTGCGGCGGGAAGGTAAATGGCGTTTCCATGCACTCTGGTTTCCATCATGGTGTTTCATTGCGCCAGAAGCGGTTTAGTCCCACTGGCCACATGATCCGGAAAGCTGTCTGTGGACAAACGCCGGCTCCCTCAGCCTGAAAGTGAGATGAGCGCCGCAACTCCATAGTCACCTTTACCTTTTACCTTTACCATTCATGCATTTGTCTAATCCTCTTTTTAAGCCATCCAAATTGATGGCCATCACTGCCTCTTGTGATATATTGTGAGCCACACTGGCTACAGTGTTGTGGGGAGATGGCAGACAAACAAACATGGCAAAACTGTTGCCTGATCCCTTCTACTCTGTCTGAACACTAAAAAAACCTAGGTATCGAATTGGAGGACCATCTAACCCAAGTCCTTGCTCAGCGTAGGAAATCCAGCAGTAGATCACCACCAGATTACCGCCCAGTCTCAGCTTGAAGATCTTCAACAAGGGAACAGCTCACTAGCTTCCCGGGTAATGGTTCCCATTATCAAAGTGCTTTCAAAAGGTTTCCCCCAATTTGTTCGAAATCTACCCTTGCATGACATAAGCCCATTGATCTAGGCTTGTGGAGCAAAGAGGACACTTTGTGTGTTGTTGTTGTTGTTGTTTTCTGTGTGTGTTTTTGCAGGCTAGTGAGGAAGGGAGCGTTTGCAGTTGCAACAATTCAAAGGCAGCCTAAAATGTTCTGCAAGATCTCGAGTCTCAGCCAACATCGAACACCATGGAACGCAAATCTACAGCAACAACAGTCTCAATGTCTCAAAGAACCCAGTATTTGTTTGTGGCATCAATTTAATGGACGTTCTTGAAGCAGCGTGAGATTTAATAGGTAAATCTGGCACCTGGGGTGGGGTGGGAGGGAGAGAATTTAGTGAAGATGGTGGGATGCTTCTCACAATCAAGAAGTTGTGGCCTGCCTTCTCCTTCAGCAACTTTGCAAGCAGGAATGGAATGTCTAATCGCTTAATTGGTTAACCAATTGAAAGAAATTGCCGTGCAACCCTACACGCCTTTTCAAAATAAAGCCTCGTTGAGTTCCATGGGGAAGGTCTATGTATAGGATTGCAGCCGTAATCAGTGAAAAAGGCGCCTCTGAATAACCAAGAAGCAGACATATTTTATTAAATCCCCCCCAAAAGTGGATGGCAAAGACGATTGTAGAAGTTTTTCTTTCCCCTCAAACAGGAGGCAATGCCTTTTTTGACACATACGGGCAATGCATCACTTTAAAAACAATGTATACGTCTTGCTTCAGAACTGCTGCTTTCACCTGTATGCAAATCTGGTGGTTACATGACTCAATTGATTAACTAAAACTCATTTGATCACTCAACTACAATGTATTTAATTGAGCCACAACTCTAATTACAGGAGGTTTTTTTTGGTGTGGGGGTCTGCCTCTTAGATCAGGGAAGGCAACAGTAAAACATCTCCCTGTTTGACCACAGAAATCTCTTTTTTGCTTTTCTTTTTATCTGTTTGCTGTTTGGGATAGACTCCCAGAAGTGACTTTCCTCTCACCCACTCTACGTACACACAAAGGAAACAACAACAACAACAACAACCCACAAAGAGAAACAACCGTAACACTCAGCCCGTCTGTGGGAACGAGAGAAAGCCTGCGATGAAATCTCAGCAGCAGCTCTAAGAGGCTTTTGAGAAAATCCCTATGAATTAAAATGGAAATCCAGACGAACTGTACTGGCCAGCTCTAGACTTGGGTCTGCTTGCTAGCAGCTTACCTTAATGGTGCATGGAAACTTCCTCTCCAAGTCCACAGCCGATGGACATCTCTTAAAAGAAACCCAAAGTCCAGTTCTCAGCGAGATCTCGGTGCAAGCAGAGTTCAGTTCAGATGGCGAATGAGTGCATCGCCTGGCTGTCAGTTTTCCCTTCCCCACCAGCCCTCTCTGCTTCCTTCCCATTCGCTCGCTGTCAAGAGCTGCTTTGCACAGTACCTGACTCACTCCAACAGCCTCCCATTCATGCACACTGATCCGTCTTAGCCGGGAGGAGGGGCTGAGCAGAGAGAGATTACCGAACGAGACAAGAAAGGGGACAGGAGGTGGACTAGCAAACGTCATTTCCCTGACCCAACTTCTTTGGGGAAAAGTATGGAAGTGAGAGCTGGACCATAAAGAAGGCTGATCGCCAAAGAATGGATGCTTTTGAATTCTGGTGCTGGAGGAGACTCTTGAGAGTCCCATGGGCTGCAAGAAGATCAAACCTCTCCATTCTGAAGGAAATCAGCTCTGAGTGCTCACTGGAAGGACAGATCCTGAAGCTGAGGCTCCAATACTTTGGCCACCTCATGAGAAGAGAAGACTCCCTGGAAAAGACCCTAGAATCAAAGAATCATAGAGTTGGAAGAGACCACAAGGGCCATCGAGTCCAACCCCCTGCCAAGCAGGAAACACCATCAGAGCACTCCTGACATATGGTTGTCAAGCCTCTGCTTAAAGACCTCCAAAGAAGGAGACTCCACCACACTCCTTGGCAGCAAATTCCACTGTCAAACAGCTCTTACTGTCAGGAAGTTCTTCCTAATGTTTAGGTGGAATCTTCTTTCTTTCCCTGATGTTGGGAAAGATGGAGGGCACAAGGAGAAGGCGACGACAGAGGACGAGATGGTTGGACAGTGTTCTCGAAGCTACCAGCATGAGTTTGACCAAACTGCGGGAGGCAGTGGAAGACAGGAGGGCCTGGCGTGCTCTGGTCCATGGGGTCACGAAGAGTCGGACACGACTAAACGACTAAACAACAACAACAAAAGCTAGGTGCCAACTTTTGCAAAGCCTGCTCCTTCTCAGGTCCTGGCAGTTTTGGACGACAAGATTTCCTGGTTCCGTAGCTGAGCCCAGCAGGACTCCTGGGGCCTTCCCAATGGTGTGGCTGATCTCCCAACAGGTGCTGCTGGAAGTGCAGAGAGGAGGGAAAACCCACTTGTGAGCACGCGATCTGGATCAGGCCCAAGGGGGATCCAGCTCAGGGTCCTGGTCTCACAGTGGCCAGACAGAGGCTCATTGGAAACTCATTGGGCAGGGCCTGATTTCAAACAACTGTGTTCACATTGTATTAGATCCACATTTTGGGATTACTTGAACCCCCTGGTTCCTTTCTGTTATCTTAATTTATGCACGTCAATAAAGTCTTCATCTCCGATTACCTCCAAATTTAAACATTCTCCACAATCTTACGTTTTAAAAATCCTGCTAATGTATAACTTCTTTACAATGCTTTTGTACATATGCAATAAACATTGTCCATTATATATATATATATATATATATATATATATATATATATATGTTGTCGTCTTGATTTCTAGGTTTCCTAGTTAATTTGGCCATTTCAGCATACTCCATTAATTTGATTTGCCAATCTTCTTTAGTGGGGACGTGTTGGGCTAGCAATATCCATGCGGCCATTGTAGCCCACATGAACAGATTCTTCTATTCTTTAGGTATATTATCCATACCTGTAATACCTAATAAAAAAGCTTCTGGTTTTTTGACAAAGGTCATTTAAACATTTTTCTCAATTCATTATAGGTCATTTCCCAGAAACTTTTAATAACCTTGCATTGCCACCACATATGATAAAATGCACTTTCTGCTTCTCTACACTTCCAACACTTGTTTTCTCTTGTTTTATACATTTTTGCCAATTTAACCGGTGTTAAATACCATCTATACATCATTTTCATGTAGCTCTCTTTAAGTGACGTACAGGACGTGACTTTTATATTAATCTTCCATAATCTTCCCCAATCTGTCATCTGAATATTATGTCCCACGTTTTTTGCCCACTTTATCATAACACATTTGACCTCTTCATCCTTGGTTTCCCATTCCAACAATATATTATGCATTTCTGATAATAATTTAATATCACTTTCTATTATTTCTCTCTGAAAATTTGAAGTTTCAAGTGTAAATCCTTTCTTTTTTCATTCTTAAGTACTTCATTTAATTGAAAATATTGTAACCAATCTCTTACCTTTCCATTTACTTCTTTAAATTCTCTGAAAATCTTTAAATGAAGCGAGGTACCAAACTTTGTACAATGAAAGATAACCTGTGGAGCTTTGTGTATTCAGCAAATATAATGTCTCTGCATCTTAAAAAGCAGAGACATCATCTTGCCAACAAAGGTCCGTCTAGTTAAAGCAATGGTTTTCCCAGTAGTGATGTATGGAAGTGAGAGCTGGACCACAAAGAAGGCTGATCGCCAAAGAATTGATGCTTTTGAATTATGGTGCTGGAGGAGACTCCTGAGAGTCCCATGGGCTGCAAGAAGATCAAACCTCTCCATTCTGAAGGAAATCACTGGAAGGTGATATGTCATGCAGGTCATTGTCTGTAAAATTTTATTTTCAGTTTTCAGTTTATGAAACAATTCTATATTCTCCCACCATGCTGACGAAGAATTCTATGAAACAGGAGTCAAAATCCGGACTCTCTGTTCAGTGTTGGACGTTGTTGTTTAGTCATTTAGTCGTGTCCGACTCTTCGTGACCCCATGGACCAGAGCACACCAGGCACTCCTGTCTTCCACTGCCTCCCGCAGTTTGGTCAAACTCATGCTGGTAGCTTCAAGAACACTGTCCAACCATCTCGTCCTCTGTCGTCCCCTTCTCCTTGTGCCCTCCATCTTTCCCAGCATCAGGGTCTTTTCCAGGGAGTCTTCTCTTCTCATGAGGTGGCCAAATTATTGCAGCCTCAGCTTCAGGATCTGTCCTTCCAGGGCTGATTTCCTTCAGAATGTTGGTAGCCAGTCATTGGAAAGGAAATTATATCCCAACAAAAGGGGAATGGTTAATTAAACTATGTGACTAAACTATGTGACTACCTGGAGTTATCAAAATTGACGGATTTAATAAGGCATAAACCCCAAACTATAATACAGAAACAATGGGAATGCTTAAATGAATATTTATACAAGCAGGGCTCAAATACGAAAGTTTGGTTGTGCTTAGACTAACCTTGTGGAGAATATAGAGAACATAAAGATTTGATGGATTATGAAAGAACCTAAGGAAGAGAAATGATTGGAGAACAGATGGAAAGGCGAGCAAGATAACTAAGAGACGTGCGGTGAATGCGGTGGAAGTCTTTTATAATGTTTTAACTAGGATTTATATATTGTAATGTTTGAAGCATGAATTTGGTAATATTGGTTATGAAAAGTATTTTTTTCCCTTTCTTTTTTTTTTTAGTCTGCATTTTGGAAAACATGTACATAAATGTGTTTACAGTGTTATGTATTGTTCTTTGTTTCTTTGTCTTTTCTTGTAAAATTCAATAAAAAATAAAATAATGACTTTTCGGCCGCTGTTAGATCTGCATTCGGACAAGGAGGAAGGCCAATGTTGGGTTCAGACCGAAGCGATGGGCAAATGCAAAACAAAAACAGAACCATCTCCTCCCAACAAGCAATATTCCAAGCACAATAGCTCCACAGTGTGGGCAGAAGTGGGAGACACTACAAATTGAGATTGACTGCAATGGTTGGGCTCTTTAACCATTTTTAAATTATGACTCTTATTCTTGTTGAGAAGGAAGACAGCATGGTTGCTGTTACAGCCCACCTCCGAATCCCTGGAAATGCAGAGAGGAGTTTTCTGTTGCTTTGCAAACAGCGCTGTATATATTGGACAAACAGGCCAAACCCTACGCCAAAGGATTAAGGTAAAGGGACCCCTGACCATTAGGCCCAGTCGTGGCCAACTCTGGGGTTGCGGCGCTCATCTCGCTCTACTGGCCGAGGGAGCCGACATACAGCTTCCAGGTCATGTGGGCCAGCATGACTAAGCTGCTTGTGGCGAAACAGAGCAGCGCACGGAAACGCTGTTTACCTTCCCGTATGCGGAAAAAGGCCGGCTCCCTTGGCCAGTAAAGCGAGATGAGCGCTGCAACCCCAGAGTCGTTCGAGACAGGACTTAATGGTCAGGGGTCCTTTACCTTTTTTATATATAGAGTGCCTCCATTCTGCATGGACTGGTTGCATGTCAACATGTGCAAATGGCTTGAGATACCTCTTAGGTCCATAAATTACCATCTAGCATATAAAGGTAAAGGTAAAGGGACCCCTATTAGGTCCAATCGCAGACGACTCTGGGGTTGTGGTGCTCATCTCGCTTCATTGGCCGGGAGAGTCGGCGTACAGCTTCCGGGTCATGTGGCCAGCAGGACTAAGCCGCTTCTGGCGAACCAGAGCAGCGCACGGAAACGCCGTTTACCTTCCCACCAGAGTGGTACCTATTTATCTACTTGCATTTTGACGTGCTTTCGAACTGCTAGGTTGGCAGGAGCAGGGACCGAGCAACAGGACTCACCCCGTCGCGGGGATCCAAACTGCCGACCTTCTGATCGGCAAGCCCTAGGCTCTGTGGTTTAACCCTCAGCGCCACCCGTGTCCCTCATGCCAAAGGATAAATGGACACAAATCTGACATCGGGAATCACAATACAGAGAAGCCAGTAGGAGAACACGTCAATCTCCCAGGACATTCAATACAGGATGTCAAAGCAGTTGTCGTATTACAAAAGAATTTCAGGAATAGACTTGAAAGAGAAGTTGTTGAATTACAACTTAACACTAAAGTGAAAACTATGGAGAGACTTGGTCTGAATAGAGATATTAGATTCTTGTCTCATTACATATGCGAAAGCAGGGGTCAGCAAACTTTTTCAGCAGGTGGCCGGTCCACTGTCCCTCAGACCTCGTGGGGGGCCAGACTATATTTTGAAGGGGGGGGAAATGAACGAATTCCTATGCCCCACAAATAACCCAGAGATGCATTTTAAATAAAAGGACACGTTCTACTCATGTAAAAACACCAGGCAGGCCCCACAAATAACCCAGAGATGTATTTTAAATAAAATGACACGTTCTACTCATGTAAAAACAGGCTGATTCCTGGACTGTCTGTGGGCTGGATTTGGAAGGCGATTGGGCCAGATCTGGCTCCCAGGCCTTAGTTTCCCTAAAGTAAAGGGACCCCTGACCGTTAGGTCCACTCGCGGATGACTCTGGGGTTGTGGCGCTCATCTTCCTTTATTGGCCGAGGGAGCCAGCGTACAGCTTCTGGGTCATGTGGCCAGCATGACTAAGCCGCTTCTGGCGAAACCAGAGCAGCGCATGGAAACGCCGTTTACCTTCCCGCTGGAGCGGTAGCTATTTATGTACTTGCACTTTGACGTGCTTTTGAACTGCTAGGTTGGCAGGAGCAGGGACCGAGCAACGGAAGCTCACCCCGTCTCGGGGATTCAAACCGCCAACCTTCTGATTGGCAAGTCCTAGGCTCTATGGTTTAACCCACAGCGCCACCCGCATCCCTTAGTTTGCCTACCCGTGCGCTAAAGCTATTTTTGGTCATTTGCATACTATCCCTTGCTTTTTCCTGTAGGTCTACAGTCATCAGCAGGTTTAACATTCCCATTGAGTCAATCACCCATCTCCTACTACCCTCCAGAGAAAACCCACGCCCCACCCTCCCACTATATATATATATATATATATATATATATATATATATATATATATGTAGTTTTGTAGTAGTTTTATGCAGTCTTTATGTAGTTTTATGTAGTTGTATGTAGTTTTGTGGTAGTTTTATGTAGTTTTTCAATTTCATTGTTCCGCAAGGGACAATGACAATAAAGATATCGTAATCGTATCGTAATCGGTCTGGTGACTTCTGTTTCAGTGTATCTGAAGAAGTGTGCATGCACACGAAGGCTTATACCCAGAACAAACTTGGTCTCTAAGGTGCTACTGGACATTTTTTATTTTTTTATTTTGACTGAGTCAGACCAACATGGCTATCTATGTGAACCCAGTGCTGCAAAGTTGAGGGGGTGATTTTAGCTCAGCCCTATTCACACATCCGTCTTGAAACACTCTTCTTGTGTGCGTGTGAAAATGATGTGTGAAAGCGTGGAGGGGAAGAAAGAAAAAAAGAAAACTCAAAGTCAAGTAATTTATTGATAAGACTCAGCGATTTTTTGGCTTTTAATTGCAAATCTCATACAGCCAGTCAATTTCAACATTTTCTAAAATTGCAACTTCTCATTAGCACATTTCCTCAGTTTGCATTCATACACGTCACGGGGCATTTATTGGATAAAGTGCGAGTGATAAGACTTCATAGAGTACAAAAAACAACTGATGGAACCAGCAGGCCTTAAATCAGAAACATCACCTATGGATCACACGCCCGATCCCGATTGTCATTCTCCTCTCTGAAAACAATCTCAGTTTTACTAAGAAATGACAGCTTCCAAGTACCAAAAGCCCAAATCTTATGTCCCTAAAGAATGGGCGGAAACAGCGAAGGAAGTTTTGGCTAGAATAATAAACATTTGAGCCGCTCTTTTCATTTAAAAACAAACAAACCCCAAAGTAAACATCTGAAGGTATTTTTGGTCCCAATAAACAGATTAAATTGAAAGCCCTATTGATGTTATGGCTTATTTATTACGGGCAATATTCCCACCACACACACAAACACACCACCCTGAAATGCACAAGCTGGAATTAAATCTGTGGTTGATTTCTCCAGATGGAATTCCCTCCCATTTCAATGCAGAAGCACATTTTGCCAAGGCTCTCCAAAATGATCACCTTTTAAAAAAAATCAAAATCAAACCTTCCTTGCATATAGAAATCTAGCACGCAGAACATCAGAGAGATAGCCATTCTTGCTCATGAGGCTAGTTTTCTACAAGCAGGGAGTGTCTCTTATATGGGAAATGATCCCTCTACTGCCCTGGTTTTGCTGCCGTCTGAAATCAACAGCAGGCACGTTCCATATGGTTGCAGTATGCGACACCAAGGGCGCACAGGAAGATGGGAAGGTCTATCTAGATCAGTATTGTCAACACTGACTTGGCAGCTGCTCTCCAGGCAGGGATATTTCTCAGCCCTGCCTGGGAACTGAACCCGAGACCTTCCGCATGCAGAGAAGATGCTCTAACCACTGAGCCATACCACCGCTTGCTATGTTAACTGTAAGTGGTAATGGAAGTTCAATGTTTTTTGGAAGTCAAGTGCAAGCCACACAAGTTGGTGGGTGTCTCTGCACCTTGTAGTAGCGACTTACATAGTTCCAACTATGCACCGTGTGAAATACTTTCTTTCGCCTGGAACCTCTCTACATCCATCTTCATCGAATTGTCCCCAAGTTAAAAGAGAGGAGGAAAAACTTCACCCCATCCATTTTCTCCAGACTGTGCATTTTATACAAAAACTTTTCACCCCTCTCCCACACGGAGACTGCCAACAGGTCCTGCATATCCAGACCATTCTATATTCCCTTTATGAGACCCACCTCCCCCTTTTTGCTCAGGATTTCCCAGGAAATGGCGATGCTTATGTAGCCGGGCAGCTGAAATCCTGAACCAATTCTGCAACCTCTGGCAATCATGGACTCTCTGTCTAAATATTCACCTCTCGTTTTGTACAATTGCATTCTGGGTTTTTGCTACTCAACAGGTGCGACGGACATGAGCCACTAAAAGCTCCGCCGTTCTGCTACAGGAAATATGGCATTCTGGGATTTCAGTTGGCTTTGCTCGCACGTTTGCACCCATGAGGTCTAGAGCCTTGATCTCTTTTGGAAGAAAAAAACAGAAATCTAAATCAGAGTACGAGACTTTCCAGACTTATCGGCTTGCCACAAAATCACAACACAGATGCAAGTCCTGGGCAGAGAATTTGCCTGCCCCAACTTGTTCATGGAGGGAGCATCGAAGCAACAAATTCCTGGTGTTTCTTCCTGAGCATCCTTCAAGCGAGGCCTCGTCTCCTCCCTGCCTTTTCCCACCTTTGGGGACAGCACCCTCGGGGATATGGGAATTAAGAAATGAGCCCTTCGCCCAGGTTGGCAATATGTGGTTTTTTCCCCAGGCTGGGTACAAAGCCCAACCCCAGCCACGCATGTGCGCATGAGAGACAGATTTCTCTGTGTAAACATACAGCCCCGAGTGGGACTCCTTTATACTGCCCAGAGGCCCAGAGCTGGCAGTAAAATTACGCCCGGGACTTGTATTTGAAAACACTTCCCCACTTCTTGAAAAGGCACCGTTGTATAAAAATCAAAACAAAACTGAACGCGCTGGTCCCCTTTTAAAAGTGAAGGCATGCACAGTACATGATGCAGGTACAGATATAGATAAACGTATATGCTGCATATTGCGAGATCGGATGTACAGATGGCACGGAGGGAACCGTTCTTCTTTTAGATGTTAGTCAGGACGTTGCTGGTGAGCAACTGCACCTTGAGGGTCCCCGGAAGCTCGTTGACACGTTTGCTGCCTTTGTCCTCCAGGTGGAGGATGTGCATCGACAGAAGGTTGTTGGGGTCACCTGCAAGGCTCACCTGGCCCAGAAAGGTGTCGCTGATAAGGTTATGGTCCCAGACCTGGAGGGAAAGAAGCAAAGGTTGGTGGACCATCGGAGAAGGAAAGCTCCCACAGACCAGGGCTGCGTGCATCCGCTCGCATCCATGGTGGACCTAGCACACCTCGACCAACCAAACTCTAAAAAACTAAGCATCTGTTGGGTGTAGTGAAGGGTTAACCTTCTGTGCCTCGGAGCTGAGGGGAAGGGCTTACCAGGGAAGTAAGCCAGGATGTGACGTGAGCAGTTTGGAATGCTGTCTGAGTTCAGTGGAAATCGAAAGTGCAGTCTGCTAACTGCGTAGCCGAAGAGGGACGCAGAAACATGCAGTTGCATTCAGATGGAGTTTGATCTGTAAATACTTGTTTTTGGAACAATAAAGTGACTTTAGAAACAGAAGCAAAGTCTTGGAGAATCCTCTTTTCATCACACGCTGTTGTGCTATTCTGCTGATGATTTTACGACCTGCAGAGGCTCGCAAGAGGAGCGTGCTGGACGCCAGCAATAAAGCCATAAATCTATCGAAAGAGATTTATCGGAGCCAGGTCAATTCAAGAGCATCTAGCCCTCATGATTGAAGAGAAAAGCTACACATGGTTAAAGGTAAAGGTAAAGGGACCCCTGACCATTAGGTCCAGTCGTGGCCGACTCTGGGGCTGCGGCGCTCATCTCGCTTTATTGGCCGAGGGAGCCGGCGTACAGCTTCCGGGTCAAGTGGCCAGCATGACTAAGCCGCTTCTGGCGAACCAGAGCAGCGCACAGAAACGCCGTTTTCCTTCCTGCTGAAGCGGTACCTATTTATCTACTTGCACTTTGACGTGCTTTCGAACTGCTAGGTGGGCAGGAGCAGGGATCGAGCAACGGGAGCTCACCCCGTCGCAGGGATTCGAACCGCCAACCTTCCGATCGGCAAGTCCTAGGCTCTGTGGTTTAACCCACAGCGCCACCTGCGTCCCTGCACATGGTTAGGCTGCGATAAAAAGAACAGCCTTCTTAGTCCGCAGCGGAAGCTGAAAGAACTACAGTAGCCTAGGAAAGCAATGTGTTCGAGAAGGAAGAGGGTGGGGAGAGTGATGAAAATTAAAGGTTTTGGAAGCTGGATTCATTCTGTGGCTCATCGCCACTTCTGCGGAATCGTGCCACGGATGAACAGCCTTGGCTGCAGCTTCACGTGGATGTGCCTGCTATAGTACTATGATCCTTTGATAAAGGAAATCTCACCTGAATGACAATGGGCTGGCCGGGCTTCTTGCGGTAGAAGAGGCCTTTCACATCAAACTCTGGCGTCACAGTGCTTTTCACCACCGGTGAGCGGATCTTCTCGCCTTCACATTTAATGATCACGTAGGGGTCCGCGCCTGAATTAAAACGACGACAATGGTTGCTGAAGCCCCGAGTCCAGTTTGTCAGCAGCCCAAAGCTCCCCTGCTCTTTTGAAATGACTCTCCCCCTCTCCTAGCTGTCAACGTTTCCCTTTTTTCAAGGGAAATTCCCTTATTCCGAATAGGATTCCTCGCAAGAAAAGGGAAAGGTTGACAGCTGTGCCCCCTCTCCTCCTCCTCCCCCCCCTGCAGATTCTGGGCGTGTCGCGTGGGTGTGGTTGTAAATGGGGGTTGGATCGGGGCCCTGCACCTTCTTGCGAATCCTGGTTCTTCAGCCCGGAAGCCGAGACGACGTGGACTTGAGACACCATCTGCGGGTAGCCACACATCCCGCTCCAGCAGGTGTGGGGGGGCTCATCCAGGGTCAGCTCCCTACAGGGTGGATAAAAATCAATGATTTTTTAAAAAGAAAAATAAATAAAAATCGGATTTTTTAAAAAAATTAAATCAGATTTTTAAAATTTAAATCAGATTTTTAAAATAAAATCCTTTGGGGGGGGGGGGAAATCTTCCTAAAGATAGTTTTCTATTTAAGTTACATTATAGGCTATTCATCAGGAAATAAGGGTTTGTTTAAAGTTTTTCATGTGTTCCAAAACTCAGTCTAAGTATTTTTTTTCTGGGGGAAAAATCGTTTAACCACATCAGTTAACAAACATGGATACATGTGCTATAATTTTATTGTTTTAGTTAAATAAGTTGTTAAAATTGTTCTTAAGGAAATGGTTATTTTTCTCCTTCCAATCAAGCACAGCAGAAAAGTTGTCCAAATAGAAACAACAATTTCATAATTACCGTATTTTTCGCTCTATAAGACGCACCAGACCACAAGACGCACCTAGTTTTTGGAGGAGGAAAACAAGGAAAAATATATTCTGAATCTCAGAAGCCAGAACAACAAGAGGGATTGCTGCACAGCGAAAGCAATGATCCCTCTTGCTGTTCTGGCTTCTGGGATAGCTGCGCAGCCTGCCTTCGCTCCATAAGACGCACACACATTTCCCCTTACTTTTTAGGAGGGAAAAAGTGAGTCTTATAGAGCAAAAAATACGGTACCTGTCTTTGTGTTTCTAATAGCATAACCAAATCAGTAATTTTTGATAAAACCGTAAAAACTACTCTTTGGAAAATTTATTCTTCCAAAAATGAAACCTTCATCTGGTTGTAAATATTAAGATTATAGCAGCAAGAATGGGTCTTTCTATAAAAAAAATATGATTTAAATCAAGTCTTATTGACTAGTGATTTAAATCAAGTCTGAAAATTTATTATTCCAAAAACGAAACCTTCATCTGGTTGTAAATATTAAGATTATATAAAAAAAGATTTAAATCAAGTCTTACTGACTAGTGATTTAAATTGATTTGATTTAAATCCACTTTCTGTAAAAATAATAATAATTAAATCAAGTCTTATTGACTGGTGATTTAAATCAAGTCATACTGACTAGTGATTTAAATCAAATGCATCCATGGAACTGGCGGAAATGACTGGCAGAATTCGAGACCAGGGAGAGGAGTCGGTGGAAGAAGACTGGAAAAAGTTTAAAGATTATTTACAGAAATACTGTAAAATTAATGAATGTTAGAACAAAGTTGGAATGAAGTTATGTGGCTTTAGTAGAAATGTTATAAGGATTTAAGTATAAATAGATTAATGGAACTTTAAAGGTAAAATAAGGTTAGAATGTGTTATATATAATTATATATAATTATATATAATTATATATAATTGTAAGATAGATAACAGAGGAAGATGGAAAGGAATTGCTGAAACATTTGACAGAAGTGGAATACAAAAAGGGAGGTGTGAGGAGGTCGGTGAAATAAGTGAATGAAAGATAAGATATTGAAATTGTTTGAGTGTTTTAAATTGGTTTTGTTTGGTTTTGTTAGTTTAATGTGTTTAGTGTTATGTAGTGTCTTTATATTGTATTGTTCTTTTTTTGTTTTTGTTTGGTTTTGTAGTGTTTAAATTGTTCAAAAAGCAATAAACATTATTTAAAAAATAATAATAATAAATCAAATGCATCCTGGTTCCCTGGAAAGAGGAAGGAGGGGGAAGACACCTGACAGATGTCAGTGACTTTGCCCCAGAACTCCAAGAATCCTCTATTATCAGAGTCCCACTAAGTGCTGGGTGGGCAGGCGGACAGGTGCAAATATGGTCCCAGCCAGGATCAAATGGCTACAGGAATCCTCCGCTCCATCGAGAGCAGCTTACTGGCAATCGGAAGGCACATCTGTGAACACCCTGAGGAGGAACTCTCCCACGTGGCCGGCCTCGAAGGTGGTGGGGATGATGACGTAGCGCCCTTCCTTCAGGTCTGTCCTCAGGAAGACAATGCGGGAATTGATGTAGATGGAGCTGGCAACCTTGGGCTGCAGCGTGTGCATCCGGTAAGTCCGATTCAGCTCCACCTGGGCAGAATAAAGCACAGGAAAGAAAAGAAGAAGAAGAGAGTGTGAAACTACGGAACTCACTGCCACATGAGGCAACCCAGGTGGCTTTGAAAGAGGACCTTTTATCTACCAATCAGCAGATAAGGTTAAAGAAGAATGGGAATGTCATAAAAATTATTTGATGGAATTTGGTCCCAATAATAACACTTGTCTGTGTCTATATTCATTTCACAGACAGAAAAATAATTTCATAGCCCAAGGTGGGGACGAATAATGAAACATAGATTAAAAACAGTAATACTCTAGTTGACGTGAAACAGCAAAGTGTAGACGGAAGTCAACAAATCAACAAATCTGAATATATTGAACACTGCTTACTGTCGATTGATATTTTTATTTTTTAAATAGTTTTTTGGTTTTGCTGTTTGTTTGTTTTTCCTTTCCTTATCTCTCTCCCTATCTTTTGATGTTTATTCTTTGTGATGTTATTATGTTTTTATATATACAGTGGTACCTCGGGTTAAGAACTTAATTCGTTCCGGAGGTCTGTTCTTAACCTGAAACTGTTCTTAACCTGAAGCACCACTTTAGCTAATGGGGCCTCCCGCTGCCGCAGCGCCACCAGAGCACAATTTCTGTTCTCATCCTGAAGCAAAGTTCTTAACCTGAAGCAGTATTTCTGGCTTAGTGGAGTGTGTAACCTGAAGCATATGGAACCTGAAGCGTATGTAACCCAAGGTACCACTGTAATATGGAACACCCTTCCACCTGATGTCAAAGAGAAAAACAACTACCAGACTTCCAGAAGACATCTGAAGGCAGCCCTGTTTAGGGAAGCTTTTAATGTTTAATAGACTATTGTATTTTAATTTTTTGTTGGAAGCCGCCCAGAGTGGCTGGGGAAACCCAGCCAGATGGGCAGGGTATTAATAATAATAATAATAATAATAATAATAATAATAATAATAATAATACATATTTATATAGTTATCATAGATTTCTTTTATTATGTACACTGTAACAATTATTTCAGTCTAAGAATATCCAATGTAAAATAAATCCATCTTTTTGATGTTCTTCTTCTTCTTTTTTTACTAACGGTGAGAAGCAACAAGCAGAAACAGGCCAGCGGTTCACACAAACACACCCTGCTGACCTTATAGATGTCGAATCCGATAGCCAGGTTCTCCCCCTTTCCCTCCTTCCGATTGGTCTGTTTCGGCTTCTGTTGGATGCAAATGAGCACTTCGTCTTCTGTTTTCTTCACGTCAAAAACGTACTGGGCGGGAAAGAAAAGCAATGGAATATGAGACGGGTTTAATTTTGAGAGGGGGGCAGTTGGTTGGCAACCTCCAAGCCAGGGGCTCCAGCGCCCACCGTTCCCTGGCGCGCCTTCTTGGCTAAGAGTAAAGGTAAAGGTAAAGGGACCCCTGACCATTAGGTCCACTCGCGGCCGACTCTGGGGTTGCGGCGCTCATCTCGCTTTATTGGCTGAGGGAGCCGGCGTACAGCTTCCGGATCATGTGGCCAGCATGACTAAGCCGCTTCTGGTGAACAAGAGCAGCACACGGAAACGCCGTTTACCTTCCCACCAGAGTGGTACCTATTTATCTACTTGCACTTTGACGTGCTTTCAAACTGCTAGGTTGGCAGGAGCAGGGACCAAGCAACGGGAGCTCACCCCGTCGCGGGGATTCAAACCGCTGACCTTCTGATCGGCAAGTCCTAGGCTCTGTGGTTTAACCCACAGCGCCACCCGCACTTGGCTAAGAGGCTGAGCTACAAATCGGGGAATTCCCGGTTCAACGGAGGTCTCAGGCCGTTTCCCTGTCTCTACCCAGCCTGACCTCCGGAAAGGGTTGTAGTTCAGTGGCATAGCCTTCGCTTGGCATGCAGAAGGTGCCAGATTCAATACTTGGGTTCTCTAGGCATGGCTGGCATAGATCTCCGGCCTGAAACCCTGGAGAGAGCTGCTGCCAGTCTGTGTGGGTAACGCTGAGCTAATTGGGCCAATGGTCTGATTCTGTATAAGGCAACTTCCTACGTTCTCACGTTCCTTGCTTAAGCTGGCCCCAGGCTCTCAGTCCCAAGCATAGGCAAACTCGGCCTGCCAGACGTTTTGGGACTACAACTCCCATCATCCCTAGCTAACAAGGATGATGGGAATTGTAGTCCCAAAACATCTGGATGGCTGAGTTTGCCTATGCCTGCCCTGTACTTTCTAATAAGCTGAGAGCTGTTAGGAGACTCCTGTTTCTCTCCCAGATTTGCGATTCCTAGGGTAGTTTCACAGCCAATCCGCCCTCTCAGCACCCTTCAATCAATCAATCAGTTTATTACGGTCATAGACCGGCGGTCTAAAAATAGCTAAAATACAAAATTATAAAAGCAAAATACAATCAATATAAAAGCAAGCCAGAATTAGAGCAGGGAGATAAGAATTGGTGACCAGCAGGTTAAAACAACTAGAATTACAAAATAAAATAAAAATATAGATTACTACATAATAATGTACCCATGTGACTTCCCTCTCATCATCTCTTAGTCTTAGAGTTGTTGTTTACATTGCATCTTACATAGCTCATCCTTAATGTTCTTAATACGGTTAATTTTTTCCAGATTTTCCTCTACAAACTTAATCTATACAGATTGAGGTTGAATCCTGACAAGAAAGAAGTACTGTTCTTGGGGAAAGGAGGCGGGTGGGTGTGGAGGACTCCCTGGTCCTGAATGGGGTAACTGTGCCCCTGAAGCACCAGGTGTGCAGCCTGGGAGTCATTTTGGACTCACAGCTGTCCATGGAGGCACAGGTCAATTCTGTGTCCAGGGCAGCTGTTTATTAGCTCCATCTGGTACACAGGCTGAGACCCTACCTGCCTGCAGACTGTCTCGCCAGAGTGGTGCATGCTCTGGTTATCTCTCGCTGGGACTACTGCAATGCGCCCTATGTGGGGCTACCTTGAAGGTGACCCAGAAACTACAACTAATCCAGAATGCAGCAGCTAGACTGGTGACTGGGAGCGGCCGCCGAGACCATAAAACACCGGTCTTGAAAGACCTACACTGTCTCCCAGTACGTTTCCGAGCACAATTCAAAGTGTTGGTGCTGACCTTTAAAGCCCTAAACTGCCTCAGTCCAGTATACCTGAAGGAGCGTCTCCATCCCCATCGTTCTGCCCGGACACTGAGGTCCAGCTCCGAGGGCCTTCTGGCGGTTCCCTCACTGCGAGAGGCCAAGTTACAGGGAACCAGGCAGAGGGCCTTCTCGGTAGTAGCGCCCGCCCTGTGGAACGCCCTCCCATCAGATGTCAAAGAGAAAAACAACTCCCAAACTTTCAGAAGACATCTGAAGGCAGCCCTGTTTAGGAAAGCTTTCAATGTTGAATAGGTTATTGTATTTGTGGGATGTAAACACAGGAGCGGTCAATAACAACATTCCTAGAGTGTACATGTTAGAACACAGGGAGGGATGTCTGTATAGCAAGCAGGTAAACTTCCTGGGGACGGACTTCCTCCGCATGTGACCAGAGGTGGGTGTGGCCTCACCTGTGCAGGTAAATGATAAAAGCACAGGGCAGGCAGCCATCTCTCTCTCTCTGCCATCTTCCTTCGATGAGGAAACATCTAAGGATGCTCTCTTGGCTCTCAGCCAAGAGAGGAGATAAGGATTATCTTGCTACAAGATAGATTCTAAGTTTATGTAACTTTTTTTAAAGCTGCCTGCCTTCTGGGATCACATTGTGAACAGAACGTGAGTAAACTCTTTTATGCTTTTATGAAGACTGTGTTGTGTCTTGTATTTTAAGAGGGAACAAAAGGGGAAATTACCAGAGTAATTATTATGGAGGTTCTAGCGAACCTGTGCAGACGTTACTGTTGCGAACTTAAAGGGGAATGTCATAAACTCAGCTGATATTTTGGGAACTTGTTAGCACAAGTTGGATTAGGACATAATCTCACAATGTATCCTCTCCTGCACCCCTGAACATTCCCACAGTATTTTAGTGTTTTGTTGGAAGCCGCCCAGAGTGGCTAGGGAAACCCAGCAAGATGGGCGGGGTATAAATTAGAATTAGAATTAGAATTATTATTATTACTATTATATTATTACATACCAATGTGAGCTGCGGAGAATCCTGCTGCCTTCTTTGCCCTTTGCAACCTGAGTCGTTGCAGACAGCGGAAGGTAGTCTCAGTGGCAGAGACAAGAATTTCCCCCCTTAGGAACACCTTGCTCCCCCTCTCACCTGCCACTCACTGCCGCCTCACCTGTGGGTTCTGCAGGAAGGTGTCCCTGTTGTTGACGCAGCCCCCACAGCGGTTCTTCAAGGGGTCTTCGTGCTTCGTCCAGGCCCCCCGCAAGACCACCTCTTCCCAGGTCTTATGGATGCTCAGGTACGACGTGTTGATGAGGCGGCACTTGATGATGTCGGTGAAGTACCTGCAGAAGTCTTCGAACGTCATCCTGCGGTGGGGAAGAGTTCGAATCTCGACTCAGGACCGCAATACCTCAAGCACAGCCTCTTCCCATAGGAACCTACCCGGACCCTGAGATCATCTTCCGAGGCCCTCCTTCGTGTGCCTCCTCCTCGAGAGGTCCAAGAGGGTGGCAACACAAGAACGGGGCCTTATCTGCAGTGGCTCCCCGTCTGTGGAATGCTCTCCCCAGGGAAGTTCGCCTGGCACCTCCATTATACGCCTTTAGGCACCAGGCAAAAACATTCCTTTTTAACCAGGCCTTTGGTTGATTTGATTGACATCGTATGCCCTTTCAAAATTTAGGGTGTGTGTTTTTTTGGGGGGGCTATTGGGTTGTTGTTTTTATTTTCATTAGGTATTTTGTGGTTTTATATCTTGATTTTATTCCGTGAACTGCCCTGAGACCCCCGGGTATAGGGCAGTATATAAATTCAATCAATAATAAGTAAGTAAGTAAAGAGTTCGAATCTCGACTCAAAGCCTGGCCAGGTTAAACGGGCCTTGTATCCCTTACTTCTGGTGTGGCGCCACCTTTAAGATACTTCAGCTAGCTGAATCTGACCCAGAAACACTATCTGAGGACGATTGCATGAGAGTCTTCATCTTGAGGTCGTGGGTTCGAGCCCCAGCATGGGCAAAAAATTCCTACATTGCAGGGGGTTGGACTAGATGACCCTCGTGGTCCCCTCCAACTCTACAATTCTATGATTTTGTGACCTGCAAAATGGCTATTGATGGCTAGAAGCCACAATAGCTCTGCACTGCTTCCACAGCTGGAGGAAGCAATGCTTCTGTATACAGTAGTACCTTGGCTCCCAAATGCCTTGGTTCTCAAACACCGAAAACCCAGAATTTAGTGTTTCAGTTTTCAAACGTTTTTCGGAAGCCGAACATCCGATGCGGCTGTCAGCAATTGTTTCCGGGGCGCCTGCACCAATCAGAAGCTGCGCCTTGGTTTTCGAACATTTCGGAAGTCAAACGGACTTCCGGAACGGATTACGTTTGGAGCTTTGTTTTTGCTATTTATTTTGCGTTTTTGTTTTTGAGGCATTTTCGGTTAATTTGTTTTTGTGACTGTTTGGAGCCCAGTTCAGCTACTGATTGATTGATTATGTGACTACAGAAATGGATAAAAGCCCCCCATCCAAACAACGACTATCATCAGTGAGGGTAGGAAAAATACTGAATTTTAGTTTTTATCATCTACAACACTGTCTTATTTATCTTATAGCACAGTACGTTGATTATTGCTTTCATTTTATGGATCAGTGGTCTAGTTAGATAGTAAAATTCATGTGAAATTGCTGTTTTAGGGGTTATTTTCAAAAGTCTGGAATGGATTGATCCGTTTTGCATTACTTTCTATGGGAAAGCGTGCCTTGGTTTTGGAACGCTTTGGTTTTGGAACGGACTTCCAGAACGGATTAAGTTTGAGAACCAAGGTACCACTGTACCCGTTGCTGGAAATCACAGAGCCCTCCTGCACTCAGGTAAGCTTTTTATAGGCATCTGGTTGGCTACTGTGACCGAGTCTAGCCCTCTAACCACTGCTCCGCGCTGTCCTATTTTGCGAGAGGGAAACCTCCCTCTATCCACTTTCTTGACAATGTACATCATTTTTGTACATTTCCGTCACATCTCCCTTTAATCATCCTCCCCCCGCAACCTAAATTAAAAAGCCCCGACTTTTTAACTTCTTAACTTTTTAAGAATGGAGTGGAAGTAATTTGAAGACTATATGTCAAAGTATTGTGCGAAAAACTGTTGGTTAAAGCAGAGTTCCGTGCCCAGCGGAAGGATGAGGAGTACGTGCTGCATACTCTTGGTTGCTTTATTTACAGTTCAAAGCAGTTATATTACAGAAAGACATCTTGCCTCTGCCGGAGCAGAGGAGCATCCTCTCTCCTCGACAGCTTGGAGAGAAAACAACACAGTGAAAAACAGGAAACCAGTGTACGTCACATCCAGTCTCCCTTTCCCGTGAGAAACTCCAACAGTACAGTACAGACTGTGGAATGTAAACACCTGTCTCGTGACAAGCCCTTTCGCTGCACAGTGAAGGAAAACAGAAACCAACATCCTCCCCCTTTCTGTGAACATCACTGGGCAGCGTGTTCGTACAATATCAGTACAAACCCAACTTCTGCACATAGGTACAGTGTTGATCCCTTGATACAATCTTGGATAATACATCAGCAGGAATTTTATTACCTGGCATATAGGACACCGTTACGAGTCCCTTCTGAATACATTCCTTAGCATGCTGCAATTTTAATTGCAAGTGCTTCGTGCTTTGCTTACAACCTTCAGACTTCAGCAAAGCCAAACATGCTTTGTTGTCCTGGTAAACCTGGATTGGACATTTGACAGGAATTTTCATATCTTTGCACAATTGTATCAACCATTCACAATCCTTAAGTGAATAAGACAGTGCATTCAGTTCAGCTTCACAAGTACTTAAGCTAACTGTTGTTTGCTTCTTGCATGACCAATCAAACAGACCCTGATTGTACATGTAGCAAACTCCAGACGTACTTTTCCTGTCTTCAGTGTCACTTCCAAAACTTGCATCTGCAAATATCTCAAGACCACCAGACTTCTGATTGTTAAATCTCAGTCTGTAATGCATAGTGCCTTTCAAATACCGCGCTATGCGTTTCAGAGCTTTCCAATCCTTGACACTAGGATTGTTGACTTGTCTGCTTAGCAAATTACAGCTAACAGCAATGTCTGGTCTTGAACATCTGGCAATGAAGTTTAGCTTGCCTAGCACACTTCTGTACAGTGTAGAGTCAGAAAATGCTTCTCCAGTGTCATCTACCTGATAACCTGTTGTCATCGGTGTGTCTACAGGGTTAGCATCCATCAGGTTTAGTTTGCTTAACACATCAGCAATTTTCCGTGACTGGTGTACTAGAATGTTACCATCTTGATCTCTTTCTATTTCCAGAGATAGGTAGTTGTTTACCTCACCAAGATCTTTCATGTCAAAGTGCTCTTTCAGTTGAGCTAGGGCGTTATTGTACATTGCGACATCTTTCCAAAAGAATAATAAATCATCAACATAAAACAAACAGTACAGTTTCTTTTGCCCCTCCTCTTTGACAAATACACATGGATCAGCTTTCCCTTGCTGAAAACCTAGAGAAAACAATACTTCAGTGAGTTTTGTGTGCCAACACCGTGCACTTTGTTTGAGACCATAAAGGGATTTCTTCAGAGCACAAACAAATCCCTGTTTTACCTGTACGCCATCAGGTGGAAGCATATAAAGTGATTCATCCAGAGATCCGTACAGAAAAGCTGTATTAATATCATGGTGACTAATGTGTAGATTTTCCTCTGCAGCTAGCTTGAGCATAAGCCTAATGCTTTCATACCTCACTGTGGGTGAGTAGGTCTCGTGATAGTCTTCACCTGGTACTTGTGCAAAACCTCTGGCTACCAATCTGGCTTTGTGTCTGACTATCTTGCCATTTTGATCAGTCTTCGCTTTGAAGACCCATTTGCTTCCAAGCAGTTTCATTCCTGGAACTACTGGAACTAGCTCCCATGTTTTGTTCCTTTCCAAGGAATCAAGCTCAGCCTTCATGGCATTTAACCATGGTTCAGCTTCCTTTGAATCCAAACCCTGGATTTCTTGGAAACTTGAAGGTTCAAATACCTTCTTGGAGCTTTTAACAGCTGTTACTGCTATCGTAGCAAATTCATCAGCAAATCTCTTTGGAGGTTTGCCTTTTGTGGCTCTCTGTGACCTACGAATTAGCCTTAAGTCTTCAACACTCTCCTCTTCCTTCTTAGGAGAAAAGCGACCTATTGTGAACAATGGTTCTTCCAATTCTTGATCAGAGCTTTCAGAGGGTCGCATAGAGGCTTTCGCACTCTTGAAATCCTCTGAATCACCCGATTCAGTTTCAGATTCAGACTCAGAACCTTCATCAGTGGGTGTGGGTTGTTGTGGTTGCTTCTGACTATCCTCAGTCTCATCACTGTCATCAGGATAACATTGGAAAATTCCCACATTCTCCCCCCACTTTGCATTGTATTCAACACTTCTCGTGAGCTTAATTGTCTTAGAGTCAGTCATCATTATTCTGTAAGACCCTTTCTGATAACCTAGAAAGATACCATGCAATCCACGCTTGTCTAACTTTGAATTTTGTGGTGAATGAACCCACATGTCAGAACCAAAAATTTTCATGTGTTTGATGTATGGCTTCTTGCCAAACATCTTCTCATAGGGGGTACAACCAATCGCTGAAGATAACCTGCGATTGTAACTGTAAACAAAACACGAGAGAGATTCGGCCCAATAACTCTCTGGAAGATTGGCATCATGCAGCAAGGTTTTTAACCCTTGAAGCAATGTCTGATTTGCCCGTTCCGCAAGTCCATTCTGCCATGGCGAGCGAGGACTAGACAAATCGTGTTGAATTCCTTTCTCAGTCAGAAAAGCTTCAAACTGCTGAGAAGTGAATTCTCCCCCGCGATCACTGAAAAGAGTCTTTATCTTCTTACCATGCACATTTTCCAACCAAGCACAGAATTCCTTGAACCTAGGAAAAGCCTCTGATTTCTGCTTGAGATTGTACACAAAAATATATCTAGAAAATGCGTCAATGAGAACCATGAAGTACCTATTTCCACCCAAAGAGGGCGCTAGTGGTCCAACCAAATCAGCATGAATAATCTGGTATGGTTCCGTAGCTTGCCTACTAGACACCTTACCTTTCGCAGCCATTTTCACCTTGTTTGCTGCGCATGCTTTGCACTTCATGTGGTACCTGCAGGGTCTAATAGTCATACCTTCAACCAAGGCAGGCATTTTAGATACTGCCTCAAAATGCAAATGACCAAATTTTCGATGAAAATCATGAATACATCCTGCATGCAAACTTTTGTTAGAACCTGCAATGCAACAAGTGTCATCCTGCACAACATCATCATAATACAAAACAAACAAACGATCAACATATTCAGCATGCAATTCATAGTCATTTTTCTTTGTGATGATGCACTTCTTGTTCTTGAAGGAAACGTCAATGTTCCGCTCATTCAGTTGTCCAACGCTGAGCAGATTATGTTTGGCGTCTGGCACGTAAAGGACATTCTGTATCGATAAGTCCAAACTGTGAAGAACAACAGTTCCGTAGCCTTTACTGGGAATAGTGTGGTCATCCGCCTGGTGAATCGCACCTTCCTGCGGTGTAAAAGACACAAAAAGTCTCTTATCGTTGCACATGTGGTGGGTCGCCGCCGAATCAACAACGAAGAAAGATCTAGACGTCTTCTGGACCTCTGCAACCTTTGGAGTGAAGCGTGAAACCATAGCCTTGTGCTGCGTTGTCCTAGACACCGGACCTTTGCCTTTGCCTCGGCCTTTTCCACGCGATGAGCTTTCGCTGCGCTGCTCTGTCTTGGCCCTGGGATATCTGCATTCCCTCTTCATATGGCCTAGACGTCCACACGAGTAGCATTTCACTGCCTTCAAAGCTTTGGCGCCATCTGGTGGTTCCACTGCACTATGGGATGACGTCTGTGAAGACTCCCCCTTGCCCATGCAGCTAGCACCCCGGCGATCTGCTTCATTTAACACCACGGCAGTAACAAAGTCCACTGTTAGCTGAGCTGTTGGCTGCACAGCAATCTGGGTTGCAACAGACTCCCAACCTGAACCCAAAGATTGTAGTATCATGAAAGAATACACAGCCTCTGGAAAGTTGAGTCCTCTCTGTTGCAGCTCATGTCTCAGATTTTGCATCTCCATCAGATGTAAACGCACATCTCCACCTTCAGCAAGAGCCATATTATGCAGCTTGTTAAAGTAAAACATAGTAGATCCAGCTTCTGTCCTTAAGTGAGCCTCTCTCAAAGAATCCCAAATTTCTCTGGCTGAGGTCTTATCACGCAATAGACAGAGCTCTTCTGGGGATACTATCAATGTAAGTGTTCCCCGTGCTTTGGAATCCTTAACTTTCCATGCATCTGTAACTGGAGCTGGGGGGGTTTCTGTAATGACCTCAAACAAACCCTCTTTCCGCAGAATTGCCTCTGCATACAAAACCCAGTCGGCATAATTTTTCTTGTTGAGCTTAGGAATCCCACAAGCATCCTGAAGGGCCATCATGACTCTGGCATTAGCCTTCAGCGTCATATATGCTGCTTTAAATCTTGCTGCGTCACTGCTGCACCTGCTTTATTCCAAAAGCGCACTTAAAAGTTACTTTCGATTTCCCCAGCATAGTAACTTGAGCCTGGGAGCCATTTTCCTATTCCCGGCAAAACGGCTTTAACAGTTCAAAGTCCAGCCATAAAGCCATTAACTAGAAGCTGGCAGGCTGCCCGGAGCAGTAGCAACATACCTCATCAATCATGTTTATGCGCAGAGCAGATTCCAATCCGATCTGTCCCTCTGCATTCCGATCCTTTGCCGGCACTCCGATTCGACTTCTGGGCCCATAACCACGTGTTGGTTAAAGCAGAGTTCCGTGCCCAGCGGAAGGATGAGGAGTACGTGCTGCATACTCTTGGTTGCTTTATTTACAGTTCAAAGCAGTTATATTACAGAAAGACATCTTGCCTCTGCCGGAGCAGAGGAGCATCCTCTCTCCTCGACAGCTTGGAGAGAAAACAACACAGTGAAAAACAGGAAACCAGTGTACGTCACATCCAGTCTCCCTTTCCCGTGAGAAACTCCAACAGTACAGTACAGACTGTGGAATGTAAACACCTGTCTCGTGACAAGCCCTTTCGCTGCACAGTGAAGGAAAACAGAAACCAACAAAAACAACATGCTAATAGGCTTAGAATAAAAAAATGTTAGCAGTAACAAAACCCATAAAGAAAGAAGGAAAAATCAGAATTTAACAAAAATAATTTATTATGGAATGCAAGGGGAAAAGGTGGAAAGAAATATAAAGAAGTCAAATTGCTGTGGAGGAAAGTAGAGAGTTGGAGGTGGGATTTATAATTTAGTGTATAATTACGTAGCTGTTGTGATTTAGATATTATATTTTATGTGAGGGAATCATTGGGGATTTTGGTTATTATGTATATATGTTAAGTTTCAATAAAGACCTTTGGAAAAGAAATTTAAAAATTAAAAAGCCCGTTTCTGCGTCAAAACCCAGCACCCCCGTAACAAACTTAAATCTGGGATTGGCAGCTTTTGTACTGAGGAAAAGACCTGATAGTTGCGCTGGGCTATGATGAGAGAGATAAAGAATCATCCGCTTTTGCTTCATACGCACAACTCACCAAAACTCCCCATCGTCTTGGACAGTCATTCCCAGTTTTTCTCTTTCGCTGTTGCTGACTTTCTGCCATTCCTCCGAGCTGTGGAAACGACAAGAGGACGCATGAGGGGAAACACAGAAATCATATTAACCATGGTTACATATTTAGAAATCATATTAACAATGGTTACATATTTAGAAATCATATTAACCATGGTTACATACAGTGGTGCCATGCAAGACGAAAAGAATCCGTTCCGCGAGTCTCTTTGTCTTGCGGTTTTTTTCGTCTTGCGAAGCAAGCCCATTAGCGGATTAGCGGATTAGCGCTATTAACGGCTTAGCGGGCTTAGCGGATCAGCTGATAAGCGGCTTAGCAGAGCCCATAGAGAAATTCGTCCTGCGAAGCACCTCCAAAACGGAAAATCCTTTCGTCTAGCGGGTTTTCCGTCTTGCGAGGCATCCGTCTTGCGGGGCACCACTGTATTTAGAAATCATATTAACCATGGTTACATATTTAGAAATCATATTAACCATGGTTACATCTTTAGGTACCAGGCGAAAATGTTTCTTGTCGTGATTAAATGGGCACAAGATGTAGGTCACAACGCTATGGTGGAAGATTGGGAAAAAGTATGGAAAACTGATTTAAAATTTACAGATTGTTCCTATAGAAGGAGAATTACATGAAGATGATGTACAGATGGTACACAACACCAGGGCAGTTAGGGAAAATGTACAAGACTAGTTGAAATATATGTTGGAAGTGTAAGGAAAAGGAGGGGACATTTTATCATATGTGGTGGGATTGTAAGGTAATTAAAAAAATTTGGGAAATGATATACAACGAATTGAAGAAAATGTTCCATTTAACATTTGTTTAAAAAACCTGAAACATTTTTATTAGGGATTGTAGGGAATGATCTGCCAAAAAAGCTGAAAAACATCTTCATGTATGCGACAACGGCCACGAGAGTTTTAATAGCACAAGGATGGAAGACTGAAGAAACCCCAACTAAAGAATCATGGCAAGAAAAATTGATGGACTATGCAGAACTGGCAAAACTGACATATAAGCTACGGGACAAGGATAACTGTGACTTTAAAGAAGAATGGGAACCCTTTACAAAGTATTTGAAGACGCAACAAAGCAAACTGGACTCCTTGGCTGGCTTTGAATAAACATTCACAAACTTCTTATTGATAATAATCAGCTAAATAGTTTCAGGATCTATACAACTGTGTAACATGCAGAAAATAGCATTATTGGAGAAACCAAAGACTGGAACTGAGGGAAGTTGCGGGGTGGGGGTGGGTGGGTTCTGTGGGGGGAGGGAGGAAAAATGGGGGGGAAATAAGGATGATATGTTTCTGGAGAATACGTTTTGTTTTAATTTTGAATAAAAAAGTTATTAAAAAAATAGAAAAGAAAATGTTTCTTGTCAACCAGCCCTGTGGCTGATTAACATTCATTGTCCTTTTTCTTTTCAATTTTTTTTTACCAACAACCAAAACACAAACAGTGAAAACAAACAGTGAAAACCTGCAGGCGGCTGATACATTGAGTATACATAATCAATAATAACATATTCAAATCAACCATATGTACAATTCTATATACCTTAACACTCCTCCCTCCATAAGGTTTATTTAACTTTCAACATTTTAATTGCCCCAAATTGTTAAAGCCTGCCCGAATAATTCAGTATCTTCTCAAACCAATCCTCCTCCTTCTCACTGACCTTAAACCCTTTCATTTTATGTATCTTCGCAGTTAGATTCTAAGATTATAATATTTTTCAATTTTTCCCTCTGTTGGTTGATGCCTAGCTCTTCTGCATTTTTCCAATTACTCGCTATAACCTGTCTGGCTGCAATTATCATCAATTTTAACATTCATTGTCCTTTTAAATGTTTTTTTGGGGGGGAGTATGGGGTTTGGTTTGGTTATTGTTATGCATTTGGCCTTTTTATTTGGTGCATTTATGCGGAGAACTGTCCTAAGATCTTCGGATGAAGGGCAATATACAAATTTAAGTAAGTAAGTAGTTATGGGTTGTTTTTCTCATACATATTACTGTTTTTTCCCATGTATAAGACTATATTTCCCCCCAATTTTTTAAAGTTTAAAATTGGGGGTTGTCTTATACACGGAATGTTGCAATGAAATATATAAACAAATTTATTTCTTAATTTTGGGCTCAAAAAATAGGGGGCGTCTTATACATGGATGGGGTCGTCTTATACACGAAAAAATACGGTACATGTAATTTTTTATTGATTTCAATGAAACAATGGCTGGGTGTGTGTGTAGGTGTGGAAACAGCTTATATCTATAGTATTTATAATGTCTGAGGAACAATGAAGTTGGGGTCTGGGACCACCAGCAGTCCACAACATGCTTCCAGGGGGGCAGTGAGACCACAATGAAAAATATAATATGATGGGATGCCTCTCTCATGTCCAGAGGAGGGCAACCAAAATGGTCAAAGGCCTGGAAACGATGCCTTATGAGGAACGGCTAAGGGAGCTGGGCATGTTTAGCCTGGAGAAGAGGAGGTTAAGGGGTGATATGATAGCCATGTTCAAATATATAAAAGGATGTCACATAGAGGAGGGAGAAAGGTTGTTTTCTGCTGCTCCAGAGAAGCGGACACGGAGCAATGGATCCAAACTACAAGAAAGAAGATTCCACCTAAACATTAGGAAGAACTTCCTGACAGTAAGAGCCGTTCGACAGTGGAATTTGCTGCCAAGGAGTGTGGCGGAGTCTCCTTCTTTGGAGGTCTTTAAGCAGAGGCTTGACAACCATATGTCAGGAGTGCTCTGATGGTGTTTCCTGCTTGGCAGGGGGTTGGACTCGATGGCCCTTGTGGTCTCTTCCAACTCTATGATTCTATGATTCTCTCTCTCTCTCTCTCTCTCTCTCCTTCCACACAGCGAAATAAATGCCAGCGAGAGAAAAAAACAGCCCAGCATCATTTCTTCCCTGACAGGCTAGTCTTCTATGTGCGGGGAGGTCAATTTTTATTAATTTTTTTTTGTACGGAAGGACAGTGTGCTGCCATCTGAACTGGTTTGTCCCTCTGAGAAAGATTTATTGCTCAGAGAAATAAAGTCCAGCAGGCTTCCCTGCGCGTAGCCCGCATTCCAGACCACAAAGCAAAGCAGAGTAAACACACAGCGTTCAGGAGCCGGGCTTTCTGTCTCTGTGCATCGGTGTGCATAAATCAGGCTCTCAGGCAGTGTTACTAAACTAAAAGCAGTTTATTTACAGCGTAGCTTAACCATTATCTAGTAACGCACAGAACATCGCACAAACGTGTCTGTACATAGTTGTATATATAAGGGCTGCTGGTCCCTTATTTTCAAATCTGTAAGTTGACAGCTATGCTTCAAACCACCACAGAACTCCCCATGACGCTGGAAGCTCAATGGTTTAATGAACCCATCACCCAGGTTATTGAGGCTTGCACCGTATTTCAGCCATATCAAACCTGAATGGATATCAAACCTGACACACATACTGGAATCATATGTCTAGATGCTGGGTTCTGGCCTTAAAACTGCCCAGACTCTGCCAGCTTCAAAGTTGATTGTCTTCCCAAACAGTGATGGGCTCAAGAAGCTTTGTGAAAAAGATTGATTGAAATGTTGTTTGAAAGAAAGGTTAAGATTAAGAGTGGTAAAGTGCAATATAAATCTAAGAAATGTGAGATGTAGTGAGATTACGGAGAATTGTCAGATAGGCTGGTAGAAGTCCAAAAGATGTTGATGTACAAAGCAAATGTTAAATTTGGACAAAATATTTATTGGAAATTGAATAAAAATTATTTATTTATTTTTTAAAAAAAACCAGTGATGGGCAAGTTACAACCCCCACAGATTGGGGATTGCACCAGGCATCTATAGAACTCCAGTTCCCGGCACAAATCCGACAGTGCGCTGAACTCAGCCTCAGTAGAGGCCAGCGCAATGAGACTTTCTTGCTTACAGGAGAACCCTGCAAGCTCAGGTTCTCCTCATAGTCCCATCAGTAGGAACGTGGCCAAAGCCATTTAGACAAGGTGGCCCCCGTTTCAGGTAGACTTTCCCAGACATACTCACGTGTCACTCCAGGGTCCATTCCACTCTTTCTCCCCCCAGGGGTTTCTCAGCCTGATCATATCGAGCTTTTCGGACTTGAAGTAGGACAGCAGGCCGTGGCCCAGGCGGACTCTCCTCACGTCCGTCACAGCGTAGGCGTGTCCTTTGACCAGGCCGCAGTCCAGCCGGGCTTCCATGTCGGCCGCGGAGGTGGCCTTGCCGAGGGGACAAAGGAAGCACAAGAATTAAACGGTGCGCTTAGAAACATCCGCCCAAGGGACACTGGCATGGGGCTAGGGGATTTTAATGAGCCAGAATGAAAAAAAAGCTCGGCAACGAATTATTTCAGCAAATACCTCAGTGCCAAGGCGTCAGAAAAAGTGAGGCAGAAGAACAGGGCCTAATCAGTGGTGGCACCAAAACTAGAATGCCATTCTTGAAAGGGGAATAAATAGCATTCTGCCTTCTGGTGCCTGTTAAAGACTTCACCAGTCCCCTGCCTCTAATATATTTAAAGTTTTTTTGTTTGTTGGTGGTTTTTACGTTTCATTTTACTTTCGCAACATGCTACTACCAGACTTTTAGAAGACATCTGAAGGCAGCCCTGTTTAGGGAAGCTTTTAATGTTTAATAGGTTATTGTATCCTAGTAATCTTAGGGTTGCGGATTCGAGTCCCAGGTTGGGTGGAATATTCCTGCTTTGCAGGGAGTTGGACTAGATGGCCGCTGTGGTCCCATTCAACTCTACAATTCCGTGGTTCTGTGGACACCAGTCCTTATGGGTTAAGCAAGGCTTACATCTTGCGCCAGATTCTTGGGAACCGCTTAAGATTCAGGAGACGATCAGGCCCACCCTCCTGCGGTTACGGCAACAAGAACTGCCGGCTGCTTACTTTTATGGAACAGCTGATGAGACCTCCCCGGTTGTAGACCTTCAACACCCGCTCAAAGAGGATGTTGCGTTTGGCTTCGTCGTTCGCATAGCCGCCTTCCAGCAGGTCGATGGGTTCGGAGACACCGCCGGTGAAGTCCACCAAAGCGTCAGCTGTGTTGCCTCCGTCTAGGGCCTCGTAGCATCCCGAGAGTCTACGCAGTGAGGAAGAGGAGAATAAGTTCAATAAGTTCAATAAGACTAAGTTCAAGAAGGACACTGACAAACTGGAACGTGTCCAGAGGAGGGCAACCAAAATGGTCAAAGGCCTGGAAACGATGCCTTATGAGGAACGGCTAAGGGAGCTGGGCATGTTTAGCCTGGAGAAGAGGAGGTTAAGGGGTGATATGATAGCCATGTTCAAATATATAAAAGGATGTCACATAGAGGAGGGAGAAAGGTTGTTTTCTGCTGCTCCAGAGAAGCGGACACGGAGCGATGGATCCAAACTACAAGAAAGAAGATTCCACCTAAACATTAGGAAGAACTTCCTGACAGTCAGAGCTGTTCAACAGTGGAATTTGCTGCCAAGGAGTGTGGTGGAGTCTCCTTCTTTGGAGGTCTTTAAGCAGAGGCTTGACAACCATATGTCAGGAGTGCTCTGATGGTGTTTCCTGCTTGGCAGGGGGTTGGACTCAATGGCCCTTGTGGTTTATTCCAACTCTATGATTCTATGATTCTAAGAACACGGGGCGCAACAAAGATTATGCCCTGTTTGTGGAGTGGCATGATGTAAGCCAGGGGTCAGCAAACTTTTCCAGCAGGGGGCCGGTCCACTGTCCCTCAGACCTTGTGGGGGGCCAGACTATATTTTGAACAAAAAAGATGAAGGAATTCCTATGCCCCACAAATATCCCAGGGATACATTTTAAATAAAAGCACATATTCTACTCATGTAAAAACACCAGGCAGGCCCCACAAATAACCCAGGGATGCATTTTTAATAAAAGGACATATTATACTCATGTAAAAACACACTGATTCCCGGACTGCCCGCAGGCCGGATTGAGAAGGCAATTGGGCCGCATCCAGCCCCCAGGCCTTAGTTTGCCTACCCATGGCGTAAGCTCAAGACTATGCCACATAAAGGTAAAAGTTAAAGGACCCCTGGATGGTTAAGTCCAGTCAAGGTGATTATGGGGTTGTGGTGCTCATCTCGCTTTCAGGCCGAGGGAGCCGGCCTTTGTCCACAGACAGCTTTCCGGATCATGCGGCCAGCAGGACTAAACCGCTTCTGGCGCAACAGGACACCATGATGGAAACCAGAGTGCAAGGAAATGCCGTTTACCTTCCCGCTGCAGCGGTACCTATTTATCTACTTGCACTGGTGTGCTTTCGAACTCCTAAGCTGGCAGGAGCAGGGACAGAGAAACGGAAGCTCAATCCATCGCCAGGATTCGAACCGCCGACCTCCTAATCGGCAAGTCCAAGAGGCTCAGTGAGACCACTATGCCACATATCACGCCCTCTAATAGGAAACACAGCTGGCGGAAATGCTTAGAGGCAAGAGGCATTGCAAGTTCAGCAGCAGAGATCGTTCTGCACATTAGGGTTAATTCTAGTCTCAGGGAACCAAGAGGGAGGCGATGGCGATGCTTAATAGCCAGGCAGAGCAGCGTTCGGATTGGCTGCATCGTTCTG
The DNA here is from genome assembly GCF_965153285.1 of Podarcis tiliguerta. Classification (NCBI taxonomy): domain Eukaryota; kingdom Metazoa; phylum Chordata; class Lepidosauria; order Squamata; family Lacertidae; genus Podarcis; species Podarcis tiliguerta. The sequence continues at coordinate 8,759,855 of NC_139537.1, read as the reverse complement.
AGGGAGTCTTTCCTCTGTACGTCTGACTGAATGTCTTCCTGGCTACGTACAAGGCCTGAACCACAAAAGATAAAAACCTCTGTTTGGTTCTCCTCAAATTTTACTGTATATTGATTTGTTCAGTTTCCTCAGCCAAGTTGCCTTCGGGATTTATTTTCTTTCTGTGTCACTGAAGTGACTTTGTTAACAAGAGGGAAATATGAGTTTGCATCTTTTTAATTTTTGTCAACGGTGTATCCAGGGCGACACACTGTCAGGGCATGATGGTCTGGGTGCCGAGACAGGAATTGAGGTATTACAGAGAAACATGATGGCCAGAAAAGAAATAGCCAAATGACCTTTTTTTAAGAAAAGATGACTGGTGGGGCAGTGCGAGGGAGAGGGAAAGATACTAATGCCAATGTCCCAATAAGCCACCTGCCCCTCAAAATAGGGAGAATGCTGCCTGGTTTTCACAACCAGAGGAACACAACAGGTAGCTGCCAAGTCAGACCTCTGGTCCATCTAACTCAGTGAGGCCTACACTGACTGGCAGCAGCCCCCCAGGACTTCAGGTGGGAGTCCCTGGCCGGAAAGCTTCGTGATGGGCGATTGGGGATTTCAACCCTGGTCTCGCAGGTCGTAGCCCAGCTACTCTAATCACTAGTCCACGCTGCCTCACTCACTTGGCGTAGGCCTTTTCCACCAGCGCGCACCACAGCTCGTTCTTGGAGTTGGAGTGGCAGTAAATGAGCTGGTTGTGCAGCGTGGGCAGGCGGTCGTCAATCACCACGTCCACCCAGTCGCCGAACCGCCAGAACTGGAAGTGGAAGATGCCGGCATAGTTCTCCGGCTTCTCAGCTGACCACTCTTGCTCCTTCCAGTCTGGGATGACCTGCGTCGGGGAGAAGGAAAGAGACAGGTTAGGTACCTATGCCGTCCAGCAGAGTTTGCCAGCATTTTTTTTCGAATTAAAGTGCATGATATCACTAGAGTGGGGTACGTTTAACTGAAGGAGCGTCTCCCCCCCCCCGATCGTTCTGCCCGGACACTGAGGTCCAGTGCCCAGGGCCTTCTGGCGGTTCCCTCGCTGTGGGAAGCCAAGTTACAGGGAACCAGGAAGAGGGCCTTCTCGGTGGTGGCACCTGCCCGGTGGAACCCCCTCCCGCCAGATGTCAAAGAGAAAAACAACTGTCTAACTTTTAGAAGGCATCTGAAGGCAGCCCTGTTTTGTTGTCGTTTAGTCATGTCCGACTCTTCATGACCCCATGGACCAGAGCATGCCAGGCTCTCCTGTCTTCTACTGCCTCCCACAGTTTGGTCAAACTCATGCTGGTAGCTTCGAGAACACTGTCCAACCATCTCATCCTCTGTCGTCCCCTTCTCCTTGTGCCCTCCATCTTTCCCAAAATCAGGGTCTTTTCCAGGGAGTCTTCTCTTCTCATGAGGTGGCCAAAATACTGGAGCCTCAGCTTCAGGATCTGTCCTTCCAGTGAGCACTCAGGGCTGATTTCCTTCAGAATGGATAGGTTTGATCTTCTTGCAGTCCATGGGACTCTCAAGAGTCTCCTCCAGCACCATAATTCAAAAGCATCCATTCTTCGGCAATCAGCCTTCTTTATGGTCCAGCTCTCACTTCCATACATCCCATTCCATACTGGGAAAACCATAGCTTGAACTATACGGACCTTTGTTGGCAAGGTGATGTCTCTGCTTTTTAAGATGCTGTCTAGGTTTGTCATTGCTTTTCTCCCAAGAAGCAGGCATCTTTTAATTTCGTGACTGCTGTCACCCCTGTTTAGGGAAGCTTTAAAAGCTTGACGGACTATTGTATTTTAATATTTTGTTGGAAGGCGCCCAGAGTGGCTGGGGAAACCCAGCCAGATGAGCAGGGTATAAATAATAAATTATTATTATTACTATTATTATTAGTTGTTTATTTATTGCATTAACATTCCGCCTTCTTCTCCGAAGAGCTTGAGGTGGCAGATGTGGTTCTTCCTCCTCCTCACTTAATCCCCCGCAACAACAACCCTTCGAGGTAGGTCGAGAGGCAGCGTGACTGGCGCATGGTGTCTGAGTGGAGATTTGAACCCCGGCCTTAAAAGGTCCTAATCCAACACTCTAACCCAGGCATAAGCAAAATCGGCCCTCCAGATGTTTTGGGACTACAACTCCCACCATCCCTAGCTAACAGGACCAGCGAGCAGGGATGATGGGAGTTGTAGTCCCAAAACATCTGGAGGGCCGAGTTTGTCTAAGCCTGCTGTAACCACTACACCACATGGGGTCCTTAAGTTACAAGGGCAAGAGGGAATTCTATTAGTATGCTTCCAGAAAAAATCCCATTAATGGGAGTTGGAACCTTGCACAGTTAATATAGAATGTGCGAGGGAATGTGGAATATTTATCACATAAATTTACTTATTTTGTTTTTCAGATTAAAATTTTACAATCACATATCCAACATACAACATTAAAAACAAGATTCCAAAGAGTCACCTGGGCTTCCGTCCTCCCCTTTGTGGGTCCTGTTGATAATCATTTCCTCCCCCATCTTTTATAACAATCCAAATCTTTTACCTCTCCATTGTGTCCAAAATTCACCATTAAACTACAGTGGTACCCCGCAAGACGAATGCCTTGGAAGACGAAAAACTCGCTAGACGAAAGGGTTTTTCATTTTCTGAGGTGCTTCGCAAGATGGATTTTCCTAAGGGTTTGCTTTGCTAGACAAAACGGCCCTGCCTCTCCTGTCATGGCGACGGTCACCGCACGCACGCACGCACGCTCGCTTCCCCGCTCCTCCGGCTCCCTCCAACCTTCCGGCTGACGGCCGACCTTCCGGCTGCCTCGCGCCGCTGCCCACCCCCCTCGCGCGCTCTCCTCAGAGAGCCGTTGCCGCCAGCAGCCACGTTGCAGCCAGAGTCGCGCTCCTGAGCCCCGCCGCCCTCCAGCAGCCGCGTTGCGCGGTGGCCACAACGCGCGGGTGAGTCTGAGGTACCGGCTGCGGCAGCTGTCCTGCTTCTCCCCGCCCCTCCCCGCCGTTGTTAGTGTTTAAATGCAGTGGTGCTTCGCAAGACGGAAAAACTCGCACAACGAAAAAACTCGTGGAACGAATTAATTTCGTCTTGCGAGGCACCACTGTACAAGTGTTATTCCAATCCTACTAATGATTTTAACTGTTTACAATGGTTTTTAAGATAAATTCCATCAACTTGATCTGCCATTCTTCTCTGGATAGGGACTTTTTCTTCTTTCCAATGTGCAATATTTAAGGGAGCATTCTTCCTTGCCCATCAGCCTTCGAGCAAATCATCTTCTACATTAATCCTATCAATCGATCGCCAGTGTTTCTTTCACATGCTGTACTTACTTTCTGCCTGCAGGTGGCTCCAGAAAGCCCCATTTGGAGGCTTGCTGGCAAAAGGACACAATTTGGGGAAATCTTAAAAACAATGGGGAACCGTGATAAAATTTGTGCTTCTTCTCAACGTGCTCCATTCCATCCCCAACACTGGTCAGCTGGTATTCTGTAGACACTGAGCACACTGAGCCTTCACTGTTTTCCCTAAAGATTTGTGTTTCTGTGTTCCTGCAAATTTTGGGGTTTGCTGACCCGTAACAATGCCTTCCTTTTGTGTGCTGATGGTGCTACAGAAGCATTGATATTCACCTCTATGTCAGAAATAAAAGGGGGGGAGTATATCTGTTTCTAAGAAGTATTTGGCTTCATAATAATAATAATAATAATAATAATAATAATAATAATAATAATAATAATTTATTATTTATAGCCCACCCATCTGGGGTATTTATTATTATTATTTATACCCCACTCTTCATCACTCTTCGTCACAGCTTCGTCACACTGGCCACGTGACCCGGAAGTGTCTTCGGACAGCGCTGGCCCCCGGCCTCTTTGAGTGAGATGGGCGCACAACCCCAGAGTCAGACACGACTGGCCCATACGGGCAGGGGTACCTTTACCTTTACTATACCCCACTCTGGGCAGCTTCCAACTGAATATTAAAAACAATACAGCATCAGACATTAAAAACTTCCCTAAACAGGGCCGCCTTCAATTGTCTTTGAAAAGTAAAATAGTTGTTTATTGCCTTGACATCTGCTGGGAGGGTGTTCCACAGGGCAGACGCCACTACCGAGAAGGCCCTCTGCCTGGTTCCCTGTAACCTTGCAGTGAGGGAACTGCCAGAAGGCCCCTGGGGGCTGGACCTCCGTGTCCGGGCTGAACAATGGGGGTGGAGACACTCCTTCAGGTCTACTGAACCGAGGCCATTTAGGGCTTTCAAGGTCAGCACCAACACTTTGAATTGTGCCCGGAACCGTACTGGGAGTCAATACAGATCTTTCAAGACCGGTGTTATATTGTCTCGGTGGCCACTCCCAGTCACCAGTCCGGCTGCTGCATTCTGGATTAGTTGTAGTTTCCGGGTCACCTTCAAAGGTAGGACTACTGCAATGAGGCATAGAGTACTCCAAGCAGGAGATAACCAGAGCATGCACCACTCTGGGAAGACAGTCCGCAGGCAGGTAGGGTCTCAGCCTGTGTGGAGCTAGTAAACAGCTGCGCTGGACACAGAATTGACCTGCACCTCCCTGGACAGCTGTGAGTCCAAAATGACTCCCAGGCTGCACACCTGGTCCTTCAGGGGCACAGTTATTCCATTCAGGACCAGGGAGTCCTCCACACCAGCCCACCGAATAGGACCATAAACTTCATGGACCACCTTAAGCCTGCCTTATCCAATCAGATCATAGAATTGTAGGGTTTGATGGGACCCCAAGGGTTTCCAAGCAGAGGTTGGGTGGCCATCTGTCATGGATGCTTTAGCTGAGATTCCTGCATTGAAGGGGGTTGGACTAGATGATCCTCAGGAACCCTTACAACTCTACAATTCCCCTATTCTATGATTCTATACCACCATCATCTGAAGTGCAGCTGGTCAGATTTAGTGAACAGTCTATGGCCGTTGCTGCAGCTGCATGGTGTAATTCCAAACCCCAGGGAATCCACTGGATCCCTCCCTCCAGGAAAGCATTTCACAGTAGGTGGGAGACCTTTTACGTTTCTCAGGAACTGATCTCGCTGGCCTCTATTTTTGTGACACTTTTAATCTCTTCCACCTGCCATGCTCGGCTTGTTAACTTGGTCTCTTTTTCCAGGCGGGTCAATTTTGCATTGTTTTTGCAAGATGCCTTGGGCTCGCGAAAGGCATTGCATTGGGGAGAAAAACAACCAAGCAGTATTGGAATTGGAATTGAACTGAAATACTTTATTGTCACTTGTACAACTTGTATACAGTGAGATTGCACAAGCACCCCCCACTCAGCTCTCTTAGTCTTAATTCCCCTCGTTTACTGATGCACACCCACCAAACCCAAAAGTCAGTTGCCCTGTTGTTATCTTTTCATTCAGCAGCCTAACAGCCCACGGATAGAAGCCGTTCTTTACCCTGTTGGTGCGACTATCATGCTTCTATATCTTCTGCCCGAGGGCAGGAGATCAAGAAAGTGCCGGCCAGGGTGTGAATCATCCCTGAGAATTTTCCTCACTCTCCTGAGGCAACGTTCTTCCGCTATTTCATCCAGCGGAATCATGGGACAGTCCATAATATTTTGTGCTGTATTCACCATCCTCTGTAGGCACTTCCTATCAGATGATGTCAAACCAGCATACCACCCTGTGATGCAGTAGGAAACGACACTTTCTATTGTGGACCGGTAAAAGGAGATCATCAAATGTTGATTGACATCGTTCTTCCGCAATACTCTGAGGAGACGGAGTCTCTGTTGGGCTTTCTTAACCACCTGGGTTGTATTTGTTTTCCAAGTAAGGTCTTCACTAAGGGATGCGGGTGGCGCTGTGGGTTAAGCCACAGAGCCTAGGACTTGCCGATCAGGAAGGTCGGCGGTTCGAATCCCTGCAACAGGGTGAGCTCCCGTTGCTCAGTCCCTGCTCCTGCCAACCTAGCAGTTCGAAAGCATGTAAAACTGCAAGTAGATAAATAGGTACCGCTCTGGCGGGAAGGTAAACAGCGTTTCCATGCGCTGCTCTGGTTCGCCAGAAGCGGCTTAGTCCTGCTGGCCACATGACCCGTAAGCTGTACGCCGGCTCCCTCGGCCAATAAAGCAAGATGAGCGCCGCAACCCCAGAGTCGGCCATGACTGGACCTAATGGTCAGGGGTCCTTTTACCTTTACCTATGCCTGATTGGCAGAGATGGCCTTGCTTGTTACTGAACTGCGAATGGCTCCAAGAATCTTTTTCAGCCGAAGGGCAGGGTAAAAACACTTTTCTTGACAGCGCCAGATGTACTAGGAATGACTGGCTGAAAAGTTCCCAGCCCTCTCTCAGGAAGATCTAGATAAAAGGAAATCTGGAATCGCTAATAGCTTCTGGCGGTCAGAGAAAGGGGGCAAATCGATTGTAAACGTAACCCCTGAAAGGTCCATTAGTCCATTAGCTACTGATGCATTGTAAATACAGAAGAAATATGCCCCACTCAATGCCAGAGAGAGGCATACGGAGAAGAAATCTGTTTAATATTGATGCCAATATCCAAGAGCCATATATTAATAAAGGGGGAGAAAGATGCACTGCATGGGTGGGTGTGTTTCAATTAAAAACAGAGCTCTGCACTCTTGCAACCGTTCGCTAAATGCAAAAATATTTGAGCTGTGTGTCAAAGGACAGCCTTAACACGGTGAAATGGAGCAAATCGCTAAAAAAAATCAAATCAAACATAAATTTAAAAATGATTTTTTGGTGTAAGAAAACAACAACAAGACTTTTTAAAGTATCGCTTTCTAAAAGAACCCCAATCTAAAATTAAAGTGAATTTAAGGCGTTTTTAATGTTTTAAGCAAACGACTACCATGTCCCAGGGAGGAAACCAAAACGTCATCTCAGATTGCTAAAGGAATTCCTCTCCTCTAGGAAGGAGAGTTTAAAGTGAATGCACTGATCTTTTTTTGCACGGCAATCGTTGCGTGGCGAGTTCCCACCTCCCCCTCAGAAATAAAGACACAAGACAGCAGTATTTTAGGTTAAAGGGCGAAATAGGCCACAACTTTATTGATTGCAGGAATTGAGCGGTATTGGCTTAGGCATTGGTCCTATTGACTAACCGGCTTCAGCCTGATTGCGTGAAGACCGGCAAGGGTTAACCACCAGTAGGGGGAGTCCTGCTGATGCACATCAACCAGACCTCCCCCGGGGTCACCGCTCGGGAGTGTGCCTTAGGCCCACACTCCCATAGGCTTCAGACGGGGCAACACCCCCCAGAATCCTTTCTCGGACTACCCTTCGATATGGGGGAAAGTGATGGCGCTTCCCCCCCCATCTGCATAACAATACCCTTACCAATGCCTAACCGCCAATGCCGAGAAAGTTGTGACAATTTGCTACGAGGTAGGCGAAAAACCCAATGGCCGATGCCAATTTGCCGAGTGGAAAAAAATTCGTACCAGGCCCCTTGATGGCGACCAACCGAAGTCCATAGCAAGGTCAAAGGGAAACCTTAAAGGCCGGGCGGGTGGGAAAACCTGATCAGCTGGAGCGTGGGAAAAGGCAAATCTTCGACCGCGCCTAAATAGCGCGGGCCACGCCTCCCGGGCCAGCCGATTGGCTGGCAAGGGAGATGAAACGTCCGAGGATTCCCCTAGTCTCGCGGGGGCTATGAGCCAGCCCCTGCACACGTGGGGAGGGCGTGAAGCCCGCAACCCCACCTCCTCTCAAGCTCGGAAGTGGCTTTGTGACCACGACCCCTAGAAACCCAATGAGCCACATCTGCATCTCAGGGGCAAATGTTGCTGCAGACCAAGGATGGGGCAAATCTGTGCCACTCCAGATGTGGGTGGATTACTAGAAATCCCATCCATCCCACCCCCCAAGCTAGCATGGTCAATGGTCAGAGATTCTGGGGCATGGAATTGGTGGAAATGACTGGCAGAATCCAAGACCAGGGAGAAGAGTCGGTGGAAGAAGATTGGAAAATATTCAAAGTATAATTACAGAAATATTGCAAAATTAATGAATGTCAGAAGAATGCTGGAATGAAGTTATATGGTTTTAGCAGAAATGTTATAAAGAATTAAGCAAAAACTGATTGTTAATAGGCCAAAGTGGAAAATCTAAGGTTAGATTGTGTTAAGATAAATTATAGAACAAAAAATTGAGAAAGATAGAAAGGATTTGCTGAAATAGCTAATTGAACTAGAATACAAAAAAGGGAGGTGTGAGGAGGTCGATGAAACAAGTAAATGAAAGGTAAAGATATGGAAATATTGGATGTGTTTTTAAATGTTTTTGTTTTTCTTGTTGTTTTGCTGTGCTGTTTTTTGTTTTTCTTTTTATTTTCGATGTATTGTAAGGTATTGTTTTGTTCTGTTAAATTTTCTATTGTTTCTTTCTTCTTTTTTCTGTAACTATTAAACCTCTAATAAATATTATTTTTTTAAAAAAAAGAGATTCTGGGGCGTTGCATTTATTTATTTAAATACATACCGCTTAGCACTGTGGCCTCTAAGCAGTGTGCAATAAGTGTAAAATCAGTTGGAGCCATAAAAAATACTTCTGCTGTCTTCAAGAAGTGTCAGAAGTTCAACAGGGAGAGAGGGCCTGTCAAGGCTTCCCCCCTCAAAATAATAATAATAACGGGAATTGCAGAATGCTGAGACTTGTTAGGTAACCCCTCACACGACTACAATTGCCGGGGGAAAACTGATTTTAATAAATAAATACAGAATATTTGTTACTTAAGAGAAGTGTTGAAGCTGCAGAGAGATCGAGGGAAGTCAACAAATATAGCAGGGATTGAAACTAGTTTTCCGGAACAGAGAGATAATGACTTAAAGAAAGAAAGAAAGAAAGAAAGAAAGAAAGAAAGAAAGAAAGAAAGAAAGAAAAGAAAGATTATAAATGCATTTCTTTCTGAGAACCTGGCATATAGGATCTTCAAATTACTGTTTGTATCCTTTGAATAATTTTGTGTACATGTTTTTTTTTGTGCTCTCCCTCCCCTTCCCCCCCTTTTTATATTTTCCCTTTTTATGTATTTTTTACTTTTGTTTTTGAATACTTGGATGTAATGTTTAATTGATGCTTTCCTTGTGATTTTTAAAAATGAAAGAAAGGGTTTTTTTTTTGTTTTTTAAATACAATTCCCGACATTCTCACATAAAAAATCTCTGAAATCTCTGGTGGAAGCTACAGCCGGAATGCTTCAACGGTACCATGCGGATGTGAGCTCAGAAGGGCTTTGGAAGCAAAATATCCCCCCCCCCATGCCCCCTCCCCTAATCGCAAACCTCTGCATTCAAGGTACCTGACTACCAGACAAAAAACAAATAAAATAAAATCTACATACAGCAGTGTTTTGTGTTTTGCAGGCTCCTATGATGTAAGTAATGTGCGCCACCTGCTAGCCTGTCCCCTAAAATATCACTGGTTTGCTCATGTCTTCCGTTCCTCCAGAGAGAACGGCTAGAATGGAAGGGCAGCGTTCAGTTAAGAAACTTCCCAGTGGCAAAAGTTGCCTGGAAGGTTGTGGTTCATGCCTGGAAGGTTGTGGTTGGGTCTCTGCTACCCAAGGTTTAAGCAGAGGCTGGACAGAACATCTTTCAGGCATGAACAGCAGCCTCGAGTGAATCTGCTCCCTTCCCGCTCTACGATATACTAAGAAAACCTATAGTTGTTACAGCCATGGTTGTTTTTCAACCACAGGACAATTCCAGTGTCATTTTTAAATACAGTGGTACCTCGGGTTAAGTACTTAATTCATTACGGAGGTCTGTACTTTACCTGAAACTGTTCTTAACCTGAAGCACCACTTTAGCTAACGGGGCCTCCTGCTGCCGCCGCGCTACTGGAGCCCAATTTCTATTCTTATCCTGAAGCAAAGTTCTTAACCTGAAGCACTATTTCTGGGTTAGCGGAGTGTGTAACCTGAAGCGTATGTAACCTGAAGCGTATGTAACCCGAGGTACCACTGTACAAAGGCAGCACGCCGATATTCTGAAACGAACAAGGGACAGTCAAAAGAGGATCTCACCCTTATAATAAAAAAAGACCACTAGCTGGAAATTGCGTTCCAAATAATAATATATATATATTTATCTTTTATTACAATATTTTTTTTACACAAAAAGGTCATTCTGAAGGAAGCTTTGAGAGTACAGGCTGGTACATTGCAGATGGGCGCATTTAAATGCAATGCCGATATATTTAAAAAGTGCAATTGCCATAGATTGTTGTGTCATTTGAGAGAGGATTGTGACCCCAAGGCAAACCACCCTCAGCACAGAAGTTAGCAGAGCCAAGCTTCACGGCGCCTTTCCTTTCCAATTATTTCCCGGAAGGGCTAATTGTTTCTCGAGCAAGCAAACGATGGCCGGCCGAAGACCGCGGAACTTTTCAAGGCACACGAAAGCCACCGGTTCATGAACGCCATTCCTTATAAAGCGATCTAGAAGCTCACAGAGACACTGGCAGAAATTGAAATCAGCAGCTGAGCTGCAGAAAGCCACAGATCTAGGAGGGCCCACACTCTGCGAAGGGAGGTGTTGAGCTAATGGCCTGCCGCCCCCCCCCCCCAAGCCACAGCACCAAAAAAAGTACCGTATTTTTTGCTCTATAAGACTCACTTTTTCCCTCCTAAAAAGTAAGGGGAAATGTGTGTGCGTCTTATGGAGCGAATGCAGGCTGCACAGCTATCCCAGAAGACAGAACAGCAAGAGGGATTGCTGCTTTCACTGCGCAGCGATCCCTCTTGCTGTTCTGGCTTCTGAGATTCAGAATAATTTTTTCTTGTTTTCCTCCTCCAAAAACTAGGTGCGTCTTGTGGTCTGGTGCGTCTTATAGAGCGAAAAATACGGTATATATACATCCAGGTGCACATATTGCAGCCGCATCTCGTGGCACCACAAGGCAACCAAGGACATGGTGCTACGGAAGCCCATTCAGGACAACTTTTGCACACACACAAAAAGCAAGGAGAAAGTTTTAGGCTCCTCCCCCTGGCCTTGGAAGACTCCGCCCCTAGGGGCTTTGCAAACAAACAAACAAACAAACAAAGCACTTGGGATGCAGGTCCATGGCGTAAAATTTGCATGTGTTAATTCAGGTTTCCCTAACCTCGGCCCTCCAGATGTTTTGAGACTACAACTCCCATCATCCCTGACCACTTGTCCTGCTTTGGGGGGAGAGGGCGACATTGCATTTTTGACATCCTGCCATTGTATGCAAGAGCATCGTGCCTCCTTCCCTAAGCCAGGCAGAAGCTTCCCAGGTTTGGGGAAGGAGGTGGAAGGCTTTAATACTTTCATACTCTAATTTGCTGGGAACATTTTGGGGCCTAGCTTAGTCCCCCTAGTTAACTGGACACACAGCACTGTTAAGAATGGTGTTGGCAAGCTGGAAAATGTGCAAAGACGAAGATGATGAAGGGTCTGGAAACAGAGCCTGATGAGGAACGGTCGAGGGAGGTGGGTAGGTTTGGCCCAAATAAGAGGAGACTGAGAGGTGATAAGATAGCCATCTTCAAATATCTGAAGGATGGAGCGAGCTTGTTTTCTGCTGCTCCGGACGGCAGGACTCGAACCCAGACCCGTGGATTCAAATTACAAGGAGATTCCGACTCAACATCAGGAAGAACTTTCTGACGGTAAGAGCTGTCCCGACGCTATAGTTCTACGACAAGGCAGCCTCCTGAGTTTATAATTATAATTTTTTTAAAGGGGGGCAGGAGATCTGGGGCCCTGTTCCCATGGGTCACCCCTAATAACTCCTCTGTTCCGAAGGCTCTTTTTACCATATGTGGTGGGAATGTAAGAAAGTGAAAGGCTTCTGGGAAATGATATATAATGAATTGAAGAAGATACTAAAATATACATTTCTAAAGAAGCCAGAGGTCTTTCTGTTAGGAATTTTAGGAAATGAGATAAAGAGAAAGGATAGCAATTTTTTTCAATATGCAGTGACAGCTACAAGAATGTTACTGGCTCAGAAATGGAAACAACAGGAAATAGCGACAATGGAAGAATGGAGAAGGAAGCTGTTAGACTATGCTGAGTTGGATAAAATGACTGGGAAGATTAAATACTTAAGAGACCAAAAGTTCACCGAGGACTGGGGAAAATTTGTGGAATACAGTGGTGCCCCGCAAGACGAATGCCTCACAAGACGGAAAACCCGCTAGACGAAAGGGTTTTCCGTTTTGGAGGTGCTTCGCAGAATGAATTTCCTATGGGCTTGCTTCGCAAGACGAAAATGTCTTGCGAGTTCCTGTGATTTTTTTTCGCTCCCCACCCCCTTTTTCTAAGGCACTAAACTGCTAATAGCCTTTTACCAGCTAATCCGCTAATCCCTTAAGCCTTTAATAGCCGCTAAACCGCTAATAGCGCTAATCCGCTAATCCGCTAATAGGGTTGCTTCGCAAGACGAAAAAACCGCTAGACGAAGAGACTCGCGGAACGGATTCTTTTCGTCTTGCGAGGCACCACTGTATCTGGAAAGTATAAGTGAGGGACAAATAATGCTAGAGGGATTTAAAGAAGCACTGTGAAATGTGAGAAGTATTGTTAAAAGGGAATAGAAAAAGAAAGGTTCAAATAATGACACTACAAACCTAAGAAATGTGTAAATTAATAATGACTATGAACGATTTACGGAAAAGCTGAAGGAAGTCCAGAAAAGAAATACTTTTTGAAAAATTGGGTGTGAAATTATTGTGTGTTTTTGTTTTTGTTGTAAATTAATAAAAATTATTTATATATATAAAAAAACAACTCCTCTGTTCCACCGTCTTTCTTTACTTTCCTTCGACCCACTCTGCACAAAAAGGGGGCAACGACTTTGTCACAACCTCACAGGAAGCAGAGCGGCAAGGATCTGCTTCCATTTGGCCTCAGGGAAGGATGCTCACGCACAGGGAAGCCTTGCTGGAAAAAACAAACCGCCACTGAGGCCTCGCGGGACAATGAAAGATCTTTGCTTTTGATATTTTGAAAAAACACGAGAGCGGAATATACATGCTCTTTTCCGTTTCTCCAACTGGGGAGGGGATCATATTCCAGTTTCTTCAAGGGGATTATCAAAAGCTTTGAGCGACTGAACACCTGCGGCCAGGGCGGTTGGGAAAATGTCTCAAAGATTAAGAACTTAGGGAGCCGCCTCATGGCAAGCCAGAGCCATCTAGCTCAGAAATGTCTGCACGGACTGGCAGCAGCAGCAGCAGCAACTCTGCAAAGGTGTCAGGGAAAAAGGCGGTCCCAGCTGTACCTGAAGAAGTTGAGGATTGAGCTAGAGCCGTAAGGAAACAAACAAACAAATAAAAAATAAATACAGCCACAAGGGAATGGATGAATGAATAAATAAAAACCCAGATTCCCTGGCAGAAGGATTCTCAGATGCACAGAAATATTGGTTTTTATAGCAGCAGGCTTCAATTTCTGCCGCCCGCCTAAAGAATAAATTTCCAGGAAGTTCCAACAGCTCCAATCTGCAAATGCTTTTAAAAAAGAAAGTAGTTTTATATTTATAAGATTTCATACACCTTATGCCCCTGGGGCAGGCTCTCCTGTTTCCAAAAGGCAGGGAATAATTTACTCTTAGGGGTACAGGAGAGGGGAAATGGGATCTTGGGGGGGGGGGACAACAGATCACCAGGAAACCAGGTTCTTTTCTCTGAGCCTCGGCTCCCAATTTGCAAAGCGGTACCTACTTCAAACCTGGACAGCATCTTAAAAAGCAGAGACATCACCTTGCCAACAAAGGTCCGTATAGTAAAAGCTATGGTTTTCCCAGTAGTGATGTTTGGAAGTGAGAGCTGGACCATAAAGAAGGCTGATCGCCGAAGAATTGGTGGTTTTGAATTCTGGTGCTGGAGGAGACTCTTGAGAGTCCCATGGACTGCAAGAAGATCAATTTCTGAAGGAAATCAGCCCTGAGTGCTCACTGGAAGGACAGATCGTGAAGCTGAGGCTCCAATACTTTGGCCACCTCATGAGAAGAGAAGACTCCCTGGAAAAGACCCTGATGTTAGGAAAGATGGAGGGCACAAGGAGAAGGGGACGACAGAGGACGAGATGGTGGGACAGTGTTCCTGAAGCTACTAACATGAGTCTGACCAAACTGCGAGAGGCAGTGGAAGACAGGAGTGCCTGGCGTGCTCTGGTCCAGGGGGTCATGAAGACTCGGACACGACTAAACGACTAAACAACAACAACCTACTTCATGCTAAACACTGCGGGGGTTGGGGGGGCTACATATCTGTAACACTCTATGTGATAAAAACGCTCTAATTGATGGTTGCCGGGGTGGGGGTGGGGAGATGAAAAGAAATACGTCAACAAGTCTTCATCACTGGACTCTTCCCCTTTTACCCCTTACTTTAAGCTATATCTGCCCCTGCATTTCGCCCAGAACCCATGAGGACTAGCAGCTTGCTTCAAAAGAGGCAAAAGGAAAATAAAAATCTGAACGGTCCCATGTATGAGGTCCTTAGCTCCACTGATATACCCTTTGCTCTGGAGGGTAGTCAGAGCTGTGCAGATGCGCAGCTCTCCCGGTGTAAAGAATCGGGGCAAGATGGGAGTCGGCCACCCAGGGGTGCCCTTCCTTCATCCAGCCCGGCTGCGTTGCCGTCTGAGATTGCCAAGGGGTCTTCTTGCAGCGGCGTTGCGTGGATTTCTCGACTCGGCAGTCTGTCTGCGCCCGTGTGCGCGTCCGTCCGTCCCAAAGCTTCAAAACAGAAAACGCACCTCATTTCCCGGCAGGAAACTTTGCCGCCTAAGCTGCTTCTCTGAATCCTACGTTGAAAGCGCGTCGAAAAAGCGTGACCTTCCAAGTTAGAGAAGCAAAGAAATAAATAGAAGGAAATGAGCAGACTTCCCAAATTGAGGCAGGCACCTGTGGCAAGCAGGAGAAAATAAGCTGTCACGGTCTCCAAGGTGCAATTTTGTTTTAGAAAACGAGAAAGCAGCCACAGAGTCGATAGCAGAGGGGAGCAAACAGGAGAAGTTAAGGAGGTTGGGAGGGCAAGAGAGGCCCGACTCAGACTTTGAACACAACTGAGCACTTGAGCTGGGCTGGTTCCAGGCCGTCTGTGTACGCCAGGAGGAAATACATGACTTTCCGGATCCTGGCCAGCTCCACCAGCCTCTCCCCAAACTCCAGAGCATCAGCCTCGTTCCAATCGACCTCCTGGGCGCCTGCCTTCTTCCAGAAGACGGCCACAGGCTCCAGGAGTTGCCTGCGCATGAGGTTGGTGAGATCCGGCGTCCAATGCTGGGAGGTGCCGATGACGGTGACCTTTCCGGGCTTCTCCAGGACCACATTCCAGCGCAGGAAGCGGAGGCCGTGCTGGCGTGAGAAGTCCAGCCGGTAGACGAACTCGTTGGCTTGCAGAAGCTTCTCCCCGTCTTGCGGTTTCTCGTTCCTCTGCTGGAGGCTCTCAACGCGCAGCCGCATGCATCGGGTCAATTCGACATCCTGCACCAAGTGCAGCTCTAGCTCGGCCGCCTCCGAAGCCATCGAGGCCCTCGGTTTGCCCTCTCCTCCCTTCCCCTCGGTCGTGTTCTTCAGCACTGCCTCTCTGTCTTACTCCAAGCGTCCGAGACGTACGAAGAAAAATATGACACTGTTTGCAAACTCTTCCCCACTCTCTCTCTCTCTGGCCGGCCCTCCCCTGTCCCAGCAGTGCTAGGCAACCTGCTTCGGTGACGCGAAGCACCCTCGGGGGCTTTCCTCTGGGTGCCCGCGCCTCATTTGCAGGCAAGGGACGGATCCCGACGCTGTGCGATAAATCTATAGGGGATGCAGCCTCTGATGTCAGCTTCCCTGGCAACGCGCCTAGTGACCGTTCCCAAATGAGGCATGTGGCATTCTCGGTCAGGTTGAAAAGAGGTCTCCTATGCGCCTGCCTCTCGGGATGGGGCAGGGGCTGGGGGCATATGCTGGAAATTCAGGAGGGGGTAGCAGGTTTCCTCTCTCCTCACCCCGTATGGCATCGAAGCATGTAAAGAAGCCTAGGCTCATGCTGGAAACAGCCCCATATTCTTTCCCCTGCGTCCCGTTCATCTGACGCTTTCCCCAGCATTGATAATTTTAGACTGCAGGCTCCTTATGTCAAACCCTGACATGAAACCAGAATTGTAATAATAATAATAATAGTAATAATATGAATGTTAGAATGACATCGGATTGAACGTAAAAGGTTATTAGCAACAAAGTGGTGAAGGAGAATAGAAAATTTGAAGGTTAAAAGGTGTAAAATTAAAAGGCTTAATATATTAAGATATTAAGAAGATCAAGATATATTAAGAAATTAAGATTAAGATAAAGATTAAGTTAAGATAGAGGGAAGGGATTTGCTGATTAAATATATGAACTGGAATACAGTGAGGGGAGGTGTGGGGAAGTCTGGGAAATAAGTAAACGCAAGGAATACTATGAAAATGGAATTGTTTTTATTTGTTTTTTTTCTTTTGTTTTTTTTTCTTTTTGTCGTTTTGTATTTTTGTATTTTTCTGTTGTTTTTTCTTTTTATGTAAAAACCCTAATAAAAATATTATAAAATAATAATAATAATAGTAATAATAATAATACCTTGGGTTACGGGTGCTTCAGGTTGTGCAATTTCGGGTTAGCTGAAACCTGGAAGTACCGGAATGGGTTACGGCGCTTGCACAGAAGCGCTAAATCGCACTTTGTGCATGTGCAGAAGCGCCGAATTGCGACCTGTGCATGCGCAGACACGGAGCTGCAGGTTGCAGACGTTGCAGGTTGCGAACGTGCTTCCCGCACGGATCATGTTCGCAACCCGAGCGTCCACTGTAATAATAATAACAATAACAACAACAATAATTCATTACTTATACCCCACCCATCTGGCCAGGCCTCCTCAGCCACTCTGGGCGGCTTCCAACAGGATATTAAAAACACAACATCAAACATTAAAAACTTCCCTAAACAGGGCTGCCTTCAGATGTCTTCTAAAAGTCAGAGACTTGTTTATTTCCTTGACATCTGGTGGGAGGGCGTTCCACAGGGCGGGTGCCACCACCGAGAAGGCCCTCTGCCTGGTTCCCTGTAACTTGGCTTCTCGCAGTGAGGGAACCGCCAGAAGGCCCTCGGCGCTAGGCCTCAGTATCCGGGCAGAACGATGGGGGTGCAGATGCTCCTTCAGGTCTATTGGGCTGATGCCGTTTGTATTGTAGAATATTGTTGAATTGTAGAGTTGGAAGGGGCTCTAGGGTCATCTAGTCCAACCCCCTGCAATGAAGGAATCTCAACTAGATCATACGTGACAGGTAGACGTCTAACCTCTGCTTAGAAGCCCCCCAAGGGAGCAGAGTCCACAACCTCCCACTATCAAACAGTTCTTGCTGTCAGAAAGTTGAAATAAATAAATAAATATTGTCCAGTAGCACCTTAGAGACCAGCTAAGTTTGTTCTGGGTATAAGCTTTCGTGTGCATGCACACTTCTTTAGAAAGTCAGAAAGTTCTTCCTGATGTTTCGTCGGAATCTCCTTTCTTGTAGCCTGAAGCCATTGGTTCGGGTCCAACCCTCTGGACCAGGAGAAAACAGGTTATGATGCGATAATCTTTATTGTAATTGTTCCATACAGAACAACAAAATTGAAAAATCTACATCAGACATTCAAAAACCAACAAGCCTGCTATCCCAGCTATCCCAACCTGGTTAGTCCCCAAAAAACTCTGATACCCCATTTTTAAATACAATATACTCCCATAAAGACTCCTTACACTGCATTTAAAACCAAAATCACATTTGGGTAGAAACTGTTTCTCAGGTGGCTAGTCCTAGTCTTTATAACCCTGGACCTTCTTCCAGAAGGCAGAAGCTGAAAGAGATCATTTCTGGGGTGCGCACTATCCTGCGCTATCTCTGCCGCTTTCTTATGGCACCTGGAAGCATAGATTTAATCTAAGGTGGGAAGGGTGCACCCAATTATTCTCTCCGCAGTCTTTACAACCCTGGACAGCGTTGTTTTTCCCCTGACCGTGCAGCTCCCAAACCACACACAGAGACCATAGGTTAATACACTCTGCACAGTACAATGGTAAAATGCCGTCAACAGGTCCTTTGAGAGATTGTTTTTCCGGAGGATTCTCAGAAAATATAACCTCTGCTGTGCTCTCTTCATCAGGTTAGGTCATCTCTCAGCTCCATCCCCAGAAATCGAAACACTGAGACCTGTTCCACGCACTTCCCCTCAATAATGAGTGGCTAAATATTCAAGAAGAAGAAGAGTTTGGATTTGATATCCCGCCTTTCACTCCCTTTAAGGAGTCTCAAAGCAGCTAACAATCTCCTTTCCCTTCCTCCCCCACAACAAACACTCTGTGAGGTGAGTGGGGCTGAGAGACTTCAAAGAAGTGTGACTGGCCCAAGGTCACCCAGCAGCTGCATGTGGAGGAGCGGAGACGCGAACCCGGTTCCCCAGATTACGAGACTACTGCTCTTAACCACTACACCACACTGGCTCTCAAGGTGTAGATCAAGGTGCTTGCTCAGTTGCTGTGCTTGCTACCGGACCAAGAGCAAATGTTTGGGAACATGTTCTACTGCAGGACAGTCCTGTGAGGCTGGGGGAAAAACAACTCTCGAAGCGGAAACAGTCTCTCGATCATCTCCATCATCATATACTTCTCTAGAGGCCCAGATGATGGCTGTGAGATAAGGAAAGTTGCATCCCTGAGGGAGGCGTGATGCAAAGGCTTTACGGAGAGAAATGTCTCAAACAGCCTCACCTGTTGCTCTCCAACACAGGCGCTCCAGATTGTCCTTTGGCCAGCGGGGCTTGCATTCGCCAAATTTAAATTTGGTGACCAGCTGATGGGTGCTGACTTCTAGCCCGGTTGGGAACCCACTGCATTCCGGATCTTCCAGGCAGCGATCCCAAAACAGGGGGCCGAATAGAATAGAATAGAATAGAATAGAATAGAATAGAATCATAGAGTTGGAAGAGACCACAAGGGCCATCGAGTCCAACCCCCTGCCAAGCAGGAAACACCATCAGAGCACTCCTGACATATGGTTGTCAAGCCTCTGCTTAAAGACCTCCAAAGAAGGAGACTCCACCACACTCCTTGGCAGCAAATCCCACTGTCTTGCTGTCTCTTACTGTCAGGAAGTTCTTCCTAATGTTTAGGTGGAATCTTCTTTCTTCTAGTTTGGATCCATTGCTCCGTGTCCGCTTCTCTGGAGCAGCAGAAAACAACCTTTCTCCCTCCTCTATGTGACAACCTTTTATATATTTGAACATGGCTATCATATCACCCCTTAACCTCTTCTTCTCCAGGCTAAACATGCCCAGCTCCCTTAGCCGTTCCTCATAAGGCATCGTTTCCAGGCCTTTGACCATTTTGGTTGCCCTCCTCTGGACACGTTCCAGTTTGTCAGTGTCCTTCTTGAACTGTGGTGCCCAGAACTGGACACAGTACTCCAGGTGAGGTCTGACCAGAGCAGAATACAGTGGCACTATTACTTCCCTTGATCTAGATGCTATACTCCTATTGATGCAGCCCAGAATTGCATTGGCTTTTTTAGCTGCCGCGTCACACTCTTGGCTCATGTCAAGTTTGTGGTCAACCAAGACTCCTAGATCCTTTTCACATGTACTGCTCTCAAGCCAGGTGTCACCCATCTTGTATTTGTGCCTCTCATTTTTTTTTTGCCCAAGTGAAATACTTTACATTTCTCCCTGTTAAAGTTCATCTTGTTTGGCCCAGTTCTCTAATCTGTCAAGGTCGTTTTGAAGTGTGATCCTGCCCTCTGGGGTGTTAAGACAGCGCTAACTGAGTACTCTGGAGCACAGCTGATCCCGCGAGGTTTGGTCCCCATTGATCACCAGTGCTTGGGTCTTCATGGTTATGTCAGGTGATTGACAGGTGGGCGCTCTGCTCAACAATAATTTATAACCTGCCCATCTGGCTGGGTTTCTCCAGCCACTCTGGGCGGCTTCCAATGGAATGTTAAAATACAATAACCTATTAAACATTAAAAGCTTCCCTGAACATGGCTGCCTTCAGATGTCTTTTAAAAGTTTGACAGTTGTTTTCCTCTTTGACATCTGGTGGGAGGGCATTCCACAGGGCAGGTGCCACTACTGAGAAGGCCCTATGCCTGGTTCCCTGTAGCCTCACTTCTCACAGCGAGGGAACCGCCAGAAGGCCCTCGGAGCTGGACCTCAGTGTGCGGGTAGAACGATGGGGGTGGAGACACTCCTTCAGAGCCACAGACTGAACCTGGGACCTTCTGCATGCAAAGCAGGTGTCCTAACATCTCAGCTAAGGACCATGCCTAGGCCAGAGAGATGCTTTTGTTCCCCCCGTTAGTCCGTTCTCACACACTGAAACCCTGCAGAGCTGCTTTTAATTAGAAACACTATTTATTTTATTTTATTGGTCGAGTTGTGTTGTGAGAGAGTGAGAGGAACTGTTAGGTGGAGTCAGATAGATAGTTGGGATAATCAGTTTGAAGTTGTTAGGAACAAATAGGTCAGTAAAGAAACTAAGATTAAGAAACTGACAAGAAGAATTAACTGAAACCTTAAACTTGTTCATGCTTATAAAAATAAACTTGATTATTTGTTAATGTTAACAACTGTCTGGACTCTGTGTGTACCCGAGGGAAACGGGTTGGTGGCAGCGAAGAGACAATCACAGTCGTGGCACAGGGATCAATAGACCGTCAAACGTCCGAGGACCCTGTGTGATCGCCACACAGAGCAAAAAGTTTCCAGCCTCAACCCCCTCCAGCAAGTAATACGAAAAGATTCCCGAGAGGCAAGCGATGCTCTCTGCTCCCACCAGGAGAGCGAAGGGATTGGAAAGTTAGCATCGAGCAAACAAACAAAACAAAACAAAAATCGGGTTGCCGGGGGAGGGACGGCAATGTCTGAAATAATGAGTTCCTCATGGGTCCTCTTCTCTTCTTTGAATGGAGTCTCCTAGGACCAAGAGACCGGAGCAGATTGGGAGGCAATTTGCGCAGCTGAACTCAATGCTCAGGAAGGAAGTCAAACAGGGGGAGGAGCCAGGCAGTGATTGGCAGCTGGCGCAGGAAGCGCATAATGTCACAAGTAGAGACAACACCTTGCCAACAAAGGTCTGTATAGTAAAAGCTATGGTTTTCCCAATAGTAATGTATGGAAGTGAAAGCTGGACCATAAAGAAGGCTGATCGCCGAAGAATTGATGCTTTTGAATTATGGTGCTGGAGGAGACTCTTGAAAGTCCCATGGACTGCAAGAAGATCAAACACATCCATTCTTAAGGAAATCAGCCCTGAGTGTTCACTGGAAGGACAGATCGTGAAGCTGAGGCTCCAATCCTTTGGCCACCTCATGAGAAGAGAAGACTCCCTGGAAAAGACCCTGATGTTGGGAAAGATGGAGGGCACAAGGAGAAGGGGACGACAGAGGAGGAGATGGTGGGACAGTGTTCTCAAAGCTACGAACATGGGTTTGACCAAACTGCGGGAGGCAGTAGAAGACAGGAGTGCCTGGCGTGCTCTGGTCCAGGGGGTCACGAAGAGGCGGACACGACTAAACAACTAAACAACAACAACAACAACCCTGCTAAACGATAATAACTCGGCCTTCCAGAGTCAAGCAGCTCTACTCCAGAGATGGCCAATGTAGGAACATAGGAAGCTGCCTCATACAGAGTCAGAAGCTAAAGGGACGCGGGTGGCACTGTGGTCTAAACCACCGAGCCGCTTTGGCTTGCCGATCGGAAGGTTGCCGGTTCGAATCCCCGTGACGGGGTGAGGTCCCATTGCTCTGCCCCAGCTCCTGCCAACCTAGCAGTTCAAAAGCACGTCAAAGTGCAAGTAGATAAACAGGTACCACTGCAGCAGGAAGGTAAACGGCATTTCTGCGCGCTCTGGTTTCCATCACGGTGTCCCGTTGTGCCAGAAGTGGTTTAGTCCTGCTGGGCACATTACCTGGAAAGCTGTCTGCGGACAAATGCTGGCTCCCTTGGCCTGAAAGCAAGATGAGTGCCACACTTCATAGTCGCCTTTGGCTGGACTTAACTGTCCAGAGGTCCTTTACCTTTTCTTTTTTTTACAAAAAACAGACCACTGATAACGTAAAGGACCCCTGACCATTAGGTCCAGTCGTGGCCGACTCTGGGGTTGCAGCGCTCATCTCGCTTTATTGGCCGAAGGAGCCAGGATACAGCTTCCGGGTCATCTGGCCAGCATGACTAAGTCGCTTCTGGCGAACCAGAGCAGCGCACGGAAACGCCGTTTACCTACCCGCCAGAGCGGTACCTATTTATCTACTTGCACTTTGACGTGCTTTCAAACTGCCAGGTTGGCAGGAGCAGGGACCGAGCAACGGGAGCTCACCACATCGTAGGGATTCGAACCGCCAACCTTCTGATCGGCAAGTCCTAGGCTCTGTGCTTTAACCCACAGCGCCACCCGCGTCCCTAGACCACTGGTACATCTAGCTCAATGGTGTCTGCACTGACTGCCAGCAGTGGCTCTCCATAATTTCAGGGATAGAGCAATTCTAGAAACACTCCCCTCTCGCAAAGGAGGGCATCAGGTTGCCAAAGGATGATCACAACCAGTGGCTCTCAAACTTTTTCAAGCCACCATAAATTCATCCCCGGTGCCTCCAACCCGTAATAAGAAGCATTATTCGGAATAGAGTGACCCACTAAGGCATGGGTAGGCAAACTAAGTCCGGGGGGGGGGGATCTGGCCCAATCACCTTCAAAATCCGGCCCACAGACGGTCCGGGAATCAGCGTGTTTTTCCATGAGTAGAATGTGTGTTTTTATTTAAAATGCATCTCTGGGTTATTTGTGGGACGTAGGAATTCATTCATTCCCCCCCCCCAAAAAAAAATATAGTCCGGCCCCCACAAGGTCTGAGGGACAGTGGACCGGCCCCCTGCTGAAAAAAATTGCTGACCCCTGCACTAAGGTAATAACACAAAATAATTCAAAACAGTAACAATGCATTGGGCATTTATTCGAAAGCCAGTTAAAGTTGTTTAGGTTTACTCAGCAAAACTGATGAACTTGATTTGGCAGTAGCAGGTTTTCAAAGTCTGCTAGTCATCTGCACGTCCCAAGATTCTTAATCTCAGCATCGTGGCTTCAAGACCCACGTTGGGTATAAGATTCCTACATGTCAGGGGGTTGGACGAGACGACCCTCGTGTACAATTCTGTGATCTGACGGACACATCAGAATCACAATTTGCTAAGTGCGGACAGGCAGAAAACCAGCGTTTGTCCACTAGAGGGCAGCAGCTGCCACAAGCATCTTTTCCAGTGGGGGTGAAGATAACAAGCAGGAACAGGCTTTTAAATTATATTTTTGTTCGGGCGCCTTGGGCACTTCAATTTCTGGTGCCGGAGGTCATTGCAACCTCTAGTCCTTGGCAGCCTTTTGACTCTGTGTGAATCCGTCTGTTTCCTTTGAAAGCCCTTGCAAAGTTCGAAGGCTGAGGCTCGAAAATTAAACAGTGAAACAAAGAATAATCCACCGAGCCTCCGGCTCTCAGTTTGGCCAACAAGACGCCCTTGTGGGAATCGCACCATCAGGACCTGAGCACAACAGTGCTCTTCCCTCCGGCGACAGCTGGTAGAGAATCTCAATCTCAGGGCTGTGGGTTCGAGCCCCAGATGGGCAAAATATTTCTGCCTTGAATGGGGTCGGGATAGATGATCGTAGGGGGTCCCTTCCACCCGATAATTCTATGATTCCCAGCAAGAAGTAAAGCTTTCAGGAGGGGGCACGTTCCTTCCTCTTCCCCCTCTCTCACATACAACCCAGCAAGCAAACAATTCATACAGAGTCCTGTGGGATTTGGGGGCTGTGAGTTAAACCACAGAGCCTAGGGCTTGCCGATCAGAAGGTCGGCAGTTCGAATCCCCACGACGGGGTGAGCTCCCGTTGCTCGGTCCTTGCTCCTGCCAACCTAGCAGTTTGAAAGCACCTCAAAGTGCAAGTATATAAATAGGTACCACTCCAGCGGGAAGGTAAACGGCTTTTCCGTGCGCTGCTCTGGTTCGCCAGAAGCAGCTTAGTCATGCTGGCCACATGACCTGGAAGCTGTACGCCAGCTCCCTCGGCCAATAAAGCGAGATGAGCGCCGCAACCCCAGAGTCAGCCACGACTGGACCTAATGGTCAGGGGTCCCTTTACCTTTACCTGAATATTCCTTAGCCAAGAAGAAGAAGAAGAAGAATTTATTGTTTATAACCCATTTAAACTGTTTATATGGCTGAGGAAACAGGGGCTGCCTTCAGATGTCTTCTGAAGGTTATACAGTGGTAAATTGGGTTACAAACTTAATTCATTCTGGAGGTCTGTTCTTAACCTGAAACTGTTCTTAACCTGAAGCACCACTTTAGATAATGGGGCCTCCCGCTGCCGCTGCATGATTTCTGTTCTCATCCTGAAGCAAAGTTCTTAACCTGAGGTACTATTTCTGGGTTAGCAGGAGTCAGTAACCTGAAGCGTCTGTAACCTGAAGCATCTGTAACTCGAGGTACCACTGTATAGTTATTCATCTCCACGACATCTGATGGGAGGGCGTTCCACAGGGCGGGTGCCACCACCGAGAAGGCCCTCTTCCTGGTCCCCTGTAACCTGGCTTCTCGCAATGAGGGAACCGCCAGAAGGCCCTCGGAGCTGGACCTGTGTCCGGGCTGAACGATGGGGGTGGAGACGCAACTTCAGGTCTACTGGGCCGAGGCCATTTAGGGCTTGAAAAGTCAGCACCAACACTTTGAATTATGCTTGGAAATGTACCTTATCTACAGCAGTCTGGAAGGGCGCAGTGTCTGAGCAGTGCATAATGAAGATTGTAGTGCGTGTGTTCATGTGCTGATGTGTATCTGCGTAGCCCCCACTCCTTCGGCACATGGCTCACGCAGCGGCAGCTGTGGGCAGCCGGCCAACAAACAGCCAACAGACAAACGGAATAATCTAGTTGATGGGATTCAGGGCGGATAATGTGGAGGAAGGGCAAAACAGAAAGCCTGGCTAGGATAGGCATTACAGGAAGAGCAGGAAAAGCATAACTCTTTCATCGAAACCACGGGAGACTCTGAATCCGGAAGACCCATCGCAGGCAGGAAGAGAAGGCTTAACTTTTGGCATCAATGCAGTCGCCTCCACTGGAACGGTCTTTGCCAGCCTGGGCTTTTCCGGGTGTTTTGGATAACAGCTTCCATCGGATCCAGGCAGCACACTGAAGAAGAGTTTGGATTTGATATCCCGCCTTTCACTCCCTTTAAGGAGTCTCAAAGCGGCTCACATTCTCCTTTCCCTTCCTCCCCCACAACAAACACTCCGTGAGGTGAGTGGGGCTGAGAGACTTCAGAGAAGTGTGACTGGCCCAAGGTCACCCAGCAGCTGCATGTGGAGGAGCGGGGAATCGAACCCGGTTCCCCAGATTACGTGACTACCGCTCTTAACCACTACACCACACTGGCTCTCTCTGATGGCTCACTGCTGATGGAAGTTATGGTCCAAAATTTCTGGACGGCACCGCTTTGGCGAAGGTCGCATTCAAAAACAACAACCTCCGAACTGTTCTTAAAATCTGTTGTTTTTATCTGTATTTTATCCCCTCTGGTGAAAACAGGAAAGTCCTGTTCCATCCCTTTCACAACATTTCTCTGATGCAAATAGGGACATCCTATTCCATCCCAGCCAATATTTCTCCAGTGAAGGAAAAGCGGGACATTCTGGGATCAATCAAGAAACTGGGATAATAATAATAATAAAAATTTATTATTTATACCCCACCCATCTGGCTGGGTTTCCCCAGCCACTCTGGGCAGCTTCCAACAAAACACTAAAATACAATAACCTATTAAACATTAAAAGCTTCCCTAAACAGGGCTGCCTTCAGATGTCTTCTAAAAGTTTGGTAGTTATGTTTCTCTTTGACATCTGATGGGAGGGCGTTCCACAGGGCGGGGGCCGATACCGAGAAGGCCCTCTGCCTGGTTCTGCCTGGTAACTTGGCTTCTCGTAACGAGGGATCCGCCAGAAGGCCCTCGGAGCTGGACTTCAGTGTCCAGGCAGAACGATGGAGGTGGAGACGCTCCTTCAGATATACTGGACCGAGGCCGTTTAGGGCTTTAAAGGTCAGCACCAACACTTTGAACTGTGCTCGGAAATGTACTGGGAGCCAATGCAGATCTCTCAGGACCGGTGTTATGTGGTCTCGGCGGCCGCTCCCAGTCACCAGTCTAGCTGCCGCGTTCTGGATTAGTTGGGATGGCTTTTGTAATTCTGGGGCTGTGCCTGGAAAATTGGGGCACTTGGAGGGTCTGGTATTTCAATAATTTCATTGGGTCTTTGGATGCTGGACAACACGGTCCTTTGGTCTGATCCAGCCGCATTCTTCTTATGTCCAATTCCAAAATTCTGTTGCATCTTATCTGAAGGAGTCTGGGCCCAATCACAAAGCCATCAAAAGTAGGACAGGATTGCAGGGAAGCTAAAAAGAGGGCAGAAGTCTTTCAGACCCTGTCTTTCCTCCCCTGGCATTGTTCTGGCTTTGGAGAGCCTTCAAAACATTTCCAGACTTTCCTTCCCACTCATGAGGACTAGAGACTTGTGTTTTCAAAACAAGAAGCGGTGGAGATTTGCAAGGAGCCGGGTTTTGTGGGCTTAAGCCCACACAGCTCGGCTTTGCAAGAAGTGAAATGTGCCTTGACAATGAATCATAGAATCATAGAGTTGGAAGAGACCACAAGGGCCATCGAGTCCAACCCCCTGCCAAGCAGGAAACACCATCAAAGCCCTCCTGACATATGGTTGTCAAGCCTCTGCTTAAAGATCTCCAAAGAAGGAGACTCCACCACACTCCTTGGCAGCAAATTCCACTGTCGAACAGCTCTTACTGTCAGGAAGTTCTTCCTAATGTTGAGGTGGAATCTTCTTTCTTGTAGTTTGGATCCATTGCTCCGTGTCCGGTTCTCTGGAGCAGCAGAAAACAACCTTTCTCCCTCCTCTATGTGACATCCTTTTATATATTTGAACATGGCTATCAGATCAGCCCTTAACCTCCTCTTCTCCAGGCTAAACATGCCCAGCTCCCTTAGCCGTTCCTCATAAGGCATCGTTTCCAGGCCTTTGACCATTTTGGTTGCCCTCCTCTGGACACGTTCCAGTTTGTCAGTGTCCTTCTTGAACTGTGGTGCCCAGAACTGGACACAGTACTCCAGGTGAGGTCTGACCAGAGCAGAATACAGTGGCACTATTACTTCCCTTGATCTAGATGCTATACTCCTATTGATGCAGCCCAGAATTGCATTGGCTTTTTTAGCTGCCGCGTCACACTGTTGGCTCATGTCAAGGAGTCTGGGCCCAATCACAAAGCCTCCCCTGGCATTGTTCTGGCCTTGGAGAACCTTCAAAACATTTCCAAACTTTCCTTCCCAATCATGAGGACTAGAGACTTGTGTTTTCAAAACAAGAAGCGGTGGAGATTTGCAAGGAGCCGGGTTTTGTGGGCTTAAGCCCACACAGCTCGGCTTTGCAAGAAGTGAAATGTGCCTTGACAAGGCTCCTAAAGTGAACAAGCAACACCCCAATTTCCAAGGTTACCTTTTGCCACAGGGCTTCTCTCGATGCCAGGGAGGAGCAAGCAGCCACAAACCAGCAGTTCCCCACCTGGCCCTGGTGCAAGTCGTGAGAGCTGATTCCATCCACAAAGAGGTGGGGGTCGTCGCAGATGTCCTGCACGGAGAGAGGAGAAAGAAAACACGAGATGAAGAAGAGGCACGGCGGCCCAGGGTCAACAATACTGAGCTGCAGTGGCGTAGCGTGGGTTGTCAGCACCCGGGGCAAGGCAAGTAATTTGCGCCCCCTAACCTGTGGATTTTAGTAGGGGCAGAGAGCTGCGAGTGCGAGCGCCCCCCCAGATGTTGCGCCCGGTGTGGCCAGCCCCCCCTGCACCCCCCACGCTACACCACTGCTGAGCTGGGAGGATCAGCTTCTCTCCCAAATATTTGGAAGACCCTGAAACATCCTGTGCCAGAAACCAGATTCCTGCGCAATAAATAAAAAAGCATCATCTCAGCACAGAGCAGGGAACATCTGCTTAGGAAAATGCCGAGCAGGGAACCCAAGTCGCCGTTTGACCTCCCTTCCTCCGCTTTCCGGACAGTTTTGACAAAGAACGTAAGTGAGCAGAGACGCAACATCAAGGGACTGAACTAGGCTCATTTGAAAAACGTCGTATACATATGGCTGTATTTCACCTCATCCATCCACTGTAATTATTAAGTTTGCAGATGATACCACCATAATGGATCTAATTACAGGTGGAGATGAATCAGCGTACACGGGGGAGGTTCAAAAAGTGTCTAAATGGTGCCTAGAGAATAACTTGCACCTGAATATTAGCAAGACAAAGGAGATGGTGTTGGACTTTCGGAGGAAGAGAGGGGAGCTAGCCCCGTTGTATATCGGGGGGGGGGGGGCTGTGTGGAGACAGTCTCTTCCATTAAATTCCTGGGTGTTTACCTTAGTGAGGACCTGACTTCGAAATATTTTTTTGCTCTATAAGACGCACTTTTCCCCTCCTAAAGAGTAAGGGGAAATGTGTGTGCGTCTTATGGAGCGAATGCAGGCGGGAGGCTCAGTGCTCCCTTTAAAGAACCGTGTAGAGGGTGTGTGTGGCTCTTGGGGCTTAGAGCCACACACTCCACCTGCTCTTTAAAGGGAGCGCGGCTATTGGGGGAGCCTTAGCCGCGCGCAGCCTCTCCCAGGTAGGGAATGAAGGCTCCCCTTGCCCAGGAGAGGCTACGCGCGGCTAAACAAGAAGCCAGAACAACGAGTGGGATCGCTGCGCTGTGATCCCGCTGGCTGTCCTGGCTTCTGGCTTAGGTGCGCGCAGCCTCCGCAGAGTATGGGGAGCCTTAATCCCCGTGCCCTGCGGAAGTTTGCGGGGCTATCCAAAAGCCAGAAGAGCTAGAGGGAGCGCTGCGCAGTCCACTTTCTCAAGTTCTTGCCCGTTAGTTTTTAGCTGAATTGGTGAGCCACTAACAATTTAAATTTAAATTTTGCACCTCCACGAAACCTCAGCGCAGGCGATGGATACTTAAGGGAGATTACCGTATTTTTCACCCTATAGGACGCACTTTTTCCCCTCCAAAAATGAAGGGGAAATGTGTGAGCGTCCTATGGGGCGAATGCAGGCTTCGCGCACCTCTCCGCAAGCAGCAGGAGCCCAGCGCTGGGCTCCCGCTGCTTGTGGAGAGTTGCCTGCATGCTGAAGCCTGCGTGCGCTGAGCTCAGTGCGTCCAGGCTTCGCGGACCTCTCCGTAAGCAGCGGGAGCGCTCCCGCTGCATGCGGAGAGTTGCCTGCATGCTGAAGCCTGCCCACGCTGAGCTCAGCGCGTCCAGGCTTCGCGGACCTCTCAGCAAGCAGCGGGAGCCAGCGCTGGGCTCCCACGGCTTGCAGAGAGCTGCCTGTTTGGGGGCTGGGGTCGGGGGAAGCTCGGGCTTCTCCCGCCCCAACCCCGCGCCTGGGGGGGAAATAATTCCCCCCCCCCTTTATTCCCCCCCCCAAAAAAACTAGGTGCGCCTTATGGGACGGTGCGTCCTATAGGGCGAAAAATACGGTAATTCAATCCCTTCCTCATTTGCTTAGCCTTCGATTCTTTGCTCCATGTCACAGGGATGCAGCGAAACAAGCCAATAATATTTTGCAAATTAATTAGCAGCCCGCCAGCTGACATCAGCCAAGTTTTAGGCAATTTATCCACCGATCAAAGCTTGCAGCCCTAATAACTGGCATTCCTCTTTACAAGACCTTCCCCTTTGCAACAAGGATTGTCTTACAGGTGGCAAACTAAGGCTGGGAGTGGACCTCCCACCCAATGCCATACAAATAAACCCTGCGATGAATTAATTTCCAATCTAGGCCATAGCGGCTCTGAATGACAGAGAAGTCACTTTCTAACAGCAGACACTGCAATCCAAACCACGCACCACGAATGATGAAGAAAAAAATTTGCCCTCTCCAGGATATTCTCTTCAAGCATAAAAAAACAACAACAGAAAAACCAGCCCCTGCCCAAGTCCAATTCAATCATTCTCTTGCTGGCTTGTGTCAAGGTCTCAGGTCGCAGAACAAGACAAACAGACGAACACAGAGATTGCATATTAAGTTTGGGATGCTCGGAAAGAAAGCTCTGTTTTCCATCAAGCAGGCATTACGAGATGCAAGGCTCTTCCAAGCACCGCAGCCAAGATGGATCGCCTCCTCGGAACCACACAAGGCTAATTGAAAGAGAAATGTTATGATCTGGCAGCAGAAGGGTTGCGCAGCTTTATTGCACTGATAGTCACTCCCCACCGGTGCAAGAAGGGAGCATTTAGGCTGCCTGAATTTCCTTAAGGATGTAAACCGAGCCGGCTGGATTAGGCCCATGGCCTATCTGGTCCAGCATCCTGTCCAAAGGGATTGCCTGCATTGCAGGAATTTATGTCTAGGTTGGAGGGGGGTTGCCCCTCCAGCAGATATCGTGCACATGCAGCCCACTACCAAAACCAGCACAATCACCTTTGTGACTTTTGTGATTTGTCCCCACAAAACACTTCACCACAGTTTCTTCCTGTCTATTCAAAGGGCCTCTGCCGCACGATACCAAATGTAAGAATTCACTGATAAATGTATTTGTTTACTGGCTCACTGGGAAAACTTCAGAAATTCATATAGACATGTGAGCTCAGCTACTCAGCAGCCCCTCTGCCTGAGTGATAATCCCTGGCATCCTGATACCTGAGTGCCATACAGGTAGCCATTCCAGAAATAACAAACCCAGATGAAGACAAAAGAGCGTGATTAACTTGACTGGGAAACAGGGAAATGTAAATATCTTTTTTGTTACACTTGATGAGTGTTTGGTGGAGGGCAAGGAGAACCATGGGGCAGGGTCCAGGATGCTCAGATTACTGCCACCAGATCTCCCCTTTCATGATGTAACCGTGATGTAGTTTTTTTTGGGGGGGGGTAACATGGGGACGCGGGTGGCGCTGTGGGTTAAAGCCTCAGCGCCTAGGGCTTGCCGATTGAAAGGTCGGCGGTTCGAATCCCTGCGGCGGGGTGCGCTCCCGCTGTTCGGTCCCAGCGCCTGCCAACCTAGCAGTCCGAAAGCACTCTCAGGTGCAAGTAGATAAATAGGGACCGCTTACTAGCGGGAAGGTAAACGGCGTTTCCGTGTGTGGCTCTGGCTCGCCAGAGCAGCGATGTCACGCTAGCCACGTGACCCGGAAGTGTCTTCGGACAGCGCTGGCCCCCGGCCTCTTTGAGTGAGATGGGCGCACAACCCTAGAGTCTGTCAAGACTGGCCCGTACGGGCAGGGGTACCTTTACCTTTACCTTTAACATGGGAATTAGCAGCTAATAAAAGTTTGGGGGCTCTTTTGTTCAGGGCTTCCATCTTGTTCCACCTTGTGGCAAGTGGGAGTCCTGTCGCGACAGTCTTCAATAAAGACCAAGCCTACTGGCTGCTGTTTTGCTCTGGTATTCCTGGCTGGTGTCCTTGTTTTTTGTCCAAGGGAGCCCTCAGATTTCTCCGTTAACACCTGTGGGAAACCATCAAGCAGGATTCATAGAATTGTAGCGTTAGAAGAGACCCCGAGGGTCATCTAGTCCAACCCCCGGGAGGAATCTCAACGAAAGCATCCATGGCAGATGACCATCCAGTCTTTGCTTAAAAACTTCCAGGGAAGGAGAGCCCACAACCTCCTGAGGGAGCCCGTTCCACTGCCGGACAGCTTTTAGTGTCCGAAAGTTCTTCCTGATGTTTAGTCAGAATCTCCTTTCTTGTAACTCGCAGCCACGGGTTCGAGTCCTACCCTCCAGAGCTGGTGAAAACAAGCTTGCTCCATCCTCCATGTGACATCCCTTTAGATATTGAAAGATGGCCATCATATCTCCTCTCAGTCTATGTTTACCAGATTTTTTCCCAATGAATCCGGGACACTTTTTTTTTTAAAAGTAGCAACAGGGAGTCAGTAGTGGGGATGGTGAGGCAAAAGACCCCGGGCCCAAGCACACATGCATATTGTATAAAGGTGCACAGCCCTTCTTTCGCACCCTGTGAAACATAAACGCGCAGAGTTTTAAAAAAACTGGACAAAGGGACGCAGCTTGCTCTGGACCGTGTCCAGAGGAGGGCAACCAAAATGGTCAAAGGCCTGGAAACGATGCCTTATGAGGAACGGTTAAGGGAGCTGGGCATGTTTAGCCTGGAGAAGAGGAGGTGAAGGGGTGATATGATAGCCATGTTCAAATATATAAAAGGATGTCACATAGAGGAGGGAGAAAGGTTGTTTTCTGCTGCTCCAGAGAAGCGAACACGGAGCAATAGATCCAAACTACAAGAAAGAAGATTCCACCTAAACATTAGGAAGAACTTCCTGACAGTAAGAGCTGTTCGACAGTGGAATTTGCTGCCAAGGAGTGTGGTGGAGTCTCCTTCTTTGGAGGTCTTTAAGCAGAGGCTTGACAACCATATGTCAGGAGTGCTCTGATGGTGTTTCCTGCTTGGCAGGGGGTTGGACTCGATGGCCCTTGTGGGCTCTTCCAACTCTATGATTCTATGTGACTCCTGAGCCTTCCCTGATCTCCTGCCCCCTTCCCCCTTTGTTTTGACAGATCGGGGGAGGCTCAGGAGTCGCGGGAGGGCGGGCGGCCATTGCCCAGGAGGGGCACAAGGAGCGTGGTTTCTGTGCCAGGCAAGGTGCAAAGCCCTTCTTTCCCACCCTGTGAAACATAAATGTGCAGTTTTTAAAAAACTGGGCAACGCCCGCCTGCCCACAACTCCTGAGCCTCCCCTGATAAGTCAAAACAAAGGGGGCGCAGACACATCATATGGGGACTTCTTGAGAGGTAAAATGGCGGGCACCACGGCAGCAAGCAGCTCCTGAAGCCAGCCAGAGCCAACTGCGCTACCAGGCTGGCTCCGGGCTGCCGGGGCTGCCACTGCCACGTTTTCCGGGGACAGATTTGCAAATCCGGGGGCGTCTGATAACCCTATCTCAGTCTCCTCTTTTCCAGGCTAAACATACCCAGCTCCTTCAACCGTTCCTCATCAGGCTTGGTTTCCAGCCCTTTAACCATCTTGGTCTCCTTCCTCTGCCCACCTTCCAGCTTGTCAACATCCTTCTCAAATTGTGGCACCCAGAACCGGACACAGTATTCCAGGTCTGGTCTGAGCAAGGCAGAATAGAGTGGGACTATACCTTCCCTTGATCTGGACACCAGACTTCTGTTGATGCAGCCTAGAATAGCATAAGCTTTTCTTTGCTACTGCACAAGAGCCTTCTCCATCCTTTGTGGCTTTCAGAAAATGGTACCCAGAAGCACTGTTGCCTCCAAATAAGGAGGCGGCAAAACATAGCCTCTGTGCATGGAGGTTTTATTGAACTACCCTGGCCCTGAGCTTCACAACTGGGCGGAGAATTATTGATTTATTCTGGCATTTCTCTCTCACCTTTTCCTCCAAATTACTCAAGGGAGTAAAACTGGTTCTCCCACTCCCCAATTAACCCCACCCCCCGCCCAACAACCCTGCCAGGTAGGTTATAAGCTGAGAGGCAGTGGCTGGCCCAAGCTCAACCAGTGAGCTTCATGGCCTGCAGGGTGGATAAAAATCAATGAAATTCATTTGGCAAAGAAAGAATCTGTGGGATTTTCATCCCAGAGGGAGACCCAAACCTTTGGCTGCTGGTCTACAAATTAACACAAAAAGTTGTGCCCTTTCCTTTTGCATCGGAAAACATCCCTTAAAGTAATTTCACGTGGAAAAGATGCTGAAGGATGATGTATGTGTGCCTCCTGCGAGCGCATCTGTTTTGAGCATAATGGAAAGCCAAGCAGAGGAACTGCAAGGAGGAAAATAAGGAGGAAATATGAAAACCAGGAGCCAGTTCCTCCTACGCAGCCTCAAAGGATGTACACTGGGGAGCGTAGCAATCGTTTGGCCCGACAGCTTCAAAGTCTGCCATGGGGTCCTTGCAAGGACGGGCTGGTCTTCTTTTGAAAGCATTTCTGCTGCTTTCCTTTTTTTAAAAAATAAATAAATAATGCTGTATTTTAATGTATTTTTAATCTTTGTTGGAAGCCGCCCAGAGTGGCTGGGGAAGCCCAGCCAGATGGGCAGGGTACAAATAAATTATTATTATTATTATTATTATTATTTGGTTGAAGACTTTATAACAGAAATATGCAATAGATGTTATTCATTCTTTAACTAAATACGCGCTTAAACTTTACTTTCTCTTAGAATGTTAAGAAAAGTGAATAAGACGGACTATAGCTGGAAATTGTTTTAGTTTAATAATGATA
Source organism: Podarcis tiliguerta (assembly GCF_965153285.1). Classification (NCBI taxonomy): domain Eukaryota; kingdom Metazoa; phylum Chordata; class Lepidosauria; order Squamata; family Lacertidae; genus Podarcis; species Podarcis tiliguerta. The sequence goes on along the minus strand of NC_139537.1, from coordinate 8,725,477 downwards.
TTGGAAAGCTGTTACTTTTAATTACAAGGAAACTCAGAAGGGAGGGATTTGAGGAAGTCAACCAGGATGTTTAAAAGGTTGGATTTGTGAAGAATTAAGTTTGTTGTTATTGTTTATCTGTTTGTTGTTCCTTTTTTCTGTTTTTGTGTATCATTTTGCTTTGCGGTTTGTGTTATCATTGTGGAAAATCTAATAAAAAAATTTATTTAAAAAAATAAATAAATAAACTTCACTTTCTCTGTGTTATTTGACTGACTATAAATTTCATTTTATAAAAACATCCTACTTATTACACTGAAGCTCAGTCAAGACCTGCCAACGTATTGATCTTTTGACAGTGTTCTTTTACATGCGCTTGGTATATATCCCACACTCTGATAAATTTTACATCTGCAACGTCTCTTAGCCCCGCTGACAGTCTCCCCAGCTCAGCATACTCTCTGATTTTGTTTGGCCATTCTGATTTAGATGGAATATCCTATCCCTTCCAGCCTTTTGCGATTAGAATTCTGGCAGCAACTGTAACATACATAAAGACCCTCCTGAAGTTTTTGGGGGATTTCATTACCCATAATTCCTAGCAGGAAGGCTTCAAGGGTTTTTTAAGGGCATTTGAACATTTCCTTAAACTCGTTATAAATCATTCCCCAAATTTTGGGGAAATGGGTTTCTGCTGCTTTCCGGCACCCGTTCCAAGACTTTGAGACGGGGCAGGGTGCAACCCAACGTTTGCAAAGTGTCCTCACTGCCGCACACCTGCCTGCAAACCATAGCTGTCAACTTACAGATTTGAAAATAAGGGACCAGCAGCCTCAAAAATAAGGGATCAGCAGCCAAAATAAGGGATTTTCCAAGCACAGGTATGTTCAACTTCTGAGCCCCTCCAAGCCAAAGGCAGAAAGCCCAGCCAGCAGCCAAACGAAGCCTCAAGCGGTGGTTCCCACAGCACAGCAACCCGGCAAAGGGGATGCAGCAAGGAAAACCACCATCACCTCTCCGCTGGGAAGCGCTGAGCAAAGGCGAGTCCCCAGGCAACGCGGCCGATTTGATCGGCACAAGGCATGCAAGCTCTACCCCCCCAGTCGTTCTTAGACTCCTTATTGGGTGAGCAACGCAGCCAAGCAACACAGTTGGAGCCTCCCTCCTCCCTGGCCGGCAGGGAGGGAGGGAGAGGAGCTGCTTCCTTTGAAACCCGGGAAATTTAAGGGACATCATCAATAAGGGACAGCAGCGGGACACGGCGTTGGGATATGGGGCTTTCCCGCCCAATAAGGGACGGTTGACAGCTATGCTGCGAACATGAATATACCTGTCTTGTTTTTAAAGTAGGCTTTCTGAACCTGCTGTTAACTCTGCTCCGCTAGGCGGGTTGCACACCTCGGCAGGTGTGAAATGCAGGAATTCATTTCGCTCCGGGCCTCTGATCCTCTTCTTTGCTCTCATCCATGCATGAAACCACTCAAATTAACACCCTGCACAGCCCTTCGCTTGGCTGAGCCGTGCGCCTTTGCTGATAACGCTGCTCCGCTTTTGCGGCTGTGCATCTCACCTTGGCTTCTCACCAAGGCATGCACAGCTGGACGGCAAAAGGATGTTCGGCACACACTCGATTAGCAGCAATGCGCCCTCCTCCCCACATCGAGGTCCCCGAATGACCTTCACTCTCAGGACGCCGAGCTCGCCTTGCCAGAAAACGCAGCTGCAGCCGTTTAGTGTGAGCTGTCCATCAGTCCCAGATTTACATCACAGAATCGTAGAATCGTCGAGTCGGAAGGGAGCCAAGGGTCCATCTAGCCAAACCCCCGACAATGCAGGAAGAAGAAGAAGAAGAAGAAGAAGAAGAAGAAGAAGAAGAAGAAGAAGAAGAGTTTGGATTTGATATCCCGCCTTTCACTCCCTTTAAGGAGTCTCAAAGCTAACATTCTCCTTTCCCTTCCTCCCCCACAACAAACACTCTGTGAGGTGAGTGGGGCTGAGAGACTTCAGGGAAGTGTGACTGGCCCAAGGTCACCCAGCAGCCGCATGTGGAGGAGCGGAGATGCGAACCCGGTTCACCAGATTACGAGACTACCGCTCTTAACCACTACAACCACACTGGCTCTCAGGAATCACAGGCTCAGTCCACTGAGTTTTTCCCTTTGATAAACAACCTGGGGTTCCCCAAAACAACTCATACCAGACAAATCTCATTTTGTAATGATGGTGTTACAAGCTTGGTGGATCAGGGGGATGCTGTATCTTGATTTCAGTAATAATAATAATAATAATAATAATAATAATAATAATTTATCATTTATACCCCGCCCATCTGGCTGAGTTTCCCCAGCCACTCTGGGCGGCTCCCAATCAAGTGTTAAAGACAGTACAGCGTTACATATTAAAAACTTCCCTGAACAGGGCTGCCTTAAGATGTCTTCTGAATGTCAGGTAGTTGTTTATTTCCTTGACATCTGATGGGAAGGCGTTCCACAGGGCGGTTGCCACTACCAAGAAGGCCCTCTGCCAGGTTCCCTGTAACTTGGCTTCTCGCAGGGAGGGAACTGCCAAAAGGCCCTCGGCGCTGGATCTCAGTGTCCGGGCAGAACGATGGGGGTAGAGACGCTCCTTCAGGTATACAGGACCAAGGCCGTTTAGGGCTTTAAAGGTCAGCACCAACACTTTGAATTGTGCTCGGAAACGTACTGGGAGCCAATGCAGATCTCTCAGAACCGGTGTTATGTGGTCCCGGCGGCCGCTCCCAGTCACCAGTCTAGCTGCCGCATTCTGGATTAATTGCAGTTTCCGGGTCACCTTCAAAGGTAGCCCCACGTAGAGCGCATTGCAGTAGTCCAAGCGGGAGATAACCAGAGCATGCACCACTCTGGCGAGACAGTCCACGGGCAGGGAGGGTCTCATCCTGCGAACCAGATGGAGCTGGTAGACAGCTGCCCTGGACACAGAATTGACCTGTGCCTCCATGGACAGCTGTGAGTGCAGAATGACTCCCAGGCTGCGCAGCTGGTCCTTCAGGGGTACAGTTACCCCATTCAGGACCAGAGAATCCCCCACACCTGCCCGCCTCCTGTCCCCCCAAAACAGTACTTCTGTCTTGTCTGGATTCAACCTCAATCTGTTGGCCGCCATCCATCCTCCAACCGCCTCCAGACACTCACACAGGACCTTCACCGCCTTCACTGGTTCTGATTTAAAGTAGAGGTAGAGCTGGGTGTCATCTGCATACAGTAAGGCTTTTGACAAAGTGCTCTGTGATATTTTTGTGAACAAGCAGGCAAAATGTGGGTTGATTTGTAGCTGGTTGACTGACCGAACCCAAAGAGCACTCATTGATGGTTCGTCGTCTTCCCGTCTTATGGGCAGTGCTGCGTACCGTACTTTTCCGTGTACCTCGGGTTACAGCCGCTTCAAGCTGCATTTTTTCGGGTTACGGACCCGCCGAAACCCAGAAGTACCGGAACGTGTTACTTCTGGGCTTCAGGGGTCATGCATGCGCAGAAGCACTAAATTGCGCTTTGTACAGGAGCAGAAGCACCAAATCCCAACCCACGAGTGCGCAGACGCGCCACTGCGGGTTGTGAATGCTGCAGGTTGTGAACGTACATCCCGTACAGGTCATATTCGCAACCCGAGCGCCACGTAATAATACTAGGCTTTCCCCCTTTAAAATCATGCTTAAAAAGTGGGGGTCATCTTATATATGCATAGGGCGGACGTTTAATTGGTTGCTGCCGCGGCTGCCAGCGGCTGTTGTGCGTGTTATTGGTTGCTGCGTCAATGGGTGTTGTTGATTGGCCAAGGCTGCGGCAATTGGGCGGGCGATTGGCGAGGGGACAGATGAGAGGCGGAATTCGCAACATATGCAGGTGAGCATTCCCACCTAATAAAAGCTCAACAACCCCCCCCCCAAAAAAAAAGGTCAACAACTTTTTGCCCTCTCCCCCCATTTTCTGAAATTTCAGTCCCCCAAAATAGGGGGCGTTTTATACATGGGGGCGTCTTATAGACGGAAAAGTACGGCATAGCCTGCTCTAAAACAACCCCCAAAAAGAATTTGGCACACAGGCTCTCTGAGCTCTCGAGCCAGGAAAAGCTGAATTGGATCAGCCTCTTTAATAAAAATTATGCAAACTGAACAAGTTTGCAGAACTAATGCTATAACTTTTTTTCGGGTGCCATGGTTTCCTGCCTCTTCCTTTTGGTGTGTGGAGCAGGGAGGACACTGGAAATCTGCAAATAGATTTCCCGTTCTCTGTAAAACTTCTTTTCGAAGGAGCTGAGGGACCAGACGGGGATGGAATCAAGGGCCTGTTCGGCTGTAGCACCAACCTTGTGGAATATCCTCTCCAAAGAGAGATTCTGTAAGCTCCACCTACTGGATATCTCAAGCATCTCATAAAAACCTCATCTGTTTACCCAGGCCTTTGAGGGGATTCTTCTGTCCAGTCGCTGGTTTGCTGCTTTACAACAGCACTTTTAAAAACAGCGCGTTCGATGGCTTCTTCCATTTCTTATGTTGGATTTTATTGCATTGCATTTTGAATTCTATGCACCACAGAGTTTGGGAATCGCTGCTCTGGTGTGTGTGTGATAATGCAGTTTAGTTACAGGATAAAATCTAAACTGTTCTTTAGATTAGGGGAGTCTCTACAGTACATGGCCGTGGAATGAACCAGTTATCTCCTTGGAACATCAAGCACATGGTCTGTCCTGCGTCTAAGGCTGTGTAAAATAAGCAGCTCTGTCCCTGAAGGAAAAACTCTCCCAAAATTATGCAGGTTTTGCCACCACCACACTTATACACACACACACACAAAAAAAAAATGTTATTTTTTATTATTTACTGTAACTTTTTTTATTATTATTATTATTATTATTATTATTATTACCTGCCTTTTTCCCTAACAGGAAAAGATAAAAACAAAAAGAGGTAAAAACAGGTAAAAAACCCCCACCACACTTATACACAAATAAAAAAAAAATATTATTACTGTAACTTATTATTATTATTATTATTATTATTACTATTATTATTATTTACTGTAACTTTTATTATTATTATTATTATTATTATTATTACCTGCCTTTTTCCCTAACAGGGAAAGATAAAAACAAAAAGAGGTAAAAACAGGTAAAAAACCCCCACAATAATTGAAAAGCAATTAAAACACACACACCTATACACACACACAATACAAATAATCACAATGTAAACAGCACGGCCCCCATCACCAGCCCTGTCATTAAAAGCAGTCCATTCGCAACTGTCTCAGAAAAAAAACAGGGCATCCCATTTTCCCACACGCGATCATGGCAGCCATTTTGGGTGTTGCGATCCCACTCCTCAAAAAAGCACTTTTCCCAGGGCGAGATCATGGAGTGGGTCACGTGACTCGTCTGGAAGCGCGTCCCGGAAAACACGTGTCCCAGTTTTTGGTGTGGAAATGTTGGAGGGTGTGCAAGGCAGTCTTCACCTGCTAGCAGAAGGACAAGAAGGAGGGAAGGTCTGGCTTTTACAGGGAGGGAGTTCCAGAGTTACCTGGGAGGAGCCACCACCAAGAAGGCCCTGCCTTGTGTCCCTAACAAGCATGCCTGTGAGGGTGGTGGGACCGAGAGAAGGGCCTCCCCATGAGATCTCAAAACCTGGGCCGGTTCGTATGTGTGAATACAGTTTCTCCCCTCCCTATATATCTACACTTGCCTTGATAAGGAAGAAGCATGGCCCAAACTGTTAACCTTTTTAAAGTTAATCTTCCTGGGACAGTTGTTCAAGGCAAGGTCTCCCAGCGAAAAGGACGTGAGCTGTTTTCAGCAGTTCCCAGAAACTGCCCCTCCTTCCCAAAGTGGTGGAAAATTTGCAAGATGACAAATGTGTTTGGCTTTTCCCTGCAGGGCGAAAGCAGACTTTGGTCCTTCGGTTTGTATCAGCCGAGGTTCCGAGAACTGTGCAGGCTCCACGTTCTCAGGTATGTTGAAAATCCTGTTAGACCTGAAGCTGAAGGAATGGGCAGAATCAACTGATCCCTGTGGGAGGTACGTGCCCAACAGGTCATCCTTATCCATTTCTGGACATCGCCGGGTTTCGTTTGTTTTGGCAACTTTCTCCTTCGTTATTTCAACACCAGTATTGGCAACACTGAGCCGCTTAATGCTCGGTCAGAGGATTTGTCGACCTAGAATCATAGAATCATAGAATCATAGAGTTGGAAGAGACCACAAGGGCCATCGAGTCCAACCCCCTGCCAAGCAGGAAACACCATCAGAGCACTCCTGACATATGGTTGTCAAGCCTCTGCTTAAAGACCTCCAAAGAAGGAGACTCCACCACACTCCTTGGCAGCAAATTCCACTGTCAAACAGCTCTTACTGTCAGGAAGTTCTTCCTAATGTTTAGGTGGAATCTTCTTTCTTGTAGTTTGGATCCATTGCTCCGTGTCCGCTTCTCTGGAGCAGCAGAAAACAACCTTTCTCCCTCCTCCATATGCCATCCCTTCATATATTTGAACATGGCTATCATATCACCCCTTAGCCTCCTCTTCTCCAGGCTAAACATGCCCAGCTCCCTTAGCCGTTCCTCATAAGGCATCTTTTCCAGGCCTTTGACCATTTTGGTTGCCCTCCTCTGGACACGTTCCAGTTTGTCAGTGTCCTTCTTGAACTGTGGTGCCCAGAACTGGACACAGTACTCCAGGTGAGGTCTGACCAGAGCAGAATACAGTGGCACTATTACTTCCCTTGATCTAGATGCTATACTCCTATTGATGCAGCCCAGAATTGCATTGGCTTTTTTAGCTGCCACATCACACTGTTGGCTCATGTCAAGTTTGTGGTCAACCTAGACCAGTCTAGTCCTTCAAAAGGGGGAATGAGGTCTACCTCACCCTTGGCCAGCTTATTTCCTCCTGCTCTGGAGGGCAGGACTCGAACCCATGGCTTCAAGTTACAAGAAAGGAGATTCTGCCTAAACATCAGAAAGAACTTTCTGACAGTAAGAGCTGTTTGACTGTGGAACAGACGCCCACAAGAAGTTGTGGACCTTCCTTCCTTGGAGGTTTTTGAGCAGAGGCCTTCTGCCATGGATGCTTGAGTTGAGATTCCTGAATTGCAGGGGGTTGGACTAGATGGCCCTCGGGGTCCCTTCCAACTCTACAATCCTATGAATTCACCTTCAGCACTTGATCGTTCCTTCACAGCCACAATGGTGTGTGCCCCAAACCTGACGCCCACATCAAATTTCAGGTGTGGTGAAGGTGGGTATCAAGTTTTGGACCTGGGACCGTCATGCAGCATGTAAAACACGAGCGCTGCTTGAAGTTGCAGCCTGCAACTGCTGGAGGTCACTAGGTAAGCTGAGCTAACAGACAACCTCCACATACCCATGCCACCCCGATCTCTGAGCTGCCCCCCTCCTGCCCCCAAGAGAGCCACTTTCCAAAGACACCATTTGCCTAGGGCAGGGGTCTGCAACCTTTAAGACAAAAAGAGCCACTTGGACCCGTTTCCAAAGAAAAACAAAACTGGGAGCCGCAAAACTCGTCATTATAAAAATAACTTTTTGTCACTTTTTTTTATTATTTCTTTGTTTGACCCCTCAGAATTACTCCTCCTCATAGAAATAAACGTTAAATTAACAAGTTGTGTGTGTGTGTATTCTTCACTCCCCTTCAAAACAGTGACCAGCGTACATGCCCCCTTTCAATGCAGTGACCAGTGTACATGCCCCTTACAATGTAGCGAGCGGGAAGGTGACGTCAGGACGGTGCGCGACTAACGCACGCACCGCCCCCATGCGACGTCACAGCCAGTACAGCGCCCGCCACAGTGGGGAGTGTCGGGGCGCACAATGCGCCTCCTCCCCTCGCTAGTATCCACCCCGGAGCCGCAGCAAAGGTGTAAAAGAGCCACATGCGGCTCCGGAGCCGCGGGTTGCAGACCCCTGGACTAGGGAGCTTATAGCCAGGGCTGCTGCAACCAACAGCTGTTTACGATTACGATTACATCTTTATTGTCAATGTCCCATGCAGAACAATGAAATTGAAAAACTACATAAAACTACTACAAAACTACATAAAACTACCACAAAACTACATAAAACTACTACAAAACTATATAAAACATTCAAAAACCCCTAAAAACTCTAAAACCCCATTTTAAAATACACTATACTACAGAGACCCCTTATGCCGCGTTTAGAACCAGAATTGCATTTGGGTAGAAACTGTTTCTCAGGCGGCTAGTCCTGGCCTTTATAACCCTGTACCTTCTTCCAGAAGGCAGAAGCTGAAAGAGATCATTTCCGGGGTGCGCACTATCCTGCACTATCTCTGCAGCTTTCTTATGGCACTCGGAAGCACAGATATGATCCAAGGTGGGAAGAGTGCACCCAATTTTTCTCTCTGCAGTCTTTACAACCCTGGACAGCATTGTTTTTTCCCTGGCCGTGCAGCTCCCAAACCACACACACAGACCATAAGTTAGTACACTCTCCACAGTACAATGGTAAAATGCCATCAACAGGTCCTTTGAGAGGTTGTTTTTCCGGAGGAGTCTCAGAAATAACCTCTGCTGTGTTTGGGAAGCAGAGACATGAGAGGGCATCGAGGAGGGCAGGAAAGAGCAAGGGACAGAGGCTAGAATTTCCTGTGGCACGCCTGAACACCATTCAAGGCACCCCAGGGTTGAAAACCACTGGGCTAGACCAACTCTGTGTTAAAAAGATGCCTGAAAACGTGACACAAAGGCTGGAAACGTCAGTGCTTCCTTGTGGAAATCAGTTGCAGATGACCACAGCAGTGACACAGCTGGTAGCTTCGAGAACATTGTCCAACCATATCGTCCTCTGTCGTCCCCTTCTCCTTGTGCCCTCCATCTTTTCCAACATCAGGGTCTTTTCCAGGGAGTCTTCTCTTCTCATGAGGTGGCCAAAGTATTGGAGCCTCAGCTTCAGGATCTGTCCTTCCAGTGAGCACTCAGGGCTGATTTCCTTCAGAATGGATAGGTTGGATCTTCTTGCAGTCCATGGGACTCTCAAGAGTCTCCTCCAGCCCCAAAACACAAATATGGCCAGAAATAAGGATTTTCTGGTCGGAATGTGGCATGTAGCTCCCACAAGGGCCAGTTGATTCTGCCCACTCCTTCCGCTGCAGGTCAAACGGGATCTCCAGCATACCTGAGAACGTGGAGCCTACACAATTCTCAGAACCTCGGCTGACCAAAACAACAACAACAAAAAACAACGCTTGCTATCGCCCTGCGGGGAAGAGCTAAGGACATTTCTCATCGTGCAAGCTTTTCAAAGCTATGGGAGGTGCGGGGAGGGGGGAGAGATTTCCTAGAAACGACTAAAAGCAGTTCATGTCCTTTCGTTGAGAGACCTCGCACTGCACAACTGACCCTGGAAGATTAATTAAAGAGGTTAAGACAGAAAGGCGCTTGCCACTGTTATCAACGCCAGTGTTATCAATGGTGGAGCGGAAAACACGCTACTTTAACAATATATTCAAAACTATCGCTGGAACCGGCTTTCCTTTATCAAAGTGCTGGTACGAGCTCGAAAAATTCAACGATCCCGTCGAAGATACTGCACGAAGAGGGCTTCTGCTAATAGTCTTTTGGCCGCGAAACCTCGTGATTCTGTTCATCTTTATCCCCCCCTTTTTTTGCATTTTAAGAACAGTCTGCGGTGGCTAATCTACTCCAGAGGCCTGTTCTCACAGCGGCCTCTGTTTCTCATCTTTCTCAATACCAGTCACAGCAGGAGTGCGCTGCCTTCCCAGTCTCAACACATGCCCAGAGGCGCTCTGCTCTTGCATGCCAGTTTCTGAAAGCAAAACATCAATAGCTCCAGAAATGCCACAAATTATCCTAGCCCTTACAGTGCCGTGAGTAGCCCAGAGACTCGGAAAACCAGGTTCAAAAATCACCTTGCCGTTGGTCACTGTCTCTTGGCGTGATCTACCTCACAGAGTCGTGAGGGAGTTAAAGCGCCACACGTTCCTAAGCTTCTTCAACATGTTGCGAAAAAGACAGGGGACCACGTTGTCCTAAGAAATTTGGCTTCATTTTGCCCTCCTGCCTTCCCAGATATCCTTAATATTTCAGAACTGTCGTCATTTTTAATCTTGCCCCACCTCCAATAATAATCGTCTTTTCTTTGGCCTAAACAGTGGTTCTCCACCTGTGGGTCCCCAGATGTTGTTGGACTACAACTCCCATCATCCCTGAGCTCTGGCCTTGCTAGCTAGGGGTGATGGGAGTTGTAGTTCAACAACACCTGGGGACCCACAGGTTGAAAAAGGCCCTAACACGTAGCACTTTTTATCTCCTCGTTTATTTTTCTCTTCTTGGCCAGCAGCTCCCCACATCAACACTGGGGAACAGGTTTCCGTACTACAACTCCCATCGGTCAGTTCTGCCAGCTGTGGATGATGGGAGATGTAGTCCAGAATACCAGGAGGCAGTCCTGGACCTCTCTTTTGCTATGGCTCTCCCTCTGAACCCTTTCCAAGACTTTGGCAACGTCCACAGTGGCACGGGGAGCCCCAACGGCGGGGGGAAACCCCGAAACGAAAACCATCCTTGAGAGAAGAAAAGGGGTTTCTTCACAGCCACGGGAAACGCTCTGACGCACCAGTCAACAATGAGGCAAAAAGTGACTCCAATTGCTCCAGCTTCCACTTCCCTCCGTGCTCCCTCTCCTATCCTTCACCAAACCAGACAATTATTGCCTTGTCCTTCTTGAAATTCAAGTGCTTTGTTCGTCTGGGCGAATTTTGCAGCTGAGGCAAGAGGAGGGGGGGGGGAAGAGTGTCTCTCTTGAGAAATGCACGTTTATGCAGTTTGCCGGAAAGCACATCAATTCAGAAATCAAATTAAAGCACTAAGCTCATTTAGAGACACCCAATTGGTGCCCAAATGACCCATCCTAGGAAAACGTAATGTGAGCAATTGTTTTGTACGGTTTCACTATTAGGCCCAAGAGACTGCCTGAAGAAGCAATCTTTTCCAGGTTGGTACCCTGCAGATATTAAGGGACGCGGGTGGCGCTGTGGGTTAAACCACAGAGCCTAGGGCTTGCCGATCAGAAGGTCGGCGGTTCGAATCCCCGTGACGGGGTGAGCTCCCGTTGCTCGGTCCCTGCTCCTGCCAACCTAGCAGTTCGAAAGCACATCAAGTGCAAGTAGATAAATAGGTACCTCTCCGGCGGGAAGGTAAACGGCATTTCCGTGCGCTGCTCTGGTTCGCCAGAAGCGGCTTAGTCATGCTGGCCACATGACCCGGAAGCTGTACGCTGGCTCCCTTGGCCAGTAAAGCGAGATGAGCGCCGCAACCCCAGAGTCGGCCACGATTGGACCTAATGATCAGTGGTCCCCTGTACCTTTACCCTGCAGATATCAAGGACTACAACTCCCATCAGCCACAGCCAGCATGGGCAATGGTCAGGGATGATGGAAGTTGTATTCCAAAATACCTAGCCAGGTTAAGGAAGGCTGCCCTATGGTCAGGATCCATCATCATATCCATGTGGTGGAGAGGCAAGATTGCTGAAGAACCCTACAGCACACAGCAAAACGCCAGAAGAGATTCACATGCATTGTCAGTAATATGCTAGGTCAGTGCTGCCACCCCATACTGCAGGTGGCAAGACTGAGGTTGAAAGAACGACGGCTACTGCAGGGGTCTGAACTAGGAAGTTTTTAACGTCTGATGTTTTATCATGTTTTTAATATTCTGTTGGGAGCTGCCCAGAGTGGCTGGGGAAACCCAGCCAGATGGGCGGGGTATAAATAATATATTTATATTTATACAATGGTAGCTCCAGTTGCGGGATCCATTCCAGAGCTCCGGACGGATCCCAAGGAATTTGCAGCTGGAGGTGCCTGTTCTGCGCATGTATGTGCAGCGAAACCCGAAAAAGTAATTCTGGGTTTGCTACGTTCGCATCCTGAAGTTAATGTAACCAGAGGGTTACGTAACGTGAAGTACTATACAGTGGTGCCTCGCAAGACGAAAAGAATTCGTTCCGCGAGTCTCTTCGTCTTGCGGTTTTTTTCGTCTTGCGAAGCAAGCCCATTAGCGGCTTAGCGGATTAGCGCTATTAGCAGTTTAGCGGCTTAAGGGATTAGCGGATTAGCTGCTAAAAGGCTATTAGCGGCTTAGCGGGCTTAGTGGATCAGCTGATAAGCGGCTTAGCGATCAGCTGTTAAGCGGCTTAGCGATCAGCTGTTAAGCGGCTTAGCAGCTTGGGGAAAAGGGGGGGAGGGGGAAAAACCCCACAGGAACTCGCAAGACATTTTTGTCTCGCGAAGCAAGCCCATAGCAAATTCGTTTTGCGAAGCACCTCCAAAACGGAAAACCCTTTTGTCTAGCGGGTTTTTCGTCTTGCGGGGCACCACTGTATTTATATTTATATTATTTATATTTATATTTATATTTATATTTGTTCTTTAAAACATAAAGCAGTATAGAAATGGAAATAAATAATAATAATAATAATAATAATAATAATATTCCATTGGGCGGGTGCCACCCCCTAGACATTGTGGTGACCACAGCCTAGTTTTAAGGAGCCATTTGGCAATGAGATTATACACCTGAGTTTCTAACACTGACTGCGGAGCCAAATGTACCTTTCTGACAAATTATCTGCCATGTTGGCCTTTATGGCTTTGCATCAGCTTTGAAGCTCCCGCCGTCGTCGCCTGATGTTGCTGCGACACCAGGGGACCAACATGCCAAACCTCTCCCACGAGGAGTAAGGGAGGTCAGGATCAGGCCCACGAAGCAGGAGCGCCCATAGTATTACCGTATCTCTCTCACACAGACTTTCATGACACCCTGAACCATTTCCCCTTTCCCTTTTTTTAAAAAAAATGCTTTTTATTGAATTTTCTTTAACATAAACAAAACAAAATAAATACAGTAAAATTCTACAATCGTATGTCCGCTTATTTTCTCAGCATTCTGTTGAGCACAGACTTCCCTCCCTCCCTTCAACAGGCTTTCATATTAATCTTTATTTTTTCACATTCTTAATAACACCCTATTCACACCATAAGATTTATTTTAGTCCTACTACAGTCTTTAAACTTCTACAGTTGCTACTTATATATGCCACAAATTTACTCCACTCTCTTCTGAATTTTGTTTCCTCTTGGTTACGGATCTGTGGGTCAGTTTTGCTAATTCCACATATTCAACCATTTTTGTCTGTCACTCCTCTAATGCTGGCAGTTCCAGAATTTTCTATTTTTGGGCTACTAAGTTTCTGGCGACAGTCGTAGCATACATGAATAATCTCTGGTCTTCTTTTCTTATTTCATCTCCTATCAATCCCAGCAAAAAAGGTTCCGTTTCTTGGGGGGAAGTGTATCTGAACAATTTTTTCAATTCATTGTAAATCATATCCCCAATTTTTTTTCAATTTTCTCACATGTCCACCACATATGGTAGAAATCTCCATCCTTTACTTTACACTTCCAAAATGGTTTACTACTCATTCTGTACATTTTTGCTAGCTTGACAGGTGTTAAAGACATCATTTTCAAGGTAGTACACGCCGTAAATTTTAAGCCTTCATTCCACAATTTCACCCAAGCATCATATTCGATGTTATACCCATTTCCCCATTTCCTTTTAAAAGCATCCCCGCAAAGCTTCACCTTACCTTTGGCCGTTTCCATTGCACACCTTGAATTCGGGACTTGTAGAAGAGGGAGTCGTCGTTCGCCGGGAACAAGGGGTCCTCAAAGAGGGTTTTCCTCCTTTGGCAGTCTTTCTTCAAGGCAGCATAGCGCTGGTTCTCATATGGCTTTACGGACGAGAACATCGTTCCCGGCAGCCTCTGCAGGGAGAGAAGGAAGAGGGGGACCACGTGAGAGACGGGCAGGGCCGGATTTAGGTTTGATGAGGCCCTAAGCTATTGCTATTGAAGGGACGCAGGTGGCACTGTGGGTCGGACACAGCTAAATGACTAAACAACAATTATTTATACCCTGTCCACCTGGTATAGTGTCCCCGGATTCATTGAACAAAATCTGGTAGCTTTCATCTAGCGAGTCTGTTGGTAGAAGTTAGCCATTGTTTCCCAAACTCTGCTCAAAAACCAAACTAACCCAAAGCCCTACTTTAGGAGTTGGGGGAGAACTTTTAAGCCTTTCCTGAGACTTCTCTGATGAAGTTTATCTTTCTCCCATCACTACGAATTACGACATGTTTATAGCAACCAAGAGGCTTTGGCTGTTAGCTTCTGTGTGTATATGTGTGCCTTGCTCTGTTTGGAAACAGGGCGCCGTGAGTTTGTTCAGCGCCGTTCTTATTGATCTGGAAACACCCTGAGTTCGGGGTGTGCTCTTAAAAAAGATAACATTTCCCATGAAGAAGTGGAAGAATGCAGTGACTCAGTGCGGTGGACTGTCCTGTGTTTTACAGCGTGGGAGGGAAGAGGGCACACAGAGAACTTGTCTCTCTTGTGTACACTCCAAGTTTCCTTCTTTGTTGACCTGTGTTTGACTAGGAGGAGGGAACGGGGAGCCTCCAGGCAGTCTCTGCTTTTCTGCAGATCGGAACGGCAATATTTGCAGCCGGGGCTGAGCAAATGAACAAATAAATGATTGTAATCTCCCTCCCGACACTTTCTTATGGCGTAAAGAAATACAGTGGTACCTCGGGTTAAGTACTTAATTCGTTCCGGAGGTCCGTTCTTAACCTGAAACTGTTCTTAACCTGAAGCACCACTTTAGCTAATGGGGCCTTCCGCTGCTACCGTGCCGCCACCACACGATTTCTGTTCTCATCCTGAAGCAAAGTTCTTAACCCGAGGTACTATTTCTGGGTTAGCGGAGTCTGTAACCTGAAGCATCTGTAACCCGAGGTACCACTGTAGTTGCTTTGGAAGACGATCATCAGGCATCCGCACAACATGACCAGTCCAACGAAGTTGATGTTGAAGAACCATTGCTTTGACACTGGTGATCATTAATGAGCGACTCCAGCATCTCTGAGTAGGCTATGTCTACCCACTATTTAACAGTACTATTTCTGGGTTAGTGGAGTCTGTAACCTGAAGTGTCTGTAACCTGAAGTGTCTGTAACCCGAGGTACCACTGTATATCCATCGTTCGTTTTACATATCACAAATCCCTGCATATTTTACAAAAACCATACCATTCAGTATTCCATTATTGCATCCATCAAAACTTGTTTACCCTGTTGAATTTATCTTAATGCTGCCAGAGTTTTCAGCCGTACACAATTATTTCCCATGTACACAATAAGCGTTTTCCAATCTTCTTTAAATGTATGGTGTTCTTGTTCTCTGATTCTATATGTTAAGCCTGCGAGTTGGCTATTCTCTACCCTACGCTGTTGGACAAAGTCTGCCCAGTTGCCTGGGAATTGTGGTTGGGGAGATGGCTGCTTTGCTCAGCTCCTGCTTTTAGTTTTTGCACAGGGATCAGGAGGACAAAGGGACGCGGGTGGCGCTGTGGGTAAAACCTCAGCGCCTAGGACTTGCCAATCGCATGGTCGGTGGTTCGAATCCCCGCGGCGGGGTGAGCTCCTGTCGTTTGGTCCCAGCTCCTGCCCACCTAGCAGTTTGAAAGCACCCTTAAGTGCAAGTAGATAAATAGGTACCGCTTTATAGCGGGAAGGTAAACGGCGTTTCCGTGTGCCGCGCTGTTGCCGGCTTGCCAGAGCAGCGATGTCACGCTGGCCACGTGACCCGGAAGTGTCTCCGGACAGCGCTGGCTCCCGGCCTATAGAGTGAGATGAGCGCACAACCCTAGAGTCTGTCAAGACTGGCCCGTACGGGCAGGGGTACCTTTACCTTTACCTTTACAGGAGGACCAGTGTGAGAACAGGGTGCTGGGCTGGGGAGGCCATTGGCCGGATCCAGTGCAGCTCTCCTAATGTCCTTGTGACCTAAACATACCGTGCAACTACCGCGTTTTAAGTGTGACACCATGGAGCAACAGAAGCCTTCCTGGCTTCAGATCATAGCTGTCAACTTTTCCCTCTTCTTGTGAGGAATCCTATTCAGAATAAGGGAAACGTTGACAGCTATGCTTCTGATCCCAATCCCAGCTATCCTGTTCTGGCTTGACCAAAAGACGTACGTCATCCGCTTCTTCCCTGTGGCACGAGTCAGATTCTGACCAAACTAAGACTCCTAGAGCAAAATATACACCAGGAGGTTTCGTTTGGTCAGAATCAAGTGCACTGGAGCCGAACACTTACTTCTGGGTTTTCGGTGTTTGGGAACCAAGGCATTTGAGAACCAAGGTACCACTGTAGAAATACTTATAGCAGGACTATTCTTTAACTTACTAGTTGCCAAGTTAAACCTGTGGTCCATGTTGTGTGCTTGGACTTAAAAAGGTAAAGGGACCCCTGACCATTAGGTCCAGTCGTGACTGACTCTGGGGTTGAGGCGCTCATCTCGCTTTACTGGCTGAGGGAACCGGCGTACAGCTTCCGGGTCATGTGGCCAGCATGACTAAGCCGCTTCTGGCAAACCAGAGCAGCGCACAGAAACGCCGTTTACCTTCCCACTGGAGCGTTACCTATTTATCTACTTGCACTGGCATGCTTTCGAACTGCTAGGTTGGCTGGGACCAAACAAAGGGAGCTCACCCTGTTGTGGCGATTTGAACCACCGACCTTCTGATCGGCAATTCCTAGGTTCTGTGGTTTAACCCACAGCGCCACCCGCGTCCCTACAATAACCTCCCTGCTTGGGGTTATTCACCTGCAAATTCCAGCTGGCGTTTTCTGCAGCCGCCATTGTAGGTCAATGGCCTTTCGTAGAAACAAAAGTTTCCCAAGCCCTGAAACCTTGAGAAATGGAGAAGACGCTGGAGGCCTCATTGCTTGATTGGATCAAGACTCCTTCTTGTGCAATATTCTGTGGTAGGCAGGCAGTGTGCCCATCGAAGTTCCTCTTTGGGAATGTGTTCATTCGTTTTTCTTCCGCGGTGAGCTTGTACTGGAAGCTCAGGGCTGTGGCGAATGCAAGTGCAAAAACGTATACTCTTTTATTTTTGCATATTGGGGATTCTAACAGTTTTCTGCCCTGGCAGTTGCAGTATTCACATGACCGGGAGCCTGAATAAAATATCCAGCCAAGGTTTCAAACTTTCCAGTTGTAACAATCTGCATTCACTTAAACTGTTGCACTGGGCTTCAGCAGCAGCCAGCGGTTTTATCTGAGTCTTTGGCGCAAACATTTATGCTGTTCTCTTGGGCCTGTTATGAACCTTTTTGGATTAGCTGGCTGGGGCTTGCACGGTCTCTCGAATTTGCAATTCATGCCCCCCTCCCACCCCTGCTTTGTGAAGCAGAAAGACATACAATGAGGACTTTTCATGTCTGGAAATGGAAGGCTGATGAAAACTGCAGCTTATTTCTATGGAAATGAATAGAAAAATGAATAACTTTCAAAGTCCTCCATATAACCAATTCTTTTATATTTAGAGGGCATCTAATTCTTAAGGCAGGGTACTCACAGAGAACAGGAGGCTGATTTGCTTCAATTTAATATGAGAATTTCAGATTCCTTGCAAAGCCCCTCGCTTTCTTGTCCTGAGTTTACCCCCAAACCTCTTCGGGTATCAATTCTTACTTTTCTCCACCTAAGCTCATGCCTGTATCCTGACTGCATGTTACCACTTTGTGCCATAGCTGTCAACTTACAGATTTGAAAATAAGGGACCAGCAGCCTCGAAAAAAAGGGATCAGCAGCCAAAATAAGGGATTTTCCAAGCACAGGTATGTTCAACTTCTGAGCCCCTCCAAGCCAAAGGCAGAAAGCCCAGCCAGCAGCCAAACGAAGCCTCAAGCGGTGGTTCCCACAGCGCAGCAACCCGGCAAAGGGGATACAGCAAGGAAAACCACCGTCACATCTCTGCTGGGAAGCGCTGAGCAAAGGCGAGTCCCCAGCAACACGGCTGATTTGATCGGCACAAGGCATGCAAGCTCCACCCCCCAGTCGTTCTTAGACTCCTTATTGGGTGAGCAACGCAGCCAAGCAACACAGTTGGAGACTCCTTCCTCCCTGGCCGGCAGGGAGGGAGGGAGAGGAGCTGCTTCCTTTGAAACCCGGGAAATTTAAGGGACATCACCAATAAGGGACAGCAGCAGGGCACAGCGCTGGGATAAGGGACTTTCCCACCAAATAAGGGACGGTTGACAGCTATGCTTTGTGCTTCAAAACAGGGCACAATTTTTTATTCTTGCACCAGAGCCTTGCAAGTTGCAGGTGGACTGTCAATGTCATTCCAGTCTGGGTGATTTTTAAGGTGCTGGACAGATTGCACAGTCCAAATTTGTTGGCCAAATTAACATTAACAAGAAAGAAAAGCAGAAAATGTACAATAGGGAGGGGGAATAATATTAACTATATAGTTTGGAAAGCTGTATGTTTGGACAGAATCCATCAGTGGAAACCTTGCGCAAGATGAATAATATTGTTTTGGGTGGAAGACGAACTGCAGCAGAACAGAAACATTGCTGCTTGAGATGAATGTGGGATGGAATGGAGAACGATGCCTTCTTATATCCCTAGATGTGGGTACCCCATGATTTTGCCTTCTGTGAGGATGAGCTAGCAATAAATCTCACAAAGTGAAGCTGGTTCTTTCTTAGCAGCTACAGGATCTGCTCAGGAGTGCTAGGCCTAGTGAGTGTTGGTTTCTGTTTCCCTCACTGAGCAGCTGCTGGTAGCTACAGGACTATGTTTTCATTCCGCAGTCCAGATACTGTTGGATTCCCACGGGAAAGGGAGACGGGATGTGACGTTTACTGGTTTCCTGTTTCCTTTGTACTGTCGTTTCTTTGTTGGAGTTGCTCTCTGCTTCTCACAGAGACAAGATGTATGTTTGTATGCTCTCAGCATAGCTTAGTAAAAAAGCGTAGCAATGTAGCCATACCTGCCTCGTCCTTTCGTTGCGGACTCTGGGTGTTTTATACACTGCTGGGCTCAAGCAAAGATGAGCCGTATCAGCTCGGAGGACCAGAGCTGAATTTATCTAACAGTGAGCACAGCACCTGTTCCTGGTAGAGCTTGCCCCTATGAGGCAGCTGCAGAGACCAAAGGCCCCAAACTTCCCACAAGGGAGCTTGTTGCAGCAGGAGGGGGAGACTCCTTGGCATCTTCACCAGCCCGATTTATCTCTGCCTCTTGGCCTTCCTCCTCGCCAGCCTCTCCTTCTGTCTCTGCTTCTGGACTTCTGTCTGCCACAGACTCACCCCGCTCACTAAACCCCGTTACTTCTTTAGCTTCCGGCACCTCCTCCTCTCAATCTTCTCCCTCTGACCACTCATTGTGGTCCCACCACCACTCCCTAGGCCATGGGCCTTTCCCCCTTGGGGGTTCCCCAGCTGGAGGCTCCCTCCATCCCTCTGTGTCCAAGCCAGTCCGTGACACCCTCTGTGCTCCCAAAGCCATTTTTCTGCCCCTCGCAAGGTGAAGGATGCTTCCCCATCACCAGTTTGGGAACAAGATCAGTTGTCAGATTGGTCGCCTTCTGTCTCCAGGGCGGCTGTCTACCAGCTCCATCTGGTACGCAGACTGAGACCCTATCTGCCCGCAGACTGTCTCGCCAGAGTGGTGCATGCTCTGGTTATCTCCCACTTGGACTACTGCAATGCGCTCTCCGTGGAGCTACCTTTGAAGGTGACCAGGAAATTGCAATTAATCCAGAATGCAGCAGCTACACTGGTGACTGGGAGTGGCCGTCGGGACCACATAACACCGGTCTTGAAAGACCTACATTGGCTCCCAGTACGTTTCCGAGCACAATTCAAAGTGTTGGTGCTGACCTTGAAAGCCCTAAACAGCCTTGGCCCAGTAGACCTGAAGGAACGTCTCCACCCCCATCGTTCTGCCCGGACACTGAAATCTAGCTCTGAGGGCCTTCTGGTGGTTCCCTCCCTGTGAGAAATGAGGTTACAGGGAACCAGGAAGAGGACCTTCTCAGTAGCAGTGCCTGCCCTGTGGAACGCCCTCCCATCAGATGTCAAGGAAATAAGCAACTATCTGACTTTTAGAAGACATCTGAAGGCAGCTCTGTTTAGGGAAGTTTTTAATGTTTGATGTTTTATCGCTTTATTATTATTAATAATAATAATAATAATAATAATATTCTTTTGGGAGCTGCTCAGAGCGCCTGGGGAAACCCAGCCAGATGGGTGGGGTATAAAAATATTATTATTATTATTATTATTATTATGAGGGGAGGGGCACCATCTTCCCCATTGCCTCAGCAGCAAAATTTCAGGGTCAGTCCAAGCATTTGAGCTGGAACTGATGTCTTTGCATTGTGCATGCAAAAAAGCAGCAGCAGCAGCAGCAACAGGAGGTCAAACAGAGCCTGGACTTTTTGGTCCTACCGATGCAGAAATCACAGGTCTTCTGATTTCCTCTGGGCTGGGTAAAGCCATTTCTGTGTCTGCAAATTCCAGCTGCTCTTGAGAGAAAGTAATTAATCAGGAAGTCCTTGGCTCGGATCCAGGAGGCCTTTTTAATTAAAAGGCGGGGGGGAGAGCAGCTTGTTCAAGAACCGCTGCTAAATCTTAGTGTCATCCGTGCAGAGCAGAATATCTACATCTGTGGGACACAGAGTGGCATTTCGCTCTTTCAGCGGGACTTGCTAGCATCTGGAGTTTCTGCCTCTTTGCACCGAAGGCTCTTGTATCTGTGTAAAAACAAGCCACCTCCCGCTTTCGATTCTGGTCCCACTCACCAGAGGCATGTGGCCCTCTAAATATTATTCAGAGAGGAATACAGCCTTTCTCCATCCCTGCTCTAGCATTGGTGAGTCATTGAGGTGTCTAAGAAACCCTTTGCAGTGCCTGTCAGTGGAGGAAATGGGAGGAAACAGCCCTCTGCGCTTACAGTAGGCAGAGTCAATGTTGCTGTGCCTCCGGGAAAATTCATTTACGTGTTTGGCACTGGTTTGGAGTGAATCGAACAATGTCGGATTTTGGAGGGATACCCATGGCCTCCAGTTTGAGGATCAAGAACTCAGTTTGTTGGCAGAGGTTTAAAGACTGTCTCAAGGCAAATCTAAAAAAATGTTGTATGGTGGTACCTCTGGATGCAGACAGGATCCATTCCGAAGGGCCCGTTCGCATCCTGAGTAGAATGCAACCCACGACTGCATGGGTCACGATTCGCTGTGTCTGCGCATGCGCGTGACATCATTGTGAGCGTCTGTGCATGCATGAGTGGCGAAACCCGGAAGTAACACGTTCCGTTACTTCTGGGTCGCCGCGGAACGTAACCTGAAAATGCAAGGTATGACTGTACCTCGGGTTACAGACGCTTCAGGTTACAGACTCTGCTAACCCAGAAATAGTACCTCGGGTTAAGAACTTTGCTTCAGGATGAGAACAGAAATCGTGCTCCAGTGGCGCAGCAGCAGGAGGAGGCCCCATTAGCTAAAGTGGTGCTTCAGGTTAAGAACAGTTTCAGGTTAAGAACGGACCTCCAGAACGAATTAAGTTCTTAACCTGAGGTATCACTGTATAAACACTGACAACTGGGAAACACTGGCCTGTGAGCGCTCCAGTTGGTGAACAGCCTGTCCCAAAGGTGTCATGGGCTTTGAAGACACTCAAACTCAGGAGAAAGGGAGAAACGTGCTAAGAGGAAGGCATTCCTTCTCTTGGAGGCCCCCAAAAAAATTTAAGGGAAAAACAACAACTGGGTGTACATTTCCAAAATACAAGATAAAAAACAAATAAAATGAAACCTACATCCAGCAACAGTGTTTTGCATTGTGTAGGCTAATATGATGTAAGTCATGGGCCCCCAATAATTTTAAGTTAGAGCTTAATAATCATTTCACTATTAATATACTACTTCTTAATTGTATTTCAGTTCAACAATTACTTTGATAAAATACATATTTTGTTATGTGCAAATGGCTTGAGATACCCATGAGGTCCATAAATTACCATCTAGCACATGGGTAGGCAAACTAAGGCCTGGGGGGGGGGGGATCCGGCCCAATCGCCTTTTAAATCCATCCCGCGGACAGTCCGGGAATCAGTGTGTTTTTACATGAGCAGAATGTGTCCTTTTATTTACAATGCATCTCTGGGTTATTTGTGCGGCATAGGAATTCGTTCATCCCCCCCCCCAAAAAAATATAGTCTGGCCCCGCACAAGGTCTGAGGGACAGTGGACCGGCCCCCTGCTGAAAAGGTTTGCTGACCCCTGATCTAGCACACAAAACAGTGACCATTTGTTGTTGACAAAGGACAGGTGGACCTATAAAGGGCCCCATCACCTTCAATAGCTTAAAAAAAGGAAAAGGGACCCCTGACCATTAGGTCCAGTCGTGGCCGACTCTGGGGTTGCAGCGCTCATCTCGCTTTATTGGCCGAGGGAGCCGGCGTACAGCTTCCGGGTCATGTGGCCAGCATAACTAAGCCGCTTCTGGCGAACCAGAGCAGCGCACGGAAACGCCATTTACCTTCCCGCCGGAGTGGTGCCTATTTATCTACTTGCACTTTGACGTGCTTTCAAACTGCTAGGTTGGCAGGAGCTGGGACCAAGCAACGGGAGCTCATCCCGTCGCAGGGATTCGAACCGCCAACCTTCTGATCAGCAAGCCCTAGGCTCTGTGGTTTAACCTACAGCGCCACCCACACTGAAAAATGTTGCTCTTTCCACTTTATCTATCCACTGTGTGTCAAGTTTATTTTTTGGGAGTTTCTGCCAGGCTGAAGCTTCTCGGTTTTTTTCTCTGGGCACACCAACTTGCTCCGGCATGTGTGGGAACTGCAATTGTGAGTGCCTCAAAACATTGCAACAAGCTTCTGTTTTGCATCTAGCCTTAGGTTACCAGACGTCCCCGTTTCCCGCGATAGTTCCCGGATTTCCAAATCCGTCCCTATACAAAATCCATTGAAGTTGAAAATAATAATAATAATAATAATAATTTATTATTTATTATGTATGGAAGTGAGAGCTGGACCATAAAGAAGGCTGATTGCCAAAGAATGGATCCTTTTGAATTATGGTGCTGGAAGAGACTCTTGAGAGTCCCATGGACTGCAAGAAGATCAAACCGATCCATTCTGAAGGAAATCAGCCCTGAGTGCTCACTGGAAGGACAGATCCTGAAGCTGAGGCTCCAAGACTTTGGCCACCTCATGAGAAGAGAAGACTCCCTGGAAAAGACCCTGATGCTGGGAAAGATGGAGGGCACAAGGAGAAGGGGACGACAGAGGACGAGATGGTTGGACAGTGGTCTCGAAGTTACCAGCATGAGTTTGACCAAACTGCAGTAGGCAGTGGAAGACAGGAGTGCCTGGCGTGCTCTGGTCCATGGGGTCACGAAGAGTCAGACACGACTAAACGACTAAACAACAACAACAATAAAAGCAAGTACTTCTTTCTGCAGTGTGTATTTAAACTACGGAAGTTGCTTCCATGAGAGAAAGCTTGATGGTGACACTCTGCCTCCATGTTCAGTCATGCTTTTGGGTACCAGATTCTAGAAGCCACAGGGGGACAGAATGCTCTTGTGATCAGGTCATGCTTTCAGACTTCCCAGAGGAATCATCCATCCCTTTGAGGAGAGGATGCTGAACCTGATGGGCCATTGGCCTGATCCAGCAGCCTCTTCTCATGTTCTGAATTAGACCTCATGCTCGAGATCTGGGCCCTGGAGCTAGGAGAGGAGACTGAGACACGATCGCCATCTTCAAATATTTCAAGGGTTGCCATATGGAAAATGGAGCAAGCTTGTTTTCTCCTGCTCTACAGGTGGCTCTTGATGCACTAACTCCAGCCTCATCCCACCCCTTGTGAAAGTCCCCAACACATTTGAATG
The DNA here is from genome assembly GCF_965153285.1 of Podarcis tiliguerta. Classification (NCBI taxonomy): domain Eukaryota; kingdom Metazoa; phylum Chordata; class Lepidosauria; order Squamata; family Lacertidae; genus Podarcis; species Podarcis tiliguerta. Next base: position 8,701,640 of record NC_139537.1, on the reverse strand, counting down.
GTCTTTTCCTGACAATCCTCTTCTGCAATTACCTTTTGAGGCTTTCCCTCCTTATGGATGGTCTCAATGGTGGCTTTCTGAACAACTGTCAGGTCAGCAGCCCTCCCCATGATTGTGCTTCCTACTAAACCAGACTGAGAGACCATTTAAAGGCTCAGGAACCCATTGCAGGTGTTCTGGATTGAATAGCTACTGCACCTTCTCACAATATTCAAATTTTCTGAGATGGTTAATTTGGGGTTTTCATCAGCTGTACCCCATGATCATCAGAATTATAACAAATAAAGGCTTGACATATCTCGGTTTGCATGTCATGAGTCTATCTCACATATTAGTTTCACCTTTTAAGTTGAATTACTGAAATAAATGAACTTTTCCACGATACTCAAATTTTTCGAGTTTCACCTGTAGAGTCTATGACCTGAACCAATGGGTTCATGTTATAAGGAAGAAGATCCCGACTCAACTCTCTGACAGCGAGAGGAACAGACGCCCTCGGGAAGTGGTAGACTCTCCTTCCTTAGAGGTCTCCAAGCAGAGGTTGGGTGGCCATCTGTCCTGGATCCAGCACTGCAGGGGGTTGGACGAGATGACCCTTGGGTCCCTTCCAACTCTAAGATTCTAGGATTAAGACAGAGAACTTTCACGATGCAAAGTGGGAAGGGCTGGCTGGTGGAAATCATAGTCCAAAACATATTGAGGGCACCAGGCAGGTTGGCAAGGGCTGGCACAGATTTTTCCTCACCCAGCAAGAACGAAACTTGAAAAGGAGGAAGTACAGTTGTACCTTGGTTCTTGAACGCCTTGGTACTCGCATGTTTTGGCTCCCAAATGCCGCAAACCCGGAAGTAAGCCTCCCCGTTTGCGAACGTTTTTCAGAAGCCAAACGTCCGACGCGGCTTCTGCTTGACTGCAGTAAGTTCCTGCAGCCAAACGGAAGCCACGCCTTGGTTTCTGAACCGTTTCGGGAGACGAATGGACTCCCAGAACGGATTCAGTTCAAGAACCAAGTGTTACGGAAATTACAGGAGGGAGCAGATCTTTAAAGTTGTTAAATGTTACAGATATTATACATAAATGTATCCTTTCGACTTGGCAGCTCAGGGAAGTTACCTAGCTTTAACAATCATACAAAATCAACTCCTTTGCCAGTTTCCTCCATGTTTACACATCGCCTCCGCCAGGAAGTGCCCAGAGGTGACAATTGCTGAGCTGATTGTTGGCCAAGGAAAGCCTAATCCCATCACCGGACTTGCCAAGGGGTCCAGACACGCAAAGGAAGTTCTCTTGTACTTTGGGTGGTGGGACTTCAGAGGTGTTTGCCTAGGCTAATCTTATACCTGGGTCTTGCCCTGCCATGTCTGCTTATGCTAATCTTGTACCAAGGACTTGTCTGAACATGTTTGCCAAGGTTAAACCAGTGTAACCCCTGTCTACCCCTCCTCTTTTGTGACACGTCAGTGATGTATCAATGATGCTGTACGAACTGTATTCTGGGATATGGGGGAAAACTTTTTAAAGTCTTTGTCACCCCATCCTCGGGGTTCAAAATTCCTCTTTGAACCTGTTGCGCAATAAACTTTGGTCTACAGCTATTTGCTCCGGTTGGTGGCTGGACTCCTTCCTTTATTCCGCAGGGACCCACGGGCTCTGCCCAATGAGCTGGGTGACTGAGCAGCCTCACACCTAGATTTTTCGTAACACAAGGTAAAAGGTAAAGGGTAAAGGGACCCCTGACCATTAGGTCCTGTCGAGATCGACTCTGGGGTTGCGGCGCTCATCTCGCTTTATTGGTCAAGGGAGCCGGCGTACAGCTTCCGGGTCATGTGGCCAGCATGACTAAGCCGCTTCTGGCAAACCAGAGCAGCGCACGGAAACACTGTTTACCTTCCCACCGGAGCGGTAGCTATTTATCTACTTGCACTGGCGTGCTTTCGAATTGCTAGGTGGGCAGAAGCTGGGACCGAGCAACGGGAACTCACCCCGTTGCGGGGATCCGAACTGCTGACCTTCTGATCGGCAAGCCCTAGGCTCTGTGGTTTAACCCCCAGTGCCACCCGCGTCCCTTATAACAAGGTACCACTGTACAAAATCAGCAACCTCATGGGCTGGTGCAGGACTCCCCAGCCTAGATCAGATCCCCAAATAGCATGAAAAAACACACGATTTCAAGAAGGGAGAGGATTTTGTGTCGTATCCAAACTGGATCGTTGCGTTTGGGCCAGTGATGCAGGAAAGCTATGCTGATTCTCAGCATCCTCACCCTCATCTGACTTTTCCCTCTTTTAAACAATGGCTGTCTAGACCGCGGGCTTCTAAAATTGGCACCTACTCCACAGGACAGAAGTGCCATGTTCATATTTTCTGCATAACTGGTCGAAATTGCCCACTGAAGCTCTCCATGCCACCTCCAGCCGCTGAATCGCTGTGCTGGGAACAAGCTTGCCTGGGGATTTAAGCCTGTTACATTTCTGTGTTTAGCCATAAAAAGAAAAACAGCAAACCATCATTTACTGGTCCTGTGAAAGTATCACTAGCTGGCTCAGGAGCGAAGCCTGCTACACCCAAGAGGTGATATTTTCAGAGAGTGGCAACGTGAGAAAATTGTTTGGCAAAGGTGTCGGGCGTCCCAGAGGTGTTTGCTCCTCTGAATAGTTCAATAGTGTATTGACATTGGACATATTTTTTTTTTTAACATGTTCACTTTAAAGGAACTTTCTGCCATAGAGGTCAGTCACTTTGGTTGCAGCAGAACAAGCCACAACCTGGGAACACTGGGCTAACTCTTGTAAATACAAGGGTACACTTTCATGAACCTCATGATTATCTAGACTTCCTGATGAGCTATACTCAGTATTAGAAATTCAACTTCATTGGACTGGGTCATGGTTGTTCGGATATCTGATTATTGTCTTCCAAAGCAACTACTCTATCATCTTCCAAAGCAACTACAGTGGTACCTCAGGTTAAGTACCTTATTCGTTCCGGAGGTCCGTTCTTAACCTGAAACTGTTCTTAACCTGAAGCACCACTTTAGCTAATGGGGCCGCCTGCTGCTGCGCCGCCGCTGCCACGCAATTTCTTTTCTCATCCTGAAGCAAAGTTCTTAACCCGAGGTACTATTTCTGGGTTAGTCTGTAACCTGAAGCGTATGTAACCTGAAGTGTCTGTAACCCGAGCTACCACTGTACTCAAAGAAACTTAAAAATGGAAAGCGTAATCCTGGTGGTCAACAAAAGAGATTTAAAGGCTCTCTCAAAGCAAATCTAAAAAAATGTAGTATGAACACTGACAACTGGGAAACACTGGCCTGGAGGGCTCCAGTTGGAGAACAGCCTTTACCAAAGGTGTCATGGGCTTTGAAGACGCTCAAACTCAGGACAAAAGGGAGACATGTGCTAAGAGGAAGGCACACTTGGCAAACCTCACCGTGATCAACTCCTGCCCAGAAACCTATGTCCCCACTGTGGAAGGACGTGTGGATCCAGAATTGGCCTCCACAGTCACTTATGGACTCATTGTTAAAACCGTGTTTATGGAAGACAGTCTTACTCGGCTACAAGGGATCACCAAAGAAGAAGAAGACAAGCTAAACAGCTCCTTAAGCCAGGGTTACAGTCGCCAAAACAGTATGCATACTTGCCATTTTGGGACCAGATGGCTCAAAAGTCATATTTTTCAATGAGACTTTTTGGTTCCCGAAATTCGTTCTGATTGTGCAAATAAAATATCAAGGATAAAATGCTACAGGGTGTGTTTTTAATGTGTGAAAACAGACAAGATCCAAGGATTCCCGGGCATGCACCTCCAGATGGTGGAGACATCACGTGCCATCCTGGCATCTTCACTTGGTCGCAAGTGGCCGATAAAAAGGTAAAGGGACCCCTGACCATTAAGTCTAGTCGTGACCGACTCTGGGGTTGCGGTGCTCATCTTGCTTTATTGGCCAAGGGAGCCAGCGTTTGTCCGCAGACAGCTTCTGGGTCATGTGGCCAGCAGGAGTAAGCTGCTTCTGGCGAATCAGAGCAGCGCATGGAAATGATGTTTACCTTCCCGCCGGAGCAGTACCTATTTATCTACTTGCACTTTGACGTGCTTTCAAACTGCTAGGTTGGCAGGAGCTGGGACCGAGCAACGGGAGCTCACCCCGTTGCGGGGATTCGAACCACCGACCTTCTGATTGGCAAGCCCAAGAGGCTCAGTGGTTTAACCCACAGCGCCACCCGCGTCCCAAGTGGCAGATAGCCAGATGCAAAATGTGCCTTGCAAATTTCAAATGCTGGCTATACCTGTTGGTGCATACTACTTTTCCATAATTTTTTTTTTTTAGATATATAGTGAAGAGTTGTTGCTGCTTAAATGAATCTGATTTTAAAACATCAGTTAATTAAATTAAATGCCCATCTACAACACACACACAGGTTCATATTTGTCCACACTGCGGGGTTATTTTAGAGTACACACAAAGGATCTCTTCAAACTGACTCAAGAAGCCTTCTCTCTAGTTAAGGATTCCTTCCTGCATAAAAGATGGAACTACTGGGGACGGGTGGGGGAGAATATCTCTCTTGAAGTCAAGCGTTTTTAAAAAACAGCACTATGGGTCACATACTGTATTTTATTATTGTGGAAGGAGATGAATATTTATGACTCTGGCAACCGCAGAGCACAGACATTTATTTCCAACCTTGCAAGAGCACAGTAACTGCCAGCCCTTGCTTCTAGAAAGTTCTTACCACTTGGATTAGGAGCTAAAACAGGGGTAGGCAAACTAAGGCCTGGGGGCCGGATCCGGCCCAATCGCCTTCTAAATCCGGCCCATGGACGGTCCGGGAATCAGCGTGTTTTTACATGAGTAGAATGTGTCCTTTTATTTAAAATGCATCTCTGGGATATTTGTGGGGCCTGCCTGGTGTTTTTACATGAGTAATCATCATAATAATTTATTATTTATACCCCGCCCATGTGGCTGAGTTTCCCCAGCCACTCTGGGCAGCTCCCAATCGAGTGTTAAAAACAATACAGAAGAATTGTCCTTTTATTTAAAATGAGTCTCTGGGTTATTTGTGGGGCTTGCCTGGTGTTGTTACATGAGTAGGATGTGTGCTTTTATTTAAAATGCATCTCTGGGTTATTTGTGGGGCATAGGCATTCGTTGTTTTATTTCCAAAATATAGTCCGGCCCCCCACAAGCTCTGAGGGACGGTGGACCGGCCCACGGCTGAAAAAGGTTGCTGACCCCTGATCTAAAGCTACTCTGCTTTGTGCAAGGGGTACCAGGAGGTCACTGGTGTGGCACCCATAGGTGCCAACGTTTCCACCAACCGCACATACTGCCCATGAAATGTCTCAGGAAGTTATCACCTCAAGAATCACAGGACTGTGGAGTTGGAAGGGACCCCTACGGCCATCTAGTCTAGCCCCATGCAATGCAGGCATCCCAGCTAGATCATGAATGACAGGTGGCAATGTGACCTCTGTGTTTAAAAACATCCAAGGAAGGGACTGTTTGCAGTCAGAGATTCTTAGAAGACTGGAGTAAATATATGAACTATCTGAAAAGTAATTGTGATGAACTGATTACGCTAGTAGGACTGCAAGAAGTTTTGTAAAGTGGATTATTTGAAATACTGCAAGAAAGACTATGAAGAGAATTATTAGTTCAGGATAATTAAATGTAATATAGAAATTAAAAAATGCAGAATAAGTGATAAAGAATGGGAAATCATCAGAGGTATTGACGGAAGTCTAAAATATTGTATAAGATGAGAAGATATGTTGTATGACTGTTGGAACTGATATGTTAAAAAATCAATTAAAATATATTAAAAAGGTAAAGGTCCATTAGGTCCAGTCGTGACCGACTTTGGGGTTGCGGCGCTCATCTCGCTTTATTGGCCGACTAAGCTGCTTCAGGAGAACCAGAGCAGCGCGCGGAAACGCCGTTTACCTTCCCGCCAGAGTGGTACCTATTTATCTACATGCACTTTGAGGTGCTTTCGAACTGCTAGGTTGGCAGGAGCAGGGACCGAGCAATGGGAGCTCACCCCATCGCAGGGATTCGGACCGTCAACCTTCTAATCAGCACGTCCTAGGCTCTGTGGTTTAACCAACAGTGAAGGGACTGTTTGCATTTCCTTCTTACATTGCCTTGGCTTCTGCTACATTCAACACAATCCCTTTTCATTGGATGCCAGAATCGGACACCCACCGTCTCTTCCAGAGGTAAAATAATAATAAGAAGAATAACAATTCAGAAAGCTTGAGTGTTAAGAGGCAGAATACAGTGGTGCCTCGCAAGACGAAATTAATTCGTTCCACGAGTTTTTTCGTTGTGCAAGGTTTTTCGTCTTGCGAAGCACCACTGCATTTAAACACTGACAACGGCGGGGGGGGGGGAGAAGCAGGACAGCTGCCGCAGCCGGTACCTCAGACTCACCCGCGCGTTGTGGCCACCGTGCGACGCGGCTGCTGGAGGGCGGCGGGGCTCAGGAGCGCGACTCTGGCTGCAATGCTGGCTGAGGGGAGCGCGCGAGGGGGGTGGGCAGCGGCACGAGGCAGCCGCAAGGTCGGCCATCAGCCGGAAGGTCGGAGGGAGCTGGAGGAGCGGGGAAGCGAGAGTGCGTGCGTGCAGTGGCCGTCGCCATGACACGAGAGGCAGGGCCGTTTCGTCTAGCGAAGCAAGCCCTTAGGAAAATCTGTCTTGCGAAGCACCTCAGAAAACGAAAAACCCTTTCGTCTAGCGAGTTTTTCGTCTTCCGAGGCATTCGTCTTGCGGGGTACCACAGTTTTTCTTATAACCACTTCTGGCATAGCAAAGCTGCTAAGCGCATAATAATCCATGAAATCGCCAGCTTTTCCACCTTGGCACAAACAGGAAACGACTTTAGCAGTGAGGTTGCCCACTTTTGGGGGCCAAGGAGCACATCCGCAAAGGGGCAAAACTGTCGTGGACACCACACACAGAGAGCCCATGATGCGTTGGCTACAAAGAACGCTTCTTTCGCACGCAAATTCAGCAAAGGAGGAGGGGACTCAGAGGCCACCGCCCTAAAAGGTGCTGATTCGAATTTCTTTCTTCCCCAATGCCACCAAGATAACTGTACGACATGCCAGTGTTTTGTGAATTAAAATCAGGAGCTGAAAGACTTCCGGGAGAAGATTTATAATGGACTGAAAAAAATGTTGAAATATAGATTTATTAAGAAACCAGAGGCCTTTCTTCTTGGAATAACAGGTTTGGAATTTCCCAAGAAAGATGTTCAATTATTTTTGTATGCCACAACGGCCGCCCAAATATTACTTGCCAAAAATTGGAAAACACAAGAATTACCAACAGTGGAAGATTGGCAGATGAAGATGATGGGCTTTTCAGAGCTAGCTGACCTGGCTGGGAGAATCCACGACCAGAAAGAAGAGGAGTTTCAAGAGGAAATTCAAGGACTATTTGAATAAATATTGTAATATTAAAAAATAGAAATTACTTGAAAGAAACCAGGAGGCCTAGGATTAAACTAAGTTATAATTTAATAAATGGGATTTAGAATGTTAAGAAAAGTGAATAAGATGGACTATAATTGGAAATTGTTTTAGTTTAATAATGATATTGGAAAGCTGTTACTTTTAATTACAAGGAAACTAAGAAGGGAGGGATTTGAGAAAGTCAACCAAGATGTTTAAAAGGTTGGATTTGTGAAGAATTAAGTTTGTTGTTATTGTTTATCTGTTTAATGTTCCCTCCCCCCCCCCCCGGTTTTCTTTCTCTTTTTCTTTTTCGTGTATCATTTTGCTTTGTGGTTTGGGTTATCATTGTGGAAAATTTAATAAAAAGTTATTTTAAAATAAATAAAAAGGCGCACTCAAGGGAAGATGGGAGGAAGGGTGTGCAGAACAGCAACTCATACAGAGATCCAGCTCTGAGAGGCAGAATTCCACAGTCGCTCCCAACACGAGCGAGACATCAGCACAATTGCCTGAACTCATAAGCAACTGAGTGGAAGCAGGATTGCAAGAGATCTCCCAGGAGCCTCTAATTAAATTCCCATCTCACGACACCCTAGGGGCTCTGTCTAAGTGATATATGTGCAGCAGGGTTCAGGAATAAGTCTCATTTCTGTTCTCAGACCCCCATATCTGTACACACAAGATACACACACACACACATACCAGAGATGGGAACCTCAGGTTTGGGCGATTGTGATGCTGTCCACTGGCCCCAAGGAGGAGAGACTCATGGACTGCAAGAAGATCAAACCTCTCCTTTCTGAAGGAAATCAGCCCTGAATGCTCACTGGAAGGACAGATCCTGAAGCTGAGGCTCCAATACTGTGGCCACCTCATGAGAAGAGAAGACTCCCTGGAAAAGACCCTGATGTTGGGAAAGATGGAGGGCACAAGGAGAAGGGGACGACAGAGGACGAGATGGTTGGACAGTGTTCTCGAAGCTACCAGCATGAGTTTGACCAAACTGCGGGAGGCAGCGGAAGACAGGAGTGCCTGGTGTGCTCTGGTCCAGGGGGTCACAAAGAGTCGGACACGACTAAACAACTAAACAACAACAACAACAACAACATAAGGGGGTGCAGCCCTGGGGGGCAGGGGATTGGTTCCCCACTCTGCTCTAGGGGTTATACAATGAGGTCTTCCCATCTCACTTCCTCTCTGATCCCCTTAACCAAAGATGCCACTGGAGACTGGAGTCTCTCTGTTATCGAAACAATTTGGGCTGAATACTATTTTGCACACCGTAGACTTTCTCCCTTTTTGGGTTTCACACAGGGGCCTTTCCTCCCGAAAAAAACACCAGACGGGGAAACCTTTTAAGAACTGGATGTTGTTACCTTCTTACTGCTGACCACAAAGGCTGTTTGCAATTACTCTGCGGTGATTAGTATGGACAAAAATCAATGATTAAAAAAATAAGAATCAGATTTTTTTTTTTAAATCAGATTTTTTAAAATTTAAATCGGGTTTTTAAAATAAAATGCTTTTGGAGGAAAAATCTTTCTAAAGATAGTTTTCTATTTAAGTTACATTATAGTCCAAAGGCTATTCATCAGGAAATAAGGATTTGTTTTAAGTTTTTCATGTGTGCTAAAACTCAGTCTAGGTTTTGTGGGTTTTTTAAATTGTTTAACCACATCAGTTAACAAACATGGATACATCTGCTATAATGTTATTGTTTCAGTTAAATAAATTGTTTAAATTGCTATTAAGGAAATGATAGTTTTTTCTCCTTCCAGCAGAAAAGTTGTCCAAATATAAACAGTTAACGTCTTAAACCTCACAAAAATTTCATAATTATCTGTCTCTATGCATTTCTAACCGTATAACCAAATCAGTAATTTTTGATATAATTGTAAAAGCTGAAAATTTATTATTCCAAAAATGAAACCTTTATCTGGTTGTAAATATGCAAGGAGTCTTTCTATAAATGAAAAAATGATTTAAATCCAGTCTTGCTGACTAGTGATTGAAATCAATTTTATTTAAATCAAATCCACCCTGGCGGCGAGGAATGCACTCTGCCAATGCTCAGAGGCTCTTTCATCTTATCTAACTTCATGTCCTCCAGCAATAAAATTGCATGTCAGGGCTGACCCACAGACACACCCATCAGCCAGCATATTGAATATTCCTCAACTGGGGTGGGGATGGGGAATCAGGTCAGAAGCGAAGGGAAACCCATTTAATTTGCAATGGATTTTGCGCATGTTTCCTCCCTTGATGCATCATCAAGCAATGACTTGCATATGCCAACAGGGCCAGAGACCCCCTCTTAAAAGCATCCAGTCTGCATTTAATGGGAAGATTGGAGAATGCCAAGCTAGCAGAATAGAGAGCACGGCTCAGGGCTGCATACACACCTTATATTTAAAGCATATGACACTTCCCCCCCCCCGAATCTTGGGAACTGTAGTTTGCACCCGCACAGCGCTACAGTTCCCAGCACCCTCAAGGCACAACTGTTCCCTGAATTTTCTGGGGGGGAAGCCATGAAAGGCAAATGTGTTTCAAACCTTATATTTAAAGCATATGACTCCCCCCCCCCCGGCCCAAGAATCTTGGGAACTGTAGTTTGCACCCACACAGCGCTACAGTTCCCAGCACCCTCAAGGCACGACTGTTCCCAGCATTTTCTGGGGGGAAGCCATGAAAGGCAAATGTGTTTCAAAACTGCTTTCAATGTATCCAGAGTGCACACAACCCAGGAATGCAGATTGCCTGCTAGCTTCGGAAAGAAAAGAAAAAATTCTGCATAGTCTCAAGTCATGTGAAAGGACAGGAAGTGGTTTGGTGGGTTTTCAGAGGAAAACCCCTGAGGAAAGCTTTGAGATGGGCAAAAAGAGAACGAAAGCAGAGAGTTGATAATGCTTGGAACAGAGAAACTGCAAAACCCCTGTTAAGTAGGATAAGGTAAAGGTAAAGGAACCCCTGACCATTAGGTCCAGGCGTGGCCGACTCTGGGGTTGCGGCGCTCATCTCGCTTTATTGGCCGAGGGAGCCAGCGTACAGCTTCCGGGTCATGTGGCCAGCAGGACTAAGCCGCTTCTGGCGAACCAGAGCAGCGCATGGAAACGCCGTTTACCTTCCTGCCGGAGCGGTACCTATTTATCTACTTGCACTTTGAGGTGCTTTCAAACTGCTAGGTTGGCAGGAGCAGGGACAGAGCAACGGGAGCTCACCCCGTCGCGGGGATTCGAACCGCCGACCTTCTGATCGGCAAGTCCTAGTCTCTGTGGTTTAACCCAAAGCGCCACCCGCGTCCCTCCTGTTAAGTAGGATGCCATGCCGTAAATGAAGATGCTTAATTTCTTAGAATCATAGAATCATAGAATCATAGAATCATAGAGTTGGAAGAGACCACAAGGGCCATCGAGTCCAACCCCCTGCCAAGCAGGAAACACCATCAGAGCACTCCTGACATATGGTTGTCAAGCCTCTGCTTAAAGACCTCCAAAGAAGGAGACTCCACCACACTCCTTGGCAGCAAATTCCACTGTCGAACAGCTCTTACTGTCAGGAAGTTCTTCCTAATGTTTAGGTGGAATCTTCTTTCTTGTAGTTTGGATCCATTGCTCCGTGTCCGCTTCTCTGGAGCAGCAGAAAACAACCTTTCTCCCTCCTCTATGTGACATCCTTTTATATATTTGAACATGGCTATCATATCACCCCTTAACCTCCTCTTCTCCAGGCTAAACATGCCCAGCTCCCTTAGCCGTTCCTCATAAGGCATCGTTTCCAGGCCTTTGACCATTTTGGTTGCCCTCCTCTGGACACGTTCCAGTTTGTCAGTGTCCTTCTTGAACTGTGGTGCCCAGAACTGGACACAGTACTCCAGGTGAGGTCTGACCAGAGCAGAATACAGTGGCACTATAACTTCCCTTGATCTAGATGCTATACTTCTATTGATGCAGCCCAGAATTGCATTGGCTTTTTTAGCTGCCGCGTCACACTGTTGGCTCATGTCAAGTTTGTGGTCAACCAAGACTCCTAGATCCTTTTCACATGTACTGCTCTCAAGCCAGGTGTCACCCATCTTGTATTTGTGCCTCTCATTTTTTTTGCCCAAGTGCAATACTTTACATTTCTCCCTGTTAAAATTCATCTTGTTTGTTTTGGCCCAGTTCTCTAATCTGTCAAGGTCATTTTGAAGTGTGATCCTGTCCTCTGGGGTGTTAGCCACCCCTCCCAGTTTGGTGTCATCTGCAAATTTGATCAGGATTCTTAAGAGAGTCACACCCTTTGCTCAGGAGGAGATTCTTCCACAAGCCAGACATCATCTAGTCTAAAATCACCAGTTAGGGGTCAAGGGGGAGAGAATAACTCTATATATGCCTTTTATTATTTAGGAGAGAACCCTGCTTTTGTTTTTTTAACTCCCAGGGCTCTCTTTTGAGACACAATCCCTCTATCACAAGGACTAGAATCTCAAATTCCAGGACCTGCACAGAGTACAGTAGGAAACACTGGGATAGATATAAGATACCGTATTTTTCGCTCTATAAGACGCACCAGACCATAAGACGCACCTAGGTTTTGGAGGAGGAAAACAAGAAAAAAAATATTCTGAATCTCAGAAGCCAGAACAACAAGAGGGATCGCTGCACAGAGAAAGCAGCAATCCCTTTTGCTGTTCTGGCTTCTGGGATAGCTGCGTAGCCTGCATTCGCTCCATAAGACGCACACACATTTCCCCTTACTTTTTAGGAGGGAAAAAGTGAGTCTTATAGAGCAAAAAATATGGTATATGTTCAAAAATACAGTAAAGGTTCTCTCTCTATGCTGGCATTTGATTGACATTGGAATCGAATTGAGAAACAAGATTAAGGGTGCTATTTGATATACGAATGTAGTAGATAAAATGCAAAGAAATATATAACAATAAGAGTACATTGATCTGTAAAAAAAGGATTCTACAACATGATTGACAGGAAGTCTGTAGTGTTGGTATATATATGATCTGGGAATAGTTTTGTGTTTTTCTTTATAGATATATAAATTTTGTATATAAACTTTGTATACATGTTGGAAGTTATGCTATGAATAAGATATGCGATGTAATAAGAGAATGTATAGAGACGTAAAATAAGATGGTTAATAAACTGTTTTTTTAAAAAAAGGAAACACTGGTCTGTGGATTAAACGCATGGGAGGTATTTGTTAAATAGGGAGGGCTGTGACTTAATACTGCAGGCATTGATTCAGTCTTTTCTGTTGCCTTGCAGTTATTTTACTATCAAAACACACTCTTTAGAGACACATATGCCCTGTAGCTTCTAACAAAAGTAGGCTCATAATCGCCTAAGACAACAATTCGGTTCACATATCCGTAAGCAAGTGCTACTTCCTGCTCCCCCCCCCCAACAAAAAAAACACCCCAATTTTTCTTTGCATGCAGATGCAAGGGGGTTGCGCCAGATGACCACTGGTGTCCCTTCCGACTCTACAATTCTAAGGCAAGCAAACAAGCTAGACCTTTTCTGACTTTCTTTTTCCTTGTGAAGAGGCTGCACCCTAATGTTGTGTTTTAATCTTGTTTTTAAATTGTATTTTAATCAACTTGTTTTGATTATTGGTTGTTAGCCGCCCTGAGCCCGGTCTTGGCTGGGGAGAGCGGGGTATAAATAAATTATTATTATTATTATTATTATTATTATTATTATTATTATTATTATTATTATTATCAGAAACAGCTTCCAGGATATGGGTTTATCTTTTAGGTTATGTCTTTATCTGCCAAAGCACCATGTCAGCTACTCTATATAAAAGGTGATTTTAAAAAATGCTTTTGAACGAAATGAACGTGATGTTGATTGGGGGACAGAAGACATAGGCAGGTGGGCTCAACCTGAACACCTGGAGACAATTGTTATATAACGCGCCTCCTCCAGACGATACAGGACTTTTTCTGCCCAGGAGGAAGCAAATTAGACCCCCTGGAAACTCACTGCAATTCAGGGAAGCACAGAGCGTGTCGAAGACCTCAGAGTTTTGAGGGGAAAGCGATCTAAAAGGAAGCATGTTCCCAAAATCGCAGGTGTGTTTGTGTGGTTTTTGCGCGTGCACAAACGAGCAGCAGTGCAAAGAGATCGCAGGATCCCAGTTGCAAGCCTTCTGCTCTTCTTCCTGCAAGGAGAGCTTGCTCGAGAGTAAAGCACCACTGGACCCAGCAGAACTTCCTTCCAGGTAGATCGATTCCTCTTACCGATTGCTGACCGCCTTCCTCTCAATCAATCAATCAATCAATCACCAAGCAAGCAGGCACCAATATCCTAGTCACAAGACTTTCAAGAAAAAAGGGATGTTTTGTTTTTTTGTGGGCAAGGAAGTCTCTCCATCCTCTCCCGACATCAGCCCAACATCTGCATCCTCCCCGCTTCTCGAAGAACAGAAACCAAAGGCGGATGCGTCTCCGCAAACCCCGCGCTTTTCCCATTCGCTTTGTCTGCGTGTGCGCGCATACACACATGCAAGATGCGTGCACATGCATGCAGACGCAGGAGATTTCCTGCGGGTCCAGAGGGGGGAGAGAGAGCAGCTTTCTCTCCCTCCCTCGAGTCCCATGGCATTGACACGGGGGAGTGGGGAGCTTCTGCAAAGCTCACACACACCGCATGCACAAGAGGGAAAGCGGATTCACTCCGGATCCACCCTGCCCTGCCCGCTTCGCCTTACCTTCCTCCCAGGAAAGGCAGCTCCTGCAGAATCTGGTCTCTTTTCTCCCGAGCTCCCCTCTCTCCAGGACTTTGCTTGAACGGGGCGGGGCTTCGGGAGGCAATGGGCGGGGCATGGGGAGGGGGAGGGGCTGCAGTCCGCGCATGCGCCTGGCGCGCGGCAGCGGCGGTGCGTGGGAGTGTTTCCATTCACAGAATTCGTTCATTCAGTCCTTTGCTGGGGGAAAGTAACTCCGTGGGGTTTTTAACTTAGGCACGTGGAAGAGCGGGTCGCCCAGGGACTCTTAAGGGTACGCTCCCTCCTCGGGCTGCTTTTACTCGCGAGTAAGCCCTGCTTAGATCCCGAGGATGTCACGTAGCAATATTGCCACCTTCCACAGAATGGATTGCATTGAATTCTTCCGCGGAGTTTATGAATCTCGTGAAGAACTTTCGTTTGCCTTTCCCGATTGAATGCCCTGGCTCCCACCAGTGGAATCGTAGGATTGTAGAGTTGAAAGGGACCTCGAGGGTCATTTAGTCCAACCCCCTGCAGTGCAGGAATAAAGGAATAATAGTTAAAGCCAGGCATAGACAAACTTGGACCTCCAGATGTTTTGGGACTACAATTCCCATCATCCCTCCCTGGTCAGCAGATGAGTAATTTGGTGAATGCGGATCAGCTGATCTCTTTAGCTGATCTGCACAGATCAGGCATGGCAGGGCTGTGTGTTTGACGCGGGTGGTGCCGTGGGTTAAACCACAGAGAATAGGACTTGCCAATCAGAAGGTCAGCGGATCGAATCCCCGCAACAGGGTGAGCTCCCGTTGCTCGGTCCCTGCTCCTGCCAACCTAGCAGTTCGAAAGCACACCAAAAAGTGAAAGTAGATAAATAGGTACTGCTCTGGCGGGAAGGTAAACGGCATTTCTGTGCGCTGCTCTGGTTCACCAGAAGCGGCTTAGTCATGCTGGCCACATGACCCGGAAGCTGTACGCCGGCTCCCTCGGCCAATAAAGCGAGATGAGCGCTGCAACCCCAGAGTCGGCCATGACTGGACCTAATGGTCAGGGGTACCTTTACCTTTAAGTGTGTGCATAGGTGAATGTGGCCCTCTCAAACCTTAAAAAAAGGGTTAACTAACCCTGATTTAGGGATGTCATTGAATGGACCCTAAAGAAATTGTATTCTTTCACCTGGTGCTGTTAGCTAGGGATGATGGGAGTTGTGGTCCCAAAACATCTGGAGGGCCGAGTTTGCCCTATGCCTGGTTAAAACTATAGTTTTCCCAGTAGTGATGTATGGAAGTGAGAACTGGACCATAAAGAAGGCTGATCACCGAAGAATGGATGCTTTTGAATTCTGGTGCTGGAGGAGACTCTTGAGAGTCCCATGGACTGCAAGAAGATCAAACCGATCATTCTGAAGGAAATCAGCCCTGAGTGCTCACTGGAAGGACAGATCCTGAAGCTGAGGCTCCAAGACTTTGGCCACCTCATGAGAAGAGAAGACTCCCTGGAAAAGACCCTGATGTTGGGAAAGATGGAGGGCACAAGGAGAAGGGGACAACAGAGGACGAGATGGTTGGACAGTCTTCTCGAAGCTACCAGCATGAGTTTGACCAAACTGCGGGAGGCAGTGGAAGACAGGAGGGCCTGGCGTGCTCTGGTCCATGGGGTCACGAAGAGTCCGACACGACTAAACGACAATGTTCAGCAAGAGTCAGAGTCAGGCCACCATCCCTTCACTGTGCATTGCTGCAGAGGTTTCTCCACCCCTACCAGTTACTTTAATAAGAGAAGAAAAGAAAGCAAAACCAGCAACACTGTACCATGGATTTTGTTGCATTCATCTATTAGAAATACGCCCTGTGTAAACACACAAACTCCATTTGCAATGACGACATCCTTTATTATTGTGCAGCTCGATGTTATCTTTGTATGGCTTGACCACAGAATGCTGTTATGTTGCTGCTACATGCAATAAAAGAAGTTTAAAAATAGATGGAAGAAGATGACGCAACAGTTTCGGCTGAGATATATCCAGCAACTCTTACGGTCCAGTCAGTGATTGTGGAACGGGATAAGACCACAGAAGTCAGATCATGAGCACTGCATGTTCGGTGCATTTTCTTTCTTTTTTAATTTTTATTAACATATAAAACACATACATACGCATTTACACAATAGTAAAGGTAAAGGGACCCCTGACCGTTAGGTCCAGTCGTGACCGACTCTGGGGTTGCGGCGCTCATCTCGCTTTATTGGCTGAGGGAGCCGGCGTACAGCTTCTGGGTCATGTGGCCAGCATAACTAAGCCGCTTCTGGTGAACCAGAGCAGCGCATGGAAACACTGTTTACCTTCCCACCGGAGCGGTACCTATTTATCTACTTGCACTTTGACGTGCTTTCGAACTGCTAGGTTGGCAGGAGCAGGGACCGAGCAACGGGAGCTCACCCCGTCGCGGGGATTTGAACCACCGACCTTCTGATCGGCAAGTCCGAGGCTTTGTGGTTTAACCCACAGCGCCACCCGCGTCCCACCATTTACACAATACACATACACAAAAAAGTACCTTATTTTCATAACATAAAGCATACCTACATTACTCTATATAATACCTACCTATACTGTACATATCAACATAACTACACACCTACCCCACATGGACATGTTTTGTGCATTTTCATTTACGTGCATGGGCCTGAGGTTGCAGTCATAGCGTGTTGGAGTTGCCAAGGGATCTTGGAGGTCCTCTAGCCTGACCCCCATCCTCAATGCCAAATCTTCAATGCAGGATGCAATTACGGCATCCCTGGTGCCGATACAAATTGCCCCCTCCCTGGTCAGCTGACAAGTAATTTGGTGAATGGGGATCAGCTGATCTCTTTTAGCTGATCCGCACAGATCAGACATGGCAGAGCTGTGTGTTTGTTCACATGTAAGCGTGCGCATAGGCTGAGGGTGAATGTGCCCCCCCCCCATCTTTTAAAAAGGGGTTAAGAAACCCTGATTTAGGCATATCATTGAACGGACCCTGAATAAATTGTATTCTTTCACCTGCTTGACACTACACCAGTATAATGCCATGATTTGCTGTTTCTTGAAACCTGAGCAATTGGGATGGGTTTGGAGAACATTAAATGTTTTAGGATTTAAGAGTGTAATTTTGGCCGCGACCCACAAACCACTTAAGCCAGAGTATCTCTGCTTCGCCAAATTTGGCAGTGAGAAACTAGCTGAGGTTGAACTTCAGCCTACGTATATCTCTCCTGCGGTTTGCAAATTGATATTTTCAAACGCTGCGGGGACACCTGATTCAAGACAGCCTGAAAAATAGGTTGCTATAAAGAAGGAGAACGACAGATTTCAAAAGAACTCGTCAGGACGATTGAGGAACCTAGAAAGCTGCCTTCTGCAGAGTCAGACCGTTGATCCATTGAGCTCAGTACTGTCTGCACAAACTGGCAGCTGCTCTTCAGGATGAGTCCCACTATGAGAACAGTGTCCTGGACTAGATGGGCTATTGGCCTGATTCTGCTGAACTCGTCTCATGTTCTTCTCCCCCAGGCAGTCTCGGGTTAACAGTATGAGTGTGCGTCTTTAGTTTGCAGTACACCAGGAAGTAAGTTTGCATTTTTTCCAGTTGCATTCAACCAAATGAGCATTAGCTTACTATCACTTCCTGAAGCAAACGGCCAGGTTTAAATATAGATCTACAGTGGTACCTCGGGTTACATATGCTTCAGGTTACAGACTCCGCTAACCCAGAAATAGTGCTTCAGGTTAAGAACTTTGCTTCAGGATGAGAACACAAATCGTGCTCCGGCGGTGCAACGGCAGCAGGAGGCCCCATTAGCTAAAGTGGTGCTTCAGGTTAAGAACAGTTTCAGGTTAAGTCCGGACTTCTGGAACGAATTAAGTACTTAACCTGAGGTACCACTGTATAGCAGAGGACAGCAAACTTTTTCAGCAAGGGGCTGGTCCACTGTCCCTCAGACCTTGGGGGGGCGGACTATATTTTGGGGGGGGAAATATGAATCAATTCCTATGCCCCACAAATAACCCAGAGCTGCATTATAAATAAAAGGACACATTCTGCTCATGTAAAAACATGCTGATTCCCAGACTGTCCGCAGGTTAGATTTAGAAGGCAATTGGGCTGGATCCGGCCCCCAGGCCTTAGTTTGCCTACCCATGATCTATAGCTTTTTGGAGAGCTTCTTCCCTTCTGCTTGTAACTACAGCCCAACACATACACAACAGAACACAACACAACAACAGGTCAAAGAATAATAGAATTGTAGAGTTGGAAGGGACCCCAGGGTCATCTAGTCCAACCCCAGAATCCATGACAGATGGCCATCCAAACTCTGCTTTAAAACTTCCAAGGAAGGAGAGTCTACCACCTCTCAAGGGAGTCTGCTCCACTGTCAAACAGCTCTTACTGTCGGAAAGTTCTTCCTGGTGTTAAGCCGGAATCTCCTTCCTTGTAACTCAAAGCCATGGGTTCGAGTCCCGCCCTCCGAAGCAGGAGAAAACAAGCTTGTTCCCTCTTCCGTGTGACAGCCCTTGGCGATATCTGAAGGTGGCTATCCCATCTCCTCTCAGTCTCCCCCTTTCCAGGCTCAACACACTCAGCTCCCTAAACCGCTATTTATTATAATTATTCATTAAATTTATATACCGCCCTAGACCCGTGGGTCACAGGGCGGTTCACGAGCCCAAACCACAATATGAAAACACAAAATACATAATCAAAATATAAACAGAACCAGCTGAATAACACCCCCAACACATAAAAACAGTTTAAAACCATTTAAACAAACACAATTAAAAGCACTTTAAAAGAATGTGGACAGTACTGTCTGCTGGCAGCAGCAGCCCTTTTGGAGTCTGTCCGGCCCAACCCTGGTTCCTTGTAAAGCTTCGTTCCCAGATCATCTTGGTTGCCCTCTGCACATGTTCCAGCTTGTCCATATCCAAATTATTTTGTGGCGCCCAGAACTGGACGGTACAATAATCTTTATTGTCATTGTCCCATTTGTTGTCCATGGAGTTTTCTTGGCAGGGATACTGGAGTGGCTTGCCGGTTCCTGCTCCAGGTGGATCACGTTTGGTCAAAACTATCCACTATGACCTGTCCATCTTGGGTGGCCCTGCACAGCATAGCTCATAGCTTCTCTGAGTTATTCAAGCCCCTTTGCCATGGCAAGGCAGTGACAACAAAATTGAAAATCTACATCAGACATTCAGAAACCAACAAGCCTGCTATCCCAGCTATCCCAGCTATCCCAGCCTGGTTAGCCCCTTAAAAGCTCTGATACCCCATAATTAAATGTAATATACTCCCATAGAGACTACCTTAAAGATAAAGGTAAAGGGACCCCTGACCATTAGGTCCAGTCGTGACCGACTCTGGGGTTGCGGCGCTCATCTTGCTTTATTGGCCAAGGGAGCCGGCATACAGCTTCTCGGTCATGTGGCCAGCATGACTAAGCCACTTCTGGCAAACCAGAGCAGCGCACAGAAACTCCGTTTACCTTCCCGCCGGAGCGGTACCTATTTATCTACTTGCACTTTGACGTGCTTTCGAACTGCTAGGTTGGCAGGAGCAGGGACCGAGCAACAGGAGCTCACCCTGTCGCGGGGATTCGAACCACCAACTTTCTGATCGTCAAGTCCTAGGCTCTGTGGTTTAACCCACAGCGCCACCCGCCTTACACTGCATTTAAAACCAAAATCGCATTTGTATAGAAACTGTTTCTCAGGCGGCTAGTCCTGGCCTTTATAACCCTGTACCTTCTTCCAGAAGGCAAAAGCTGAAAGAGATAATTTTTGGGGTGTGCACTATCCTGCGCTATCTCTGCAGCTTTCTTATGGCACCTGGAAGCATAGATTTGATCCAAGGTGGGAAGAGTTCACCCAATTATTCTCTCTGCAGTCTTTACAACCCGGGACAGCATTGTTTTTTCCCTGACACAGGACACAGGACTCCAGGTGGGGTCACCCTCTGCCAAGCTGGCCTCTTCCCTGGTGTTTCTAGATTAAAACTCCCATCAGCGGAGCTAGCTGGGGCTGATGGGTTTTAAAAGTCAGCACTGACACTTTGAAACGTACTGGGAGACAAAGTGGATTTGTGTGTGTGTTCGTGTGTGTGTGTGTGTGCATTTTGATTCATCACTGGGAGCTGAACTTTTGGTATGCCTGTGTGGTTCATTATCTGTCTGAAGTGCCATTCAGATGTCCTTGGGCTGAGGTTGTGGCTTCTAACACAACACAACACACAACAAAACACACAACACAGAGAGGAAAATTAAGGCAGGAGCTGCTGTGTGTTTCTGGGCTCGCAGCAAAGCCATTCTGTTATGTACTGAGTTGAATAGGATCCAAAAGGCGGCAGTCCTATTGGTCCTAGAACAATAGGATTCAGAATGCAGCAGTCTGATTGGTCCACAGGAGCCACCCAATCCAGCTCCAGGTGGAAGTGAATCCGCAACCCGATTAGCCTACAGGTGAATCCCGGAATTAGCCAATCACGTGGGGCCCATTGTGTTAAAAATGTATATAAAGCAGACATTCTGGGGGAACTTCCATTCCTCCTCACCACTATGAGCTGAATAAAGAGCATGAAATCCACACTCGACTCCGAGTATATTTCACATTCCTTCGGCAAGGGCAAAACAGTTTCCCTACCCTCTCCGCTATAATAGTAGGGAATCTGATAATAATACTTTCCTTCTTTGTTTGAGTAAGGTTCACCTAAAAGGGGAGATCCCAGCCAAGGGGGGAAGGGAGGGAAAGCAGGAAGCAATGGGGTAAGAGGCGAAGGTTAATATTCAACCTGTTTCAGACCTCAAAGGGAGTTTCTCCTACATCTTTGTTAAGGGCTGACAATTGACCAGGAAAAAAGAGACAACCTGACCTGTACATTTAAGAACACCTTGATCTGGAGAAATCAAGAGGAAAGTATTTGCAGGGAAAGGAAAGAAGCGCCGCTGCCTGATTAAAACGAGGAAACAAAGCTGCTGTTAAAGGCAGAGGAGCAGGATCTGGTAAATAAGTTAGCAACCTCGTGAATAACTCTTTGGAAGTGCTGGATAGCAGGGGCTTGTGCTAACATTTCAACCCCAGCTGTGCCCATGTTTACTCAGGTGTGTTATTATTGATAAAATTCTGGGGTGAGAGACTACTCAGCAGCCCAGCTCATCGGGGTGGAAGTCCCCTGCGGGTCCATGCGGTCAGTAAAAGAAGGAAGTTCCAGCCAAGTAATTTGGAGCAAAACAACAGTCAGGAGACCGTGATCTTTATTGTTGCTCAACAGTAAGAACCAAAACATGGGGCGACATCCTCTTTTAAAAATTACTGCAATCACCCGAAACACAGCTTGTGCAGCATCATTGATACATCATCTGTACATCACTGGCATGTCACAAAAGAGGAGGGGTAGACAGCGTTTAACAAGATTAGCATAGGCAAACATGTCCAGACATATTCTTGGTACAAGATTAGCATAGGCCAGAGGTCTGAAACCTTTAAGACAAAAAGAGCCACTTGGACCCGTTTCCGAAGAAAAAAAAACTGGGAGCCGCAAAATTCATTATTATAAAAATAACTTTTTTGTCACTTTTTTTTATTATTTCTTTGTTTGACCCCCTCAGAATTACTCCTCCTCATAGAAATAGACGTTAAATTAACAAGTTACCTTTTTGTGTGTGTGTGTTCTTCACTCCCCTTCAAAACAGTGACCAGCGTATATGCCCCTTACAATGTAGCGGGCGGGCGGGAAGGTGACGCCGGGACGGTGCGTGACTAACGCATGCACCGCCCCCATGCGACGTCACAGCCAGTACAGCGCCCGCCACAGTGGGGAGTGTCGGGGCACACAATGCGCCTCCTCCCCTCGCTAGTATCCGCCCTGGAGCCGCGGCAAAGGTGTAAAAGAGCCACATGCGGCTCCGGAGCCGCAGGTTGCAGACCCCTGGCATAGGCAAAACATGTCCAGGCACCTCTCAAGTACCCATCATCAAAGGACAATAGAACTCCCTTTGCACATCCATAAAGGTAAAGGTAAAGGGACCCCTGACCGTTAGGTGCAGTCGTGGCCGACTCTGAGGTTGAGTTGAGGACCCTCCACCCGCATAGGATTAAGATAAGACACACAGACACATTATTTTATGTTAATGGGCAAAATTAGGCCACAACTTTTACTGGTTACAGCATGTGAGTAGTATTGGCTTAGGCATTGGATGAAACAGCAATACCAGACTCCACCCTGCACAGCTGGGAGTCATATCAGGGTTAACAACCAATGGGAGGAGCTTGTTGATGCAAATACAACTGGAAGCAACCCCATGACGTCACCGGGGTTTCAGTCAAAATGGTTTCAGGATTGCTTTCCTGTACTATCCTGAAGCTGAGGCTCCAAGACTTTGGCCACCTCATGAGAAGAGAAGACTCCCTGGAAAAGACCCTGATGTTGGGAAAGATGGAGGGCACAAGGAGAAGGGGACGACAGAGGACGAGATGGTTGGACAGTGTTCTCGAAGCTACCAGCATGAGTTTGACCAAACTGCGGGAGGCAGTGGAAGACAGGAGTGCCTGGCGTGCTCTGGTCCAGAGGGTCACGAAGAGGCGGACACAACTAAACAACTAAACACCAACAAATCCCATATGAAGTTCTGGTGTTATGTGAGAGGGAGGAAAAATGTTTCTCTGTGGGCTTTCTGCCATGCATAATTTTATAAACACCTATCTTGTCACTTCTTACTCGCCTTTTCCCTACCCTAAAAAATCCCAAATGTTGCAACCTTCCTTCATAAAGGAGCCGTTTGAACTTTTGGGTGAACCTTTTCTGAACTTTTCCCTATCCAAATCTCTGCAGTGACAGAAGGGAGAAACCAGATCCCAGAGGGATTTCTTGGCAGATGAAAATGATGGATTTTTTGGAGCTGGCTGATCTGACCGGAAGAGTCCAGAAGGAGGAGGAGTATCAGGAAGAATGGATGGAATTTAAAGACTATTTAGTTAAATATGTTAAGTTAAATTAATTGGAGATGCTTGCAAAAAACAAATAGGCTTAGGATTGAAATAGGTAATGTGATGAATTAATATGTTTAATGCGGAATTTGAAAGAAAGAAAGATGTTAAGTGATTTTAAGTTAATTTTATAAGAATATTGGTTTTGGAAAACTGTCAGAATGATATCCACTGAAATTCAATCAGGGGGATACGAGGAAGTCACTTAACAATGTTACTAAGTTTGGGTTAAATATGGCTGAGATTTATGTTTGTTTGTTTGTTTAATTTTTTTGGGATAAAAAAACTTGAAAAAAGAGAGGGATTTCTCCCTCCCTCCCTCCCTCCTGCAACCCTTAAAGGAACAGACACTCCCTGCCCCCCCCCATGTCCACCCCCCCCCCCGGGGGACCCAGCCTTGGCAGCAAGCCTTCCTCACACTTCAGCTCTCAACAAGAAATGACCAGCTTCTTCCAGGATTTAAAGCATGCAATTCTCAGCAAACAGTCCATTGTGAGCCAGAAGGCAGCTCAGAAACTCGGCTTCCGGTTGCTGTTTTGGCACAACAGCTTTGCAGGCTGGATTGCTCACTGGGCAACTTTTTTTGGTAATTCTCCGAAGGCCGGAAGCAGTGGGCATCACAGCAGCTGGTTCCGGGCAGCAAAATTTAACAAGCTGGATTATCGATGTCAAGTCACTAGGTATACTGGAAAATCTCACCTCTGCGCTACCACAAGGGGATAAGCATCAGACTGTGGCAAAACAAAACGAGTTCCGTTTGATAGCTCAGTCAGTAGAGCATGAGAATCTCAGGGTCACGGGTTTGAGCCCCATGTAATAATAATAATAATAATTATTATTATTATTATTATTATTTATACCCCACCCATCTGGCTGGGTTTCCCCAGCTACTCTAGGTGGCTCCCAACAGAATATTAAAAACACAATAAAACATCAAACATAAAAACTTCCCTCAACAGGGCTGCCTTCAGACGTCTTCTAAAAGCCAGATATTTGTTTATTTCCTCGACATCTGATGGGAGGGCGTTCCACAGGGCAGGTGCCACTACCGAGAAGGTCCTCTGTCTGGTTCCCTGTAACCTCACTTCTCGCAATGAGGGAACCGCCAGAAGGCCCTCAGTGCTGGACCTCAGTGTCTGGGCTGAACAATGGGGTAGAGACGCTCCTTCAGGTATACTGGGCCTAATGCAGGTCTTTCAGGACCGGTGTTATATGGTCTTGGTGGCTGCTGCCAGTCACTAGTCTAGATGCAAATCCCTCCAAGATAATAGAATCATAGAATCGTAGAGTTGGAAGGCACTCTGTGGATCATCTGTTTCAATCGCTTTCGATGCAAGAATGTGCAGCCGTCCCGTCTGGGGATCGAACCTGCAACCTTGGCATTATCAGCACCACATTCTAGTGTGGACGTGTTGTAAACAAAATCTGCCCCTTTTCCCTTGTGGGGTATCCAAGAGCCCATATAGAGTCCTTACATAGGTTCCCTATTGGTAGGAGAAAATAACAGAGGCCAACCAGAGAATATTGAGAAGCAAAGCAGTTAGTAAGCCTGATCTTTATTGATCTGTTGCAACAGGGTGCTCCCCTCACCCACAGGAAAGGAGGAGGAACCCAGAACAATGGCGTGCAAGGCCTTATAAAGACTTTTGAAATTGCCACCCTGTAGATCAAGACCACCCCCAGAAACATCATACCTACATCACAGAAAGGGCGGTCTACAGCAGAAATCTGAGTGATTTGTTTACCTTCTGTCTGCCAGGTTACCTTTTTAATGGTCACTTGATTGGATTGCCTGGGGAGCCTGGCCAGTCTATTGTAAGGATAAATACTTAGTTCCTGAGCCAGGTCACAGCCTCACACCCATGCATATCTTAAATGTGCCCTTAAGACAGGATTTGTGAAGGACAAGACAATAGGGAGGCTTTTCCATTTTCCTTTGACCTTGCAGAGAAAACATTTGCTCAGTTTGGGAATCAAAATGGCTTCAGGTCAGTCTTCCTGTGCTGATCTATGTACGTGCGGTTATGAACATTTCCATATATCTAAGACCACAAAATTCCTATCACAGATGATTGTATTAAGTTGCTACCTGTTCTACCCAGCCTCAGCATGCACAGCAGGCAGAAATTCAACAGGTAAAGCAGCAACAGGACCTGCCTCTGAACAGCCCCCCCCCCTTGGTGATGCTAGGCTGTTTGGTGGTGCAGGGAGAAGGTTACCGATCGGGAGGCGATGCAAGCCTAGCAGCTTGCAGGCGGAAACCCCACTTCAATTGCAAATGCGACGCCATTAATTCAACCCTTCCTGCCTCGTCAGCTGCCCCAGCGCCAACTGTGGGGACATTAAGATCAAATTAGCCGAGCGCTGTCAGGTCTCAAGCATCCTTGCGGAGAAGGGGGGTGTCACAGAGGTGAGGGTGAAAGGAAGGGGAGGGCAGGGGTGAAGCTGACTCAGCACTTGGGACCCTTTCAGATGAGTCGGCGTCACCAGATGTAAATAAGGAGGACCCTCAATTGACTTTTCTTAGGAAGGTCCAAGTTCTCATTGTTATTTGGTTTGGGGTGGTTGTTGTTTTTTGCTTGGCCAACAATATATGAGGGACACGGGTGGTGCTGTGGGTTAAACCACAGAGCCTAGGAATTGCCGATCAGAAGGTCAGAGGTTCGAATCCCCGTGACAGGGTGAGCTCCCGTTGCTCGGTCCCTGCTCCTGCCAACCTAGCAGTTCGAAAGCACACCAGTGCAAGTAGATAAATAGGTACCGCTCCGGCAGGAAGCTAAACGGTGTTTCCATGTGCTGCTCTGGTTCGCCAGAAGCGGCTTATTCATGCTGGCCACATGACCTGGAAGCTGTATGCCAGCTCCCTCAGCCAGTAAAGCGAGATGAGCACTGCAACCCCAGAATCGGCCACGACTGGACCTAATGGTCAGGGGTCCCCTTTACCTTTAACAATATATGAATACAAAATAGCATATGCAAAAGGAGAAAAGAAGAAAGGCTGTTATAGGCAGCTTCCTGGGAATAATCTCTCCTTTGCACTTGATGGTGGCTTACTGCTGACGGCATAGGTTCAAGGTATAAAACACGATGAGAAATAAAACCAACCTCGCAAAGAAGATTTCCTTTGACTCCATCAAAGGAAAGAAGTATCCACTCTGCTGGATTAATTTCATCGTTTCCAAATTCTTGGGTGCAGATGACCTTTCCCCTCGAAGTCTTAAGAACCCTCTTCTTGCTTCAGTTGTTGTTTAGTCATGTCTGACTCTTCGTGACCCCCTGGACCAGAGCACGCCAGGCACTCCTGTCTTCCACTGCCTCCCGCAGTTTGGTCAAACTCATGCTGGTAGCTTCGAGAACACTGTCCAACCATCTCGTCCTCTGTCGCCCCCTTCTCCTTGTGCCTTCCATCTTTCCCAACATCAGGGTCTTTTCCAGGGAGTCTTCTCTTCTCCTGAGGTGGCCAAAGTCTTGGAGCCTCAGCTTCAGGATCTGTCCTTCCAGTGCGCAATCAGGGCTGAGTTCCTTCAGAATGGATCGGTGTGATCTTCTTGCAGTCCATGGGACTCTCAAGAGTCTCCTCCAGCACCATAATTCAAAAGCATCCATTCTTTGGCGATCAGCCTTCTTTATGGTCCAGCTCTCACTTCCATACATTACTACTGGGGAAACCATAGCTTTAATTATATGGACCTTTGTTGGCAAGGTGATGTCTCTGCTTTTCTCGGTTCAGTATTCTCCTTCAAATGCACACAAATCAAATAGCTTAGTTCATTGTTCTTATAATCTTACAGGGTTAGAAAGGGGGGCAGGAATGCTGTATCCAAGTAACTGCTGAAGATCTGGTGCCCCCTACTGGCCACTGGAAAACATGAGCTGGTGGCCTGTATACTGTATGCTATATCTGTCTACTTTGAGAGGCAATGGAGTGTGCCTATGGGGGTGAAGTCAAACCACCGCATTAGCAGCACTGAAGTGAGTTCTCTGGGGCGCAAGCCTGGGCAGTGTATATAGACGTCCTGGGCTGTCCAGACGACAAGACCCCGTTCTTGGCCTCGCTGATGTGGTCCAAAGGAAAGCAGAGCAAGACGTTTGGCACCAGCTTGGCTCTCACTTCCCTCTACAGCATGTGCAGAAACCACCGTCTTGATGCTGATAATAATAATAATAATAATAATAATAATAATAATAATAATAATAATAATTTGTACCCTGCCGATCTGGCTGGGTTTCCCCAGCCACTCTGGGCGGCTTCCAACAAAGATTAAAAATACATTAAAATGTCACACATTAAAAACTTCCCTGAACAGGGCTGCCTTCAGATGTCTTCTAAATGTCAAGTAGTTGTTTATCTCTTTGACATCTGGTGGGAGGGCGTTCCACAGGGCAGGTACCACTACTGAGAAGGCCCTCCGCCTGGTTCCCTGTAACCTCACTTCTCGCAGCAAGGGAACCGCCAGAAGGCCTTCGGCACTGGACCTCACTGTCTGGGCAGAAGAGTGTATCCAAAAGTCTTGACTGTTGGACACACGCTTGGTCTCATCCGCTCCATCCATCAGAGCCTGTCTTTGAATGCAGGGATAGTCCTTAACTCACTGAGGGTTTGAGACCCATTGGCTACCCTCACCTGGTTTAGCCGGCCAGTCGAAGCCATTCCTGGGACGTGGCTGCTTCTATGAGCCGCAGGTGAGAGCTGAGTGCAAGGTGGGCACAAAAGGTGGACAATCTACCCCAGAAGGAACACGACGTGTCCCCCAGCAGAGGTACTACCTCTCCCCTAACCCTACCCTCCACCACCACATGCAAGCTACCATGTGCATGGTATTATTATTGTTGATCAGCAGGTGGCAGCATTGACCTAATAGTTAAGTGACTTGAAATCCCAACTCTGCAACTTAGCATTTTTTAAGCACATGCTCCTTGTCTTCTTTGCCGATCCCTCGTAGCCGAGTAAGATTGGCTTCCATA
The DNA here is from genome assembly GCF_965153285.1 of Podarcis tiliguerta. Taxonomy (NCBI): domain Eukaryota; kingdom Metazoa; phylum Chordata; class Lepidosauria; order Squamata; family Lacertidae; genus Podarcis; species Podarcis tiliguerta. The sequence goes on along the minus strand of NC_139537.1, from coordinate 8,673,481 downwards.
AAGACGGTTTTAACAGTGAGTCCGTAAGTGACTGTGGAGGCCATTTCTGGATCCACACATCCTTCCACAGTGAGGACACAGGTTTCTAGGCAGGAGTTGATCACGGTGAGGGTTTGCCAGACGTGCCTTCCTCTTAGCTCATTTCTCCCTTTCGTCCTGAGTTCGAGTGTCTTCAAAACCCACAATGCCTTTGGTAAAGGCTGTTCTCCAAGTGGAGCACTCGCAGGCCAGTGTTTCCCAGTTGTTGGTGTTTATACTACATTTTTTAAAGATTTGCCTTTAGAGTCTTTAGACCTCTTTTGTTGACCACTAGCATTACGCTTCTGTTTTTAAGTTCATAATAGAGTAGTTGTCCAGGGTTGTAAAGACTGCAGAGAGAATAATTGGGTGCTCTCTTCCCACCGTAGATCAAATCTATGCTTCCAGGTAACAAGAAAGCTGCAGAGATAGCGCAGGACAGTGTGCACCTCAGAAATGATCTCTTTCAGCTTCTGCCTTCTGGAAGAAGTATAGGGTTATAAAGACCATGACATCTAACCATGACATCTAACTGCCTGACATCTAAACGCAGTATAAGGAGTCTCTATAGTATATTGTATTTTAAAATGGGGTTTCAGAGTTTTTAGGGGTGTTTAAATGTCCTATGTAGATTTTTCAATTTCATTGTTCTGTATGGGACAATGACAATAAAGATATCATATCGTATCGCTAATCAGGCATCCAAACAACATGACCAGTCCAACGAAGTTGGTGTTGAAGAATCATTGCTTCAACACTGGTGATCTTTGCTTTTTCCAGTACTGGCATTAGTTCGCCTGCCTTCCCAAATGATGTGCAAAATTTTTCAGAGGCACTGTTGATGGAATCTTTTGAGGAGTTGGAGATGGCATTTATAAGTGGTCCATGTTTCACAAGCATACAGTAAGGTTGGTAGTACAATAGCTTTGTAAACAAGCACTTTGGTTTCCCTGTGAATGTCCCGCTAAGGCTGAGGTTCAAAGAAGAACCAGAAAACTAAAGAACACCTGGTGGATAAAAAAAAGTCCGAGAGATCCAGCACTTAGCTGACACTCACGACGCACAGACAGAGCCGTCTTTCCTCTTTCTTTTTTTTTATTAAAATTTTATTAACAATTTCAACATAACAAATTATCAAAACAAATCATCTTCATTATTTCCCCCCTTTCCCCCCCCCCTCAAGACTTCCCTCAGCTCCTCTCTCTGATTTCTCAACTCATGTTATTCTCCGCATACTGTAAAATTGTGCATATACTTTTATTATCTGTCATACTATATTAACCCTCAATAAACTTGTGTATGTTTATTCAAAACCTGCCGAGGAGTCCAGTTCATTTTGCTGTCTTTTTAAATAATTTGTAAAAAGTTCCTGTTCTTCTCTTAAGTCACAGTTGTCCTTATCTCACAATTTTGCCAGTTCTGCCTAGTTCATCAATTTCTCTTGCCACTGCTCTTTTGTCGGGGTTTCCTCATTCTTCCATCCTTGTGCTATCAAGACTCTTGCCGCTGTTGTAGCATACACAAGTTCTTTATTTTCCTTGGCAGGTCTTGTCCTACAATCCCTAATTCAGAGCCGTCTTTCCCATAGGGCTTAGTGGTGCGTCACGCCAGGGCGCCGGCTTCTCAGGGGCTTCCCAGCGAGTGGGGGAACTGCATGGCTTTGCCGGTGGCCTCCCCTTTCCCTCCTGCATGCCCGCCAGCTGCACCCCATCAACCATATGGTTGGCGGGTGTGCAGCTTGCGATCCCTGCAGAGGCTTGGGAAACGGTCAACAACTCTGGGAAATGTGTGTGTGTGTGTGTGTGTGTGTGTGTGTGTGTGTGTGTTTGAGGGATCTTTGCACCACAGTGCCGGATATGCTTATGACGGCCCTGTGCACAGAGTTTCTTTAAAGCCACAAAAACCCTCTATGGGCCAATAAGTCGTGGCCTATGCCCACTATGCTCAACAGACATGCTACTTTTGTTTTTTAAATATTTTTTATTAGTAATTTCAACATAACATTTTATTTAAAAAATATATCATCCTTGAAATCCCATTTTCCCCTCCCCCTGCCCAAAAACATAACCCCTTCCCCTCCCCCCCAGAGTTTGAGAACCAAGGTGCTACTGTACTCATAGGATGATGGGGATCAATGCACAGGAATCAGAGCAGCAGAACCCCTCACCAGAGCCACAGGGGCTCTTGTCCCCACAAACACAGCAGGCTTTGAGGTCCAGGGAGTAGGATGAGGGGCAAGCTAGGAAGCTGAGGCAGGCGAGAGCCCACAGCCCAGCTCCCTAGCTGGCCTCCCACATCTGGGAGAAGGTGTGCGATTCCTCAGTTGGAGTAGGTTCAGGACAGGTGAGGGTCACACCTGCCTCATCAAGCCCAGATGCTGCAATCACCACTCAAAATATTGTTACAAAAGTGGGGTGCTCTGCCAAGCGGCGGCAAGAGCCCATGGGGTCCCAGGCACTCAGACAGGGTCCAGGGCCGGATTTAGGTTTGATGAGGCCCTAAGCTACTCAAGGTAATGGGGCCCTTTATATGTCCAGCTGTCCTTTGTCAATAACAAAGTGTCGCTGTGTTTTGTGTTGAATATATGCTAGATGGTAATTTACGGACCTAATAGGTATCTCAAGCCATTTGCACATAACAAAGAATGTATTTTATCAAAGTAATTGTTGAATTGAAATACAATTAAGAAGTATATTAATAAAGGTACCCGTGCCCGTACGGGCCAGTCTTGCCAGACTCTGGGGTTGTGCGCTCATCTCACTCTATAGGCCGGGAGCCAGCGCTGTCCGCAGACACTTCCGGGTCACGTGGCCAGCGTGACAAAGCCGCATCTGGCGAACCAGCGCAGCACACGGAAACGCCGTTTACCTTCCCGCTGGTAAACGGTCCCTATTTATCTACTTGCACCCAGAGGTGCTTTCGAACTGCTAGGTTGGCAGGCGCTGGGACCAAACGACGGGAGCACACCCCGCCGCGGGGATTCGAACCGCCAATCATGCGATCGGCAAGTCCTAGGCGCTGAGGTTTTACCCACAGCGCCACCCGCGTCCCAGTATATTAATAGTGAAATACAATTAAGAAGCATATTAACAGTAAAATAATTATTAAGCTCTAACTTAAAATGATTTTTTATTTATAACAAACTTAATAATGCAAACACATTGGCATTTGGCAGTAACAAAAGTTCCTTTAGAAAGGCAGTTTGCAAAGATTCATAATCTAGTCTCTAGAAACAGGCCATAACATGAAATAACGTGTGTAAATATACGATGCAAACTACAGTGGTACCTCAGGTCAAGTACTTAATTCGTTCCGGAGGTCCGTACTTAACCTGAAACTGTTCTTAACCTGAAGACCACTTTAGCTAATGGGGCCTCCTGCTGCTGCCGCGCCTCTGGAGCATGATTTCTGTTCTCATCCTGAAGCAAAGTTCTTAACCTGACGCACTAGTTCTGGGTTAGCGGAGTCTGTAACCTGAAGCGTATGTAACCTGAAGTACCACTGTACTAATAATTATAAATAGCAGAATGTAGGCACCCTATATATAGAAATGAACAAACCAGTGATATTTTAGGGAGCAGGCTAGCAGGCGGGGCCCATGACTTACATCATAGGAGCCAACATAACAAAAAATGTAGGTTTTCTTCTATTTGTTTTTTAACTTATATTTTGGAAATGTACACCCAGTTTTTCCCCCTTTAATTTTTTTGGGGGCCCCCTAGAGAGTGGGCCTCTAAGCTATAGCTTGTTTAGCTTACATGTACTGTAAATCCGGCACGGACATTGTCCTGCTCCTTTGGACGACTGAGGGCATGGCGGAGACGGTCACTGCTTTAAGAAAGATGGTTCATTCACCTTTTCCCCCGCCTTCAGTCTGCATGGAGGGAGTCCAGATCTTACGCCATGGTGATTTCGAGAGGGGCTTGTACCCCACAGCAGTGCAAGCAGCCTTCAGCCAACCTGCCCAATATGGCTCTCCACTCTGTTGAATGCTTCTTCTTCCCAGCAACCCTTGCTCCTGTCACCTCAAACAGACACACCCTCACCGCCTTGGTAAGATCTCATTCCCCAGGCCAAAAGATTATTCCCTGATGGCCCATCCACACTTTTTGTCATGCTAACAGATTTGCTCTTTGCCAAGCCAACCAGGCTGGTTGGCATAAACCAGCTCAGGAATTCTGTCTGGGGCAGCTCTGCAGCTTGTACTTTAACCCATATCTCTGTTAATCAAAATCCTAGCATTTATTCATTTCTTTAATAATAATAATTTATTATTTATAGCCCGCCCATCTGGCTGAGTTTCCCCAGCGATTCTGGGCGGCTTCCAATCGAGTGTTAAAAACAATACAGCATTAAATATTACAAACTTCCCTGAACAAGGAAGTACAGCCTTCAGATGTATTTTAAAGATAAAATAGCTACTTATTTCCTTGACATCTGGTGGGAGGGTGTTCCACAGGGTGGGCGCCACCACCGAGAAGGTCCTCTGTCTGGTTCCCTGTAACCTCACTTCTCGCAATGAGGAAACCACCAGAAGGCCCTCGGCGCTGGACCTCAGTGTCCGGGCAGAACGATGGGGGTGGAGACGCTCCTTCAGGTATACAGAACCGAGGCCGTTTAGGGCTTTAAAGGTCAGCACCAGAGTTTAGGGGAGTCCCCCCCCCCAATCTATAACAATATAAAAGCTCAACTGCCCATGTTGGCAACTCTTTCTATGGGTGTACATACACCAGGCATAGGCAAACTCAGCCCTCCAGAAGCTCTGAGACTACAATTCCCATCATCCCTGACCACTGGTCCTGTTAGCTAGGGATGATGCCTATGCCTGACATACACACACAGAAACTACATAGGACAGGTGACTGACAATTTTTTGCAAACTTATGCCAAGTGGAGATGTTGGCTTTTGACCTTGACACAAGCCAAGGAGCTATTTGGATGTGATTTGGTAGGCAAATTGAGTTTAAGCAGCTGGAGAGCATTAGTCAATTGGTTTTTTCATTATACATACATTTTGATATTTTTTTTAGACACTGCGTAACAAAATAGGCCACTGAAGAAGGCAGAGCAGCTGAAACGTGTTTGGTTTTTAAGCGATCTAGAAAATTGGATTGATGGATGTTAAGAACATATTAAGCAGGCATCTTAGCTGTCTAAGGAATATGACTAAATATAGGCACATTTCATGCACCATACAGAGGTTTTCCTTTTATACAGTTTATTGCATAGTTCCTCACATGTTGTGGATATATTATTTTGATGTATGTAGAGTTTATTGATTTATGTTGATGTATCAATGTTTTATATTTAGAGTTACGTTTCCTGGATTTTTGTATATTCCTGTCTTTTCTGCTATAAAGGTTCAACCCAATTTTTATTTAATAAATTTTCTTAAGATTTCTATGGGCATCACAAACATTAGATTTTGCGTATATTTGTATATAGACCTCTACTTTTACTTACCCAGAATTTGTTCAACAGGTGCAAGAAAAGGAACCTTAAAACACATTAAGGCACACCTCAAAAAAACGAGCGAGGGGGGAAAGAACGAACAACGGAGTCCTTAATTAAATCAAAAATCCTTTAATAATTATTAGCTAGAAAGTCATAATTAATGCTGAAAGGGTAAATTGATTAAATACGTCATTTAAATCTGAAAAAGCCACTTTTATTGCAAAATAGCATTATATATTATAAGCTTATTTGTTGAGAAATGAGTCCCATAGAAAGATTTCAATATAGTATATCAAAATGCTTGAAGAGTATTCATCACAATGGCTTTTATATACAGTTTTCTGCTGTTTCGTGATACGACCACAGTTAAGTTCGTCTGTAAAGGAAAACGTTTCTTTACAAAATAATCCCACAGGTCCGGAACAACAGCAAAAACAAAACAAAAAAAGTGTGAAAAAACCAAGTTTGGTCACTTGACATAAGATATCCAACCACATCCCTTTCGACAGCCCGGTTCCATTTCCATTTTAAACAAAACAACAATAATAAGCGACATCTTAAAATCAGTGCATTAAAAAGTGTGTCCAATAATCAAACATTCATTTGACACGATAAGAAGCAATACTCGCTTTAGAGGGTTTCGGAAACCGGGAGGTCCGAGGAATACGCCAAAGAGATGCCAATCTGATGGGAAAGATCCGCTGCTGCAGTAGGGAACTGAGAGGGGGCTTCTGGGTAAAGGAGTAAAACCAGAAAAAAATGGACCGCCCCACTCACCACGCCCTGGGAAATCTGGGTGCTGGTTCTTTAACGTGGCAGCAAAGCAGTACTTTGCACATGGCGAAAGCGTTAATGGCACAGAGGGATAAGCAGCAATAAATACAGAAAGCGTAATACAGAGGTAGGGTGGCGAGCATTTTCCATTCTGAGAATCACCTTCCTTTCCAGACCTTCTGGGGCAAAAGTGGGCAGAGCACTGTACAAGCAGGCTAGTTTCTACACATGGCTCACCCAACTCTCTCTTCAGCAAGAGGCATCAGTCTCAAGAGTTCAAGGATATACAGTGGTACCTTGGGTTAAGTACTTAATTCGTTCCGGAGGTCCGTTCTTAACCTGAAACTGTTCTTAACCTGAAGCACCACTTTCGCTAATGGGGCCTCCTGCTGCCGCCGCGCCGCCGGAGCACGATTTCTGTTCTCATCCTGAAGCAAAGTTCTTAACCTGAAGCACTATTTCTGGGTTAGTGGAGTTTGTAACCTGAAGCGTCTGTAACCCGAAGCGTCTGTAACCAGAGGTACCACTGTATTTCAGCCAGGCAAAAGCACCCAAGGGTGGGACAGAGCAGAGCAGGATTAAGAGTACAGCGGACGCTCGGGTTGCGAACGTGATCTGTGCGGGATGCATGTCCGCAAACCGCGTCGTGTCTGTACACACGCAAGTTGCGATTCAGTGCGTCTGCGCATGCGCAAAGTGCGATTTAGCACTTCTGCGCATGCGCGACCGCCGAACCCCGGAAGTAACCCGTTCCGGTACTTCCAGGTTTTGGCGGTCCACAACCCGAAAGAACGCAACCTGAAGCGTCTGTAACCCGAGGTATGACTGTACGGCCTGGGGAAAATTCAGAGAGTTAGGTACAGAGGACCGGCTCCCCAAAACTCAAGGTTCCCCATGCCTGGCACAACAGGACAGATAAAACAGGCAGAGATCCCACGGAGCAGAGTCGGAGGTGTGGAAAGGAAAGTTGAGCCCAGGAAGCGAAAACTGGCAAAAGCTCGGGAACCAGGGATTTGCTCAGCAAAATTGGGAGAGAAGGCAGTTTAGGTGAGCCTGGACTGAACCCCTTCAGCCTTCAAGCGAGAAGGTTGCATAGCTGAAATGGTTCTCCGCGGATAAATTAATTCTCCACACAGAAGCCTGAAGTGGTGCAGAGCAGAAGCAGGTTTGCTACCTCACCTAAAGAACATTTGTGGAAGGTTTCTGCATTTCATGAGCGTCTGATATGTGCCCCACCACGGCCTCGCTGTGAATATACATGGCACCCTTTGAACCCAAGCTCCCTTCCACCGCCCCACTTTCAGCTTCCGCTAAGAAGAGTCACTGGCAAATATTTTACCGCCGTTGCCAGAATAAATCGCAGCCCAAACCGCCTGGTTTGTGAAGACGGGCCGAGCGCATTCCTGGTTCTCCCCCGAGCAGAATGGGAAGACGGTTAGCTAAGGAGCACATACAGCTGTGCAAACTTCTCAGAAGTTAAGGAGGGCTTTTATTTAATACTGTTGGGTATTCAAGTACCAACATTGTCCCAATCTTCAATTGCTAGCTGTACATCCAGCCGCTCATCAGATCAGATGCTCAGATTCAGGATATGGCGGTATCCCATGTTCCTTCCTCAATCCGGCAGATGATCCACATTGTCATTATGACGGAGAAAAGGCAATTTATTTTTTTTAAAAAAGAGCAGAATACAATCTGTGTGCCTCACAGGGATGCCGTCAGATATTGTGACACAACGCCTGGTCTTTGGAAGCAGGGGTCACCCAAAAAATACCCCTGCAGCAACATCTACCGTCATTGCCAAATTAAACATTAAACCACAAAGATATGGGGAATGTTCCTCTTGATTTTTTTTAAATGACTAGACTGGGCAGCTAATCCAGGTTGGCAAATAAACGGGCAACGTTCACCGTCCCACTTTCCTCCACGCAAAACTATTTCAACGGTTTGTGGCACTGAAAGAAGATCCGCAAGTTCCCGCTGTTGGGTTCACCTGGGGAGAAGATTCAGATCCTTCACAGGTGAGACCGTAACAGCTAGAGAGAGCAGAACTAGATTGCTTCAAGGCAGGCACCCCCAAACGTGGCCCTCTAGCTGTTTTGGAACTACAGTTCCCATCATCCCTGACCAATGGGATGATGGGAGTTGCAGTCCCAAAACTGCTGGAGGGCCGAGTTTGGGGATGGCCAAGTTAGGGGCAAAGACCTTGCTCCTTGTGGGTGTGAGTTGTTTCCCCTCGTTATGGGTCCAGCCCCAGCCTTTGGCTCCATATTGGATATAGTCTTAAAATACATTCCAGCTGGGGTTGGAGATTGCAGCTCATCACCTCCTGGCTGCAGGTCACAGGGAGTGATTTCTTTTTTTAAAAAACGGGCCCTCTGGTTGGGGAGATACAATCGCAGTAAATACAACCTTTAAATTCCGGGCTCCACGTTTTAGCTGGCAGCATCTCAGGGACAAAGTGCACACGGCGTTTATAGGCTTCCTAATGTTGTGCGTCTCTTTCTTGTTGCAGCAAACAGTGTGTGGCAGGGAAGAGTATCAACAAGACTCAGAATAAGGCTTTAACTTCCCCACCCCAAAAAAGCAGAGTTTCAACCCACAAAGAGCAGGAGGGGCGGATTTTCTAGGGACACCATACATAATTCCACTTTTATTTTATCCATGCCATTTATCTTCCTTCTGGGAGAAGGCAGACTGGGTTCCCCCCTGATAAGAGACAAGCTCCCAAGCATTCACACACAACTTTCAGTATTGCACAGGTTCAGTAAAGCCAAGAAGGGATTTCAGAGGCACACAGTCTTTAGCAGGGGTAGCCAACGTGGAGCCCACGTAGACACAGATCCCCGACCGTTGCGGCTGTGTTAGGAGTCAAACGTCCATGTTGGCTACCCCCGGTCTGAAAATATTACATTCTTTTCTTCCGGCGGCTGTTTTTAGAATACATTTGGACCAAGCATTGCTCTTTTCGACTACATAAAGTGAGGAAGATGCCCTAGCCGCGCCAGATTTTGCTACAGGAGATGCAAACAGGTGTGCTAAGACGACTCACTTTAAACAGGCCCCTTTCCTTAGCTAGCAGAGCTCTACTGCGGCCCCTGCAAATTTTACACCCCTAAAAGGCTTACTTTAGGAGGCATTTGCCCCAGCCAGAAGTTAAAAGTTCTTTGCCAAGTCCGTACTTCTACTGAAGGGAGACTTGCCTCCGGTCTCAATGATGCGTTTGGGACGCATGGCAGTACAGAAAAAAATCTGCCTTAAGAACTTTGATTGAACAGCTTCCAAAGTGCTAAGGTGGTTACCAGTCCAAATCGGAGCCCCGTATAGTCGCTGTGCTAGGGGTTTGGCTCGGAAGACTTCTAGGGCTGATGGTATATGTTTGCCACCCTTTGTATGGAAAAAAATCAGAATAAGGGCCACTAACTGTCTGCTGATTCAGGACTTTAAATTGTGCTTTTATATCAAATTTCCTTTTCTGCATATACTGTGATGTTTTACTGTTGCTATGGCCATTGGGCTAATGCGAATAAAGTTTTATTTTATTTATTTGCCCCCAGCCACTCTGGTGGGCTCTGAGCACATCTCCTGAAAGAGGATTGGCCCTAATAGCGACTCCCATAAAACCAGGAATATTTCTTTGATGGGCTTTTAAAAAAATAAAAATAAAATTGGGAGCAGCTCACTCCAATCACATCCCAGTGGAGAGATGGGGCAGAGCCCCACTTCTTGCCCTCCAACGAAGGTTGTCTGGGCAGGAGGCAGGGCCATGCAATAGCTCTGGGTGTTTTTATTTCTTGATGCCGCAAGTTTGCCCACGGCACCTGCCCGCTCCTGGGCATCTCCACGGAAACAGCGCCTGGAATGCCTCACACTGGTATTAAAAGCGTTAACAGCTACGACATGTTGTGGTGGGCGGTAGGCAAGTTATGGAATTTCTCTGCAGAGCTCTGAATGGCACCCATGAGCCTCTCCCTCTGTGCTGGGCTTTGCCCTCCCTGCGTGGGCAAAACACTGGGCGCTCTCAGTGCAGCAGCAGCAGCAGCAGCTGAGCCAGCCTTGCTTCTCTGCACAGCAAAGAGCGAGAGACACGCTGGGTTTTCTTATTGTTTACCGCGTAGCCGCTTATCACGCTGCTACAAAAGAGCTCCGAGTCAGGAGCCCGCGGTTTCGCCTCGCTCTCAGAAACATGCCAAACACACGTAAGGTTGAGAGGGAAACCGTAAGGACGAAGAAGTCCGGATGGGAAGGCAAAACAGCCCCTTGGGTCCTCCCATCCCATATGGAAAAGCAAGAGGAGGCCGGGGTGGGCAGCCGAACGGCAGAAAAACGCGACTTGGCAGACTTTTCACTTTCCTCATTCACCCGCTATTTGGTGCGGAATTGGTACTCCTGAAGTAAGCTGCAAGCCTTCATGATATTGGCTATAATTATTACTACTATTTGTGATTTCCAAGATACTTAGAAATGCGGGGAAACAGCATAGGCCGGGCATGGGCAAACTCGGCCCTCCAGATGATTTGGGACTACAATTCCCATCATCCCTGACCGCTGGTCCCGTTAGCTAGGAATGATGGGAGTTGTAGTCCCAAAACATCTGGAGGCCCACTCTTGAAAGAGTGGATCCAAAAGCTGACAGAATATGCTGAATTAGATGGTTTATCAGAAAAAATAAAGAATAAATCAAAACAGGAATTTGTTTCTAAATGGGAGGTTTTCAAAGAATATCTGAAAAATAAATATAGTAGTTTAAATTCTGTTGCAGCATTCGAGGAACTTCAGTAATAGTTGTAAGGTAGATATAAGAAATTAGATTTAATGAGAATAAGTTTAATTATAAAAAAAAATGTGTATTGGCAATAAGTAATATGAATTTGAAGTATGGAATAGACGGGAGGTTGGGTCTTTAGTGTTAAGACCAATAGATGTTTTATTGTTTGCTAAGAATATTATGTGTCTATGGTTATTTTTGTAATTTGTGTATAATTTGGTGTTTGTGTTTTTTGTTTGTTTGCTTTTCCTGTTGTACAAATAAAAACTTTAAAAAAAAAAAAAACCATCTGGAGGGCCGAGTTTGCCCATGCCTGGCATAGGCAGTGTTTGCAACATGTGCTTTTTGGGGTGGGAATAGCATGGTCAATTGGGTGGATTTGTAGAGGACAAATGCAAAAGGGTTCAATCCCTAGCATCTCCAGGTAGGACTGGGAAACAAGACCTTGCCTGAATCCTGGAAAGCAGCTACCAGTCAGTGTAGACAATACTGAACTAGACAGGGATCCCGCAAACTAGGCTCAGCACAAGGCAGGTTCCTATGGCCCTACAAGCAATGTGCTGGGACAGGGTGGGAGAGGGGTTTGTGGGCCGATGGGGTTTGGGCTCGAGAGAGGCAAATGCCACTGGCTACCGACAGCCTGGAGACCTGAGGCTATCGAGGCCACATTGCACATCACTGATCGGTAACCGAATACAGGCAGGAGATACCAAACATGATTCGCAGGCTGGCCAATTCACATAAGAGCCAAAAGGAAACCAACGGGAAGTCAACCATGAGCAGTGTTGGAAACTCAGGTGCGTAAGCGAGGTGCCAAATGGCTGCTTAAACCAGTCGCCAAAACGGAATGCCTAGATGCCATTTGGGGGACCAGGCGGCTCAAAAAAAAAATAATTCATATTTTTCAATGCGACTTTTTGTTTCCTGAAATTCGTTCTGATTCTGCAGATATAAAACAGCGGGTAGGATTCTACAGGGTGTGTGTGAAAACAGATCCAAGGATCCCCAGGCACGCGCCTCCAGATGGGGGAGACGTTAGGCACTATCCTGGCACGCGGGCATCTGAACTTGGTCACTAGAGGCCGATAAAGGTAAAGGGACCCCTGACCATTAGGTCCAGTCGTGGCCGACTCTGGGGTTGCGGCGCTCATCTCGCTTTATTGGCCGAGGGAGCCGGCGTACAGCTTCCGGGTCATGTGGCCAGCATGACTAAGCCGCTTCTGGCGAACCAGAGCAGCGCATGGAAACGCCGTTTACCTTCCCGCTGGAGCGGTACCTACTTATCTACTTGCACTTTGCTGTACTTTCGGACTGCTAGGTTGGCAGGAGCTGGGACCGAGCAACAGGAGCTCAGCCTGCTGCGGGGATTCGAACTGCCGACCTTCTGATCGGCAAGTCCTAGGCTCTGTGGTTTAACCCACAGCGCCACCCGCGTCCCAATAGCCAGGTGTAAAGTGCGCCTGGCAAATTTCAAACATGAAGCAATGCCCTTCCTCAGACTTCACGCAGGGAAAATGATCTTGTGAATGCAGTCCTTTTCAGCAGAGCAGGGGTGGGCAAGCTTTTTGGCCCTTCCCCCACACCTCAACGCTGTCAGCCAGCTGGGACCATGCACCTGTCAATCATCTGATGTCATAACGGCATCAGGTGTTTGACAGGTGTCTGTAGCGTCTGCCTGTCAGCCAGCTTGCAGGGTTGAGGGGGAGACAGCAATGAATGGCTTACGCATGGGAAGTTCAATCTAAGAAGCAGTGACCCCTAATCTCAACCACGTGGGAATTCTTATTGCGTGAGCACAAGGTGTGGGTGGAAAAATGCACTTTTGCGATTCTTCCACTTTTAAGTGGCTGGAAAACTCAGGAAGGCAGCAAATATTCCAAATGAAGAGGAGCAAAAGCAGAGCAAAAAAATAGCATGAGTGTTTGTTCTGGGCATCCTGGTTAGGAATAGCCTGTGCCTTTTTGCTTAAGGGATGTGGAGGTTTCGGGTACCAGCGCCATTCAGGAGCTTCTTAAACAAACTGAGCTGCCTCCTTAGCTCAAGAGAGGCTGCTGACTTTAGCCAAAGCACACAGGAGCTCAAAGCATGCAGGGAAGAAAAGCAATGCAACAAAACCACATTTCCTTCACCATCCGGCAGAAGCCGAACAGCCCAATTCTTAGCTCCTCACAGTGGAAGAAGCACCCAAGGCAAAAATTCTGCTCAACATTCAGGGATGTCTACCAAATTGGCAAAACACATGCGAACCCCCATCAGCTTCCAGGTAGCATAACTGCAGAATTAGGTATACGTCTCTTTTTAACAACCTCTGAAGCAACAGTCAAGAAAAGCGCAGATGGCCAATTGACACTTTTCGTCGTTTTAGGAAGGCACAATCCTAACTTTCTTATTACGTTCTTATTCTGTCCATCCTCCAAGGAGATCAGGGTGGCATACCGAATATTCTCAAAACAACCCTGTGAGGTAGGTTAGGCTGAGAGATAAGAGACTCACGTGTGCATCTGAACAGTTGTGCATGGATTTTGTACTCCGGAAGGCAGGCAGGTATGAATTAAATTTGTTTGGGAACGAGAAGCGGCGATTGGTTACCTCCAGGTAACTATTTAGGACTGCAATGGAAGTCCAGCTTCACAGTTCACATCTCCAATTGGTCGGAGGGCGAGAGCTAAGGCAGGTTTGTTCCTTTGGCCTACAATTATCCCATGGAGAGGGAGTGGTTTTCGAAGGGGTGGTTCCCCTACTCTGGTTCAAAACATTTTGCAGCTGCACAGTGATCAGAGAAATGTGTCCCAGCATCCTCTACTGTCCCACAAGGGATCCTGGGTCACACCTCTCTAGCTAATACTGTTTCACTGGTTCCACAAGTAACCACTGGGGTGGACAACTGGACTTCTGTTTATGGGCTTCTGTTACTTCTGTTGATCACTGACTTAACAGCAAATTTCACAAGCTTTTTGCATGTGGAAAGACACTCCCCCTATCAAATTAAAATCCCACTATCTGAAAAGGAAACAGGACATTTCACTCAGTTAAGAGAATAACACTCCTACCCCAGCTCCCCTTATCATGTGCAAATTGCTAAAGAAACCAGTTTTTGGAAAACCAGAGTCAAGCCCCGGACTGTTAGGATGTAGCAGCAGACATACAGAGTGTGCCCCAGAACACAGAGACCCCTATAAAGATCAAATAGATGGTCTGTCTGTTCCTGACTGGCTCAAATGTTGCTCAGACATGTTTTCACCCACAAATGAAAATTCTGGCCAGCCAAACAAAAACCTCTGTAACCCACCATCAAGAACAGAAAACACACTTGCTTTCTGTGAGCAGCACAATCTGCCAGCCCAGCAGCTCCAAAAGTATTGTGTACAGAAATCCCACGCCCTCGTTTTGATACCTCAAGCACAGAAAAACCTCTAATGGTGGCTTCTGTAGATAGGCTGGCTCTTGTTTCTACAGATTCTCTGCAGCTCCAGAGGGAAGGGAAGGGGGATAATTCCTTTGCAAGAACGTTCAACACGCCAGTCCAAGTGGTTTATTGTAGACTCTCCTGATGCATCTGGGGTTAAGTTGTCTCTTCAGCGTTGGTCAAATGTCCTCGTCATTGCTTCTTTGCAGATTCTTGCTTATTGGTCGATTCTACTAAGAGAACAGGCCAAATCCCAAAGAGAAACTATTGAAAGGAAGGGAAAAAAGGGGTTCTTAAGACCGCTGGGCCGAAACATAGAAACACAACACACATACCTCCCTGGAGATTGCCAACTGATCAGACAAAACGTTCCGGTTTTGGCTCCTGTTCATTTAAAAGCAGCTTGATCTGTAGAGGCCAGTGGGTTTTCATAGCACGCAAGCAAGAAGATTGTCACTTGCTAATGTCCACGGACCAAGCTGCTGTTAAAGACACAGGAGCCAGGGGAATGAATGTGATTAATAAGTAGTACAGTGGTGCCCCGCAAGACGAATGCCTCGCAAGACGGAAAACCCGCTAGACGAAAGGGTTTTCCGTTTTGGAGGTGCTTCACAAGATGAATTTGCTATGGGCTTGCTTCGCAAGACGAAAATGCCTTGCGATTCCTGGGGTTTTTTCCCCCCTCCCAGCCTTTTTCCCAAGCCCCTAAGCCGCTTAACAGCTGTTCGCTAAGCCGCTTAACAGCTGATCTAAGCCGCTTATCAGCTGATCTAAGCCGCTAATAGCCTTTTAGCAGCTAATCCGCTAATCCCTTAAGCCTTTAATAGCCGCTAATAGCCTTTTAGCAGCTAATCCACTAATCCCTTAAGCCTTTAATAGCCGCTAATAGCCGCTAATAGCCGCTAAACCGCTAATAGTGCTAATCCGCTAATGGGCTTGCTTCGCAAGACGGAAAAAAAACCCGCAAGACGAAGAGACTCGCGGAACGGATTCTTTTTGTCTTGCGAGGCACCACTGTAATTCCAGTTTACGCAGTGTTTATACACAAGAGCATCTGGGTGACTCTCTTCTGAGAAACGTTTATTGGTTTAATAGGCAAAAAAAGATGAAGAGCTGTCATACTGTACATGTCTGATACTGAGTTGAAACCTTGGTCCATTTAGCTCAGTACAGTCAATATTGACAGCAGCTCTCCAGGGTCCCAGGCTTCAGGAAGTCTCTCCCAAGCCTACCTAGAGATGCCCGCAAGACTGAAACTGGGACCTTCTGAATGTATACACACAAGGCAGATGCTCTCCCACTGAGCTGTGGCATCTCCTGGACTCAGTAAGACATGTGCAAGCAACCCGGAATTTTAGCAATTCACATGGCCTGGAGATAGGCGCAAGAGCAGCCGTTATGGGCAGAGAAGCGTTCTCACTGCTGCAATCCCGGGATCCCGAACCCTAGCACTGTGGCACTAGGAGAAAGCCATTTGGGGAATCTCTTGTCATCAGAACAAAGGCACCTTTGTTAAGGCAAGAGGGGAGACTGGACTGGCCCCAGCCTTCAGAGGAGTGCAGTTGCTGAAGGAAATTTGCCTCCCTGCCAGAAACGGAACGCTCTGCTCCAACTGCCCCAGGGACTGTGGAGGGCGGCACCCCGTGGCCCCATTTGCCAGCTGGGGGTGCATGGGCTCCTGGGTTTTTAATATTAGTACAGGCACCCAGTGGCGGCGTAGCGTGGGTTGTCAGCACCCGGGGCAAGGCAAGTAATTTGCGCCCCCTAACCCGTGGATTTGCGCCCCCTATCCCTAACCCCCAGATGTTGCGCCCGGTGCGGCCGGCCCCCCCTGCACCCCCCACGCTACGCCACTGCAGGCACCTCCATGGCACTGCTTTCAATGCCTACAAAGAACGGTTTCGTTTAGGCAACCATACCCAGACACGTAATTTTAATTTGTACGTCTGCTTTTCACACTGTTGATTTTCTCTGCATTTTGATGGTGTTATTCCTGCATTGAAGGGGGCTGGACTAGATGACTGTTGGGGTCCCCTCCAACTCTATAACTCTACGCTTCTTTGTCTGCTGCTTTTAAAGTCTGTTTTAATTCCTATGTTTGCTTAGTGTTTTATACCGCCTTATGCTTTCTTTAAGAGTACCTACTATACAAAACTTGTTAAGAAAATTAATATACAGTGGTGCCCCGCAAGACGAATGCCTCGCAAGATGGAAAACCCGCAAGACGAAAGGGTTTTCCGTTTGCAGAGGCGCTTCGCAAGACGAATTTCCCTATGGGCTTGCTTCGCAAGACGAAAAATGACGAAAAAATTTGATTTTTTTTTTCCGTTCCAAAACCCCTTTTCCTGAAGCGCTAAGCTGCTAAAAGCATTTTAGCAGCAAAACCGCTAATCCCCCAAGCCTTAAAAAGCCGTTTTTAGCCCTTAAATTGTCAATAGCGCTAATCCGTCAATGGGCTTGCTTCGCAAGACGAAAAAACCGCAAGACGAAAAGACCCGCGGAACGGATTCTTTTTGTCTTGCGAGGCACCACTGTACACATGAAAGGTAGTGCAGTTATTCAATCAAAAGGCACCTTCAAAAATGACATTCACTTTATTATATTTTCATTTTTACGCATTTCACAAGGCCAGAGCGGGTTACAACATCAAGGGTAATACAAGGAGACAGCAACAACCGTCATCACCCATCTAAATGCAAACCAGTTAAATTGCTCAACAGAAAATTCCTTAACAGCCTAAGCAAAACAGCAAAGCGAGAAAGCAAGACAATCCTTTATCTCCACCCAGTGACACGAAGCTTTAAAATGCTGTAGTGCTGCATGCTGGAGACGCAGCTCCGCTCCCCTTGACCCCTCCGTCAGTCCAAGCAAATGACTTGGCAAGGACTTCCAAAGCTTAGCTCTTCCTCCCTCCGTTTGCCCTAGAAAGCACTGAGCATTCTGCGAAAGTGAAGCAAGTTCTTAGCATCTGGGCTGTCTCTTGGAAGCTTTTCCAACTGTGGCACTGGGCAAACCTATTTTAAAGTACCGTCTTTTTCGCTCCATAAGACACACCAGACCACAAGACACACCTAGTTTTTGGAGGAGGAAAACAAGAAAAAAAATGTTCTGAATCTCAGAAGCCAGAACAGCAAGAGGGATCGCTGCGCAGTGAAAGCAGCAATCCCTCTTGCTGTTCTGGCTTCTGGGATAGCTGCGCAGCCTGCATTCGCTCCATAAGACGCACACACATTTCCCCTTACTTTTTAGGAGGGAAAAAGTGAGTCTTATAGAGCAAAAAATACGGTATTTGGAAAGGTTGCCGCTTGGATGCCTGCCTTGTGTGTGAGTTCAGTGCTGCATTTGAAGTGGAAGATTTTCAAGACAATTAGGCATGTCCCAACAATAGGGACGGGAGAAAGCGACAACCACCCCATTGAGACTTAGCAATATTATCGTCCGGAGTGTGTCCTTGTTGCCTCCACACACAAAGAAAGGGTGCAAGCTGTTTCATTACGGTTGTGGGACACGTCGTTCTGGTGGTTCAGAACAATGTTTCAGAACAATGTTCAAAACAACCATGTTCTGATGGGTTTTTTAAAGAGGCTTGTGCCTTAGGCCCCAAGAGAAACCCTCAAGGCAAGCGAGGCGTCCAATCTTGTATACAAGTTTGGACCCAAAAGCTGACAGAATATGCCAAATTAGACGGTCTATCGGAAAAAATAAAGGATAAATCAAAACAGGAATTTGTCTCAAAATGGGAGGTTTTCAAAGAATATTTGAAACATAAATATAGTAGTTTAAATTCTGTTGCAGCATTCGAGGAACTTCAGTAATAGCTGCAAGGTAGATGTAAGAAATTAGATATATTAAGAAAAAGTTTAATTACGATAAAAGTATATTGGCAATAAGCAATATGAAATCGAAATATGGAATAGACGGGAGGTTGGGTTTTTAGTGTTAAGACCAATTTATGTTTTATTGTTTGTTAAGAAAATTATGTGTCTGTGGTTATTCCTGCGTGTAATTTGGTATTTGTGTTTTTTCTTGCTGTATCAATGAAATAGAAAAAAAGGCAAGCGAGGCATCAAGTTAATCGTATGAACGCAAGCAACATGCTTGGGTTTTGTTTTTTTATGTTGGTGTTTCTCTCCCCTCCCCCCACCGAGGTTCCAACAAAATTAAATCTCTGAAACTGGAACTTTTGTTTCAAGGGAAGCCAATTTGATGCTGCCCAGTAGAGGCACTGAAATGCAAGCAGCAGCTTCTGAGAGACCCTAGAATCACCTGCCATCATGGTAAATTTGAGATGCTCTTGGACTCCCGTCACTAATGGCTCCGGTGAACAGAACCAAGGGAGCTGGTAGTCCCACATCTAGAGAGCCTACATCTGGTTTAGAGTTTGGGATAAATGTTTCTCTCTCTCTCTCTCTCTTTCTTTCTTTCTTCTTTTATTTCTTCTTTGTAATTCTTGGAAAAGTAATAAACATTACTTTAAAAAAAAGAGTTTGGGATAAATGCACACATGCAAAAACAGAGATGCTATTCAAGTGATTGTGCATTGATTAGTTACGCTTCCTAAGAAAACGAATCGTTCTGAAGTCAAAGATTGCTCCTTGTTCTATGCTGACCCACGCACCTAACACCTTGGAAGAGGCAGGGCCCCTTGCGAAGGGGGAGCAGGGAGAGTGCTCTCTGCAAAACAGCCAGCTGCCACTGAAGGCTTTGCAAGACGTTAAGGTGAATTTTAAAAGCAGTTCAAATCAACGAGGGATACATGTTTTTCAACTGATCCAAAGGTTTTGAACCTACTGTTCTTATTGATTTGTCAATGAAAACTTTGCTTCGTTTACTCAGAGGGGAAAAAATGAGTGCCGTATCAAAAACCCAAGGACGTAGGAAATGCTGCGGGGACAAATGAGGCAGCCTTAAAACAGATCATTTATCCATCCAGCCCGGTATTGTTTACCCTGGTGGTTCTGAAAATCCCCCTCTATGGACCACTGGAAAATTGCTGGTCTCGGCAGATCATTTAATTATTATTTTTTTGCACCTGTTGTCACACGCTATATTTTTTATTGATTATTTTATCTCCTTTATTGTATTCTACTGTGTGACAATCTGAATTCCACAGAACTCAAACTGTACGCATTCTTCACAGACTCGCTTTGGTCTGCCTGAACGAAGCCTGTGGTCCACAGACCACAGTTTGGGAAGTCCAGTGGCTGGCAAAAGAATTCCAGGGCTATCAAAAAATTCCCAGGTTCAGAGAAAAAGAGGGAGAGAGAGAGGACTCATTTCCTGATCCTGCTAACAAGAGAGGTATGTCAGGGACTGGCAACCTTCTGCATGGCAAGCATGCGCCCCACTTCTGAGCTATGGGTCCTTGTCTGCACATGTGAAGACGGGGAAACTTAAAAGCCTTGCTGGAGCAATTCAAAAGAACATTTTGGTCCTGAATGCCACCTCTGAGCCAAAAGAAGGAGCATCACAATCTTACTTCAAAGAAAGCACACCGTCGCAACCTGCCAGGCTGCAAGATCAGTTGTGCCTCAACACCTTCCTTCTATGCAATTTGGTTGCGTCCATTAATCCAAAATTCCTGCAGAACTGCTTCAGCTTAAAACGCCTGGCTGCTTAATGCCTCGAGACCCCGAAGCGGTTTTGCTGGCGCTACCTCAATCGCCTGGTCGATGAATCGCATTTAGAAGATGCAATAAATCTCCTTACAGCTGCAGCTGAGGACAAGTAGCTAACTGGAAAACGCTTAGGGATGCCTTCGTTTCTCAAGAGGTCCCTTCCAGATGTGGACCATTGTGCTGGTGACAAAATTAACTCACTACAAAAGGACTCAAGCAGGTTTTAAAACTCAGTAAAATTTATTGGTGGGGGCGGAATGACAGTGGTTCATTATGTTTTTTGAATAATATGGCTCAGGACGCGTGTGCCCTTTTCTCTTCTTTCTCAATGTTAAATTGACACTGCAGATTTTATGTATGCCGTATCTTTTGTTTTGCCCTACAGTGAAAAGCAAATCAAAAAAGGAAAAAAATAATAATCCATCACTACCAATCTTATATGCTTCTGTCCTAACAAGCCCCATCACCTGCACAAGCCGTAAATTACTGTAGAATTCCTTACCTTGACCTTTGGCCTGTACTTCAGGTAAAGTGTCCTTGAATATAAGCTAAAGAGGAGAGGTGAGTGGAGAGAAGGAAAGGAAGATTAAAACAAGCGACTGGGTACATCCGCTTAGGTGAGACGACAGAACACGGCCCCAACTCAAATGAACAGCTCAGTTGGCAGAGCACAAGGCTCTTAAATCTCAGGGTTGGGAGTTCGAGCCCCACGCTGGGCAAGAGATTCCTGCATTGCAGGGGGTTGGACTAGATGACCCTCAGGGTAACCTTTCAACTCTACAAAGGCACGAGCAGCCAGCCTCCTGTTTTGTGTGCCTGGGACTGTGAGAGCAGGAGGCGAACCATGGAGGTCAGCTGGGCCAGCATCTGACGGGACAGGGAAGCCCACCGCTGAGCGGAGCTTCTGATTTAAGGTGCTGGTTTTGACCTTTAAAGCCCTTCACGGGCTAGGACCCTCGTACCTACGGGACTGCCTCTCCCGGTATGCCCTGTGGAGGTCCTTAAGGTCTATAAATAGCAACACCCTAGAGGTCCCGGGCCCTAAGGAAGTCAGATTAGCCTCAACCAGAGCCAGGGCCTTTTCAACGCTGGCTCCGGCCTGGTGGAACGCTCTGTCTCATGAGACCAGGGCCCTGTGGGATCTGATTTCTTACCGCAGGGCCTGTAAGACAGAGTTGTTCCACCTGGCCTTTGGCTTAGAACCAGTTTGATTCCCTCCCCCTCTTTCTTTCTTTTTTCCTTTCTCCTTCTGTGTTGGAACTCCTGTTTGGGGACTTCCCTGGCTTTTTTCTGGCCCATGTAGGACCAGTCTGGATAGTTGGCCTTGGTGAAGACTTGATGTTTTTATCCCCAAAAAAGTTTTTGATTTGAGATTCCACTGAAACGAGGCTGCATTTTAATGTTTTTATGTTGTATTTTAATCTTGTTTTTAAAGCTGTATTTCAATCAATTGTTTTTATATTTGGTGTTAGCCGCCCTGAGCCCAGTCTTGGCTGGGGAGGGCGGGGTATAAATAAAATTTATTATTATTGTTGTTGTTGTTGTTGTTGTTATTACTGAAGCTGGGACTCTGGTGCAGCGATACTGAGGTGGAGGATCATAAGAGGAGCTTGGCTCTGCTAGATCAGGCCAAAGGCCCACTCTGTCTACCATGCTGCTCTTCCAGTTGGCCAACCACATGTCTATGAGAAGCCAATATGCAGGGTGCAAATACCTTCTCCCAGCTTGCAAATCCCAGCAGCTGGCATTCAGAGCTAAGGTAGAGAGGGCAGGTGGGCAAAGCTATAGCCAGAGCCAGCGACAGGCATTTTGCCTCCCAAGGCATTGTCTCCTCTGCCCCCACGAGTCCAACTGTATAGTCAAATTATTGTGGCACGTGGATGAGTTAACCCCACAAGTAGGGCTGGGCGATATATTGTCCAAAACCAGTTTGAAGTCCATAATGCGTCATCGGTTTCATATTTTGACCTGGCGACGTACCACAAATCATGATGTGCGTGCATGTGGGCTAAGCAAAAATCACAATGCGGGAAAAACCATGAAGCCAGCGAATGCCTCTACAGTCATACTTTCATGTTACGTTCTTTCAGGTAACGTCCCGTGGCGACCCGGAAGTACCAGAAAGGGTTACTTCCGGGTTTTGCCACTCGCGCATAAGCGCAAAATGACGTGCACAGATGCGCCGCTGCGGGTTGCGCTCTTTTCATGTTGCGAATGGGCCTCCAGAACGGATCCCGTTTGCAACCAGAGGTACCACTATACATAGCTCCACCCTTATTGCGGACATTGTGATATATCAGTATATCGTGATGTTTAGCTAATAATTTACAGTGGTGCCTCGCAAGACGAAATTAATTCGTTCTGCGAGTTTTTTTGTCTTGTGAATTTTTCGTCTTGCAAAGCACGGTTTCCCATAGGAAATGCATTGACGGTTTCCCATAGGAATGCATTGACAGTTTTAAGAAAAAGGCGCAAGACGTTTTCGTCTTGCGAAGCAAGCCTATAGGGAAATTCGTCTTGCGAAGCAACTCAAAAAACAATAAACTCTTTCGTCTTGTGAGTTTTTCGTCTTGCGTGGCATTCGTCTTGCGAGGTACCACTGTATCAAGAAGTTGAAAACCAGATATTGCCCAGCCCTGCCCTATCCACAAGTGCCTTCTCTTCCCCTTCCTGGCAGTGAAAAATAAAATAAGAATAAATTGCTATTTATTCTGTTGCGCTTTCAGAAGAGTCCCATGTCAGCTGCCTGAGGCAGCTGCCCCACTCCGCCTAATGACAGGGCCGGCGCTGCACCAGTAGCCGCCATTCCTCCCTGCCAACCCCCTTGCCACCTGTCACCCACTGCTGCTCCTCTTCAATGCATACAGCTCCGGATGCAGCTCCGAATCTTATTAACAGAACTTTTTTCCAAGAAAGCAGTCACGCTTCTTAATCTTCTGGAAGGAAGGGGAATGGTTTACAGCTATGAAGTTGGCAGCACATGGGGCGGGAGTCCCCCCCCCCCCCCAGCCCACGAGAAGGGGAGGCCGTCACACCTGAACAAGATATGAAGGTAGGAGCCGAGGCCTGTAAGAATGTGCCACCAGGCATGAAACTGCGTCATGACGCTCACAAGCGGAGGTAGCCTCGCCCGCAAACCCCTGTGGAGAGAGAAAAAAACAGGATAGAGTCACAACCTGGGCCTCTAAGCCGCTGCATTTATATACCTGTCAGACCAGAAATGTCCGGTTTCCTGGGTGTCTGCTTTCTAGGAAGATCTGGCGATACTAACTGAGCATTTTCTTTGTCTGGAAGCTTGCTGAAACAGTGCTTTCTGTTCTCTTGCAGAATATATATTGGAGGCCAAGTTTAAAAGGCGACCTTCGTCAAAGCTGCACACTCGAGGAAAACGTGGGCTTGCCTGCCACAGGAACCAGCGTCAAAGGTGTCGGTAGTTTTTTTTTGGTGCACCCGGTTTACCTTTCCGTGTGCAATGAGGCTTCCTTGCGTCAGCGGAGACAAGCACGGCTTTTTGTAACCGCATGTTCAATTTGACATTTGTGTGGGTTACAGGGCAGTTTATTCCACCCCCGGTGGCTGTGAAAGAGACCGTGGAAAAAGACTTGTCTGACAAAAAAGCACGTCTCACAGCCCATTTGCAGCCCAATGAGGTGGACGTAACGTCACTAAAGCAATCTCTCTGGCTGAAGCTCACTCAGATTAGATCTTCCATGTAGCTCAGGACTGTCTGATAAACAGCTGCTCACGTTTAGTCCAACACAGTCTCTAGAGTGCATGCAATCGCTGGAGCAACGGGCTCAAAGACAGGCAGTTGTCGCACCAGTTGTTTAGGTAACTTTCAAGTCTCTGTAATTCTCTACCATGGAAGCTAAATGCCACAGCTGCAAGGGGACTTTGGCCACACACAGTTGCCCTCCTAAACCCAGCTCCCCCCCCCCCGCCAACCTTAGAACTGGGGGTGGGGGGAAAACCATGTTCTCACCACAACCTCCTAACCCAGAATCTTCCAATACTGTTTGTCAATGCTGACTACAGTCTGACAGATGGCACCCTATCGTTCTCCCAACTGTGTAGTCTACCTTCAAACGCTACGGTTGCAAGAGTACAGTTCTGGACACGATTGGCGCTGTGGTCTAAACCACTGAGCCTCTTGGGCTTGCCGATCAGAAGGTTGGCGGTTCAAATCCCCTCAACGGGGTGAGCTCCCGTTGCTCTGTCCCAGCTCCTGCCAACCTAGCAGTTCAAAAGCACACCAGTGCAAGTAGATAAATAGGTACTGCTGTGGCGGGAGGGTAAACGGCATTTCTGTGAGCTCTGGTTTCCATTACGGTGTCCCGTCGTGCCAGAAGCAGTTTAGTCCTGCTGGCCACATGACCTAGAAAGCTGTCTGCAGACAAACGCCAGCTCCCTTGGCCTGAAAGCGAGAAGAGCGCTGCAACCCCATAGTTGCCTTTGACTGGACTTAACCATCCTTTGCCTTTTACAGTTCTGGACAGACTGAGACAGTGAAGCTATGATTTAGGAGCTACAATTTAGAACAGAGTGTACAAGGGTGACGCAATGCCAAGGGGGTTACGTTCCGGGGGAACGAGAGGAAAGTCTCATCTGGACAGCCCAGGACCTCCAGACACACTACCCAGGCTTGCGCTCCAGGGAGGTCACTTTGGTGCTGCTAACACAGCGCTTTGACTTCACCCCCGGAGGCACACTCCATTGTATACCTGAAGGAGCGTCTCCACCCCCATCGTTCTGCCTGGACGCTGAGGTCCAGCGCTGAGGGCTTCTGGCGGTTCCTTCATTGCGAGAAGCAAAGCTACAGGGAACCAGGCAGAGAGCCTTCTCGGTGGTGGTGCCCACCCGGTGGAACGCCCTCCCACCAGATGTCAAAGAGATAAGCAACTACCTGACATTCAGAAGACATCTGACGGCAGCCCTGTTCAGGGAAGTTTTTAATGTGTGACATTTTAGTGCATTTTTGGTCTTTGTTGGAAGCCGCCCGGAGTGGCTGGGTAAACCCAGCCAGATGGGCGGGGTACAAATAATAAATTATTATTATTATTATTATTATTATTATTATTATTATTATATCTCGAGACAGACGGTTGCAAACTACAACCATTATTATTATCGTCGATGATTTGTTACCAGCCCTTCACCCCAAGGTCTCAGGGCAGGTTAAAGGTAAAGGTAAAGGTAAAGGTAAAGGGACCCCTGACCATTAGGTCCAGTCGTGGCCGACTCTGGGGTTGCAGCGCTCATTTCGCTTTACTGGCTGAGGGAGCCAGCGTACAGCTTCCGGGTCATCTGGCCAGCATGACTAAGCCGCTTCTGGCGAACCAGAGCAGCGCACAGAAAAGCCGTTTACTTTCCCGCCGGAGCGGTACCTATTTATCTACTTGCACTTTGATGTGCTTTCGAACTGCTAGGTTGGCAGGAGCAGGGACCGAGCAACGGGAGCTCACCCCATTGCGGGGATTCGAACCGCCGACCTTCTGATCGGCAAGTCCTAGGCTCTGTAGTTTAACCCACAGCGCCACCCGTGTCAGTATTTCAAAAACAGTATTAAAAACGAAAGGGTTTTGGAGTTAAATCCCCCCCAAACCGCAAAGTCAGTGAACGAGAAGAATCGCACGCTGTGGTTCACTTACCTCAGTTTATCGCAGAAAATATTGTCTACGTTCCAAAGGAAAAACCCCAGCAAAAATACTGTCAGGGACGTATAGCCTAGGCCCCTCAGCCACGGGTATACCCTAGAGAGAAGCAAATGAGATTTTTTTCTCAATACGTTAAAGCAGATTTAACAACAGGAGAAGAGCCCTGCTGGATCAAGACCAAAGGCCCATCTAATTCCCATTTTCAATCCCCGGACTCTCCAGGTGTCAGGGAACTGCCATTGGAGCCAGAGGGAGAGGGAGGGCTCCAGAGGGATTCCGGAGAGCGTCCCGGGAGGGAGAGAAGCAGCACATCTTCTGGGGAAGGAAATCAGCGTAGCACCAGTGGAGAAGGGGGGCAGATGGGGAAATCGGCGAGGTGGCTCCAAGACTCCTGCCGGGGACCAGCGGGGAGAGCACGGGTCCTCCGATGCCCACACCCTCCCTGCACAGAAGGCTTCCGCGCAGGGAGTAAGCGAAGACTAGGCGTCAAAGAACTTCTTTGCTGGAAGAAGTTCAAGAAACGCCCACTGACAGATTCTGCCAGCGATTGAGACAGCCGCGGGCGAGTGGCTGTCCAGACATAAAGGGTTCACTCAGGCAACCCACCCAGGTGTGGCGCCGATTTACGCACAAGCAACCCCTAGAACCATTACACCAGGCATGGCAGAAATCTTGGAGAGCCACTGCCAGTCGTGTTGGCAACGCTGAAAAGGAAGACCAGTGGTCTGACTCAGGCGAAGGGAGCTTCCTGCGCTCTCGGAAGACCACGAGAAGGACCTGAGAGCAACAGCCCTCTCCCCAATTGCCGCTCTCACCAACTGGTATTTAGAAAATGCACCGCCTCCAGCAGTGGAGGTGAAGCACAGCTATTGCGGCTAGAAGACACCGATGCTTTTATCCTCCGTGGACTGGCCTAATTTTCTTTTAAATCGATCCAAATCGGTAGCCATCACAGCCTCTTGTGGGATCAAACTCCGCAGTTCAACTATGGGAAGAAGCCCTTCCTTTTCGTCTGTCCTGAAACTACCAACGTTTGGCTCGGTTGGAAGTCCCTGGGTTCGAGGTACTAGGACAGAGGGTTTTTTTTGGGGGGGGGGGGTAGTATCTCGCTACCCACCTTCTCCAAACTCTGGGTAATTCTGCACACCTCCATCATGTCCCCTCATCCACTCGCTTTGTCTTGAAACTAAAAACCCGCAAATGATGAACCCTTTCCTCATAGAGCTGCTCCACCCCCCGTTTATTCTGACTGTCCATTTCAGTTTTAGTTAACAATAATAAAAATAATAATAAATTTTATTTATACCCCACCCTCCCCGGCCAGAGCTCGGCTCAGGGCGACTAACAACCAGTAAAATTACAGTAAAAACATAATGGGGGGGGGGGATTTAAAATACAGGTTAAAATGCAATTTAAAATGCAGCCTCATTTTAAAAGTAGCCCATAGATCAAAACCATAAGGGAAGGGAAACATAAGGGTCAGACTGAGTCCAAACCTAAGGGAAGGAGGAACAGATCTGTCTTGCAGGCCCTGTGGAAAGATGTCAAGTCCCGCAGGGCCCTGGTCTCTTGTGACAGAGCGTTCCACCAAGTCGGGGCCAGTACTGAAAAGGCCCTGGCCCTAGTTGAGACCAATCTAACCACCTTGTGACCTGGGACCTCCAAAGTTTTGTCATTTGTGGACCTTAAGGTCCTCCGCGGGGCATACCAGGAGAGGCGGTCCCGTAGGTACGTGGGTACTAGGCCGTTAGAGGTCAATATGTAGCCAGGTGGACGCCAGCCAGAGTGGGGGCCCTCTCTGCATTGCAGAGGGACTAGATGATCCCTGGGATCCCTTTTCAACTTCACAATTCTATGATTCTATGAATTAGCCTGCAGTTCTGGAGCCCTCCGCAACTCTCCCATGTCCTCGCTGAACAAGCCTAGCCTGAAGGCTGCATGCTATTTTTGACTCAGGCTTGTTTGTTGGCTAAAAATGAAAAAAAATGAGAACACTCAAACATAATAAACAAAAGAGAAAAACCCCAATAACTCCCCTCCCACAAATGATCAAGTCCAAGCGTTTTAAAGTTAACCCGTTCCTTACCATAAGACTATATATACAGATCGCAGCACTAGAACCGTCACCAGTGTTCCATACATAACCTGTACGAAAAAGCAGAAGGAAAGAAGGTTGAATTTTCTCTGGGTCTCTCCCCTCTGCAGGTCAATTAATAGAATGCTATGCTTCCCTGCATGAAAGGTGTTGCGCTTCGGCAAACATATGGAAGGCTAGCTAAAATTCAGCCTTCCATTGCTTTAAGAAAAGGCATGGCCAAGAGGGAGGGACCAGTCAGATTTACAAGAGGGAAAAAGAAAAACTGAAATAAACTGACTTTGATTCCCCCCCCCCCCCAAGACCATGTTATTCCAGTTCATGCACCTGACAATTTTTGCTTTTAAATGCTCGTGTAATATGTTAGTTGGTAGTGTGACCCAACGTTTCCTGCGAAATCAATCACGATTTCCCCCTTAACACCCCATTTGCCGCCAAAGCCGATGCTCGGACTGTCATTCCGCATCTTTGCTTTTGTTAAAATCGGTTTCTGTGCCTCCCACTCTGCGCTGAACAAAAGGGGAACTGTTCTGGGAGGCCTGCAAGCACCGTCTTGGTAGCCAAGATAACCCCGCAATTAATTGGTAGTTGTTGCAATGATGAGCTCATATATATTTGCACTGACTTGCTCTGATCTATGCTAACTGGCTTGCTTTGATGTTGCGTTTATCTGTGCTGGGCTCTTGGGATGCTGGGCTCTTGGCCCAGACAGGTGAGCTGTCTAGAAACCTTGGATAGTTGCCACCTACGCCTTCGTGGGTCAGGTGAGCTGGTGGGAGGTTCTGGCCAGACTACCGTACGCTGTCTTGCCTATAAATATAGTATACACATTTGCCTGGGGCCGGACAAGCCATCATAACATCCACCGTGTTCTCCCTCCGTTTGCAAAGGCATCAGGGCCTCTCCACCTTTCTTTACTAAAGATCTAGAAAGCAGCCCTGTTTAGGGAAGAATTCAATATCTGATGAATGATTGTATTTTAATATTTTGCTGGAAGCTGCCCAGAGTGGCTGGGGAAACCCAGCCAGACGGGTGGGGTATAAAATTGTTGTTGTCGGTGTTGTTTAGTCGTTTAGTCGTGTCCGACTCCTAGTGACCCCATGGACCAGAGCACGCCAGGCACTCCTGTTTTCTACTGCCTCCCGCAGTTTGGTCAAACTCATGCTGGTAGCTTCAAGAACACTGTCCAACCATCTCGTCCTCTGTCGTCCCCTTTGCCTTGTGCCCTCCATCTTTCCCAACATCAGGGCCTTTTCCAGGGAGTCTTCTCTTCTCATGAGGTGGCCAAAGTCTTGGAGCCTCAGCTTCAGGATCTGTCCTTCCAGTGAGCACTCAGGGCTGATTTCCTTCAGAATGGAGAGGTTTGATCTTCTTGCAGTCCATGGGACTCTCAAGAGTCTCCTCCAGCACCAGAATTCAAAAGCATCAATTCTTCAGTGATCAGCCTTCTTTAGGGTCCAGCTTTCACTTCCATACATCACTACTGGGAAAACCATAGCTTTAACCAGACGGACCTTTGTTGGCAAGGTGATGTCTCTGCTTTTTAAGATGCTGCCTAGGTTTGTCATTGCTTTTCTCTCAAGAAGCAGGCGTCTTTTAATTTCGTGACTGCTGCCACCATAATAAATTATTATTACTATTATTATTATTATTATTGGATATTATTGACATCTACTATTGGATAGCTCAGTCGGTAGAGCATGAGATACTTAATCTCTGGGTCGTGGGTTCGAACCCCATGTTGGGCAAAAGATTCCTGCATAGCAGGGGGTTGGACTAGATGACCGTCAAGGTCCCCTTCCAACTCTACAATACTTTGATTCTGCCATTTTTGACATCCTTCTTTGGTGTTCCTGCATCAAACCACTTGCTCAGGCCCTCCTTTGGACCTGTGGTTCTGAACACCATCACAAATATGCCCAGGATTTCCTCCCTAAGCTTCTATCCCCTCCCTCCCTCCACGCCACTCGGTCTCCAGCCGGAGGAAAGTAGGCTTGCAGTGGTCATCTGACCTGAAATGCCTTCTCTCCCATTTATTGATCCAAGTAGCATTGTGATTGACATGTCAAGAGACCCTGACCCTCAACAATTCACAGGTATACTGGCAATATCTGTAGCTCCGCTCTACAGCTGTCCTTTCAATGTTTGCGGTGTCAACCTCACTCTTTGCTAGATTTCTTTGCTTCCACTATCGTCCACAGCTGAAAAAAACCTCTTCCCCTAAAAAATACACTATGTTCCAGAACACTAAACCAACGTGCAAATTAGCCCGTGCATATCAATTACCAAAAGGGAAGTATCTTGCTGGTTGGTTCTCTAATATAGTCAGAACGTATAATCTGCCAGTGCGCTCGCTGTGACATTTATCACATGAAAAGGGATTGTGAAACTAGGAAGAGGAGGGAGAGGAACCAGCGGGAGCTGTTGAGACAGCAGCAAGAGAGCAGATTCTTTCAAAAGACAGGTAGCAGATTATATTGGATACTGATCCATTTGGAAGACATGCTGTGGCGACGTACGTTCATGCATCTAGTTGCTGCAATTCTAAAATGCAGAAATTATGCATCTAAATACGGGAAATCAAAAATAGCATGGCATGAGAGGCTCCAGAGGCACTTGGAACGCAGTCATGTCTGCATGTGTTCTGACAATTAATTGCAGAAAACAAGGAGTGCTTTCTGCTCTCTTGCCAAGGTACGTTATTAATACCATGCTTACAAAGCTTCTGCTATTAAAAACACATCGCCAGAGGGCAGGGTTGAACGTTGCTCACAATTTAGCAAATTTCTCAGCCCGACCTGCAGTCTCCAATTCGGCACCTCTGAATTATCAGCAGCTTGTCTACACAGGTGTGATTTTACCCAACACAAATATGTTAACTCCAAAAAGTAGCTCTTAAACCCCCCCCCCCCCAAATAAAAACACCCCATATCCATTCAGAAATGTTAGACATTTTCTGGGGAAGAGGAGAATAGATGGCTGAGTTCTTTGTCTCTTGCAGCAGAGATAGTAAAGTGTCCCACCCAACTGGCTGCCTGGGCATTTAGAAATTTGATGCAGCCGCCTAGGAAATCTAAATATTTTTCTCTATGCATGTTTACCCAGAAGTAAACTGCACTGTATTCAGTGCAGCCCTCTCCCTAGTCAGGATTGCACCTTCAGTCTGGTACCAAAACCATTCTTCATAGACATCTATCTAAAGGCCTTAAAATGTTGGGAGCTATGTATCTTTCTTGGACCATAAAGAAGGCTGATCGCCAAAGAATTGATGCTTTTTAATTATGGTGCTGGAGGAGACTCGTGAGAGTCCCATGGACTGGAAGAAGATCAAACCCATCCATTCTGAAGGAAATCAGCCCTGAGTGCTCACTGGAAGGACAGATCCTGAAGCTGAGGCTCCAATACTTTGGCCACCTCATGAGAAGAGAAGACTCCCTGGAAAAGACCCTGATGCTGGGAAAGATGGAGGGCACAAGGAGAAGGGGACGGCAGAGGATGAGATGGTTGGACAGTGTTCTCAAAGCTACGAACATGAGTTTGACGAAACTGTGGGAGGCAGTGGAAGACAGGAGTGCCTGGCTGGTCTGGTTCATGGAGTCATGAAGAGTCAGACACGACTAAACAACAACAATGTCTCTTTCTCCTTCCTCGCTGCAGAACTACCCAAACCAGGTTGCAACACCATGTGCAACAAAGTTGGCATGAACACATGCCTGTGGTGGTGCTACACATCAGTGGAAACTGGTGGGCCGTGGAAGGGAGAGGCTCCATGCGGTTTGGAGGATGTAAAAGGAAGAGAAGCCACAGTGTGGGATATTTTCTTGATGGGGGTGACTTTCTCCCACAGATTTAGCCACATAACAGGTCTGCTTTCTGTATGGCAATCACCAAATGTTAGCCACCCACAGATACGAGTTCTGTAGTTCTGTAGTTGCACACTACAGAACTTGATTTCTTTGCAAAGGGATGATCAACTAGTGGTCCCTGGGCTGTGATGGATCTGGGAAGTCACGGCAGCCCTCTTAAGTTCTACTCAGGATGCGGTAAGACGCCTGACTACAGATTCAAGTGCAAGGAAAAGAAAAGGATGCTCCACGCTTGAATATTACATCTCTAGTTCTGATCTTGCGCCCAACAGATATTGGTTTGCAATGCAGTGACTGAGCATCACTTTAAGCATGACATCTGAGAGAACGGGTTGTGCGGCAAATGATTCGGTGCCAAGAAACACTGTGCCCGAGAAACGATGACCGATTGCATCCCCTCTGTTTAAACCGACAAATGAGCAACTGTTTACCTGATGAAACACCGGCTGTTTCCAATTTAGGTACACCTGCAGAAAGGAAATACAAAGAAATAGATGCATAAAACAGCTGTTGCTAGAGTGTACCGCAGGTGACCAACCTGTGGCATGAGAACAGGGGGATGCCCAGGTGTGGGTGTGGTGGCACTCCTAGGTCAAGACTGTGGCTTCGGCTGGCATTTTAGCCCAACGCGCTCATTCTAAGTGACTACTGGGGAAGGGCAAGGAGGTCCCAGGCTACAAATGGCCGCAGGGATACCTGAGACAGCTTGTGACATGCAAAGGGCACGGGGAGGGTTGCAGGGCACAGCAAATGCTTTGTATACGGTCCCTGGCACCTCCAGTTAGAATGCTCTCAGGGACAAGGAAAGGCTTTTGTTAGAGCTACTGCCCTTCAGCACTGGCTAGATATGCTAGCAGTCTGACTCAGAATGAAGTAGCTCTGTAGGTTCTACAGTTCTGAATGCATCTATAGCAGCTCTGCAGGAATTCTCTGTTTGCCATATATACAGTGGTACCTTGGTTCTCAAGCGCCTTGGTGCCCAAACCCCGAAAACTGGAAGTAAGTGCTCCGGTTTTCGAACGTTTTTCGGAAGCTGAATGGCCCGTGCAGCTGTTGGCTATTATTTCCAGGGTGCCTGCACCAATCAGAAGCTGCGCCTTGGTTTTCGAACATTTCGGAAGTCAAATGGACTTCCGGAATGGATTAAGTTCGAGACCAAGGTATTTGGCGCTTCTATTTTTGGTATTTGTTTTGCGTTTTCGTTTTTGAGGCTTTTTTGGTTAATTTGTTTTTGTTTGACTATGTGGAATCCAGTTCAGCTACTGATTCATTGATTGTGTGACTGTGGAAATGGATAAAAGGCCCCCATCCAAACAATGATCATCAGTGCAGATTAATAAAAAAACATTAATTTTAATTCTTATCATCTACAATATGGTCTTATTTATTTTATAGTACAGTACATTGATTATTGATTTCATTTTATGGATCAACAGTATCGTTAGATAGTAAAATTCATATCAAATTGCTGTTTTAGGTCTGGAACGGATTTATCCATTTTGCATTACTTTCTATGGGAAAGTGTGCCTTGGCTTTGGAACACTTTGGTTTTGGAACAGACTTCCGGAATGGATTAAGTTTGAGAACCAAGGTACCATTGCCCTGTATACCTGAAGGAGCGTCTCCACTACCATTGTTCAGTCCGGACACTGAGGTCCAGCTCCAAGGGCCTTCTGGCGGTTCTTTCACTGCGAGAATTGAAGGTACAGGTAACCAGGCAGAGGGCCTTCTCTGTAGTGGCACCCATCCTGTGGGACACCCTTCCACCAGATGTCAATGAGATGAGTAACTACATAACCTTTAGAAACATGTGAATGAGGCCTTTTTAGGGAGGCTTTTTAATGTTTCGTTATGTTTTTATAGGTGTTGAAAGCTGCCCAGAATGGCTGGGGCAACCAGTCAGATGGGCAGGTTACAAATAATAAAATTATTATTATTAATGCAAATGCTCTGACACTGAACTACAAAAGGGTGCAGCAAATCACTCAAAAGCCAGATTTGCAGCACCTTCCCCCCACTGCTATTTTCCCCAGTGCCAGGAGGAGTGCCCTGTGCTACTCATGGCTGCAGAGTCATCTGCAACTGGGCGCAGGAGAGGGTTATTGTAGTATATTCACAGATGCAATTTGCAAAGGGCAGGGGCAGAGGAGGAGAAGTCTTCTAAAAACAGAAACCACCAAACTGTGCTGCTTACTATGCTGACGCCAACGCTGTAGCCTATTAGTATAAACAGGAGGGGATAATTGATTGTTTTCTTGTACTTGAAACATTCATACCTGAAACAGACACAAAGATGAACAGTGATGAGAGGCAGCAGTGACAAAGGCATTTATTACAAGGTCTTTTAAGGCTGGTGAACAGGTTGAGTTTCTTTTGCTGGTGACTGGAAAGGGGGAGAAGCTCACCACACTTGCTTGGTGGAACATGTAAGAACTGGCCAACACCCCAACTGTGTGGAGTATGTCTCTCCCTCCCTCCCTCACCACTAATTTTTAAATACTAAGGCAAGGCAGGAGGGAAAATAGAGTCCTTTAAAGAAAATGTTTTTCCACGCTGAAGATGGTTTGAAAGATTGCGCAATATGCACTCAGCGCATAATCTGTTCTGGGAAGCAGGGATGGGTTTCTGCGTTTTCAAAAACCTCCCAGACCTGTTTCACGGAACAGTGGGACAAAATAAATGCATGGGCAACCATAGGAACCAAAGCCTTGTAGGGCAACTGTAAAAAAAAAAGAAAAAAAAAGGATTTGTGGCTCAAGGAGACTGGAAAAAGTTTAAAGATTATTTACAGAAATACTGCAAAATTAATGAATGTTAAAATGTTGGAATGAAGTTAGATGGCTTTAGTAGAAATGTTATAAGGATTTAGGTATAAATAGATTAATGGAATTTTAAAAGTAAAATAAGGTTAGAATGCATTAAGATAATTATACGACAGATAACAGAGGAAGATGGAAAGGAATTGCTGAAACATTTGATAGAAGTGGAATACAAAAAGGGAGGCGTGAGGAGGTCGGCGAAAGAAGTGAATGAAAGATATGATATTGAAATTGTTTGAGTGTTTTAAATTGTCTTGTTTGGTTTAGTTTAGTTTAATGTGTTAAGTGTTATGTAGTGTCTTTATATTGTATTGTATTGGTTTTTATTTTTCTGTGTATGTTTGGTTTTGTAATGTTTAAATTGTTCAAAAAGTAATAAATATTATAATAATAATAAAAAAGCATTTGTGGCTCTTCCAGACAGCCTGTTTCTTGAGCATTCATTACGATTTCTTTGCACTGAAGTTAGACGTCCGGGCCTTTATTACACACTTTCCAGGGCATTTCCCTGCCAAATCTGGTCATCACAAAAGTTCTGTTTGTTCGTTCTGTCAGCAGGTTTGTTGCAAAAGAGCGCCAAGTCCACTTTCACGGTGCAACCTTCATCTGCCAGCGCACAACTAAACCCTGCTTGCCAAACAGTGCAGGCTGGAAGTGGACTGCCTGCCCTCATCCTAAGTTAACTATTTCACAGTGTCATTTCCCTCTCTAAAAAATAATACATCACCATAAACATAATTTATCATGGGGTGAAGGAGGCAGGTTCAGGTGTTCTGAACTTACCTGTGAGAGGAGGCGGGGGGAAAGAACAGCGAGTACAAAACGACGTGAAGAAAGACATGGCTATTAAGCTGGGCAGGAGTGTTCAGCTGCCTACTGCCGTGAAAATTACGTAGCACGGCCAGGTTATAATTGCTCTTTGTGCAGGGTGTGCAGCCAAGCGGAAGCTCTGCGTAGGTTGTGCAGGCAGCAGGTTTTGCTCCAAGATTGGGATTTTGTTATTCTGTTCTAAGTGACGCTCAGACTCTGCAGGTCTACAGGGCTATCATGAAAGCACAAACTATAATGCTTTGCAAGATTCAGCACCTGAGAGTCCCAGGGAGAGTGACCAAGATGATCAAGGGTCTGTAAACCAAGCCTTATGAGGAATGGTGGAGGGATGTTTTCCCTGATAAAGAAATGACTGGGAGATTTGATAGCCATCTTCAGATACCTAATGGAACCTGCGATCTTGGCATTCTCAGCACCACGCTCTAAACAGCTGTTCAACCATTATGGCTTCCAGGATTTCATCAGTCGGTGCCTAGTCACTTTCAAGTGCACCGCTGTGAACACAAGCGTTAGAAATTTGTTGCTTTACGAAAAGGGGAAGGAGATTTTTTTGGGGAAACTGAACTCTGAACCAATGGCACAGTCGGTAAAACTGCACAAAACACACACACAGTTCTGACTATAATCAGGCTGCATTTCATCCATAATTGGGCCTCTTGACAAACTCCTGGAAAATGGCTGCTTTCTTTTCCTGCATACAACTTCCTAGGTCCTGCTGAAAACAAGACTGAAATATCCTAGGTTAAGGTACAGGGACCCCTGACCATTGGGTCCAGTCATGGCCGACTCTGGAGCTCATCTCGCTTTATTGGCCGTGGGAGCTGGCGTACAGCTTCCGGATCATGTGGCCAGCATGACTGAGCCGCTTCTGGCAAACCAGAGCAGCACACGGAAACACCGTTTACCTTCCCGCCGGAGTGGTACCTATTTATCTACTTGCACTTTGACGTGCTTTCAAACTGCTAGGTTGGCAGGAGCAGGGACTGAGCAATGGGAGCTCACCCCGACGTGGGGATTCGAACCACCAACATTAAATACCCTAGCTGAGATTATATCCAACTGCTGTGCATTTTCAAGCCTGCATTATCTCCGCAATGCGGACGGCAAGAGTGCAGTGGAATCAGATCAAAGGTCCATCTAGCCAAGCGAGCTGTTTAGCACAGTGGCCTCTTGGAACCACTGCCTCTTGGAAGCCCACAACCAGCTGATGAAAGAAACATCCCTCCCATGTCAATGGTTCCCTGGCAGTAGGGACTCAAGAGACAGACAACCACATAACCAAGAGGTTTTATGTAACCGTTAGGACTAGTAGACACTATCCTCCATGGGAAGAAGAATCAGCAAAGGAGGGATGCTTGGAATTCATGCATCCCCAAATATTCTCTCCCTTTCACCTTTGCCAGGTGTGCTTCCAGAAAGGTTTTAAAAGGAGGAGGCACACACACACACACACACACACACACACACACACTGCAGGGGAGAATCAGTGAATAGGAAAAGGGCTGCATGCCCCCTGCTCCATGTCCATCGATCTCCTGTTGGGGGGGGGTCCTAAAATTTCCCAGCAGCTATAAAAATGGGTGGTAAGAAGAAATGGCTTGCAGTCTGGCGTGAGCACTGCAGGTTCAGTGCTCTGTGGCCCAGTGGTCATTTTAACACCGTTTTTTTTCCATGTTAGCAAGATAAAGAATACACCTACAAAGTAGAGGCAATTGGCATTAGGTTTTAGCGAGACAAATACTTACAGGCAGTAGACAAACATGCAACAACTGTAGATCATGGGCAGCTCATCCAACAGCTACAAAAAAAATATATGCAGAAAAGCATTTACAATTTAATCCACAGAAGATTCAGGGGAGGAGGAGGAGGTGATCTAGGATTGCGTTTTTTAATGGCAGCACCGAGTCAAGTGCGACACACAATGTTTTGTGAAGTGATCAAGGAGGTCAGAGACAGTCTGGAACGGGATTATCTCACTGCGTGGGATTGTAAAGGCACCATGCTCCATGATGGCAGACAAGAGTAGTCAATTAGCCAGCACTTAAGAGGACAGCAAGAGCCAACAGGAGGAAACTGCTATATTAAAAGAGATAAATTAATCTACATGCTACAAGCCAAGCTGGCTGGCTGGATAAACTCTGATCATCACATAATAATATTAATAAATATAAGAGCCATTATCAGAGGAGATACTAAGCTGTGCAATGATATAGACTCCCCAGTATAGCAGCTGGGCATCCTCTTATCAACTGCATTGGGGCAATGCTTACTGGCTTGCCTAGGAGCACCTAGGGATATTTCTCTAGTCACTATGCAGGACTTGAAACATATTCGCAGCCAAGCTAGTCTCAATTTCTACTGACCACCCCTCTTCCCCAAGTAACATGGTCACAGAATGGCTCTTCATATTTATTTATTCTAGGTCAGTCAGGTTCGGTTTTTAAAAAGGCTTCTGTCTTATTTCCAAGATTTCTGAATGTACTTTGCAGAAAGTACATTTTAACCATATGGTACCGTTATCATTTTGCAGACAGGGTATTTGCTTAAGAGTTCTAGGAAGAAAAAAAGCACCCATAAAAGGCATGTGGACATTTTAAAGAAGTACTAACCTGCATTTCATACTTTAGGGTCATGTGAAAGCACCACGAGCCCAAACCTACGGCTGAAATCCAAGGAAGAAAGTGTTAGGGAAGAAAGGCATGCTTTGGAAAAATACTCGGCTACTGTAACATTGACCTTCAACAAGAATTGATCACAGTTGGAACTTGTGCTAAGAGATCTACCAGAGTTCATTTCAGGGCCTTTCCACGGCGGTCAAATGAATTTCTGAATGGAATACACACAACTCCAAACACTCCCTTCTTCCTGCAACCAAATGTGGACCTACAAGCTCCTCAAGTGAAAGGAGGAAACTGGGCAGCAAGATTGGAGCCAATCAAAATATTGGGCTAGCCAAGTGTTTCCCAAACTTTGGTCTCCAGCTGTTTCTGGACTACAAATCCCATCACCCTTAGCTAGCAGGACCAGTGGTCAGGGATGATGGGAACTGTGGTCCAAAAACAGCTGGAGGCCCAAGTTTGGGAAACACTGGGCTAGACAAACCAAGGTCTTCCTTGTACCCAAACCAAATTCGTATTCATGAGTGAGAAAAGGCAGCAAACCTAAAACGGCTGTTCAGGAGGCGGGGCTGTTTCACCCGACAAGTTAATTGAGACTTCATTATTAAACACTGCATTATTAAACTTTGGCTTTTCCCTTGGTTTCTTTGCCCTCCAGCAAATCCTATGAAATTATTCACCCAAGGAGTTTTCAGAAACTAAACGGCCAACCGATAAATGGGTTGA
Source organism: Podarcis tiliguerta (assembly GCF_965153285.1). Taxonomy (NCBI): domain Eukaryota; kingdom Metazoa; phylum Chordata; class Lepidosauria; order Squamata; family Lacertidae; genus Podarcis; species Podarcis tiliguerta. Next base: position 8,634,834 of record NC_139537.1, on the reverse strand, counting down.
AGAAGTCCGGCAGGCAGGGAACACACTGGCTCTGTGTGTAGTCCAAGATGTTAGGTTCTTGTTGAGAGCGGCATATGCAGGGAGGCTAACAGGAGGAGGAGACACAGCGCAGCTCTGCTACTGAAGCAAAGCCTGCCTGGTCTTGCAAACTGCCTGGCAAGAAAACCTATTTCTAGACACAAGATACCCCAAGCTCTTTGGAGGAAGGATGAGATGTAAAGATACAAAAAGGGTGGGGAATGAAGAAAAAGAGACTCCAACAATTATGCTTGTCAAAGCGGTTGGATCAAGCCTAAAGTTTTCAATACTAACTTAAGCAAGTTGGGACTTGGCGAGACGAGGGAGCGCCTTCTCCCACATGGACCGACCCAGTCAGCAAAATCAACTAAAGAGGATCTCCGGCTTATTTAGCAGCCTGCAGAGACCCAGTTCAAGGTGACCAGGGCAAGGGCATTTTTTGCTGCGGCACCTACTCTGTGCAACCCCCCCCCCCCAAAAAAATTTAAGTCTAGGGCCAACACAGGTGTGCTCCCACCACTTGGGGGGGAAAGCGTTAATTTCTCCAGGTCTTTGCTGGCAGTTACCGTATTTTTCGCTCCATAAGACGCACTTTTCCCCTCCTAAAAAGTAAGGGGAAATGTGTGTGCGTCTTATGGAGCAAATGCAGGCGGGAGGCTCTGCTCAGCGCTCCCAGTAAAGAGCCGTGTGGAGCGTGTGTGCGGCTCTTGGGGGCTTTTCCCCGAGGAGGGAAGAGGGCAGCCCATCAGTCCCTTCTCCCTCCTCAGGGAAAAGCCCCCAAGAGCCGCACACTCTTTAAAGGGAGCGCAGCTCTTGGGGGAGCCTTAGCTGCACGCAGCCTCTCCCGGGCACGGCCAAGCAAGAAGCCAGGACAGGCAGCTGGATCACAGCCCAGCGATCCCACTTTCTGTCCTGGCTTCTGGGATTCAGAATTTCCTCTTCCAAAAACTAGGTGCATCTTATGGTCTGGTGCGTCTTATACAGCGAAAAATACAGTAATACCAGTTGGTTTAAAATGGAATTCTCAATTTGCCCTGGCTAGTATGCTGCTGCTTACTACTTTATTTGTTGAATGTGAGGTTTTAGAAAAGGCGGTACAAAAAAAATATCATAGGAAAGTAACAGCAAATTAAGTGCTGCTGCCCTCTGTTGTGTGACCATCCTTCCTCCCAGCTCTGAAGCTGCAAAGGTGGTCGGGGATCACCCCGGAAATTGCAAGGCGGTCCCCTCCCCATCTCAAGCTCCAAAGCTGGGAGGAAGGCCCAAGGGCAGGCATAGGCAAACTCTGCCTTCAAACTGTTTTGGGACTACAATTCCCATCATCCCTGACCACTGGCCCTGTTAGCTAGGGATGATAGGAGTTGTAGTCCCAAAACATCTGGAGGGCCAGAGTTTGCCCATGCCTGCCCTAGGGTGTACCCAATGCTGCCGTTCCACTGTTGTAACAGAACTTCCATCTTTTCTCCTATGCAGCCTACACCCCGCCGTGCATCTTCTAAATCTGTGGGGGAACCCTCTGGAGCAGATTTTGGGTCAAGGCAGCCCTCATAACCTCTCCTGCTCCAGTGAAGGAAAGGTTGGCAACTCTAATTTTTCGCTTGGTTATAAAGTCCAACCCAAAACTGTTGACTCCTTTGTGTGATGGCTGTACTTTAAGCATGCTTCTCCAAACGGCAGGGTAAAAAGGTAAAGGTACCCCTGCCCGTACGGGCCAGTCTTGACAGACTCTAGGGTTGTGCGCCCATCTCACTTAAGAGGTCGGGTGCCAGCGTTGTCCGGAGACACTTCCGGGTCACGTGGCCAGCGTGACATCGCTGCTCTGGCGAGCCAGAGCTGCACACGGAAATGCCGTTTACCTTCCTGCTAGTAAGCAGTCCCTATTTATCTACTTGCACCCGGGAGTGCTTTCAAACTGCTAGGTTGGCAGGCGCTGGGACCGAACAACGGGAGCGCACCCTGCCGCGGGGATTCGAACCGCCGACCTTTCGATCGGCAAGCCCTAGGCGCTGAGGCTTTGACCCACAGCGCCACCCGCGTCCCACAAACGGCAGGGTAGGTTTATTTTAATTCTTTTTTTTTTTGCCAAATGTTGGCCCCCACTAGCTACCTCTGCAACTCAACAATTTACTCCTCCACCTCTAGCGCTCTAAAAAATAAAGTCACATTCGCGCGGAAGAATAATTAGACCTGACCTGGAGAATACTTATAGCCATCTCTTATGGATTTTTTAAAAAAAAGATCTGTTCCTTGAAACAAACTTCAAGTCCTGGTTTGTTTGAAAGCCACTAATCATAGTTCCGGTTCCTCTAGAATGGGAAACTACAGTTAATTGCAGTATTCTAGTTTGTTTCTCTACTCAAGCAAAGAGAGGAGCGAATGTACAACACTTAGGCATCTCCTCACTAGGACTTAATTGTGTAAATGCTCTCAGGGACTCTCCTTCGGGAGCAACAACTATTCAAGGTGTGGTTTTCTAGCCACTTGCGTTTCTTAACAAGTGGTGCAATGCCAAAGACTCTTTTTAAGTTGTTCCCAGCAGAAGAATACAGTGGTGCCCCGCAAGACGAATGCCTCGCAAGACGGAAAACCCGCTAGACGAAAGGGTTTTCCGTTTTGGAGGTGCTTCGCAGGACGAAAATGTCTTGCGATTCCTGGGGGGTTTTTTTCGCTCCCCACCCCCTTTTTCTAAGGCACTAAGCTGCTAATAGCCTTTTAGCAGCTAATCCACTAATCCCTTAAGCCTTTAATAGCCGCTAATAGCGCTAATCCGCTAATAGCGCTAATCCGCTAATAGCGCTAATCCGCTAATGGGCTTGCTTTGCAAGACGAAAAAACCGCCAGACGAAGAGACTCACGGAACGGATTCTTTTCGTCTTGCAAGGCACCACTGTACTTAACAATGCTGCACCGTTAAAGGGATTCTTGCTTGAGGAAAACCAGGGGCATGGTCACACCAGGCCATTTTAAAAACAGCAAACAGGCTCCAAGGAAAGCATCTTGGTTTCCCTTTGCCATAGGGACATAATCTGGGGAAAGCAAGGATAAAACTTGTCACCAGCTGTCACTCGAAAAGTCACCTGACTCTCCACACCATCAGGATATAAAGTACAAGCTGCCCCACTTACCTGCGACACACAAATAAGCTATTATATATCGTGTTTCGAGGCCATCTCTGTAACTCTGAATTGCACCATAGATTGGAGGTAGAATGAAAATCAAATTACTAACGGTGTTCCCTGCATGAGAAAAACAAAAAGCAAAGCGAGAAGGGATTAGCAGGGACTAATGAGCAAACTTTACACGATTTAAAATCTATTCAGCAAACAAGAAAGAGAAAAAGACTTCCAACAATACCGAGAAAAAAACAACTGAGGTTATCCCAAGCTTCTCTGCTCTTTTTAAAAAGAAAAAGCTTTATTTTTCATACAAGTTGGTACTGATGAAACATTCAAAATGGCTATTAAGAGCTTTCTTGAGTTTCTACGGTCTAGCACAGGATATGCAAGAATAACTTGTCTTTGTAGTGTAACATTTCCCGTTTAAAATAAGCGAAGGGATTGCTGCTCCGCACAATCATGCCAGTGGCATTTGAAAAAGATAATACAGCTTTATTGATAAAGATCTCTCAGTAACTTCGAGGAATGATTTCTAAAAAAACATGTTCCGTGGCAGCAGACAGGTTACCTGACGTCAGGGTCAGGTAACAGAGGTCCAGCATCGCCACCTTGCTATGCTTGAAATTAAGGAGGATCCGCAGGGCCTAAAAGACAGAGCTGTTCCGCCTGGCCTTTGGTTTGGACTCAGTCTGACCCTTATGTTTCCCTCCCCATACGGTTTTGATCCATGGGCTATTTTTAAAATGAGGCTGCATTTTAACCTGTATTCTAAATTGGTCCCCCCCCCCATTATGTTTTTATTGTAATTTTACTGGTGTTAGCTGCCCTGAGCCCAGCTCTGGCCGGGGAGGGTGGGGTATAAATAAAAATTATTATTATTATTATTATTATTATTATTATTATTATTATGCTATATCCAACCAGCAACTCATATCTTTTAAAGTGTTCTTAACCACAGAATTGGGGGACGCGGGTGGCGCTGTGGGTTAAGCCACAGAGCCTAGGACTTGCCGATCAGAAGGTCGGTGGTTCGAATCCCTGCGACGGGGTGAGCTCCCGTTGCTCTGTCCCTGCTCCTGCCAACCTAGCAGTTCAAAAGCACGTCAAAGTGCAAGTAGATAAATAGGTACCACTCCGGCGGGAAGGTAAATGGCGTTTCCGTGCACTGCTCTGGTTCGCCAGAAGCGGCTTAGTCATGGTGGCCACATGACCCGGAAGCTGTACGCCGGCTCCCTCGGCCCATAAAGCGAGATGAGCGCCGCAACCCCAGAGTCGGCCACGACTGGACCTAATGGTCAGGGGTCCCTTTACCCTTTACCTAACCACAGAATCATAGAACTGTAGAGTTGAAAGGGTCCCTCTAGTCCAATCCCTTGAAATGCAGGAATCGCAGCTAAAGAACCCCAATAGATGGAGACCCACGGAGAATTATCACCAAGGCTAAAGTGCTGGAAAAAATGTCCAATTCCAGGGCCCACTTTCAGGTGGCTTACTAAGTGTTTGCTTGCCCACTCCCAGTAGTAATAAACATTTTTCATGTATAATCTGGGCAGTAAACATTTCTTTCAAGGTGGAGGGGAAAAAGGCACTATGAAACTCTTTGAAGGTAGCAGAATCAAGGTAAAGGTATTTTAGTAGCTTAAAAGACATTCCATAAGTAAGCCCTAAAGCGTGAGGGTGGCTGGAAGAAACTCTTTTTCTCCATGTGCTACTAAATGCCATCAACATAGGCATGTATCAAAGGAAAATTCCATGGTGGCGTGGCGTGCTTCTTTGACTTGCCTTGGGTCCTTACATAATGCTCCATCGACTTTTGCTCCACGCAACTGACCGCCCCAAAGAAAATAAGTTCAAAAGGAAGCTATAGTTCACCTTGCAAGCAGGCACGGGGAAATAAGGGGCAGCAGGGTACCGTATTTTTTGCTCTATAAGACTCACTTTTTCCCTCCTAAAAAGTAAGGGGAAATATGTGTGCGTCTTATGGAGTGAATGCAGGCTGCACAGCTATCCCAGAAGCCAGAACAGCAAGAGGGATTGCTGCTTTCACTGCGCAGCGATCCCTCTTGCTGTTCTGGCTTCTGAGATTCAGAATATTTTTTTTCTTGTTTTCCTCCTCCAAAAACTAGGTGCGTCTTGTGGTCTGGTGCGCCTTATAGAGCGGAAAATACGGTAACTCGCCCATGATGAAGGGTGGGCGGGAGACCACTTGCATTTCAACCCATATACAGTGGTACCTTGGTTTAAGTACTTAATTCGTTCCGGAGGTCCATTCTTAACCTGAAACTGTTCTTAACCTGAAGCACCACTTTAGCTAATGGGGCCTCTTGCTGCTGTCGCGTGATTTCTGTTCTCATCCTGAAGCAGAGTTCTTAACCCGAGCAGCGTATGTAACCTGAAGTGTATGTAACCCGAGGTACCACTGCACAATTATTCCTCAGGAGCACCTGAGCGCTGAAGGCACAGCCACACCATAGTTTTTGAATTGTTTTGCAGAAATCAGATGAAAGTTCAGAGCTGTTATTCAGGGAGGGTATCTCAAATAAAGAGTCTTCAGCACCATCACAAACTACAATTCCCTGGCTCCTTTGGGGGAAACCAATACACTTATCTCAATAGAAAATACACCTAAGTTTTCTGCAGGTATATGCCCTATGGTGACTGAAGTTGGGCCCTTGTAATTAATTTAATAATAATAATAATAATAATAATAATAATAATAATAATAATAATAATAATATTTATATGCCACTCATCTGACTGGCCTTCCCAGCCACTCTGGGCAGCTTCCAACAGAATATTAAAACTATGATAAAACATAAAACATTAAAAACTTTACTATACAGTGCTGCTTTCAGTTGTCTTCTAAAAGTCAAATAGTTGCTTATTTCCTTGGAAGTAAGAAAGTCAAAAGCACAAATTTGTAATTCCTTTTTTTTAAGGTGACTTGCTTGAGTTACACTGCTATAGAACAGTCAGTCATACCTCAGGATGAATACGCTTCAGGTTGAGTGTTTTTGGGTTGCGCTCCGCGGCGACCCGGGAGTAACGGAACGCATTACTTCCGGGTTTCTCCTCTCACGCGTGTGCAGACGCTCAAGTTACGTCACACACATGTGTGGAAGTGGCAAAACGCGACCCGGGCATGCATAGACGCGCAGTCACATGTTACGGTTCACTTCAAGATGCGAACAGGGCTCCGGAATGGATCCCGTTCGCATCCAGAGGTACCACTGTATTTAAAAATGTTCTGAAAGATGCACTGCTTTCTTGTGAGGCCATTTAACTGGACTATACCCAAGAGCAGGATTTACTGAGAAGTTCCACCCTCCGCACAGGGAAACTTGCAAAGTGCTCCTGGGCTCCAGTCAGACTTTCCTGCTCAAAAGGAGAGGGAGAAGAGTTTCAAAGGGTTACATAAATGTCCAACAGAACTGAACTAGACACTTTCAGAGGCATTCTAAGGCTTTACCTTTTTTTTTTCTTCCTAAGCAGAGAACTATCCCTACGTGGTCTGCATCATTTCAAGCGACACACTCTAAAGCTTTCCACACCTGGGAACCACCTTTACATAACGGAACACCCTTCTCACGTTTTCTCCCCGAGTCCAAATTCCAGTGCTGTGGTTGGTGCAAACCCCCAACACATGAATCATAGAATCATAGAGTTGGAAGAGACCACAAGGGCCATCGAGTCCAACCCCCTGCCAAGCAGGAAACACCATCAGAGCACTCCTGACATGTGGTTGTCAAGCCTCTGCTTAAAGACCTCCAAAGAAGGAGACTCCACCACACTCCTTGGCAGCAAATTCCACTGTCAAACAGCTCTTACTGTCAGGAAGTTCTTCCTAATGTTTAGGTGGAATCTTCTTTCTTGTAGTTTGGATCCATTGCTCCGTGTCCGCTTCTCTGGAGCAGCAGAAAACAACCTTTCTCCCTCCTCTATGTGACATCCTTTTATATATTTGAACATGGCTATCATATCACCCCTTAACCTCCTCTTCTCCAGGCTAAACATGCCCAGCTCCCTTAGCCGTTCCTCATAAGGCATCGTTTCCAGGCCTTTGACCATTTTGGTTGCCCTCCTCTGGACACGTTCCAGTTTGTCAGTGTCCTTCTTGAACTGTGGTGCCCAGAACTGGACACAGTACTCCAGGTGAGGTCTGACCAGAGCAGAATACAGTGGCACTATTACTTCCCTTGATCTAGATGCTATACTCCTATTGATGCAGCCCAGAATTGCATTGGCTTTTTTAGCTGCCGCGTCACACTGTTGGCTCATGTCAAGTTTGTGGTCAACCAAGACTCCTAGATCCTTTTCACATGTACTGCTCTCAAGCCAGGTGTCACCCATCTTGTATTCGACATGAGTCAAAGGCCAATGGTTTAAAGCAGATCTTGTGGGGAGAACGATCCAGCTGCCAACATGAAACCCGTGCCTGGTTTAAAGCATGGCTTGAGAATGTTTTCTACCAGAATAGGAAATGCCTGTACGTTGGGGTCCCTTCCAACTCTACAATTCTATGACTTTTGGTGAAAAGGACCCTGCCACACACATAGGTAAAGGTACCCCTGCCTGTACGGGCCACTCGTGTCCGACTCTAGGGTTGTGCGCCCATCTCACTTAAGAGGCCGGGGGCCAGCGCTGTCCGGATACACTTCTGAGTCAAGTGGCCAGCGTGACAAGCTGCATCTGGCGAGCCAGTGCAGCACACGGAAATGCCGTTTACCTTCCCACTAGTAAGCGGTCCCTATCTATTTATCTACTTGCACCCGGGGGTGCTTTCGAACTGCTAGGTTGGCAGGCGCTGGGACCGAGCAACGGGAGCGCACCCCGCCGCGGGGGTTCGAACCGCCGACCTGACGATCGGCAAGTCCTAGGCGCTGAGGTTTTACCCACAGCGCCACCAGCGTCCCTGCCACACACATAGAAATCTGCAAATGACACATTTCCTACGTGGAAACTGACCACTGAATCATCTGAAGTTGCCTTTGACTGCTTTCATGAGATACATTAACTCTACGCCCCCCCCCCCAATTACCTGCACCTGTAAGATGCTATTACGCAGACACACACTGTACATGGTCAAATGTTAACGCTTTTGAGGGTACCAGTTTTCCATTGCCAGCCTAGCTGCATCCATTATTTGTTGAAGACTGCCATGGCTCACACTGCCATAAAAACTCTGAACACTCAACAGGAAGCTTTCGGACCCAAGAACACAACCTGACAATAGCCCACAGGTGGCTTCTCGTCATAAAAATGCCATTCCCCCATAACCCCCGGGGAAAAAGAGTCAAGGCATGGCCACATTGTTCCTGGAAGAAAGCTCATTCTTGAAAACAATGTTATCAGGCGTGTGCTATTAAGGGCAGAGAAGTATCGCAAACCAATTCCGCACAGCTTAATGGAAGCCGACAGATTAGGCAGGGAGAGTTTCAGCAACTAAACCAGAGACTGAAGAAATCCTGGCCACAAACAAATGAACTTTTACCTTTGCTGGTCTAGCTTCGCTTTAAGGCAGCATACCTCTGCTTCAGCTACTACAGTGGTACCTCGGGTTACATACACTTCAGGTTACATACTCCGCTAACCCAGAAATAGTACCTCGGGTTAAGAACTTTGCTTCAGGATGAGAACAGAAATCGTGCTCCGGCAGCGCGGCAGCAGCCCCATTAGCTAAAGTGGTCTTCAGGTTAAGAACAGTTTCAGGTTAAGAACGGACCTCCGGAACGAATTAAGTACTTAACCCGAGGTACCACTGTAATGATAACTGATATTTAAAATACGATGCTGATATTTTTATATTTCTAAATATGGATAAAAATACTGGTTGAGATCCAACACTTCACAAGCAGCAGTCTAGTCATGCAAAGGGGTCGTCTCCTTGCTAAAGTGCCATGGATATCCACAAAAGCTGCACCAGAGGGTTCGGGGAATCGGTTGCATGGGGGTCTAGAAGGAATTCAGAAATCAGCCACCAGGTTGCTCACTGGAGTAATACAGTTTGAGCATACAGTCAAACCTCAGCTCCCAAATGTCTCTGTTTCAGAACATTTCAGCTCCCAAACGCTGAAAAACCCAGAAGTAAATGCTCCGGTTTTCAAACATTTTTCGGAAGCCAAATGTCCGACACGGCTTCCGCTGTGTGCAGGAAGCGCCTGCAACCAATCGGAAGCCGTGATTCGGTTGTCAAACGTTTTGGAAGCCGAATGGGCTTCCGGAACTGATTACGTACAACAACCGAGGTTTGACCTGACCTGACGGCCCTGACTGCCCATTAGTTTCTGGGCCCAATTCAAAGTACAGTAATACCTCGGGTTAAGAACTTAATTCATTCTGGAGGTCCGTTCTTAACCTGAAGCACCACTTTAGCTAATGGGGCCTGCCACGCGCCCATTTCTATTCTTACCCTGAAGCAAAGTTCTTAACCTGAAGCACTATTTCTGGGCTAGCAGAGTCTGTAACCTGAAGCGTCTGTAACCAGAGGTACCACTGTACTGGTTTCCCCCTATAAAGCCTTAACAGCTCAGAACAGCAATGCACCAAGGACTCTACGCTAATCATCTCTCTAGGACTCTACGATAATCCTCGTTTACCCCCTCCATGAGGATAGAGAGGGGGGCAAAACAAGAACGGGGCCTTTTCTGTGGTGGCTCTGAGTCTCCGCAGCCTGTTTGACAAGAGGTGATGACAGCAGCAAGGAGGTCTTGCTGGAGACCTTCTTTCATGGTGCCTGCCAACGGCTACAACTCAGGAAAGATTTCTAGCCACCTGGAATCCCTACAAAGGACTCCGGGATAGTAACTTCTGGAGGTGAACTGCTCAGCCACCACTATGGTTCAGCGATCCAGGCATCACACCAAACCACCGTTAAGCTTCCTTGACCATGATTTTTAAATCGTGCGTGGGAAGAACAACCGGTTGTGGCACAGTATCATTTGTCACGTATTTGCACAAGATGCACCAAGTTCTAAATAAAGCACCCGTCATGCAAACATTCTATTAGAAGAAAAATAATAATCAGGATTTCCATAGCCATTTGAATAACCAGCTTTCTTCCTAAGCTGCTCACTTGTCCTGCATGGTACATAATAAAAACACATTCTAAAACTGCCTGCCCGAAGTGGTTGCTGTTACGCAAGAGGGGATAAGCACCGTCACACGTCACATGATATGTTGCAACAACACAACATCTACGCGTCAGGGAAATCGGCAGCCGGGCAAAGAGCAGCCATCCAAATATTTTGGCGGAGCAACCAGGGAAGTTCAGAAGAAAGCTTTCGCTATGTTCGAAAGCATGCCAGCTTTTATACAGCTTTGTGCAATTTCATTTTGCTCACTAAGTGGCAGTTGCTGCTTCCAGGTCTCTGGATTTATCCCATCCAAACAGCTGGGGGCAGGAATCTCACACTGCAGGTGCTGCCAATTCGCCACCCAGGATTTCTAAGGTGGATAGAGAGGGAAGGCAAGCAGTTCTTTACTCCAAGCCACCCACGTGCCACTATTCCTTGGGTTAGCACACGCTTTCGAACATGCTGTCTCCCACAGAAGAGTAACTAGTGGGGTGCCACAGGGTTCTGTCTTGGGCCCGGTCTTATTCAACATCTTTATCAACGGCTTGGATGATGGACTCAAGGGCATCCTGATCAAATTTGCAGATGACACCAAACTGGGAGGGGTGGCTAACACCCCAGAGGACAGGATCACACTTCAAAAGGACCTTGACAGATTAGAGAACTGGGCCAAAACAAACAAGATGAATTTTAACAGGGAGAAATGTAAAGTATTGCACTTGGGCAAAAAAAATGAGAGGCACAAATACAAGATGGGGGACACCTGGCTTGAGAGCAGTACATGTGAAAAGGATCTAGGAGTCTTGGTTGACCACAAACTTGACATGAGCCAACAGTGTGACGCGGCAGCTAAAAAAGCCAATGCAATTCTGGGCTGCATCAATGGGAGTATAGCATCTAGATCAAGGGAAGTAATAGTGCCACTGTATTCTGATTCTATGATTCAGTTCCCTTCACTAGCGCCAAGAAGCCAGCAAAAATGTACCATATCCATAGCAGCCGTCTTCCCTTCCCTTCTCCTTTTCCTCCTCCCCTTTCCTTTTTCTAATTTTAAGATTTCCACTCTCTGACCTTAGTGAAATAGTGCAGAGAACCATTTTAAAACCTGGCACATCCACGTGAATTTATGAATGGTGATGGCGGTTCCTGGATTGTTTAAATGGCACTGAGAAAAAATGCTCACTGCCTTAGGAAATTGGCGCTACATTTTGTGAATGAGGAATGGGGGTGCACGTATTCCTGTATGGTAACTGGTAGTGACGACACTGAGAGGAGGAACTCATTCTGGAATACAGTGGTACCTCTGGTTAAGTAGTTAATTGACATCTGGTGGGAGGGCATTCCACAGGGTGGGTGCTACCACTGAGAAGGCCCTCTGCCTGGTTCCCTGTACAGTGGTACCTCGGGTTAAGAACTTAATTCGTTCTGGAGGTCCGTTCTTAACCTGAAACTGTTCTTAACCTGAAGCACCACTTTAGCTAATGGGGCTTCCCACTGCTGCCGCGCCGCCGGAGCACGATTTCTGCTCTCATCCTGAAGCAAAGTTCTTAACCCGAGGTACTATTTCTGGGTTAGCGGAGTCTGTAACCTGAAGCGTCTGTAACCTGAAGCGTCTGTAACCCGAGGTACCACTGTATTTAATTTACTGGATTTGCTGCCAGACAATGATCTCTACTTTGCATCAGATGCTACTGTATTATTCATTTCGCTGTTGTTTAGTTTAACTTGTTTGTTTTTTAACGTGTAAGCCTCCCTTCAGAACTGCTGGTTATAAAGATCTGAAATAAATATAGAAGCACACAAAGGTTCAGAGGGTGTATGCCACCAAATGGCAGTTGCTGGGAGGCAAACAGGAGGAGAGCGTGTCTGCCCTCATGGCATGTCAAAGGTCTTTGAAGCTGACTAGCTGGACCTTTGATAGGATACAAGGGCTTTCTTGCCTTTAAACAAGGAATGGAAGAAAAATCAAAGCAAAATAGTAATTAATAAAGCAACAGGTGAATGAGTGTATGAAACAAAATTTACAAGATTTAGCAAAATTTAAAACCACCTTGCCGACAAAGGTCTGTATAGTTAAAGCTATGGTTTTCCCAGTAGTGATGTATGGAAGTGAGAGCTGGACCATAAAGAAGACTGATCGCTGAAGAATTGATGCTTTTGAACTATGGTGCTGGAGGAGACTCTTGAGAGTCCCGTGGACTGCAAGAAGATCAAACCTATCCATTCCTAAGGAAATCAGCCCTGAGTGCTCACTGGAAGGACAGATCCTGAAGCTGAGGCTCCAAGACTTTGGCCACCTCATGAGAAGAGAAGACTCCCTGGAAAAGACCCTGATGCTGGGAAAGATGGAGGGCACAAGGAGAAGGGGACGACAGAGGACGAGATGGTTGGACAGTGGTCTCGAAGCTACCAGCATGAGTTTGACCAAACTGCGGGAGGCAGTGGAAGACAGGAGTGCCTGGTGTGCTCTGGTCCAGGGGGTCACGAAGAGTCGGATGCGACTAAATGACTAAACAACAACAAAAAATTAATTTAATGAAGCTGGAAAGGAAAAAAGGAGGGGGAGGAAAGCAAAAAGGCAGCTGAAACCTTGAAGTTAGTACTCTGGAATCTGAAGTACTGATATCCAAACATATGATGTTACTTCTCAAGCATTAGGAACATTCTTGCAATGCTAGCGTTTTTAACATTGGACCGTAAACTATGCTTACATGGTGTTGGAGATCCCACAAGCTAGAACTATTTTTAGGGATTATTCTGAATGATATCCGTGCATCTTTCCCGATACTGAACAACAACTAACTGAACAGTACTTCTTCCTTCTGAGCGCACCCAGAGTTCTAACCTTGGGTTTAGAAAATGCCGCAGGCTGAAAACCACAAGGGCACGATCTTAAGCGTGGATGACTCCCGCGTTGTACCTTGGGCAGATTCCAGCACGGGTGACGGAGTTTTTGCCCATTCAAGGTTCTCCCACTATATCAGTCGGACACAGAACATAATGCTTCCTGACTAACCCTTGGTAGGGTGGATTGCTGAAAGCAAGAGGAATTAAAACAAAGAACTGCAGTCCAGCTGATAATAGTGTGGGGGAAGAAATGCCTTCCTTGATGAAGAGGAACCAAAGGTACAGTGGCGAGAGAGAGAGAGAGGACTGCTTATTGGTCAAGGGAACATCTAGTTCAGAATCCTGCGTCCAGCACTGCCTAGCCAGCTGTTTCCGGGAAGCCCCAAAGCAGGGCATGAATGCAAAATTCTCCACCCGCCCACAACAATAGCCATAGGTTAATTAAATGAGCAAGAATACTCATCGCAAAGTATTGGAAGACACAAGATCTACCCAACCGGGAAGAATGGCAGATGAAGCTGATGGACTATATGGAAATGGCGGAAATGACTGGTAGAATCCGAGACCAGGGAGAAGAGTTGATGGAAGAAGACTGGAAAAAAATTAAAGTATATTTACAGAAATACTGCAAAATTAATGAATGTTAGAAGAATACCGGAATGAAGTTATATGGTTTTAGCAGAAATGTTATAAAGAATTAAGCAAAAACTGATTGTTAATGGGTTAAAGTGGAAAATTTAAAGTTAGATGGTGTCAAGATTAATTATAGAACAAAAAGGTGAGAAAGAGGGAAAGGATTTGCTGAATTAGCTAATTGAACTAGTTTACAAAAAAGGGAGGTGTGAGGAAGTCGAGGAAACAAGTAAATGAAAGATAAAGATGGAAATTGGATGTGTTTTTAAATGTTTTTGTTTTTTCTTGTTGTCTTGATGTATTGTTTTTTCCTTTTATTTTTGATGTATTGTTTGTTAATTTTTTATTGTCTTTTTTCTCTCTTACTTTTTTCCTGTAACTATAAAACCTTCAATGAATATTATTTTTTAAAAATAGGTTAATTAAATGCCATAGCAAATGATGGATCAATTCTCTATGAATCCCCTTTTCTAAAGCTGTCGAACCTAACATCCAGCACAACATCCTACAGCATCAATTCCGTAAGTTAATTATCCACTGTGTGAAGAATCTTCTTTTGTTCAACCAGCAATTTCACTGGACGATCCCAAGAGACTTTTTCCTACACCATGCAGTCTGTCACGTCCCCATATCTGTCATTTCTCCCCCTCTAAACTAAAAGCCCCAAATGCTAAGTTTAGCCTTTCCTCTTGAGGACACGGTTCAAAATACTTTGGTTATCCCTTTTCTGCATCTTTTCCAGCTCTGTATCACCCTAGGTGAGACAAGGCAACTGTAACTACATAAAACATTCGAAATGCAGCTAATTCACAGAGGCAGAACTATACCGGCAGTTCATTTTTAGTCCATTTCTTAGCAATTCCGTTCGCTGAAGTTGCTGTTTGTGGAGCAGTGAGCTATCAATGAGAAGCCCAAAAAATTATTTTCTGGGTAGTCACAACCAGTTCACACCATATATATATATATATATATATATGCTTTCGTAGATTTTCACGGGTACAGGAATGCAGGTTTTGGTGTCCTCGGGTGTCTTCCCGTGTAAAAGTTGGGGTGTCTAGGCGACGTTTCGACGAGGTCTCACTCGTCATCTTCAGGCTGGTGCTTTCGGCTTCTTGTTACTGGAACAGAGCAGGATCTCAGTGTTTGAGTTCCTATAAATACTGTTGAGGAGGTGTGGTGTATAGCCTCCAATGTTCTGGGCAGAGAGGAGGTTCCCAGGCTAGTGTGCCTTTTCTTCTTTTGTTCCTTAATTACTTGAGGGATATCTTGAGTGATTTCTTGAGTGATTTCCTGAATCCCACTTAGGTGGGTCATTAGGTGTGGATTAGTTGCTAAAGCCTTCGTGTCTTGAACTCTTGAACTTTGTGAAGAGTTTTTCTGAGAAGATGGCTGTACTGCGCTTGGTTGTGCTCTGGCTTGGCTTCGTGTATAGGGGCGAGCTGTGGTTTTGTGGCCTGTGCCAGCCAGATCTGTGTAGGGATTGCAGGGGGGTGCAGCATCCGGAGGTGCCACCCTGGTTTGGCTACTGGATGGTGTCTGTAATTTATCTGTGGAGAGGGTCTGGGTTTGGGTCTGGTGTGGTTGATTGGTGATGGCGTTCTGTGTGCCTCTGGATCTGGTGTCAGATTTTGTGGGGAGGGCTAATTTCCAGATGTCTGGCAAGCGGGATGTGTCGTCACGCTTGTTCATGTTGTGAGGGTGTTTCTCTATCTCGATGGCTTCCATGATTATTCTCTTGTGGTGATGTTCCATGTTAAAGAGCAATTTGGAATCTGCAAAATTAATTTCGTGTCCTGTTTCTTTCATGTGTTGGAAAAGAGAGGAAGTTTTTTCTTCTTTTTTGACGGCATTCTTGTGTTCTGCGATACGTGCATTTATTCGTCTGTTTGTTTGTCCAATGTACGTGGCTGGGCAGACTTTGCAGGGTATTTCATAGACCCCTTGGTTTTCCAACTGAATTTTATCCTTGGGGTTTCTGAGGATATTGGCTATTTTTTGGTTGGTGCAAAAGGCTGTTTTGATATTGTGTTTATGGAGGATTTTGCTAATTTTATCTGTAGTGCCCTTGATATAAGGAAGGAGGGCTATGCCATTGTTTTCTTCTGTGTCTTGGTTTTTGGGGGGTGTTTCTTTTTGGATTAGCTTCGTAACCCTGTTTTGCTGGTATCCATTGGCAATTAACACATTTGAGAGATTCTGTAACTCAGTTGTCAAGTGGTCTTCGTCAGCCAGGCGTTTGGTTCTGGAGATGAGAGTCTTGGCTACGGAGTTTATTTGTGCAGGGTGGTGGTGTGATTGTGCATGTAAGTAGCGGTTGGTGTGTGTTTTTTTCCGGTAGATACCTTTGTAATTTGGCCACACGGGAAGGAAAAACTGGATAGCTTCCTCACACATCTCAACAGCCTACACCCCAAAATACAATTCACTATGGAAATAGAAGCCAACAACCAACTTCCCTTCCTTGACGTCCTAATCTACAAAAAACCTGATGGCTCCCTAGGACACACTATCTACCGGAAAAAAACACACACCAACCGCTACTTACATGCACAATCACACCACCACCCTGCACAAATAAACTCCGTAGCCAAGACTCTCATCTCCAGAACCAAACGCCTGGCTGACGAAGACCACTTGACAACTGAGTTACAGAATCTCTCAAATGTGTTAATTGCCAATGGATACCAGCAAAACAGGGTTACGAAGCTAATCCAAAAAGAAACACCCCCCAAAAACCAAGACACAGAAGAAAACAATGGCATAGCCCTCCTTCCTTATATCAAGGGCACTACAGATAAAATTAGCAAAATCCTCCATAAACACAATATCAAAACAGCCTTTTGCACCAACCAAAAAATAGCCAATATCCTCAGAAACCCCAAGGATAAAATTCAGTTGGAAAACCAAGGGGTCTATGAAATACCCTGCAAAGTCTGCCCAGCCACGTACATTGGACAAACAAACAGACGAATAAATGCACGTATCGCAGAACACAAGAATGCCGTCAAAAAAGAAGAAAAAACTTCCTCTCTTTTCCAACACATGAAAGAAACAGGACACGAAATTAATTTTGCAGATTCCAAATTGCTCTTTAACATGGAACATCACCACAAGAGAATAATCATGGAAGCCATCGAGATAGAGAAACACCCTCACAACATGAACAAGCGTGACGACACATCCCGCTTGCCAGACATCTGGAAATTAGCCCTCCCCACAAAATCTGACACCAGATCCAGAGGCACACAGAACGCCATCACCAATCAACCACACCAGACCCAAACCCAGACCCTCTCCACAGATAAATTACAGACACCATCCAGTAGCCAAACCAGGGTGGCACCTCCGGATGCTGCACCCCCCTGCAATCCCTACACAGATCTGGCTGGCACAGGCCACAAAACCACAGCTCGCCCCTATACACGAAGCCAAGCCAGAGCACAACCAAGCGCAGTACAGCCATCTTCTCAGAAAAACTCTTCACAAAGTTCAAGAGTTCAAGACACGAAGGCTTTAGCAACTAATCCACACCTAATGACCCACCTAAGTGGGATTCAGGAAATCACTCAAGAAATCACTCAAGATATCCCTCAAGTAATTAAGGAACAAAAGAAGAAAAGGCACACTAGCCTGGGAACCTCCTCTCTGCCCAGAACATTGGAGGCTATACACCACACCTCCTCAACAGTATTTATAGGAACTCAAACACTGAGATCCTGCTCTGTTCCAGTAACAAGAAGCCGAAAGCACCAGCCTGAAGATGACGAGTGAGACCTCGTCGAAACGTCGCCTAGACACCCCAACTTTTACACGGGAAGACACCCGAGGACACCAAAACCTGCATATATATATATATATATATATATAATTGTAAAAAGCAGAGACATCACATTGCCAACAAAGGTCCATATAGTTAAAGCTATGGCTTTCCCAGTAGTGATGTATGGAGGTGAGAGCTGGACTATAAAGAAGGCTGAGCGCCAAAGAATCTATCTAAAGGCCTTAAAATGTTGGGAGCTATGTATTTTTCTTAGACCATAAAGAAGGCTGATCGCCAAAGAATGGATGCTTTTGAATTCTGGTGCTGGAGGAGACTCCTGAGAGTCCCATGGACTGCAAGAAGATCAAACCCATCCATTCTGAAGTAAATCAGCCCTGAGTGCTCACTGGAAGGACAGATCCTGAAGCTGAGACTCCAATACTTTGGCCACCTCATGAGAAGAGAAGACTCTCTGGAAAAGACCCTGATGCTGGGAAAGATGGAGGGCACAAGGAGAAGGGGAGGACAGAGGACGAGATGGTTGGACAGTGGTCTCGAAGCTACCAGCATGAGTTTGACTAAATTGCGGGAGGCAGTGGAAGACAGGAGTGCCTGGTGTGTTCTGGTCCATGGGGTCACGAAGAGTCGGACATGACTAAACAACAACGTGTATGTATGTGTGTAATTAGGTTTCTTTGCTGCTATGCACATCACTTCTGAAGTCTCTTACATTGAACCCTGTTTGTTATCATGTTGCCCATTCACCCAGCCTGGAGAGATTCTTTTGGAAATGTCCAGTCACCTTGAGTTTTCCCATCCTGAAACCAAGCCTTGCTACCTTGCCACTCATTCCCAACTTGATACCAATAAATGGTCTCAATGTAATCCTTCAGAGACCTTGCTCTCTACTTCCTTCCATTGTAAAAACTGCCTGTTTATGTATACCCTCTGCTTCCTGTTGGTTAACCCCTTACAAGAAAAGACCCGTCCTTTTATCCCATGTTTTACAAGCTTACTCAGAAGGCTTTGGTGACAGACTCTGTCAGAATCCTCTGAAATGCCATGTCTAATGAATTGCTCCAACTACACTCAGGGGTAGGCAACCTAAGGTCCAGGGGCAGGATGCTGCCCAATCGCCTTCTCAATCCAGCCCACGGACGGTCCGGGAATCAGCGTGTTTCTACATGAGTAGAATGTGTCCTTTTATTTAAAATGCATCTCTGGGTTATTTGTGGGGACTGCCTGGTGTTTTTACATGAGTAGAATGTGTGCTTTTATTTAAAATGCATCTCTGGGTTATTTGTGGGGCCTGCCTGGTGTTTTTACACGAATAGAATGTGTCCTTTTATTTAAAATGCATCTCTGGGTTATTTGTGGGGCATAGGAATTCATTCTTTTTTTTTTCTTTTTCCAAAATATAGTCCGGCCCCCCACATAGTCTGAGGGACGGTGGACTGGCCCAAGGCTGAAAAAGGTTGATGACCCCTGACTACACACTTGCTGACATGCAGAATTAATTCTAAAAGCTTGGAAAGGCAAGGCTTCCCTCTGCAGAAGCCATGCTCATCCTTCCTCAGCAACGCTTATTCTTCTCTACCAGGGGCTGGGAATATTTTGCAGGGTCACGTATACCAGCAGTGCATGGGGGGGGGGGAATGGGTAGAGAAATGGGCTTTGTACAGTGGGCTACATTCCAGCCATACAACAGTCAAAAATTTCAACACACACCTCCCTCCACTCAGGAAAGCAAGAGACATTATCGCAGGATTTACTGTTGTATTTAAACCCACTTTTCCTCTAAGGAATTCAAAGTAATTCTCCTCCTCCCCATTTTATCTTCTGTGAGGTGGGTTAGGCTGGGAGACTGTGACTGGTCCAGGGTCACCCACTGAGTTTACCGGTGGCTGAGTGGGGGATTTGAACCCTGGTCTCACAGGTCCTAGTCTGACCCTCTAACCACTTCACAAACTGCTTAAGAAAGTGTTTCAGTCAGGCAAAACACTTGAGGAAAATGTGAAGCAGGGCGAGTGAAGGATGTGGCTCAGAAACCCTGTTCTATATGTTGAATATCTCAAGTTTATATCTCAAGTTTAGGGGGACGCGGGTGGCGCTGTGGGTAAAACCTCAGTGCCTAGGGCTTGCCGATCGCATGGTCGGCGGTTCGAATCCCCCCGGCGGGGTGAGCTCCCGTCTTTCGGTCCCAGCTCCTGCCCACCTAGCAGTTCGAAAGCACCCCCGGGTGCAAGTAGATAAATAGGTACCGCTTTCTAGCGGGAAGGTAAACAGCGTTTCCGTGTGCTGCGCTGGTGCAGGCTCGCCAGAGCAGCTTCGTCACGCTGGCCACGTGACCCGGAAGTGTCTCCGGACAGCGCTGGCCCCATGCCTCTTAAGTGAGATGGGCGCACAACCCTAGAGTCGGACACGACTGGCCCGTACGGGCAGGGGTACCTTTACCTTTACCTTATCTCAAGTTTAAATAATGCCTTCCCAAGACAGATGTTAACGGATGTGTCATTTTCATCAATTTGCCCCCCCCCCGAGTATCTTTTTAGGGACTGCTGTTACACTGGCCAATTTCAAGGCCTCTAACAAGGAGGCTGATTTTAACGACAGGTTGCGTATTTTTATCAGAAGATCAACCATTTCACGTTTGAGTCCTTATAAAAATTATTGGGTGTAATTGTTCTTCTTAGACCTGATAGCATCTCTAACACACCTAACTCTTTGGACTTGGGATGCTTGAATTGCTCAACGTTTATTCTCCATGTACCTGCTCAGATCTCTGCAAATGCCAAGTGACATCAGCCCAGATTACTCTAGGACAGACTTGTGCGGCTGAGTCACAAAGACCCAACACTGTCATTTTACCAGCAGAATGGCATGTCGGCGTAGAATCACCAGAACAATAACACTCTGTTGAGTGGAACAGCCTTCAGAGAGTAGGACAGGGGTCAAAATTTCCCCAGCCGCAAAGGGTCTGAATTCAGGCACGTGCCAGCATGCAACAGCTGCGGTTACAGCAACCATATTCCTACTCTTTTTACTAGCAAACCATATCAAATGCCGCCTCTGCAGTATGTAGTGTGGGGTTCTAGCTAAAGCGATGATGATGTAGCCTCACTAAAGGTTTCTTGGATTTTCCAAGCATCTGTTCTGCAAATCTCCTCCTCCAGCCTTGCTCGCTCTCTCCCAGTAACCCAATGGTTTGCAGTTTCATTGCTTCATGGTGTGGCTTCGTAGCTGAAGATGGCACATTCCTATTGATTTTTTAAACTGTATTTTACTACTTATTTTATTATATTGCATTCTACTGTATTGCAATTCGAATTCTATGAATTCTACAATAAAATACAGTATTTAAGAAACAAAAAAAGCAACAAAAACGATCTAGCACTGAGCATTGCAATTGCCACAAGAGGCAAGTGGGCTGCCAAGACCCTCACCAATTTTCAAGCAGTCCATGGGGGAAAGAAGTCTGGGAACCACTGACCTAGTCTGAGGGAATGCAAGAATCCTTACTGTTCATGAAGAACGACTGCTGGTTCAGACTACACTTACCCTAGGCTGTTGGCCATGGTTGGGCAAAGGGGAATGGTAGAAATACAGTGGTGCCTCGCAAGACGAAAAGAATCCATTCCGTGAGTCTCTTCGTCTAGCGGTTTTTTCGTCTTGCGAAGCAAGCCCATTAGCGGATTAGCGCTGTTAGCGGTTTAGCGGCTATCAGCGGCTATTAAAGGCTTAAAGGATTAGCTGCTAAAAGGCTATTAACAGCTTAGTGCCTTAGAAAAAGGGGGTGAGGAGCGGGGAAAAAAACCCCAGGAATCGCAAGACATTTTCGTCTTGCGAAGCAAGCCCATAGCAAATTCGTTTTGCGAAGCACCTCCAAAACGGAAAACCCTTTCGTCTAGCAGGTTTTCCGTCTTGCGAGGCATTCGTCTTGCGGGGCACCACTGTAATGATCTGACAATTCAGACCAAAACTTGTGATGTTGTTTCCAGGACTGTGGGAGAAGCCGCTAACCTGCAAGGGTCTAGCCACACAGACCCTGTACAGCTACTGTACTTTCCACAATGACAAAACTGCACAAAAGCTTCCCTAGGGATTTGCACCAATATTCAGCTGTTCTAAACTTTAATCAACGCCACCTGGTATTCATTTACATGTCTCAATTCTGTATTAGAACTGCAAGTAAAATCTGGATACAGCAAAGCATAAAATAATTCAATCTGGACAGGGTCTGAAGTTTAAGTCCCTTTTTAGGAATGGGCTTGAAAATTGTGCATGGACACAGCTTGAACTGCTAAACGAATAAAGGTGAGCCACTAAGAAGCCCAAAATGGCAATTTAGGTCCTCTGGGCCTAAATTCCCTGACCCTAACCTGTTTTCAAAAGATGGTGCAAATACAACTTATTAAATTGTCCAAGTATTTCTTATATAAAGGCTGGCATCTAACACCATTGCTACATTATACAGTGGTACCCCTCAAGACGAATGCCTCGGGAGACGAAAAACTCGCAAGACGAAAGAGTTTTTCGTTTTCTGAGTTGCTTCGCAAGACGGATTTCCCTATGGGCTTGCTTCGCAAGACGAAACGTCTTGCGCCTTTTTTAAAAAACCGCCAATGCATTCCTATGGGAAACCGTCAATACACAGTGGTGCTTCGCAAGACGAAAAAACTCGCAGAACGAAAAAACTCGCAGAACGAATTAAATTCGTCTTGGGGGCACCACTGTACTAATTTACTTATTAGACTACAACCAATCAGAAACAGCAAGCAATATTTTTACATAATTTACAGTTATATATTGCACACATTGGATTTCAGTCTTTGTGTCTGGTAACGAAGGTGGTTGTTTTTTATAGGGTAGCTTTAGCAATTAAAGGGTTTGATACTTTACCAGCATTAACTAGGCTACAGGTCTTGATGAGACTACAGCTAGTAACCTATTAGAGTACATAATTCTTATAAATGTTGACTGCTTGTTTGACCAGAACAAAGTGTGCTTTTGTCCATGGACCCCTTTGGGGTCAAAGTGGTGCAGCAATCCTGTACAAATGTAACCGGGAATAAGTCTTATTGAACCCAATGGGGCTTGCTTCCAAGTAGACAAACAGGATTGCACAGTAAGGGTGTGAGGCCTCAGCCACGCCACAAACTCAGAAGATGACCACAGGCACGCCACCCTCCACACTATGGGAATTATAATGCTGCCCTACATTGGAGGGGTTTTGTAAGGATTAATGAGACTATGTTATGTGTTTTACACAATTCCATCTGTGCCGTAAATTGCAATAAGCAATTGCAATTTACTTATTGCAATAAACAATTGCAATTTACTTATTGCATTATGACTTGTTGGACATGTGTGAAGGTAGGGCCTGTATGGTGAAATGGCTCTAACATAGGAGAGGCAGTGAATCTCTACTCCCTCTTGGAAGATCGCTAACAGTGGATGTTCACCAATCCAGTATTATGGTATTATGCAAACTGAAAGGGCAGGTTATATATTTTAAAATAAACCAGTAATGAAGAGACAAACAGTACTTTGCTGGTCACCTACCACCAAGACACACACAGCAGTAAATGGCAACCATGAGAGAAAGTAAAAAAAAAAAAAAGTTTACAGCGTGACCCCAGACTTGTACTGCCCCAGGTAACTATGGGTGAAGGTTGTGCTTATAAGGTAGGGATCGGGAACAGGATCTCGATCCCAATCTGGCCAATGTTCCAGATTCTTATCTCCCCCATGGGGCAAGTTTAATTAAGAGGGCCACCTACTCCTCAATCATCTGATGTCAAGTCGCTAGGAGTTACAGACTGTACAGTACTTAAATATGAAATCAGAGTTGTGTCATATTTTCAACAAAGCCCTTTCTCCTTGAAAAAGCTGTGGTTATCTAAGCAGGGTGTGATTCAGTACACCAGTGGCTTTCAACCATCGCACCCTGGAGTGCCATGAATGATGGTCGGGGTGCCGCGGGCAACTCTGGCCTCCGTCCCTCTTTCCTTCCCTCCCTCCTCTGATGCCCTCTCGCCTCTCAAAGGCTTGTGCGGTCGCTTCTTGCAGAAGCTGGCCAGGCGGTGCTGGTTGCCAGGAGCTGAAGCGGCTTCAGGGTAAGCAAGCAAGTGGGTGAGGGAGCCCAGCTCTTGCTGTTGGGAATGGATGGGCAAGTGGGACGCCAGGCAGGCGTCACACTGGGTTTTCTTGTGCTTGCTGTGTGCAATGCCTGCCTGGGAGCTGAGTGTCCGGCACCAAAGGGGAGCCTTTCCACCATGCAAGCCCATGGCACCTGCTGCCACCACTGCTGCCTCATGTTCATCTTTGGCCAGTCTCTGTGGGGTCCCTGAGGCTGAGGGCATCTTCTCAGGCCCCTGTGGGACGGTGTGAAGAGGCACCTCTTTGGGGTGGGGCCCCCCCTCAGAGACCATAGGCAGTGGCTGCCCAGAGGACTCCCAAGGAAAGGGGATAGAAGAGGCTGAGGGAACACTCCAGGGGGGGGTGTTTGAAAAAGGGTGAGGGGCTGCCGGCTCTGCAGGCAAGGGGTGACATAGCTGGGTTTTTGAGGTTCGGAGGGCATATAGTTGGTCAAGAGAGCCATGGACTCAAGAAGGTTGAAAACCTCCAATAGTGTTAAGGGAATCTGTGCAGAGGCCCCTGAATGACTCCTAATAGTTGCGACTGTTGGGATGGGGAAAAGCAAAACTGAGAAGGGAACCATACAGGCCGGATGTGTTCATCAGGTTAAGGACTTGCACCATGGGATTAAGTAGGATTAAGGAAATGCACTAGCAAAGGCAGGGCTCTGGTATCGTGTACAGTGGTGCCTCGCAAGACGAAATTAATTCGTTCTGCGAGTTTTTTCATCTTGTGAATTTTTCGTCTTGCGAAGCACGGTTTCCCATAGGAAATGCATTGACGGTTTCCCATAGGAATGCATTGAAAAAGGCGCAAGACGTTTTCGTCTTGCGAAGCAAGCCCATAGGGAAATTCGTCTTGCGAAGCAACTCAAAAAACAAAAAACTCTTTCGTCTTGCGAGTTTTTCATCTTGCGAGGCATTCGTCTTGCGAGGTACCACTGTACTTCATTGCTTGCTCAAATTATAAGCTGTCCTATCGCCCAAATCAGGTGAACTGCAATCAGCATATTGGGAATTGCCTCTGGGGCAGAAACTGTGTTTCACATCACAGTTTGGATTAAATTCCTGGTTAGTGTGGACCAAAGCTTCTCCAATTGGAGCAGAACAGCAAACTTTGACTAGGACAAACCAGGCATGAGATGAGAGAATCCACGCACATGGGGAGAGAAGGGAGTGTGTGAGCCTGAAGGGAATTCCTGACCATTATTTGACAACTAGCTGCCATGACATCCTTTCCTTGGGGAATGCGAAGGGATGCATATGAAGTTGACAAACACTTAAAACGAAGATGCTAATTTCCATCTGCTCCAGCACTCTGTTCGAAAGAGTCATAGGCTCTTGAGCATCTCTGTATGTAGGGACAGCAATGCTTTGCCCTTTGGAAAATACCCCCGAGACATCCTTCCGATAAATGAAACTGAAATGAATTTTGCCTCCGCTGCAGAATATCATCTGGGACTTATGAAAGGCTGACTCATCTACCACACAACAGCACGAGAGAGTATCACAAAGTGTTTTGTCCCATGGGGATCCTTGGGGTCTCTAACAGTTAGATCACAACTAAGTGGCAACAAGTGACCTTGAGCGCACAGCCTTATTTAAGAACTAAGGTGCCTGGCAGGAGCAGACCAATGTCCCCAAAATTCAGCATTCTTGAGTTTCAAGAATCTCAAATCTGTTATGCAAATGCATAAACTAAGATATGAAACCAGCATTGAGTCACGGGGAAGCTAAGATGCTTTTCAACATCTTTATGCGCCCCCTCGCCCAGCTTGTCCGGAGTTTTGGGCTGGGTTGCCATCAGTATGCTGATGACACCCAACTCTATCTGTTGATGGATGGCCATCCTGACTCGGCCCCAGACACACTGACCAGATGTCTGGAAGCTGTGGCTGGATGGCTACGTGGGAGCCGGTTGAAGTTAAATCCTTCAAAGACAGAGGTCCTGTGGCTGGGACGATATGGGATTGGGGGGGCAACTCCCATCTCTTGCGGGGGTGCAATTAGTGCCAGCACCGTCCGTTAAGAGTTTGGGTGTAATCTTCGATACCTCCCTCTCCATGGAGGTGCAGATTGCAGCTATAACAAAGGCGGCATTTTTTCATCTCCGCCAAGCTAAGCAGTTGGCCCCTTATCTCTCTCGCCCTGACCTAGCCACTGTGATCCACGCGACGGTCACCTCCAGACTGGATCATTGTAACTCGCTCTACGTGGGGCTGCCCTTGAGACTGACCCAGAAACTCCAGCGGGTGCAGAATGCTGCAGCGAGACTCCTTACGGGGTCTTCGCTGCGAGATCACATTCACCCGGTGCTATACCAGCTGCACTGGCTCCCGGTGGAGTACAGGATCAGGTTTAAGGTGCTGGTTTTAACCTTTAAAGCCCTATACGGCCTAGGACCCTCGTACCTACGGGACCGCCTCTCCTGGTATGCCCCACAGAGAAACTTACGGTCTTCAAATAAAAACATCTTGAAGGTCCCAGGCCACAGAGAAGTTAGGCTGGCCTCAACTAGAGCCAGGGCTTTTTCGGCTGTGGCTCCGATCTGGTGGAACACTCTGTCACAAGAGACCAGGGCCCTGCGGGACTTAACATCTTTCCGCAGGGCCTGCAAGACAGAACTGTTCCACCAGGCCTTTGGCCAGGGCACAGCCTGACTCCCTCCATTGGCAATCTTCGCAGAGCTCTGGCCCAATGGTTGCCAGTGGCTTGAATTAATTAATTTTATAATGAATGATTTTAAAGTGTTGTTTGTACTGTTTTATTGTTGTTAGCCGCCCTGAGCCCGGCTTCGGCTGGGGAGGGCGGGATATAAATAAAATTTATTATTATTATTATTAAGAAAGCTGAACAAGCCCTGTACCAGGGGTCATTAATGTGGTGCCCTCCTCATATTGGACTACACCTCCCAGCAGCTCCAGCCAGCACGGTCAATGGCCAAGGATGATGGGACTTGTAATCCAACATTATGAGGACACCGTGCCGACGGCCCTTGCCATTCACTTTCAAGTTTGTAATAAACCATTATGCATTGGTGGTCCAGCAGTGGTCCACCTCAGACCGTGCTCCCCTTTCTAACCTATCCTGATCTCTGCTGGAGGCAGCATCCTATTCTCTGGGTGTTGCCAGCGCATCAGATTCTTCTGTGCGTTGTTCAGAATGGTTTTGGGAATCTGGCTTTTTGTTGTTGTTGCTGTGGTTCTGGGTGGTTTTAAGCAGGTATTAGTTTCGATTAGGCGTCTAGAAGCTGTCGGCAGGCGAAAGCAGTCACACCCTGGGAATGGCTTCCAATGGCGGGTTAAACCAGGTGATGATATTGGATGGGTCTCAAACCCTCAGGACATCGAGGGCTTCCTTTGCATGCAAAAACAGGCTCTGGCAGATTGAGCAGACAAGACTAACAGTGGGTCCAACCGTCAAGAGGGTAGTTTCTGCATGTGCTGTAGAGGGAATTGAGGGGCAGATGAGGCTCGTCCACCTGGGAAGTTGGCCACCTAGGAGAAATAAAACTCTGATCCTAAACCTCTGCTGCCTTGCAGGATATCCTAGGGGGGAGGAAAAGGCTAAGGAATAAACCCTACACAAATCCAGAGTCCCTAAGACAGTTGGATGGCGCCTTGTATACCTTCCGGCAACTCCTGCAGCCAAGCTGGTGCCAAATGTTTTGCTCTGCTTTCCTTTGGACCACATCAATGAGGTCTGGGCAGCCCAGGACCTCCAGACACACTGCCCAGACTTGTGCCCCAGGGAGATCATTTTGGTGCTGTTAACACAGCGGTTTGACTTCACCCCTGGACATGCACTCCACTGTCTCTTGAGACAGACAGATGCCAAAAGCAACAAGTCTGATAGTGTTTTAGCTTATGCTTTAGATGGTGACTTGTCACCCAGAGTATTTTTGTTATTTTTATTAAAAAAGGCAAGCTACTGATACCTAAAACAGATAAACAAGATGTGTCGCCCTTTAAAACATTCCCTTCCTGAAATATTATCTGCGAAGTGGCACTCGATATTCAGGGTATTCAAACAAGAGCAACCAGCGGAGAATATACACTGCAAGATGTTTCTCTCACCACTATCTGGCAGGACACCCCAGCCAAATTCTATAGGGTGGGGTGGCTGATTTAGAACGTTTCCAAAACGTCCCCTTGGCCATCTGCATAGGATACCACTAAGTCTGAGGTGGGGAACTTGTGGTGTTCAGGCGCTGCTGGACTCCCAAAACCCCACCAGTCCCAGTGGCCAACCCTAGTTCAGCAACACCTGGAGAGCCACAGGTTCCTCACACCTGCAAAAAGGCATCCCTATTCCACCCCCTACAAGCTCCATCCAGGTGTGGTGAGCTAAGTGGAAGGTTAAAACCGTGTTTATGGAAGACAATCTTACTCGGCTACAAGTGATCGCCAAAGAAGAAGACCCTCTTATTCCAACAGGCTTTTGGGAACTGACTGCTTTTAATGAAAGCGCTGGCGCTGTGCTGTTTTTATCGTAATGATCTGTAGGTTTTTAATATATTTGCTATCCATCAATGTTTAATTGTTTCTTAATGTCTCCTCCTATTGTTTTAGCTGTTCTTAGTTTATCTGTAAGCCACCTTGAGCCCTGGGGGAGGCAATTCCTGTGATCCTTCATCCACGGATCACAGGACAGTTTGCAATTTTTCAATTAGGAATAATCGCGTCTCGGATTAACCTCCCTGGGATAAGTATATAATTATGATACCCACAGTGGGGTAGCCATCAGGCACCAAGGTGTTTGGTGCGGTCTCTCTCCAACCTAATAATCTAACATAACCCTAACTGGAAGGGGAAGAATGATTTGCAAAGGGCCCTTTTTGCTACTTCCCCATGCAAAATGCATGCATGGCACAACTATCGGACACAGAGTGACTCTATTAAGTCAATCAGAGCCAATGTGGTGTGGAAGTCAGAGGGTCGGACTAGGACCTGGGAAAGATGGGACTTCAAACCAGCCGCCTTCCCTCAGCCTAACCTACCTTGCAGGGATGTTGGGGGGATTCATTTATTTATAATTGCTTTGCCCAAGGCAAATTTGCAATGAAGAGGAGGAGAAACACCCTGGAGGGTGGCAGGAAGGGCAGCATGCAAATACAGCAAATACATACAAATTATTATAATAGGCTGGTGCCCGTGCCGGTTTATTGCAATTATTGGTACGGTTTTAATATATGCACGCATATATATATATATATATATATATACACACATGCACGGTTTGAATTCTACTTCCCTCTTTTCCCCCGTTACGTACTTCATGTTTGCATTCTTACATTGCAAACCGCCCTGCGTGACCTTCGGATGAGGGGCGGCGTGCGAATTTAATAAAATGAAACAAAATCCCCGCGTATGGTGGTTTTTTGCAGCCATGGTTTTCCCACTCCCGCCCCATCTACGCATTTAGAGGTTGTTGGGTTTTTTAAAAATAATCTGGAAGCCGCCTCTAATCCCTAAGGACCCGGGGGCCAAAATTACGGTTAACGGAATGATAATAATCCTAATTATTTTCCGGGGGGGGGCGGTGCTCACGACCTTCCCAAATCACGCCTCCCACCCCCAACCCTTGAGGGGATGTCGGGGAAGAAGCGGACCCGTCAATCCACCCCCACCCCCGCCGCGCGTTAAGGAGGCCGCGCTGGAGCGTCTCCGCCGCGCACGTCTGAACGCGCCGACCCGCGTCGACTCACAAAACTCGGCGATGTAGTGGGAGACGACGTAGTTCTCCTCGCACCAGTCCAGGGTGGAGGTGGGCTTCCCCCAGTAGCCCTCGCGGTCGCCGGCGGGAGCCATGGCGCTGCGTGACGCCGGGCGAGGCAGAGAGAGAGAGAGGCGGCCGGCGGGCTCGAGGGAAGGAGGGCGGCGGGGTTAAAAAGAAAAAGGAGGGCGGCCGCCGCTCCCCGGATGGGCCGTCCTGGCCCCGCCCTCGGCGGCGGCGGCGGCGAGAGAGGCCCGCCTCGCAAGGAGGAGAAGGAGGCCCGCTCCTCCTCCTCCTCTAAAGCCGGGCCCGGCCTCCGCGTCGCCATGGAGACGGGCTGAGGCCTACGCACTCCGCCGCGCCTACCCGGCCGCCGACCTCACTGCTAATGGCCACGGAGGCCTCACTACGTCGACCTCCTGACTGGGAAGGAGGGAGGATAGAATAGAGGCACTGAAAGAACTCATAATGATGATAATAGTGATGAAGATAATAATAATAATATTAATTAATAATAGGGAGAAGGGGGGCTGAGAAAGGGCCTGCTTATTGGCAGGGGGCTCTGGAGGCAGAGAAGGAACTAATAATGATAATAATAGTGAGGGTGATAATAATATTAATTAATAATAGGCCAAGCAGGGGGAAGGGGGCCTGAGAGAGGGCCTGCTTATTGGCAGGGGGCTCTGGAGGCTGAGAAAGAACTAATAATGATAATAATAGTGAAGGTGATGATAATAATATTAATTAATAATGGGGGGAGCGGGGTCTGGGCTAGGGCCTGCTTATTGACAGGAGGGCTCTGGAGACAGAGAAAGAACTAATAATGATAATAATACTGATGGTGATAATAATATTAATTAATA
Organism: Podarcis tiliguerta; assembly: GCF_965153285.1. NCBI lineage: Eukaryota > Metazoa > Chordata > Lepidosauria > Squamata > Lacertidae > Podarcis > Podarcis tiliguerta. The sequence continues at coordinate 8,604,672 of NC_139537.1, read as the reverse complement.
ATAGGCCAGGGAGGGGGGCTGGGAGAGGGCCTGCTTATTGACAGGGTGCTCTGGAGGCACAGAAAGAAATAATAATTATGATAATAGTGGTGATGATGATGATGATGATTAATAATAGGCCAAGCAGGGCTGAACTGCTCTGGAGGCAGAGAAAGAACTAATAATGATGATAATAATAGTGATGATAATAATATTAATAGTTAATAATGGGCCAAGCAGAGGGAAGGGGGCGCTGGGCAAGGGCCTGCTTATTGACACGGAGCTCTAGAGGCAGAGAAAGAAATCATAACAATAACAATAATAATGCACTGGATCAAGCTAAAAACATCCATTATTGCAGCCTGTGAGCAAACTATTGGATACCAAACCAAGAAACACCAGGACTGGTTTGATGAGAATGACGGTGAGATTGAACGCATGATTGACAAGAAAAGGAAGGCCTTTCAGATCTGGCAAAGAGATAGAAACTGTGCCACTAAGAAAAAAACCTATTCCAATGCTAAGGCTGAGGTTTAAAGAAGAACCAGAGAACTAAAAAACACCTGGTGGATAAAAAAAAGCTCAAGAGATCCAGCACTTAGCCGATACTCATGATGCACAGAGTTTCTTTAAAGCCACAAAGACTATCTATGGGCCAATAAATCATGGCATACGCTCAGCAGATGGTATCACACTTCTAAATGATAAAGAAGTTATTGCATTGCACTGGAAAGAACATCACCAACATCTTAATTGCAACTACCCCATACCTGCTCATAAATCCCACAAAAACAAATTAGAGATGAGCTTGCAGTATGTCCAAATCTGGGAGAGTTGTGTACAGCTACTAACCAAATGAAAAACAACAAAGCCAGTTGACCTGATGGGATAGCTGCCAAAATCTTCAAAGTGGGCGGAATTGAATTTACACAACCATTTCACAAGCTCACTGAAAAAATCTGGGAAAGAAGAAATCCCAGCAGACTTTAGAGATGCCAAAATTATCAATGTCTTTTAAAAAGGTGACAGAACTGATTGCCTTTACCAAACTCAGGACGCAAGGGAGAAATGTGCTAGGAGGAAGGCACGCTTGGCAAATCCACACCGTGATCAGCTCCTGCCCGGAAACCAATGTCCCCACTGTGGATGGACATGTGGATCCAGAATTGGCCTCCACAGTCTCTTACGGACTCCTTGTTAAAACTGTGTTTATGGAAGACAATCTTACTCGGCTACGAGGGATCGCCAAAGAAGAAGAAGAAGGGGGTGGGGCTAGGCCTGCTTATTGACAGGGGGCTCTGGAGGCAGAGAAATAAATAATAATGATGATAGTAATAATAATAAAAGGTCGGGAAGGGGGGCTGTGTGGGGGCCTGTGTGGCCACCTACCTGCTTATGTCAAGGTGGAGACTGCAGCCTTTAGGGGATCATGAGGAGAACTTTTGAAAGCGGTGCTGCTGGAACTTGTAGTGCCTTTTTTCTATAAGCATAGGGTAGTTTTATTGATTTCCAATACGTAACAACAATTACAATCTACAGAATAGATTTCGTCTATGGCGTGTTGTTAGTTCTTGAACTACCCTGAGATCTGTGGGTATAGAGCAGTAAACCCATTGTAGTAATAATAATAATAATAGACTGAGCAGGGGGAAGGGGGCCTGAGAGAGGGCCTGCTTATTGACAGGGTCTCTGGAGGCAGAGAAATAACAAATAATGATAATAATAGTGGTGGTGATAATAATATTAATTAATAATAGGCCGAGCTGGGGGAAGGGGGCCTGAGAGAGGGCCTGCTTATCGTCGACAGGGGGCTCTGGAGGCACAGAAATAAATAATAATAATGATAATAGTGGTGGTGATGATGATGATGATGATAGGCTAAGCAGGGCCAAGCTGCTCTGGAGGCAGAGAAAGAACTAATAATGATGATAATATTAGTGATGATAATATTAATAATTAATAATAGGCCAAGCAGAGGGAAGGGGGTGCTGGGCAAGGGCCTGCTTAGTAACAGGGGACTCCGGAGGCAGAGAAAGAACTGATGATGATGATGATGATGATGATATGAATTAATAATAGGCCGAGCAGGGGGAAGGAGTGGCTAGGCGAGGGCCTGCTTATTGACACGGTAGTTTTATTGATTTCCAATATGTAACAACAATTACACGGGACGCGGGTGGCGCTGTGGGTAAAAGCCTCAGCGCCTAGGGCTTGCCGATCGAAAGGTCGGCGGTTCGAATCCCCGCGGCGGGGTGCGCTCCCGTTGTTCGGTCCCAGCGCCTGCCAACCTAGCAGTTCGAAAGTACTCCTGGGTGCAAGTAGATAAATAGGGACCGCTTACTAGCGGGAAGGTAAACAGTGTTTCCGTGTGCAGCTCTGGCTCGCCAGAGCAGCGATGTCACGCTGGCCACGTGACCCGGAAGTGTCTCCGGACAGCGCTGGCCCCCGGCCTCTTTGAGTGAGATGGGCGCACAACCCTAGAGTCTGTCAAGACTGGCCCGTATGGGCAGGGGTACCTTTACCTAACAACAATTACAATCTACAGAATAGATTTCTTATATGGCATGTTGTTAGTTCTTGAACTACCCTGAGATCTGTGGGTATAGAGCAGTATACCCATTGTAGTAGTAGTAGTAGTCGTAGTAGTAGTAGTAATAGTAATAATAATAATAATGCAATAATTACACGGAAAAGAAAAATGAAAGGACAACATCCCAATGTTCCCTGTTCCAGGCTAGATCAGTCTATTTAAATGTGCCAAAGCTCAGTCTGTGACTTCAGTAGCAGCTGCCCTTAAGGTTTATCAGTAAGGTCCTTTGTAAAAGGACGCCGTGTTTTAACAAATTGTCTACATCATTTGCATTATTCAATATATGTAATCTCTTGGTTAATTTTTCAGATACAGCGATGGACCATACATTCCATTTCCAAGGAGAAATGCACAGATGTTGCAATCTGTGCCACTAGTAGGCGTCCTGCTACTAAAATAAAAGTAATTAGTTATTTGCAGCAAAGGTCAGATTGCCCTTCTTTAAAAATAGTTACCTATCCCAAACTTGGGGTAAGTTATTTCTTGTCATGCCTTTATCATCACATCTGTTTCATTTTATTTACTTGCTTTCATATCCATTCGTTCGTTCCTTCCCTCTGCACCACTTGTTGTAAAACAGCAACAATAAGTGGCCTGCAAAAGAGATGCAGCCACTGGAAAGAGTGGAGCAGGCACCACCTGCTTAATAATAATAATAATAATAATAATAATAATACCCTGCCCATCTGACTGGATTGCCTCAGTCACTCCGGAGGGCTTGATCTCAATAGGCAGGTAGTTGCCACACTAAATGGTTGAGTTCTTACAAATGCCGAAAAGGTGCATAGAATCATAGAATAGTAGAGTTGGAAGGTACCACAAGGATCATCTAGCCCAACCTTCAGCAATGTAAGAATCTTTTGTCCAACGTGGGGTTTGTTGTTGTTGTTGTTTAGTCGTTCAGTCGTGTCCGACTCTTCATGACCCCATGGACCAGAGCACGCCAGGCACCTCTGTCTTCCACTGCCACCCGCAGTTTGGTCAGATTCATGTTTGTAGCTTCGAGAACACTGTCTAACCATCTCGTCCTCTGTCGTCCCCTTCTCCTTGTGCCCTCCATCTTTCCCAACATCAGGGTCTTTTCCAGGGAGTCTTCTCTTCTCATGAGGTGGCCAAAGTCTTGGAGCCTCAGCTTCACGATCTGTCCTTCCAGTGAGCACTCAGGGCTGATTTCCTTAAGAATGGATGCATTTGATCTTCTTGCAGTCCATGGGACTCTCAAGAGTTTCCTCCAGCACCATAATTCAAAAGCGTCAATTCTTTGGCGATCAGCCCTCTTTATGGTCCAGCTCTCACTTCCATACATCACTACTGGGAAAACCATAGCTTTTACTATACGGACCTTTGTTGGCAAGGTGATGTCTCTACTTTTTAAAATGCTGTCTAGGTTTGTCATTGCTTTCCTCCCAAGAAGCAGGCGTCTCTTAATTTCGTGGCTGCTGTCACCATCTGCAGTGATCATGGAGCCCAAGAAAGTAAAATCTCTCACTGCCTCCATTTCCTCCCCTTCTATTTGCCAGGAGGTGATGGGACCAGTGGCCATGATCTTCGTTTTTTTGATGTTGAGCTTCAGACCATATTTTGCGCTCTCCTTTTTCACCCTCAATAAAAGGTTTTTTAATTCCTCCTCACTTTCTGCCATCAAGGTTGTGTCATCTGCATATCTGAGGTTGTTGATATTTCTTCCAGCAATCTTAATTCCGGCTAGGGATTAATCCAGCCCAGCCTTTCGCATGATGAATTCTGCATATAAGTTAAATAAGCAGGGAGACAAAATACAGCCTTGTCGTACTCCTTTCCCAATTTTGAACCAATCCGTTGTTCCATATCCAGTTCTAACTGTAGCTTCTTGTCCCACATAGAGATTTCTCAGGAGACAGATGAGGTGATCAGGCACTCCCATTTCTTTAAGAACTTGCCATAGTTTGCTGTGGTCGACACAGTCAAAGTTGGTGGGAGCTAAAGTCTAGTGACACCCAGAGAGCCACATGTTCACCTGCTCTAAAACAATACGTAGAACAATCAATAAATATAAAGGAGATTAGCGTCCCGTCCTCTCCTGCTAAGCAGAATGAGTTTGTGGATTGAAGTTAAGGAGCCAGTACTACCGTTCCCACAAACAGATGTTAAGCGGAATCTCAATTCAGCTGAGAATGGCCTCTTCCCACACATGGAATCTGGGCACCAAAGAGCACCCGCCGCTTTTGGAGCAGCACAGTTCTGGATTCCATGCTTCAAACACAACATCCAAACAAACTTGAGCTTTTCCCAGAAATGTTGAGCGATACTTTTAGGCTGGCTAGTTGCACCCTTCACCGAAAGTGAAACTTTCAGAAATGTTTGCGTAGGGTGCTGCTTGAGAGAAACATCTGAGGAATTTGAGGGAAAGCCAAGGACAGTTCCGATAAGGCTAGCAAATATTTCTATGGGAGTTTCACACTTCCCTCCCCTCTGGCTTTTGCCTACCCCAGCATTTGAAGTAATGCAAATGGTGACGCTTCAGTGTCATTTCTCTGTGGAGTTTTTGCACATCTCTGCTTGTGGGATGCTAGCTTGTATGATTTTGGATGGGTTTTAATGGAAATGGTTACATCTCTTAAGCCCTAGGGATGAGGCTGCTGCTTATAAACTGTTAAGATGGTGCCACCTAGAGGAACCAAAAGAGCTTTGCTGGGTATTTACTGTATTGCAAAGATTGAGGGTACAAGGAGAAGGGGACGACAGAGAACGAGATGGTTAAACAGTGTTCTCAAAGCTACCAGCATGAGTTTGACCAAACTGCGGGAGGCAGTGGAAGACAGGAGTGCCTGGCGTGCTCTGGTCCAGGGGGTCACAAAGAGTCGGACACAACTAAATGACTAAACAATTCTTCAGGACTTTCCCTCCCAGACAGGAGATGGCAGAAGAAGAGAAAAAGAGACCATGCCATAGAAAACTGCCTTATTTCTGGTCAAACTATGTGGAGCAGCGATGTTGCTCATCCTGGACCTGTGTTCTTGTTGTTGTTGTTGTTGTTTAGTTGTTAAGTCGTGTCCGACTCTTCGTGACCCCCTGGACCAGAGCACGCCAGGCACTCCTGTCTTCCACTGCCACCCGCAGTTTGGTCAGATTCATGTTTGTAGCTTCGAGAACACTGTCTAACCATCTCATCCTCTGTCGTCCCCTTCTCCTTGTGCCCTCCATCTTTCCCAACATCAGGGTCTTTTCCAGTGAGTCTTCTCTTCTCATGAGGTGGCCAAAGTCTTGGAGCCTCAGCTTCACGATCTGTCCTTCCAGTGAGCACTCAGGGCTGATTTTCTTAAGAATGGATGCGTTTGATCTTCTTGCAGTCCATGGGACTCTCAAGAGTCTCCTCCAGCATCATAATTCAAAAGCGTCAATTCTTCTGCGATCAGCCTTCTTTATGGTCCAGCTCTCACTTCCATACATCACTACTGGGAAAACCATAGCTTTTACTATACGGACCTTAATTCTGTTCATTGTGTTCTTGAGGTGGCGCCAATTCCCCCAACAGCACCAGGATTTCTCCAGTGGGTCCTAACTTTGGAATTCCCTTAAAGGAACCTTCATTCTCTGGTGCCTTCATTTTTTTTTTTTTTTTAATATAATTTTTATTCAGTTTACAAGAAAGACAAATTAATACAATTCAAACAATTTATAAAACCATTCTCTCATTTTTTGACTTCCCTCAACTTGACTGATACTCCTTCCCTTCTCTATTTTCCACACATTTCTTAGTTCTTATCTACTTCTTAAATTAAATCTGCTTTCAATCCATAATTTTAACTTTCTTTTTTACAAAGCTTCGCTAAACGTTACAAGCGTTATTTGTTTTTCACCTAAATTATGCATATATTCTGAAAATTTTTCCCATTCTTCAATAAATCTCTGATCTCGTCGATTCCTAATTCTTCCTGTCATTCTATCCAGTTCTGCAAAGTCCATCATTTTCATTCTCCATTCTTCCAGTGTTGGTAGTTCTTCTTGTTTCCATTTCTGGGCTAACAATATTCTCGCTGCTGTTACTGCGTACAAAAATAATTTCCTGTCTTTCTTGTTTATCTCATTTCTCACAATACCTAGCAGGAATGCTTCTGGCTTCTTAACAAATGTATACTTAAACATTTTCTTCAATTCATTATATATCATTTCCCAATAATTTTTAATTTTCTTACATTCCCACCACATATGATAAAATGTACCTTCTTTATCTTTACATTTCCAACATTTGTTACATCCCTTGTACATCTTAGCTAGTTTCACTGGTGTTAAGTACCACCGATACATCATTTTCATCACATTTTCTTTTATAGTTGTACAAGCAGTAAATCTTAATCCTTCTCTCCACAATTTCTCCCAATCCTCCATATATATGTTATATCCAAAGTCTTTCGCCCAGTCAATCATAACTGATTTTATCTCTTCATCTTTTGTGTGCCATTCTAACAATATGTTGTACATTTTAGCCAGAATTTTATAGTCACTGTTTATTATTTCTTTCTGGAATTTCGACTCTTTCTCCGCAAAACCATTTAACTTAAGCTCTTTTCTAAACATTTCATTAATTTGGTAATAGTGCAGCCAGTCATTCACATATCTTTTCACTTCTTCATATGGCTTCAACGTCCATTTACCGTCTATTTTCCTTATTAGTTCTCGATATGTTACCCATTCCCCACTCATATTCGTCTTTTTCACACATAATACCTCCAATGGTGACAACCACCATGGTGTTTTTGTCTCCAACAGATTTTTATATCTTTCCCAGACTTCTATCAATGAGCCTCTTATGGTGTGGTTTCCAAACCCTCTATGTACTCGCTTTTTATCATACCATAGATACGCATGCCACCCAAATCTATTGTCAAATCCTTCCAAATCCAACAAATCAGTATTTTCCAATTTTATCCATTCCTTTAACCAGCAGAGGCAGGATGCTTCATAGTATAATTTCAGGTCCGGCAGGGCGAAGCCTCCTCTTTCCTTCGCATCAGTCAATATCTTAAGCTTTATTCTCGGCTTCTTACCCTGCCATATGAACCTTGAAATTTCTCTTTGCCAATTTTTAAAAATCGCTGCCCCCCTGATTACTGGGATGGTTTGAAACAGAAATAACATCTTTGGTAGCACATTCATTTTAATTATTGCGATTCTACCCCAAAATGAAAATTTCATTCTTCCCCACACCTCTAAGTCTTTTTTAATCTTACTCCATGTTGGAATATAGTTATTTTGGTATAAATCTATACCTCTTGGGGTTAACCAAACTCCCAGGTATTTAACTTTCTTAACCACTTCTATTTCTAACTGTTGCTGCACTTCCTCAATGACTTTTAAGTCCATGTTTCTGCACATCATTTTTGTCTTTTTTTTGTTTAGGCGGAAACCCGCCAATTGTCCAAATTGCTCTATTTCCTTCCAAACTTCCCTTGTAGTGTCCGTCGAATTTTCCAGAGTTAAAACCAGGTCATCGGCAAATGCTTTAGTCTTATACTGCTTGCTTCCTAACGTTATCCCTTTTATCTGTTGGTTATTTCTTATCGCTCTTAACAAAACTTCCAGGACCGTGATGAATAACAGTGGTGAAAGCGGACATCCTTGTCTTGTACCCTTCGTTATTTTTATACTTTCTGTCACCACGTTGTTAACTATTAATTTTGCTCTTTGGTCTTTATATATTGACCCTATCCCATTCAATAGGTTTTGTCCAATGTCCATCATTTCAAAGTTTTTTAACATAAATTCCCAAGAAATATTATCGAAGGCTTTTTCCGCATCTACAAATATTAACATTGCTTGCTTATCAATCCTGTCATTCAAATATTCCAAAATATTAATTATGTTCCTAATATTGTCTTTCATTTGTCTGCCAGAAAGAAAGCCTGCTTGGTCTTCATGTATCAACTCCATTAACAATTTTTTCATTCTATTTGCCAATATATTAGCAAATAATTTATAATCATTATTTAAAAGCGAAATCGGCCTGTAATTCTTAACCTGGGTTAAATCTGAATCCTGTTTGGGAATTAAAGTAATATATGCCTCTTTCCAAGTTTCTGGTATCTCATTTCTCAATAGTATATCATTCATTACTTGTTTCAGTGGTGAAATTATGATGTCTTTCATTTCTTTATAAAATCTTGCACTGAATCCATCCGGGCCTGGAGTTTTCCCACTTTTTAACTCTTTAATTGCTTTTTCAATTTCCTCTTGTTCAATCATCTCATTTAGTTTGCTTTTCTCTTTTGTCGGAATTTTCTGCACCCCTTTCTCGTTCAAATATTCCTCTATTTTCTTAAGGTTGTATTTCTCCTTTTTATATAATTGTCTATAAAAGTCTACAAATCCTTTCCTTATTCCCTTCGGATCATCTATTTCTTTGTCATCAACCACAATCTTATGTACCATGTTCTGTTCTTTCCTTTTCTTAATTTGCCATGCCAACAGTTTCCCTGACTTATTTGCGTGTTCAAAATTCCTTTGTCTCATCATTTTGATGTTCCATTCCACTTCCTTATTTATTATCATAGAGAATTGCGTTTGTAAAGTTTTTATATTCATTTTCAACTTTTTATCATTTGGTTTGTCTATTAATTTTTTCTCAATCTCCATAATTTGCATTAAAATTTCTTTCTTCCCTTTCTCTCTCTGTTTATTTTTGATTGCATTTTGTTGTATAAAGAAACCTCTCATAACTGCTTTTCCAGCGTCCCACACTATATTGTTTTTGGTTCCCTTATTCATGTTGTTAATAAAATAGTCGCTCATCTGCTTTTTCGCATTCTCTACTATTTTTTGGTCATCAAAAAGACTTTCATTTATTCTCCAACGAAAGGATTTTTCTTCAAATCCTTTTAGAGTACATTTTATTGGGTTATGATCCGAAAGGACTTTGGGTTGGATTTCAATCTTTAAAATTCTTGATATTAAATCATTTGTTATCCAGATTTGATCTATTCTTGACATTGATTGATTTGCTTCTGAATGATATGTGAACTGTTTTTCCAATGGGTGTTTTAGTCTCCAGATATCAATTAAATTACAGTTCTCTACCATTGAAAAAAAAGTCTTTGGTAATTTCCCTTCCTTTACTTTCCCTGATACTCTCATTCTGTCCATTTCCATCGAAACCACTGCATTCATATCTCCCATTATTATAATTTTTTGATCCATGTATTCAAATAGTTTCTCCTCTAGATTCCTAAAGAAGTCTATTTTGTTTTCATTGGGTGCATACACTCCGACAATTATTATTTTCTCACCTTGCCATTTGACCTGTACTGCCACAATTCTACCTTCTTCATCTTTAAATATTTGTTGGGCTTCTATTTTATTTTTTATGTAAAGGACCACTCCTCTTTTTTTGACTTTGTCTGATGAAATAAATTCATTCCCTAATTTTTTATTTATTAAAATTTTTCTGTGTCTTCTCATTACATGTGTCTCTTGCAAACAAATGTCCAGATTTTGCTTTTTCAAATATTGCTGAATTTTATTCCGTTTTTTTTTATCGTTAATCCCATGAATATTCCATGTCCATAATTTTAACGCCATGCTGATTTTTACTTTATTTATTTAATAATCAATTTTAATTTGTTTTTCTTTCTTCGTCCTCTTCTTCTTCCTCCTCTTTCTCTTCCTCCGAGTCTTGGGTAACTTCTCCCTCTGCTCCTGCCCCCAGTGGTGCGGTCTCTTCACTTCCCAGTTCTTTATATCTTCTCATAAATTTATCCAATTCATCTGGTCTTGTTATTCTATGTCTCTTCCCCTTGTATGCAAAGGAGAGCCCTTCTGGGAATTCCCATCTGAATTCAACTTTGTTCTTCCTGAGAGCCTGCACCAAATTCTGATATTGGTTGCGTTTTTTCAGCAGATGTAGTGGGACATCTTTAAAGATGATTATGTTATTCCCTCCAATGTTCAGTCTTTTCTCTCTGTTTTTTTGTAAAATTAAATTTCTCATCTCTATATCTTTAAATATCACCAAACAGTCTCCTGGGAATTTCTTCGCTTTGTTTCTCTGGTGCCTTCAGGCAGTGTGTGCAAAGCCTGTCTGAAGCCCTGGAGAGCCGCTACCAGTCCGTGCTGACAATATTGAGCTAAATGTACTAATGCTCTGAATTAATAGAAAGCAGCTCCTTATGCTCCTAGGTACCAGCTGATTCTGTTTTTGTGGTTGTTGAATTGTTATTCTTGAAGGACAGGCCGGTAGAGGGCAGTGGGCCAATGCAGATCAGACCCTCAAGGAAAGGCAGCGCTTGTCCGGAGATGAGTAAACAGGCTGCCTTCACTTCCCAACAGGAGGCTTGGCAGGAGAAATGGAGACGGACGCACAAAACCGCCCCAACATCTCCTTGCGCTGTGAGAAGAAAAGGGGGAAATGGAACTATTGAACGGTTCACCGGCATGGAATTCAATAGAGTGCACAGTTCTTAAGTGAAATCTCTCATACGGCACCATAAAAGACCTCATTATCCTTCACTTTTGCAGAAATGGAAAGGGCTGTTTGGATAAAGGAAGAGGTAGGGCTGTGATTTTTTTAGGGCAGTCTTTCAAAGAGGAAACAGAGATGTTTCTCGATGAAATACAAAGCGGACAGTACCGTAGCTTTTAGTCAAGCAACTTAGGGCCGGTCTCCATTGCCAGCAGCCGGAATTTTATTAAGGCCATAGCTGAGCTGTGGTCTCATGCAAAGCAGAGGATCCTAGGTTTGGTCCCTTGTTAAAAAGGGTCAGGTCGCAAGGGATGAAAAATATATTTTTTCTGCCTGAGACCCTCGAGATCTGCTGACAGTCAAAACCAGGGGTAGGCAACCTAAGGCCCGGGGGCCGGATGCAGCCCAATCGCCTTCTCAATCCGGCCCACGGACTGTCCGGGAATCAGTGTGTTTTTACATGAGTAGAATGTGTCCTTTTATTTAAAATGCATCTCTGGGTTATTTGTGGGGCCTGCCTGGTGTTTTTACATGAGTAGAATGTGTTCTTTTATTTAAAATGCATCTCTGGGTTATTTGTGGGGCATAGGAATTCATTAATTCCCCACCACCACCACCACCACATGATCTGAGGGATGGTGGACCGGCCCATGGCTGAAAAAGCTTGCTGACCCCTGGTCAAACCAGACAAGACTGGGCTGGATGGATCAGTGGTCAGACTTGGAATCGGACTTCATCGGTGTGGCTCTGGGGGCGAAACCAAACCGCTGGAGAATCACAGCGCCTGCTGTGGCTGCAGAGACCGGTAACTAGTAACTGCTGCCTCTTGCGTTATTTTTGCTGCATTAGCAGCACCAACGTGACCTCCCCAGGGCACAAGCCTGGGCTGTGAGCATGGAGGTCCTGGGCTGCCCAGATGACAAGACCCCTCCTCTCAATATCGCTGATGTGGTCCGAAGGAAAGCAGAGCAATACGTTTGCACCCGCTTGGCCGCAGGAGTTGCCAGAAGGAGGCATACATTGCGCCATCCAACCACCTTAGATTAGATTTTCTTCTCACAAAGATGTCCTACATAGATTTACAATAACAACACCTGATCCTGATTTGACATATGTCTCATTCTTCCCTCCCCTTCTCCCCATCTCAACCTTAGAAAAGCAAGGGATGGTGACGGGAATAATTCCACATACATTAGTGTATTTTTTGCTTTATAAGACACACCAGACCATAAGACGCACCTAGTTTTGGAGGAGGAAAACAAGAAAAAAAATATTCTGAATCCTAGAAGCCAGAACAGCAAGAGGGATCTGGCTTCTGGGATAGCCTCTTGCAGTTCTGGCTTATGGGATAGCCGCGCAGTGGGAGAGGCTGCGCTCGGCTAAGCTAGGACAGCAAGCGGGATCGCTGCGCACACACATTTTCCCTTACTTTTTAGAAGGGGGAAAGTGCGTCTTATAGAGCGAAAAATACGGTACATCTTGATTGTTACGGCAAACCAATGGCTTTCCAGATGGTGTGGGACTCTCCATTCCCATCTGCCCCAGTCAGCGTAACCAAAGACCTGGGGTAGCTCAGTCGGTAGAGCACAAGACTCTTAATCTCAGGCATTGCAGGGGGTTGGAATAAATTGTCCCCGTGGTCCCTTCCAGCTCTACAGTTCTTTAATTGATGGGACTTGCAATCTTGTAACACCTGAAAGACCACAAGTTTACCACCCCTGCTCTAGATGAATAACACAGGTGTGGTGCAGGGCACAGGAGAACAGACCTCAGGATCTACTTGCCAGATCTGCTTTTGCTCCTGTATTAGAACACCAAGATCTACCAACCAGAGCCAGGTGCAAAAGACAGGCAGCCTGTTCTTTAATTAAAACTAAGAACAGACCGTCTTCGACGATACACTAAGCCTAGCTACATTCACATGGCTGTTTCCTCTACCTGTTAGTTTCTGCCTTTTATCTGATATTTCACAAGGTGTAAAAGCCATTAAATTTCAGATGGTGAAATGCAGATGGTGACAGCAGCCACAAAATTAAAAGAAGCCTGCTTCTTGGGAGAAAAGCAATGACAAACCTAGACAGCATCTTAAAAAGTAGAGACATCAGCTTGCCAACAAAGGTCCGTATAGTAAAAGCTGTGGTTTTCCCAGTAGTGATGTATGGAAGTCGAGAGCTGGACCATAAAGAAGGCTGATTACCGAAGAATTGATGCTTTTGAGTTATGGTGGTGGAGGAGACTCTTGAGAGTCCCATGGACTGCAAGAAGAACAAACCTATCCATTCTGAAGGAAATCAGCCCTGAGTGCTCACTGGAAGGACAGATCCTGAAGCTGAGGCTCCAAGACTTTGGCCACCTCATGAGAAGAGAAGACTCCCTGGAAAAGACCCTGATGTTGGGAAAGCACAAGGAGAAGGGGAGGACAGAGGACGAGATGGTTGGACAGTGTTTCTCGAAGCTACCAGCATGAGTTTGACCAAACTGTGGGAGGCAGTGGAAGGCAGGAGTGCCTGGCGTGCTCTGGTCCATGGGGTCACGAAGAGTTGGACACGACTAAACAACTAAACAACAACAAAAACCATTTCTGGAAGTCTGGCGGAACAGAGCGTTGCTCCCAGAAGAAAACTGTTTGCTGCCTCTCTTAGCCTTGAGAATACCGTAGTGGGAGTTTCTCACCGCAATTTCCTCGCCGTTTCATGGAACACGCCATGTGGCAAAAATTGGCACATTCCAGCTCGCAGTTCTTGCTGATTCGTGGGGGAACAGAAGAACACGTGTGCCCAAGGGGCGGCAGCACGTCTGACGATGTCCTCTGCTGCGTCACACCAAGCCAACTGGCGTGGATGAAATTTAGCGTGACATGGCAGCATATTGATCAAAAAGCCACAGCTCTGTAAGCCATCGAGGGCTGCAGGGCGAAAGGAACATCGCAAAATGGGACAGAAGCACGAGGATCATAATCATCAAAGCTAATGCGATGGTGCAACCTAGGGATTTATCGTTCCAGAACTGAGCTGAGCTCCTGGTCCTTTCATTAGAAGCTCAGAACTGGCTCATTAGTCCAATCCCTGTACTTTCACACAGTATAATCCACAGCCCAATGTAGAATCATAGAGTTGGAAGAGACCACAAGGGCCATCGAGTCCAACCCCCTGCCAAGCAGGAAACACCATCAGAGCACTCCTGACATATGGTTGTCAAGCCTCTGCTTAAAGACCTCCAAAGAAGGAGACTCCACCACACTCCTTGGCAGCAAATTCCACTGTCGAACAGCTCTTACTGTCAGGAAGTTCTTCCTAATGTTTAGGTGGAATCTTCTTTCTTGTCGTTTGTAGGTGGGGCACCCTTGCTAATCTACTGCAAACCACTCCTACTGGTAGATCTTCATCAACCTTCTGTCCACCCCTGGCTTAGGACGGTCACAGCCACAGTGCTGGGAGCATAGCAACTCCTCCTCTGACATCATTTCAGGAATCAAATGAGCAGGCACCTCTGGAGAAGCCCTGTCATAATTAAGGCAGGATAGCTGCAGGGATTATTGAGATTGGCAAAAGGCTCGGGATGTAATCAGCTTGCTGAGTTGATTGGCCAGAGCTGTCATTTCCAATCCATCATCTCCCATCTCAGTAAATAGGTGGTGTGAGCATTTCGTTTGTTTCCCGCCACCCAGCATGATGCACTTGCTTTCAGGGAGGAGGACAGGAAGCAACTGCATCTCTTCGTCTGCAAATGGATTTGCTTATTAAATGAATTTATCCTTTTACATTGGAATGGGACGTTTCCAGTTAATGCTGCTGTTTGTTTGTTTGTTTGTTTGTTTGTTTGAAGTATTTATGTGCTGCTGTTGGGGTTAGCTCTCATTAAGTGGCATATGACTGGGAAGAGATCTGATTTAGACGTGAGTGGCGCTATGGGTTAAACCACAGAGCCTAGGACTTGCTGATCAGAAGGTCGGTGGTTCGAATCCCTGCAATGGGGTGAGCTCCCATTGCTTGGTCCCTGCTCCTGCCAACCTAGCAGTTCGAAAGCACGTCAAAGTGCAAGTAGATAAATAGGTACCGCTCCGGCGGGAAGGTAAACGGCATTTCCGTGCGCTACTCTGGTTCGCCAGAAGCGGCTTAGTCATGCTGGCCACATGACCCGGAAGCTGTACGCCGGCTCCCTCGGCCAGCGAGATGAGCGCCGCAACCCCAGAGTTGGTCATGACTGGACCTAATGGTCAGGGGTCCCTTTACCTTTAAGAAGTAAGCACACGTGCAAGTCTCAGGAATCATCAGCATAAAAAGGGGGGTTAGAGAAAGGCAGACTGGAAGAAATTAGTGAGTCTAAAAAGCACATTTGAAGGTCTGTATTGAATGGACCATTTGTAGTTCCATAGGAGGGAGTTCCACAAACAGAGTGCCACCACTGAAAAGGTCCTGTCACTTGGGTCTGCCATTGCTGACTGTGAGTACTCGAGGAAGGGCTCTTGGTGTATACAGTGGTACCTCAGGTTAAGAACTTAATTTGTTCTGGAGGTCTGTTCTTAATCTGAAACTGTTCTTAACCTGAAGCACCACTTTAGCTAATGGGGCCTGCTGCTGCCACTGCGCTACCGCTGCACGATTTCTGTTCTCATCCTGAAGCAAAGTTCTTAACCTGAGGTAATATTTCTGGGTTAGCGGGGTCTGTAACCTGAAGCGCCTGTAACCCGAGGTACCACTGTATTCGATTCTGACCAAACTAAGCTTCTGCTCTCGGAGGCTTAGTTTGGTTAGAAATAATAATAATAATAATAATAATAATAATAATAATAATAATAATACATTTTATTTATACCCCACCCTCCCCAGCCAAGACCAAGCTCAGGGCAGCTAACAACCAATAATAAAAAGAATTTGATTAAAATACAATTTAAAAAACAAGATTAAAATACAACATTAAAACATTAGGATGCAGCCTCTTCACAGGAGGAAAAGGAAAAAGAAAGTTGGGGAGGGAATCAAACTGATTCTAAGCCAAAGGCCAGGTGGAACAACTCTGTCTTATAGGTCCTGCAGAAAAAAAATCAGATCCAGCAGGGCCCTGGTCTCATGAGACAGAGCGTTCCACCAGGCTGGAGCCAGTGTTGAAAAGGCCCTGGTTCTGGTTGAGGCTAATCGGACTTCCTTAGGGCCCGGGACCTCTAGGGTGTTGGTATTTATGGACCTTAAGGTCCTCTGTGAACTGAGTATATACTTCCAGAGTTAACACTAAATACTTTACTTCTGGTAAATGAGCCACCATAGCAGCTAGTGGGCCGTGAAAATGTGTGTTACGGGCATTTTAGACTCGTCTATCCAGGTACTATCTGCAACTAAAGGGGCACATTGGTTGCCAGATGTGAATTCTTTTCAGCTCTCCTACCCAGTATGTTTCCGAGCACAATTCAAAGTGTTGGTGCTGACCTTTAAAGCCCTAAACGGCTTTGGTCCAGTATATCTGAAGGAGCGTCTCCACCCCCATCGTTCTGCCCGGACACTGAGGTCCAGCACTTGAGGGCCTTCTGGCAGTTCCCTCACTGCAAGAAGTCAAGTTACAGGGAACCAGGCAGACGGCCTTCTCGGTAGTGGCACCCACCCTGTGGAACGCCCTCCCACCAGATGTCAAAGAGAACAACAACTACCAGACTTTTAGAAGACATCTGAAGGCAGCCCTGTTTAGGGAAGCTTTTAATGTCTGATGTATTACAGTATTTTAATATTTTTTTGGAAACCGCCCAGAGTGGCTGGGAAAGCCCAGCCAGATGGGCGGGGTATAAATAAATTATTATTATTATTATTACCCCACTAACCAGCCCAAGCCATTTCGCTGCCTGAAGCAGAGAAGCATATGACATTCTCTCTTTCCCAGAGTCAAGGTATGTAGTACTCAAACCTAGCCAAGGTATTTTTAACATCCCACAAGCACCTCTCTCCCTGGCAGTTAAAATACAATAGTAGCATCTTAAATAATCAACGACTTGCTGTCTTTTCAGCTGCCTCTGGTGGCCTCCTCACTCTACCTAAGGGTTGGGCCGGCTATGGGTCCCTCCAGTGAGCTGCACCCCTTAAACATCCCAAAAGAAGAAGAAGAAGAGTTTTGGATTTGATACCCCGCTTTATCACTACCCAAAGGAGTCTCAAAGCGGCTAACATTCTCCTTTCCCTTCCTCCCCCACAACAAACACTCTGTGAGGTGAGTGGGGCTGAGAGACTTCAAAGAAGTGTGACTGGCCCAAGGTCACCCAACAGCTGCATGTGGAGGAGCGGAGACGCGAACCCGGTTCCCCAGATTACGAGACTACTGCTCTTAACCACTACACCACACTGGCTCTGCACCCCTTAAACATCCCAAAAGACTTTTCTTTCATCTCTGACTTCCTAATTTGCTTGTTACAATTTTTTTGGTCATCCTGTTTCAGCGCGGAATGATTCTGATTACCCTCAGAAAATATTCTCTAATTAATTTGATAAATTCCTGCAAGTTCCGCATGACAGGCCTCCCGCCCCTTTCCAAACAACAGCTTGGCCCCGTGAAATCTGTTCCTGCCGCGCCTTGCAAGCACATTAAAACGTTTCGGATGCTTCCCCTTTGGAGAATTTTAATTGGCTGAGTGAACAGAACCCTTTGGAGAAATCAAAGGGACAGAAATAATCAACGCGGCTATTTTCACATGGAAGAGAGGAAGCGAAAGAAAAGACTCAAACCTGCTCATTTAACAACTGTGGATAAATGCAACATCAAACCAGGGTGTAAATAAATCTAGGTAATTAATTCTTTTTTTAAAGAAATCCCAGGGTTTTATTCTTCCCTTCAAAAACTTTCTGCATTTTCTTGGGAGATAAAACAGATTCCCACTCAAGTCCTCTTGAGCAACGAGAAGCACATTTATCGCTAGCTATGATGTTGCAGTTATTAACTAACTGGTAGCTGGGCTGGTTCAAAACATTTTGCCGCCTGAGGCCAAGGACTTAGGTGGCGTCTCCTGCCTGCTCAGAAGCCCGCTGGAATAAAAGTTGCCTCTTATTTCAATAGCTGTGAACAGATACTGTCTTCTACCACATCGGAAGCCAACTGGACAGGAGATTAACTCTTATTTCAACACTCATGATCAGGTAAGTCGTCTTCTGCAGCAGCAAAGCTACCGTATTTTTTGCTCTATAAGACTCACTTTTTCCCTCCTAAAAAGTAAGGGGAAATGTGTGTGCGTCTTATGGAGCGAATGCAGGCTGCGCAGCTATCCCAGAAGCCAGAACAGCAAGAGGAATCACTGCTTTCACTGCGCAGCGATCCCTCTTGCTGTTCTGGCTTCTGGGATTCAGGATATTTTTTCTCTCATTTTCCTCCTCCAAAAACTAGGTGCGTCTTATGGTCTGGTGCGCCTTATAGAACGAAAAATACGGTAGTTTAGGATGACCAGGACATATAGTGTAGTGTACACCACTCTGTCCCCCAACAGGACTGGTCTGGGGGTGGAGGGTGCTTAGGAGGAGCAGTCAGACGACTGGCACTGCTTCACCCCCAACCCAATATCTGCCACCTTGGTCTCATGGTAGGGCCAGCCTCACCTAGTTTGCCTAGCTCTGAATGCTCAGCTCTATTGCACGTCAAATGCCATTTCCCCCAATACATGGGGCTACCTTTGAAGGTGACCCGGAAACTGCAATTAATCCAGAATGCGGCAGCTAGACTGGTGACTGGGAGCGTCCGCCAGGACGCCAGGTCCTGAGAGATCTGCATTGACTCCCAGTATGTTTCCAAGCACAATTCAAAGTGTTGGTGCTGACCTTTAAAGCCATAAACAGCCTCGGTCCTGTATACCTGAAGGAGCGTCTCCACCACTATCGTTCTGCCTGGACACGGAGATCCAGCACCGAGGGCCTTCTGGCGCTTCCCTCATTGCGAGAAGTAAGGGAACCAGGCAGAGGGCCTTCTCAGTGGTGGCACCCGCCCTGTGGAACACCCTCCCTTCAGATGTGAAGGAAATAAGCAGCTATCCTATCTTTAAAAGACATCTGAAGGCAGCCCTGTTTAGGGAAGTTTTTAATATTTAATGCTCTATTGTTTTTAACACTAGATTGGGAGCTGCCCAGAGTGGCTGGGGAAACTCAGCTAGATGGGCAGGGTATAAATAATAAATTATTATTATAAATTATTATTATTATTATAGTCCTTGGTTGGTTTGGAATGTTAAAATGAAATTCTGTGCCTGCACTGTCAGTGTTTTGCAAACCAGAGACCCCACACCAGTTGCTCTGTAGACAGGGCTGCGCCTGATTCAGCACATCTGTGTCTGATCTATGCACCATGCTCTCCTCTGCTTTGAACTGGTCCTTGTCCTGAGCCAAAAACCTGTGGCAGCATTCTACCTTGTTGCAGGCAAAATCCAGAAATCAGTCGCAAAAGGGCAGGGCCTGCCCAAGGCATTTTGAAGCCTGAATCGGACAAGAATTCACTGTTCTGAGATGGTGTAGAAGCTGGCCAGGCCGGTGCAATGGGGCGAAACGAAGAACAATTATGGGAGGAAGAGGTTAAAATGGCCTTTCTCTCTGCGAGGCTTCCCTGGCCTTCAGAGCAGCTACTTGGGGCTCTTAATTGGTAAAACAAAACCCAGGGTTGATCCAAATTGCAGCTGTCCCATGCAAAATCCAGCGTGCGTGGGGAGTTTGTGCACCAGCCCCACAAGTACCATTCAGGAGCAACCCCAAGTCACTGACTCAGCGAAGAAGTACCGAGCAATATATATAATGAAATGAAAAAGGTATTTAAATATACCTTCCAGAAGAAACCAGAGGCCTTTCTCCTGGGCATGGTTGGCCAATTGGTGTTAAAGTAAGACAGAACTTTCTTTATGTATGCTACAACAGCAGCAAGAGTGCTCATTGTGAAGACACAAGAACTACCCACCCTGGAAGAATGGCAGATGAAAGTGATGGACTATATGGAATTAGCAGAAATGACCGGCAGAATCCGAGACCAGGGAGAAGAGTCGGTGGAAGAAGATTGGAAGAAATTTAAAGATTATCTACAGAAACACTGCAAAATTAATGAATGAAAGAATGATGTTGGATTGAGGTTAAGGGGTTTTTAGCAATAATGTCATGAAAGAATATGTAAAAATGGAATGTTAACAGATGGAAAGTTAAAGTTAAAATATATTAAGATCAAGATAAAGGTAAAGAGGGAAAGGATTTGCTGAACAAATGAATTGAATTGGAATACAAAGAGGGGAGGTGTGGGGAAGTCCGGGAAACAAGCAAATGAAAGATATGTTTTGAAAGATTGAACTGTTTTTAATTGTTTCTTATCTTTTGTATTTTTTTCTTTTTTTCTTTTTCCTGTTATTTTGTGAAAATCTCAATAAAATGTTATATATAAAAAAGTAGTACTGAGCAATATGATCAAATTAAACAAAATTAATAAATGAAGCTGGCAACCTGCCCGCATTTTGTACGAAGCTAATGGACTCCTTTTGAACCCTGTTTGCTGCGGATTCAACTACAAGCATCACATGAGCGGTACAGACAAAAATCAATGTGGCCGATAATTATGTAAGCTTCGTATTTCCATGGGAGAAGTATAGTGGGAGACCAAGGCCATAGGTTAGGACATGGAACTGGCACAGGAGTGTGCAAGCATCTTCCCCAAAGGATTGCCTGGAATGAATGGGCTTTCAGAGCGCCAGTTTCGAGAGAAGGTACGAAGGGCTCAACTCATTCCCTCGCTAAGAACTTAACACAGCCACCCTGTGGATTTATACTTCTTTTTTTAAAAAAAATATGTGTGGATCTTTGCAAAAATCATCACTCCCGGAGGTTGTAAGTTGCCCATGACTCACTTCCGTAAAGATAGCTCATACTGGGGCCAACTGTACCGATGCTATGAGCTACACAGCAATAAACCCCAGAAAAAAAGATCAGAGTGGCAACTGTCATTCCACTATTTACTCTGAATGTTTAACCTAGGGCATAGTGTTCAACTGATGTCAAGAGCTGCTTCTGCTGCTATTTTCCTGGAACTGTATACCGTATTTTTCGCTCCATAAGATGCACCTAGTTTTTAGAGGAGGAAAACAAGAAAAAAAATATTCTGAACAAAACAGTGGATGTATGATTTTTGTGGTTCATGCTATGGCCACAGACATGATATGTGATTTGACAGTGAATTTGGGGTAGCCCAATACAAAAATCCTGAAGATCCTTGTGGAGCCGTGCTTTGTAACCATGTTTTTGCGCCATTGCAGCCCCATGAAACAGTGAATGTGTGATTTTTTTGTGTGTGCAGGCTGTAGCCATGGACATGCTATGGGATCTGATGGTGAAGTTGGGGTGACCCAATGCAAAGATCCTGAGGATCCATGGGCTTTTACGTCCCCCCTCCCAGGCAGCCTCCTTTATCGTTATCTCCCTCCTTATCTCCCTCCCGATCGCTTGCCAATCAGCTGCTCAGCGGCTTTGTTTCAACACCCCCTTCCCTCTTTCTAAAAAACACAATCTGCTTTTCACCCCTGGGCAATTCAGCTCCAAGGATCACACATTCGCTCCATAACACACACAGACATTTCCCCTTACATTTTAGGAGAAAAAGAGTGCATCTTCTGGAGCGAAAAATACGGTAGTTTGTTTAAACTGGTGGAAATTCTAGACCACAGCAAGGTGGTGTGAACAAAAACTGCATAGACATAGACATTTTAAATTGCCCGCCCTGGAGTCCAATACCACCCCCAGAAACATCATACGTACATCACAGTAAAGGCGCTCTACAACAGAAATCTGAGTGCGTTGTTTTTACCCTGTCTGCCAGGTTACCTGATTGGATTACCTGGGCATCCTGGCCACTCTTTTGTTATGATAACTGCTCAATCCCTGAATCCAGGTCACAGGCTCACCCTATTCATATCTTAACTGTGCCCTTGAGACAGGATTTGTGAGCAAAGAGACGATGGGAAGGCTCCCCATTTCCTTCAACCTTGCAGAGAAATATTTGAGGTCAATTTGGAAGTGACAAATGGTTTCAGGACTTTTTCTGTGGGTCTCAGACATGTGGTCTGTACATTTATGTATGTGCTTGCTAGGTACATTTATGAACATTAAATATATAAGACCTTAAAATTCTTATAACAAAGGGTATTTTTTTATTACAAAAAAATCCATACCCCACCCCCACCCCTCCTGTGCAAATACAACAAAAGAGAAACCCAAGGAAGCCGTTTACTTTTCCTTCCAAGAAACAGAATTCCCCAGAGAGTATTTACATTGCTATAAAGAAGAGAACGGTTATAGCTAGTAAATTGGCTTTCCTGTATTTGTTTTGGAACAGAAACAGCATTCAAAGGAAACACTTGTGAAATGAAGGGAAAGGTGTCACACGTGGTGAGCTCTATTTAAGTTGAAGGAGAGTCTCAAATATCCTAAAAGCGAGAGGCTTTCTGTGGAAAGTACGAGGAGAACAAAAGATTTTTTTAGTAGCACTGAATAGTTTTCTCAAAACTATTCAGCGAAAAATTCTGTGTCGGTTAAGAAACCTAAATTACTTAATTGTTTCATGATTAAAAGCGCCGTCAGTTGACAAAAACGGCAACCCTGATTAAGTGGGAAACACATTTTTTAAAAAATGTCAATTGTTTTTAATAAGTACCTATGCAAATGGAGCGGTTGGCGCTGTGGGTTAAACCACAGAGCCTAGGGCTTGCCGATCAGAAGGTCGGCGGTTCGAATCCCCGCGACGGGGTGAGCTCCCGTTGCTCGGTCCCAGCTCCTGCCAACCTAGCAGTTCGAAAGCACGTCAAAGTTCAAGTAGATAAATAGGTATCGCTCCAGCGGGAAGGTAAACAACATTTTCGTGCTCTGCTCTTGTTTGCCAGAAGTGGCTTAGTCCTGCTGGCCACATGACCTGGAAGCCATATGCCGGCTCCCTCAGCCAATAAAGCGAGATGAGTGCTGCAACCCCAGAGTTCGCCACGACTGGACCTAACGGCCGGGGTCCCTTTACCTTTACCTATGCAAATGACAGCTAACATTTAACAGAGGCACCCACTCTTGCCCTAGAACTCTTTGAAGACACACCAGTCAAGAGCAGGGCCGGCCCACAAATTGGCCTCAGGTGGCCGGCTGAGGACAGTTGGGTGGCATGGCAGATTTCGGCCCCCAAATACCGTGCTGCTCGCCGCCACCTGCTCCTCTGCAGCCTCCTTTTTTCTCCTCCCATTGCCTTTAGCACGATGGGGCTTCCATGGGCTATCTCCAGTCAACTCAGGCAGCAGGAGTTTGTGGCAGTGGCAGCAGGGCATCCTCCATTTTCTCCTTTGCCTCAGGTGGCAAAATGTCTTGCGCCAGCCTAGTTCGGAGGTTAAGGAAGAACATTATTGGTCCTTTCCAGACTGATAGTGGGTTTTTCCCTGTTTTTGTGGGTGTGTTCTGCAATTGGTAATTGATGTGGCATTAGTGTATTAAGGTAAAGAGACCCCTGACCATTAGGTCCAGTCATGGCCGACTCTGGGGTTGTGGCGCTCATCTCGCTTTACTGGCTGAGGGAGCCGGCGTACAGCTTCTGGGCCATGTGGCCAGCATGAGAAAGCCGCTTCTGGCGAAGCAGAGCAGCGCACGGAAACGCCATTTACCTTCCCACCAGTGTAGTACCTATTTATCTACTTGCACTTTGACGTGCTTTCGAACTGCTAGGTTGGCAGGAGCTGGGACTGAGCAGCAGGAGCTCACCCCGTCGTGGGGATTCGAACCGCCAACCTTCTGATCGGCAAGTCCTGGGCTCTGCGGTTTAGACCACAGCGCCACCCGTGACCCATTAGTGTATTAGTGGTGTATTTATTAATTCTTACTAAGCGGTGGACCTTCCACATTATGAGTGGTTCTGCAATGCTTCCCCAGTGCTATTGAATTATTGCAGAAATGGGAGTCTCCCAAGTTCATTAAATCCAGCACTACTTTAGTGACAAAACGATATTACAGTGGTGCCTCGCAAGACGAAATTAATTCATTCCGCGAGTTCTTTCGTTGAGAGAGTTTTTTCGTCTTGCGAAGCACCACTGCAGTTAAACACTAACAACGGCGGGGAGGGGCGGGGAGAAGCAGGGCAGCTGCCGCAGCCGGTACCTCAGACTCACCCGCGCCTTGTGGCCACCGCGCGATGCGGCTGCTGGAGGGCGGCGGGGCTCAGGAGCGCAACTCCGGCTGCAACGCTGGCTGCTGGTGGCAGCGGCTCTCAGAGGAGCGCGCGAGGGTGGTGGGCAGCGGCGCGAGGCAGCCGGAAGGTCGGAGGGAGCCGGAGGAGTCGTCAGCCGGAATGTGGGAGGGAGCCGGAGGAGCGGGGAAGCGAGCATGCGACGGTCTCCATGACAGGAGAGGCAGGGCTGTTTTGTCTAGCGAAGCAAGCCCTTAGGAAAATCCGTCTTGCGAATCACCTCAGAAAACGAAAAAACCCTTCGTCTAGCGAGTTTTTCATCTTCCGAGGCATTCGTCTTGCAGGGTACCACTGTACACTATTCTGCACATTTCCTTCTCATGCAGGAGGGAACACCTCGTGTAAGATGCCACTTGCTAAAACACATACAGGTCCTGCGGGTGGAATTGCCATGGACTGGCTGGACACAGAAGAAGGGTGGGGGGAGCCAGCTGCCGACCCCCCAAGGGAAGAAGGCTCAGAGCCCAGGGAGTGGTGGCGTGCTGGGGCCAGGGGTAACCCATGAAATGCGGTCCAGGACCGGTCCAGAATCCGGAGGTTCCGCTGGGAGTCAGTCCGAAAGGGCCAAGGCAGGAGACGAGTCAGGAAACCAGGCAAGGACGGGTACAGGATCTCAGGCAGGATCTAGCATACAGCAATGCTGCTCCTGCAACCTGGGACGAGGTCTGACAGCCTTTTATCTTTGTCAGGGTAGCGGCCGGTCCTGATCCCCCGGTGACTCACCTCCCTGTTTTGCCCGAAGGCGAGCACTCCTCCTGTGAGTACAATGGTACCTCTGCTTAAGTACTTAATTCGTTCCGGAGGTCCGTTCTTAACCTGAAACTGTTCTTAACCTGAAGCACCGCTTTAGCTAATGGGGCCTCCCGCTGCTGCCGTGCCGCCGGAGCACGATTTCTGTTCTCATCCTGAAGCAAAGCTCTTAACCCGAGGTACTATTTCTGGGATAGCGGAGTCTGTAACCTGAAGCATATGTAACCTGAGGTACCACTGTACTCAGGTCTCTCCTTCTCTCAGACCTCAGTCTCTGCAGCTCAGGAGACGTCGGTGGGTTACTAGACCCAGGGGCCGCCTCAGTCTCCCCTGACCCAACCGGTAGTGGAGCAGCTGTAAGCGATGGCCCAGCTGGAGGCAACGAGGTCATCCCCACATCTGGAGCCAGGGCAGCTCAGGCCCCTGACTCGGCCCAGCTGGTGTTTGTTGCAGGGGGACCTATACAGACTGGGACTCTTCCGGATCAGGCCCCAGACTTGGTTCAGGTGATGCCTGCGGCAAACGATCCGGTGCAGACTGAGACTCCTCTGGTTCCGAGTCTGAGCCCAAGTCCCAGGCCATCACACCATATTATCTTCAAGACACTCGTGGTCCCTAAAAAATTCTGTGATGCAAAATCTATACATGAGAATCATAAAATGGTGGAGCTGAAAGGGACCATGAGAGTCATCTAGTCCAACCGCCTGCAATGCAGGAATCTTTTGCCCAACGTGGGGCTCGAACCCCGAGATTAAGAGCCTCATGCTCTACTCGCTCCCACCCCCATCTTTCTGTGTTATTGGGGCAGTTTGGACACACACAGAACTTCTGCCATCACAGCGAGTTTGAATTTGTGGCTGGAGTTTTTAAGTGTGCCTGCGGAGAATTTAGCAACCAGACGCCAATTACCAGCGAGGCAGGAAGCGCTTGGGCGTAAACGTCAGCTCAGTTGAAAACGAACAGGGCATCGTAAAGGCCTTTGAAAAGGAGGAACAGAGAGGCTCGTAATGTTTGCCTTGAAGCTGGCCTAGCCCCGAGATGCGACGCAAAAGAGGAACAGGAAAGGTTAATGGTCCTTTCAAAATGCACGCCGGAACTCCCAGCGCGGCAAAACGGCAATTAACGGGAACGTGCCAATAGCTTCCCTTGCTAAAAAGGATGTAATGGACGTCATCTTTTATTTATCCTACCCGTTTAAGGCCTGTCCTGATGTTCTGGTAGGGAAGGACGTTAGGATTAGGGATGGCGTATTAAAAGGGATGCGGGTGGCGCTGTGGGGTAAACCACAGAGCCTAGGACTTGCCGATCAGAAGGTCGGTGGTTCGAATCCCAGCGACAGGGTGAGCTCCCGTTGCTCGGTCCCTGCTCCTGCCAACGTAGCAGTTCGAAAGCACGTCAAAGTGCAAGTAGATAAATAGGTACCACTCCAGCGGGAAGGTATACGGCGTTTCCATGCGCTGCTCTGGTTCGCCAGAAGCGGCTTTGTCATGCTGGCCACGTGACCCGGAAGCTGTATGCCGGCTCCTTCGGCCAATAAAGCGAGGTGAGCACCGCAACCCCAGGGTTGGCCACGACTGGACCTAATGGTCAGGGGTCCCTTTACCTTTTTATTAAAAGGAGGGTTCAGGAAAATCCCAGGGCCGGCTCTGTATGGTGTCAATGGGTACAGTAAAGAGGTGCATGACAAAAGCCTTGTGTGTTAAGGGCTTCCCTCCACTTTTGTTCCATAGACTTGATTTCTAATCTATTTTGATGTTCGCTGCTTCATGATAGAGAAGGAAGAGGAGGTCATTCCCCACAAGGGAATAACTGCATGGCCATTTCCCGTTTGTGTCATGTAAACTCAGCCCTACTTGCTGGGAACGGATGGTCTCTTCCTGGCGTCCAGCGAAGCAGGGTTTTGTTTTGTTTCGTTTGCAGGTCATTGCTGCATCCACAGACCCAGTGTGGTGTAGTGGTTAAGAGCGGTGGACTCATAATCTGGTGAACTGGGTTCGCTTCCTTGCTCTTCCACATACAGCTGCTGGGTGACCTTGGGCCAGTCACACTTCTCTGAAGTCTCTCAGCCTCACTCACCTCACAGAGTGTTTGTTGTGGGGGAGGAAGGGAAAGGAGGTTGTTAACTGCTTTGAGACTCCTTAAAAAGGTAAAGGGACCCCTAACCGTTAGGGCCAGTTGCGAACAACTCTGGGGTTGCGGCGCTCATCTCGCTTTAGTGGCCAAGGGAGCCGGCGTACAGCTTCCGGGTCATGTGGCCAGCAGGACTAAGCCGCTTCTGGCGAACCATAACAGTGCACAGAAACGCCCTTTACCTTCCCGCCACTGTGGTACCTATTTATCTACTTGCACTTTGACGTGCTTTCAAACTGCTAGGTTGGCAGGAGCAGGGACCGAGGAACAGGAGCTCACCCCATCATGGGGATTCGAACTGCCGACCTTCTGATCAGCAAGTCCTAGGCTTTGTGGTTTAGACCACAGCGCCACCTGCGTATTATAAAGTTGTTACAATGTTACAAATATTATGCCTGAATGTATCCTTTCGACTTGACAGCTCAGGGAAGATCCTTAGATTTATAAATTCGTAGAAAATCCATACTTTAACCGACACTTCTCAGGGCCACCCCCGACTGCTTAGGATAGTGATAAAGCGGGATATACAGTGGTACCTCGGGTTACATACGCTTCAGGTTACAGACTCTGCTAACCCAGAAATAGTGCTTCAGGTTAAGAACTTTGCTTCAGGATGAGAACAGAAATCGTGCTCCTGTGGCATGGCAGCAGCAGCAGCAGCAGGAGGCCCCATTAGCTAAAGTGGTGCTTCAGGTTAAGAACAGTTTCAGGTTAAGAACGGACCTCCGGAACGAATTAAATACTTAACCCGAGGTACCACTGTAAAATGTAAACTCTTCTTT
The DNA here is from genome assembly GCF_965153285.1 of Podarcis tiliguerta. NCBI lineage: Eukaryota > Metazoa > Chordata > Lepidosauria > Squamata > Lacertidae > Podarcis > Podarcis tiliguerta. The sequence goes on along the minus strand of NC_139537.1, from coordinate 8,576,813 downwards.
TTCTTCCCTCTGCAGAGTCGAGTCTGGAACCTGGATTGTGTCTCCGACTGCCAGGGACCAAGAAGAGATGCATTGTCTTTGGGAGCAGATCTTTGGGACACTTTGGGAGCAGATCTTGGTTCAAAGGCAGAGGAGAGATGGGGGATAAAACTCGCCCCCAAGGAGAATCCCCATTTTGTAGCGGAGAGCTAGTGTGGTGTAGTGGTTAAGAGCGGTAGACTCGTAATCTGGGGAACCGGGTTCGTGTCTCCGCTCCTCCACATGCAGCTGCTGGGTGACCTTGGGCCAGTCACACTTCTCTGAAGTCTCTCAGCCCCACTCACCTCACAGAGTGTTTGTTGTGGGGGAGGAAGGGAAAGGAGACTGTTAGCCGCTTTGAAACTCCTTCGGGTAGTGATAAAGCGGGATATCAAATCCAAACTCTTCTTCTTCTTCTTAGCGTCAAAGAACCCTAAAGCTGAGAGTAGCCCATGAATGGGAAACCTACAAATGTTGTTGGGACTGCAGCCAATGGCCAGGGATGTGAGTTGTGGCACAACACCTCACGGAGGGTCAGAGGTTCCCCGTTTCTAACATAATTAACATGAGAAGAGCTTGCAGGATCAGGCCAATGGCCCATCTGGTCCAGCACACTCTTCTCACAGTGGCCAACCAGATGCTTGGGGTAAATGCAGGATTCCAGCGCAAGAGCATCTCTGGTATTCAGAAGCATTGCTGCCTTCAACACTGGAGGCAGAGCATAGTCACTGTGGCTAGTAGCCATCGATAGCCCTCTCGTCCCATGAATTTGTACAATCCCTTTTTAAACGCCCATCCCAGTTGCCTCCTATGGAAGTGAGTTCCAAATTTAAACCATGTTCTGTGTGAAGATGTTGAGTGGTCCAACGTTTCTCCCTGAAACATATTCCTTTTCAGACCCAGCCAGCATAGCCAATGGTCACGCATGATGGAAACTTTACCACAACATCTGGAGAACTACTGGCTCCCCATCTCTTGCCCTGAAATACGTCCCTTTATCAATCACAGAAATCTGGATTATTCTAGTTTGACTCCTTGTTGGCTACATTCAGCAGCTGCCGTCATCAGATACCATGAAAAGGAGCTGTGCTGGCGTGTCATGTCGAGATCAAAGAGGATTTTATGGCAGACGAAGCACAAAGCAAGCATCTCATGTGTTAAAAAAAAAGGCTTTCCTCAGAATTCTTGAGCCGCTTTGTGCTGCCAGATAAGCAGGTTGTGGCTCACAGGCCTCTTTGCCTTTCCACATCAGCTGATCAGTGTTTTTGCTTCTTCCTCCCCAACAGCATCAAAGAGTTCCTGCGAGTCAAAGGAGTGGAAAACAGCCCGTTCAATCCTATGGGCCTGGGAGAGGTTTGACAAGGTTATCCAGATAAGTGGAACTTTGGATTCTCAGGAAAAAGGAAGTACAAAAAAAAAAAACAAACAAACCATTAGCTACTTTATAAGTCATTGTAAAAACTCGTATAAACACGACCCAGGAGCTTATTCCACCCATAGCTCTGTCTCAGGGGATGTTCTGCAGGCGATAGGAAATAATCCGAGCTCAACACTTAACTTTTCAATTAACACCCTGTAAGATCATTAACGATTGTTGCTTTTGCAGCACTTCCAGTGCACCAGGTATGTTATAGTATTCTGTTCTCTCTCTCCCTCAAACAACCTTTCCACTCCCCATTATTCACATTATTCAGTAATCTTACAAAGCTATGCTTTTGAATTATGGTGCTGGAGGAGACACTTGAGAGTCCCATGGACTGCAAGAAGATCAAACCTCTCCATTCTGAAGGAAATCAGCCCTGAGTGCTCACTGGAAGGACAGATCCTGAAGCTGAGGCTCCAATACTTTGGCCACCTCATGAGACGAGAAGACTCCCTGGAAAAGACCCTGATGTTGGGAAGATGGAGGGCACAAGGAGAAGGGGACGACAGAGGACGAGATGGTCGGACAGTGTTCTCGAAGCTACCACCATGAGTTTGACCAAACTGCGGGAGGCAGTGGAAAACAGGAGTGCCTGGTGTGCTCTGGTCCAGGGGGTCACAAAGAGTCGGACACGACTAAACGACTAAATAACAACAACGATGTTCTCACGGAGGAATCCCTGAAGAGTAACTCTGGCATGGGCTGGGAATATCATTTGAAACCACTGGTTCTGTGGTTCCCCAGACTAACCAGGTGCCTTCCAGATCTTTTGGACTACAACTCCCATCAGCCTCAGCTAGCATGGCTGTTTTAGAGTTCCATTGGCATGACCACACCATGATGCTTGCGGCATCAAAAGCTAACCCGACACTGGTCTTAAGAGGCAGGTTTGCATCTCTCCACAACCTCAAAACACTAGGAACTTGTGGACACGCAATGAGGTTGGCTGCTGTGAAATTCAGGGCAGACAAAAAGGAAGGACTCCTTTACACAGTGCATAGTAGATCTGTGGAACTCGCTCCCAAAATGATGGTGACCCTATCGGATGGCAGGCTAGTTAGGGGTTTGGCCTGATCCAGCTGCTATCTTCTTAAGTGACACCCACAGTCCCCTGCATAAAGTGAGCTTGTGCCTAGAACACGTCCTTTATTCTTCTGCATTCTTCTTTGGTTCTGTGGTAGCCATGCAGGGAACCAGTGCCAGATTTATGTATAAGCTAAACAAGCTGTGGGACGTGGGTGGCGCTGTGGGTTAAATCACAGAGCCTAGGACTTGCCGATCAGAAGGTCGGCGGTTCGAATCCCCGCAACAGGGGGAACTCCCGTTGCTCGGTCCCTGCTCCTGCCAACCTAGCAGTTCGAAAGCACATCAAAGTGCAAGTAGATTAATAGGTACCGCTCCGGCGGGAAGGTAAATGGCATTTCCGTGCACTGCTCTGGTTCGCCAGAAGCGGCTTAGTCATGCTGGCCACATGACCCAGAAGCTGTACGCCGGCTCCCTCGGCCAGTAAAGCAAGATGAGCGCCGCAACCCCAGAGTTGGTCACGACTGGACCTAATGGTCAGGGGTCCCCTTACCCTTTTTAAACAAGCTATAGCTTAGGGCCCCACTCTCTTGCCCCCCCCCCCCAAATTTAAAGTAAAAACAACTGGGTGTACATTTGCAAAATATAAGATAAAAATAAAACCTACATACAGCAACTGTGTTTTGTGTTGTGTAGGCTCCTATGATGTAAGTCATGGGTCCCGCCTGCTAGCCTGCTCCCTAAAATATCACTGGTTTGCTCCTTTCTATATATAGGGTGCCTACATTCTGCATGGACTGCTTGCATGACATGTGCAAATGGCTTGAGATACCTATTAGGTCCGTAAATTACCATCTAGTATATATTCAACACAAAAAACAGCTACAATTTGTTGTTGACAAAGGACAACTGGACATATAAAGTGCCCCATTACCTTGAGTAGCTTAGGGCCTCATCAAACCTAAATGTGGCCCTGCAAGGGGCCCTTGTTACATGAGTTCGTGTAAAAACAGTTCATCCAAAAGGTGGAAGCATGAAAATCCCTGGACTGGTTTATCCAAAATTGAAAGCTGGCACATGGGAAGATTCAGGAGAGACAAAAGGAAGTGCTTGCAGTTCATATCTAAACTCTGGAACTCACTGCCACAGGAGGTGCAGACACCCACCAATGTGGATGGGCTTAAAAGAAGGATTCAATAAATTCATGAAGGGTAAGGCTATGAACTTTTGGGACGCGGGTGGCGCTGTGGGTTAACCACAGAGCCTAGGACTTGCCTATCAGAAGGTTGGCAGTTCGAATCCCCACGACAGAGTGAGCTCCCATTGCTCGGTCCCTGCTCCTGCCAACCTAGGAGTTTGAAAGCACATCAAAGTGCAAGTAGATAAATAGGTACCGCTCCGGCGGGAAGGTAAACGGCTTTTCCGTGCGCTGCTCTGGTTTGCCAGAAGTGGCTTAGTCATGCTGGCCACGTGACCCGGAAGCTGTAAGCCGGCTCCCTCGGCCAGTAAAGTGAGATGAGCGCTGCAACCCCAGAGTCGGCCAAGACTGGACCTAATGGTCAGGGGTCCCTTTACCTTTAAAGAGCACAAGGAGAGCCGGAAAGGCTAATATTTGATGCAAACGGTCTTGGAAAATTAATGAGCAGATGCCTAGACTTGATTTCATCGGAAATGAGGGAAAATGGCAGCTGCCAGCAGCAAAAAGACCTTTGGATTGATTCGGCAGAAACATCAGCGTGTGAGGAGATGCTGCAAACTTATGGAGTGGAATCACAGACATAAAATCCCCAGAGAAACACATCATTGATTGTTTTGACTCACTTGTGGGAACAACTCAGAGGCCGTCAAACAAGGTTAACAACAGGAAGAATTAGACGAACCATTGGAAACGACAATGAAAAGCAATAGAGATATGAGATGATCAGAACTTGAAGCATGGGAAGTCCCATTAAATTTTTTATAATTTGGCAGAATATTTGGATTATTTGATATGTATAATTTGGAATATTTAATGTGATTGCATTGGATTGTTAAAATGGAAAACTTATTAAAATGTGGTGCCCAGAACTGGACACAGTATTCCAGTTGTGGTCTCACCAAGGGACGCCTGACCATTAGGTCCAGTTGTGACTGACTCTGGGGTTCCGGCGCTCATCTCGCCTTATTGGCCGAGGGAGCCGGCGTACAGCTTCCGGGTCATGTGGCCAGCATGACTAAGCTGCATCTGGCAAACCAGAGCAGCGCACGGAAACGCCATTTACCTTCCCACCAGAGCGGTACTTATTGATCTACTTGCACTTTGACGTGCTTTCGAACTGCTAGGTTGGCAGGAGCAGGGACAGAGCAACGGGAGCTCACCCTGTCGCGGGGATTCGAACCGCCGACCTTCTGATCAGCAAGTCCTAGGCTCTGTGGTTTAACCCACAGCGCCACCCGTGTCCCTAAGGCAGGATAGAGCAGTGCTATTACTTCCCCTGACCTGGACACTAGTCTTCTGTGGATGCAGCCTAGAATACCATTAGCTTTTTGGGCTGCTGTGTCACCCTGTTGACTCATGTTCAGCATGTGGTCCTCTAAGACCCTTAGATCTGGGCAGCCATTGGAGGACGTGTGTCTTTCTCACCGTTCCTAGTTAGGGATATTGCCAGGCTTAATAAGGGGAGAAATTTGGTAGCTGGAAGAATAAATCAAATTAACTCACGGACGACAACCCGTGTCTCCAATCAATCATTGTAATCAAGTATTGAATTATACAAAATATATAAATTAACAGTTTTTACAGAAGGCACATTTGAGGCTTATTGAAGTCCAGTCATCCACACAATCTCCTTGGCCCTTGTCACAAAGCATAGGGTGCTGCTGCGACTGACCCATGGCTGTCGTGACAACTTAGAATCTCTTTCTTGGTCAGCCCGGTCTGTCTGTGGTACTGGCCTTCCCGGATCGTCTTAATGCACTTTACATCCTTCCCGAGGGTGATGCTTTTGATGGAAGGCAGAAATTTCAGCATCGTTTTCGATACGGAGTTCGCCACCCCTGTGCCAGACAGGTTGAGCTCCTGCAAAAAGTTGAGGCTGTAGAAAACCTCCGCGTTCAAGGATCTGACGTTGGGGTTGTTGGACAAATCGAGGGCTTGGAGAGCTGGCAGGTCTTGGAAGGCGTACGGCGAAATCTCCGCCAGGTCGGGAATCCCACTGAGTGAAAGGTGAATCAAATCCTTCAGCCCCTGAAAAGCCCCTTTCTCAATTGCCGCCACAGGGTTCCCATCAAGGCTGAGGAACCGAAGAGGGGTTCCTTGAAGGTCAGGGATCCTCTTCAACCTGTTTCCAGACAGGTTTAAGCTCTGGATGTTGGGAACGGCTTTGCCCTGGTGTCTCGAAACGCGGCTGATCAAGTTGTTGGAGAGGTCCACGTTGATGGGCTTCCCGTGACCTTTGGATGCAAAGATGTTGGTGGTGATGTCCAAGATGAAGTTGTTGCTGAGGTCGACATCCCCTAAAGGCGACCCCGAGAAGCATTCGTCCGGAAGGGCCACCAAAGAGTTGTGACTCAGATCCAAAGATTCCAGATAGCGGAGTCTGGAGAAAGTGGTGGGAAAGATCCTGGAGATCTTATTGTAGCTCAAGTCCAAACTAACCAGCGTGGTATATCCGGGGCCGGTCAACATGGACTCGTTGATGGAGTCCAGGTTGTTTGACGATAAATCCAAGTAGGTCGTGTCCAGAGGAATGGGGACAGGCACGATATGGGGCCCGATCCCACTGCAGTCCACCTTGGTTAGGCTGAAGCTGTCAAAGAGACCAAAGCTCTCCACTTCACAGTGGCACCCTGGGAAGCAAGTCTTCGAAGCGCCAACGTTCAGGGAGAGCAGCAGCAGGTTGAACCAGATTAAGAAATGCATTGCTGGAATCTGCAAAGAGGAAACACAAGCGGAACGTCAGGAAGAGTCACCAAATAGTGGAAGCGTGAAGAAGGTACAATTAGTGGGATGGATAGTTCTGAGAAGGGTATTTGAAAGCAGGGGTGGTCCTTATAAAATTACCATGATTTGGAGGTTGCAAATTAAGTGATCTGGTTTCTAGATGCCATTTGGTTTCCGGACTTTGTTCGGACTCCTGTATTCCCACCGCTTGCCACAATTTTCACCTGAATGCCCACCGCCTGCATTTTCTGGCAAAATCTGCTTTTTGTTCCAAATGTTTAAGTAGTTTTTTATTTATTTCATGAGATCTATACACCACTTAATTGTAAACAACAACCACCCTCAAAGACAGAATAAAAACGAGAAAAATTCACAACCCGACTTAAAACATACAAAAGTTAAAATACTAAAACCAACTAATATTACCGTCAACTTCCTATGCATCTAGGTAGGCTTGTCGAAACAAAAAATGTTTATGGTAGGCGCCGAAAAGAGTACAGTGAAAGCGTGTGATTGATCTCAATAGGCAGGTAACTCCAAAGTTAACGAGTTCTTACAAACGCAGAACGGGAATTACCGTATTTTTCGCTCTATAAGACGCACCAGATCACAAGACGCACCTAGTTTTTGGAGGAGGAAAACAAGAAAAAAAATATTCTGAATCTCAGAAGCCAGAACAGCAAGAGGGATCGCTGCGCAGTGAAAGCAGCGATCCCTCTTGCCGTTCTGGCTTCTGGGATAGCTGCGCAGCCTGCATTCGCTCCATAAGACGCACACACATTTCCCCTTACTTTTTAGGAGGGAAAAAGTGAGTCTTATAGAGCAAAAAATACGGTATGTGGCGCAATAGTAGTGCCAGTTCTGTTGATCGAACTTTATTCCAACTATTATCTTTCATACGTTTTTAGCTTTCTGCATTTTATCGGGGTTGGTTTTAATTTCTGTGAGCCACCTTGAGTTCTGGGGGGAAAGGTGGAATATTAATTTGGCGTGCGCCCTTCTTGCCAAAGTCTGGCACGCTCCTATGCGCTGGTGTCACGAACTGAGAAAATACGTGCGCTTGCACTCCTTTATTTAAACAAGCTTTGCAAACAGGGCTGGGTGCATCTTTGCCCTGGTTCTGCTCTTGTTTGGTTGTGTGCCTCTCTCCTGAGTTCATCTCAAGCTGCGATCTGGATTCAACTTCCTCCAAGTTTCTGAAACAAATCTCAGAATTGGCTTAAGTGCAGTTTGCTATGGTTTTCCACCCCACAACCCTGAAATTAAGAGTCTCATGCTCTTACCACAGTGATTCAGCTGGGATAGCTCAGTCAGCAAAGCACGAGACTCACTCTTAATCTCAGGGCTGTGGGCCAAACATTCCTGCATTGTAGGTGTTATGTACTGAAGTTCTCACCCTGGGCCAGCAGGGGGATACTGTAGATAGTTATGCAAATAAGGGATTGAAAGGGAGGTTCAGCGATTGGGTAGTTTTAGAAAGCTGTTACAGTAACGTTGTACTGGAGCTCTATATAAGCAGACTGGCTGAACCCTTCAGTTCAGTTCTGTTCTGGCCTCTGAATAAAGAAGAGCTGTTTGAAGAATCGCTGTGTCGTCTGATATGTTCACCCACAACTTAACAGTAGGGGGTTGGACTAGATGACCCTGGGAACCCCTTCCAAATCTATGGTTCTATGCCAAAGTTTTTGTTTTTCTGAAAGCAGCGACCATAATGGGCACATTTCCCTTGTGGGCTCCCTGATGAGAGCGGCTGGATTTTTAAAGCCTATTGAACTTTTGAAACGTGCCATTTCTGCATGCTTGACAATAAAATAAAATCAGGCTCCTCTCCCTTTTTTCTTAAACAAATGGCACTCCCCGTTTCAAATAATTGAACCCAACGGGGTCAATACTTCCTAATAGCCACGCGGCGCTCTGTTCTTTTCTCTGGGAGAGGTGAGGGAAGGCAGTTTATACGTGCCATTAACAGCCGTAAACTTTGGAACTGGCCTGATTGATCTCAAAAACCGAAGCAGTCGGACCCCAGTGTGAATTTACAGAGGTGGAAAAGTTTAGCGGAAGAAAAAAAGAGATCGAGGGAAGGCAAGGGGAGAGAGAGAGAGAGAGAGAGAGAGAGAGCTATTTGAAAATGACGGCAGACAATAGAGATAAATTCCACAGCCTCGGGAGGAAAGGAAGGATCATTAGGGCCTTCTATTTTTAAACAGGAAAGAGAGAGAGACAGCAGCCCAGCAGTGAATAAAGCTGTAGGAAATAAATCAAACCTCGAGTGATGTTGTTTTAATAGCCTCTCTTTGCCAGCCCTTTAAAGCATCCCCCTTCTCAACCCCCCCCCAAAAAACCGTACCTGCTGTTTGTCAAGTTTTAATAGACTCCTGGGTTGTTGGGGGTTTCTCTCCCCCCCCGCCAAAAGCACTGATTAATCTGTCCACCTGCATTTAAGTCAAGACTCCACAGCTAGTTACACACAGATTTGCTGCCGCTCTCGTTTTTTCCGACGCAGGTCATGTTAAAAAAAAAAAGGGGGGACGGACGGACGGGCGCAGACGTTTAGCTGTTTTAAGCTGAAGCCTCAAGGAGAGTAGCAAGAAGCTGGTTTTCCTAACTGCTTGCCAAATATCATGCTCAACCATAAAAGCTAATAAGTGATGAGGGTGGAGAATCAGAATTGCAGAGTTGGAAGGGACCGGAAGTCCATCTAGTCCATGGGTAGGCAAACTAAGGCCTGGGGGCCGGATCTGGCCCAATCTCCTTCTAAATCCGGACTGCTGACGGTCCAACATGAATAATAATAATAATAATAATAATAATAATAATTTTTATTTATACCCCACCCTCCCCAGCCAAGGCGGGACTCAGGGCAGTTAACAAGCAATAATAAAAACAAGCTGAATGAATACAACTTAAAAACAAGATGAAAATACAACATTAAAATATTGAAACATTAAAATGCAGCCTCATCACAGGAGGAGAAAAGAAAAAGAAAAAAGAAAGAGGGGGAGGGAATCAAATTGATTCTGAGCCAAAGGCCAGGCAGAACAACTCTGTCTTGCAGGCCCTGTGGAAAGAAATCAGATCCTGCAGGGCCCTGGTCTCATGAGGCAGAGCGTTCCACCAGGCTGGGGCCAGAGTTGAAAAGGCCCTGGCTCTGGTTGAAGCCAATCTAACTTCCTTAGGGCCTGGGACCACTAGGGTGTTGCTATTTATGGACCTTGAGGCTCTCCGTGGGGCATGCCGGGAGTATGTGTCCTTTTATTAAACTGCATCTCTGGGTTATTTGTGGGTCCTGCCTGGTGTTTTTACATTAGTAGAACGTGTGCTTTTATTTAAAATGCATCTCTGGGTTATTTGTCGGGCACAGGAATTTGTTCATTTTCCCCCCACCCCCCAAGAAAATAGTTCAGCCCCCCACAAGGTCTGAGGGACAGTGGACCGGCCCCCTGCTGAAAAAGTTTGCTGACCCTTAATCTAGTCCAACCACCTGCAATGCGGGCTTTGCCCAAAGTAGCGCTCGAACCTGCAACCCAGAGGTCTCATGCTCTACCAACTGAGCTATCCCAGAGGAAGAAGGATTAAAGCTCTGGAATTGTAGCTCTGTGAGTGGGTGTAGGGGTCTCCTAACAACTCTCCGCACCCTTTTAGCAAACTACAGTTCCCAGAATTCCTTGGGGGAAGCTGTGAGCGTTCAAAGCAGTGAGATGCCTGGGCTGTGGTTCTCAAACTCCACACACACATACACCAGGCCACACTTCGTTCACACAGCACTGAATTTCTTATTGATAAGAAATACACTGGAAATCAAAAAGAGGCAGCCGCTAGCAGGGCTTGATTTATAACACAGATCACAGCTACTTTATAATATGATCACGGGGCATGCAGAAAGAATGAAACAAGACAGCTACATAAAAACTTCCCCAAAATATAATGATAAACAAGCCTCTTACATAGGTACTACTACTACTAATTTATTATTGATACCCCGCCCATCTGGCTGTGTTTCCCTAGCCACTCTGAGCGGCTTCTAACAAAATATTAAAATACAATAGTCCTTCAGATATTAAAAGCTTCCCCAAACAGGGCTGCCTTCAGATGTCTTCTAAAAATCTGGTAGTTGTTGTTCTCTTTGACATCTGGTGGGAGGACGTTCCACAGGACAGGTGCCACCACCGAGAAGGCCCTGTGCCTGGTTCCCTGTAACCTCACTTCTCGCAGTGAGGGAGCCGCCAGAATACCCTCAGAGCTGGACCTCAGTGTCCGGGCAGAACAATGGGGGTGGAGATGCTCCTTCAGGTATACTGGGCCGAGGCCGTTTAGGGCTTTAAAGGTCAGCACCAACATTTCGAACTGTGCTTGGAAACACCTGCCTGCCCCCTGTCCCCCCAAAACAGTACTTGTCAGGATCCAAGCTCCGCTCAGTGAATCTCATCCTGACCTGCCTGCTGACACCCCTGAGCTCAGCACCTGAACCACAAATCAGGCAGTCCTGTGTTCAGAATAGATTTCCGACCCTTTCCAGGCAAACGGGCCCTAAATGAGCTCCTTCACTGTCTGATCATTATTCAGGGCGATTTACGGTTCTCTTGAGTTTGCCTGCTCTTCTTTTTTTTGGGAGGGGGGGGGGAGAGACAGGAGTTGTTCTATCCCTCCAAGAAAACAAATAGAAAGCTATGAAGACAAAATAAGCCGACCAAAAGCAAACACAGACTCAGCCGCCAAGAGAGGAAGAAAAAATTCATGCTCAGCCCTTAATTAACCCCAGATGCCTGCTTTTTAGCCCCAAAACGGGCAGCATCCCTACTTCCTCTTGAAAGAGCCCCTGCAGCTACAAAACTTCACTTATTTTAGAGAGTTTCTACCCTGCGCTTCAAAAAGGCCCCCCATTGCGGCTCGAGTAGAATCAATTCAGACCAGACGGCCCCCCGCCTGCAGGCTTGCAATCTGAAAGGCAGGACACACAAGGGGAAAGGGTTAGGGAGGGAAGAGGAAAAACAAAGAAATCTCAGACAGATTCTCCACACACAAAAACAAAACCCAAGTCCTGAAGGTTTATACTAACTTCTGAATCACTGAATACAACATGTTGTAGGAGTCATGGTGCCTGTATGGAAAGGTAAGTCTTCATAATGTATTTTGGGGGGGGGGTGTTTAGGGGAAATTTAAAGAATACATTTTTAAAAGAATTTAAAGAATAAACACATTTTTTCAAAAGGTTGCCAGAGCAGCTTGCAGTCAATCAGCTAGAACAAGACATCCCTGTCTGCAAGCTTACAAATTAAAATTCCCTTTCCACTAGGCCTTTGGCTGATAACTTCCAATACCCTTTTAAATCCCGGAATCATAGAATTATAGAGTTGAAACAGACCATAGGCGTTATCTCGCCCAGTCCCCCACAATGCAGGATTTTTTGTGCCCAACCCATGATGTTTTTGTGGGAGAGGAGAATTATTATGTGTTTTCGTCCCTATCTTTATCGTGTATTTTGTGTGTTTTAAAAATATATATATATACAGCTGAACGGCAGCATACAATTAAATAATAATTAAAATAAACCTGGCATGCAAGGAAAGTCGAGGAAGTGTCTGATGGCGCTGGGGTTTTGGCTAAGCAGCAGGAGCGAGCCCTGCTTCCCCAATCTCTCCCACTGAGGCAGTGTGGTGCAATGGTTGCTCTCAGGTGGTGGGAGAGAAGAGAGGACGTCTGAGGCTTTTGCTGCTTTCCCTGTCCCCCTGCCTGGCGTAAGGTAAAGGTAAAGGGACCCCTGACCATTAGGTTCAGTCGTGATCGATTCTGGGGTTGCGGCGCTCATCTTGCTTTATTGGCCAAGGGAGCCAGGGTACAGCTTCCGGGTGATGTGGCCAGCAGGACTAAGCCACTTCTGGCGAACCAGAGCAGCGCACGGAAACGCCGTTTACCTTCTCACCGGAGTGGTACCTATTTATCTACTTGAACTTTGAGGTGCTTCTGAACTGCTAGGTTGGCAGGAGCAGGGACCGAGCAACGGGAGCTCACCCCGCCGTGGGGATTCGAACCGCCGACCTTCCGATTGGCAAGTCCTAGGCTCTGTGATTTAGCCCACAGCGCCACCAGTGTCCTGGCATACACCCCCCTAAAAAAAATCCTGCCCACCTACAGTATATTTTTTAAGCCTGTCCTTGGAGCAAGGATAATACTCCGATGCGCCTTGGCTTACGGCTTCCCTCTTGGCAGAGCCATAACTCAACATCTGCGGCCGAACGGAGGGGGATTTACTGCGAGAGGATCTCTGGAGAGGAAAGAGACCTGTCGCCCCCACCTGTCTTCCCAAACTCCCCCCCCCCCCCATTAAGGGCCAGGATATCTCTTCAGATAATACTACTAATAATAATTTATTATTTATACCCCACCCATCTGGCTTGGTTTCCCCAGCCACTCTGGACGGCTTTGAACAGAATACAGTGGTACCTCGGGTTAAGAACTTAATTCGTTCCGGAGGTCCGTTCTTAACCTGAAACTGTTCTTAACCTGAGGTACCACTTTAGCTAACGGGGCCTCCTGCTGCTGCCGCGCGATTTCTGTTCTCATCCTGAAGCAAAGTTCTTAACCCGAGGTACTATTTCTGGGTTAGCGGAGTCTGTAACCTGAAGCATCTGTAACCCGCAGTACCACTGTATTAAAATACAATAATCTATTCAACTTTAAAAGCTTCCCTAAAGAGGGCTGCCTCCAGATGTTTTCTAAAAGTCTGGTACAGTGGTACCTGGGGTTACAGACGCTTCAGGTTACAGACTCCGCTAACCCAGAAATAGTACCTCGGGTTAAGAACTTTGCTTCAGGATGAGAATAGAAATCCCATTCTGTTAGCCCCATTAGCTAAAGTGGTACCTCAGGTTAAGAGCCGTTTCAGAACGGACCTCTGGAACAAATTACGTTCTTAACCCGAGGTACCACTGTAGTTGTTTTCCTCGTTGACATCTGGTGGGAGGGCGTTCCACAGGGCGGGCGCCACCACTGAGAAGGCCCTTTGCCTGGTTCCTGTAACTTGGCTTCTCGCAGCGAGGGAACCGCCAGAAGGCCCTCGGCGCTGGACCTCAGTGCCTCCGATTTATTTCCTCCACCTCCAGATTTATATAACCTTATATAACCTTTATATAACCGTGTTGGCAACCTAGCCCTCTTGGTTCCGGCTCCACCGACCGAAAAATCATTTATAAAGGGGCATATGGACATATCTTGCAAAAGCTAGCACATGGTTTTCATCTTTTCCCCCCACTGTGGAAGACACAAAAACATTCCCTCCTCCATCCGACAGTGACCCAGAACAGGAAACAGACATTGCCTGTGCTTGTGTCTGATTGGCCTTCCCACCCACCCAAAAAATCATTTTTCCTAAGTGAACCTCGCCCCATCGCACTGTTGTAAACAAAAATCTGCCCTTTTCCCTTATGGGGTATCCAAGAGACCATATAGAGTCCTTACGTAGGTTCCCTATCGGTAGGAGAAAATAACAGAGGCCAACCAGAGAATATTGAGAAGCTAAGCAGCTAGTAAGCTTGATCTTTATTGATCTGTTGCAACAGGGTGCTCCCCTCACACGCAGGAGAGAGGAGGAACTCAGAACAATGGCGCGCAAGGCCTTATAAAGACTTTTGAAATTGCCACCCTGTAGATCAAGACCACCCCCAGAAACATCATATATACATCACAGAAGGGGTGTATCCTAAGACCACCCCTCAGATACATCACACCTACATCACAGATAAGGCGGTTTAAATGGAAATTTGAATGTTGTTTTTCTCCTGTCATTGTTTATCTCCTGTCTGGCAGGTTACTTGATTGGATTGCCTGGGTAGCCTGGCCAGTCCTTTGTAATGATAAATACTTAGTTCCTGGGCCAGGTCACAGGCTCACACCCGGTTCATATCTGAAATGTGCCCTTAAGACAGGATTTGTGAGGAAAGAGACAATGAGGAGGCCTCCCACTTTGACCTTGCAGAGAAAACATTTGGTCAGTTTGGGACAGTTTGGGAATCAAAATGGTTCCAGGTCGGTCTTCCTGTACTGATCTATGTACGTGCTTGGTTGGTACGCTTATGAACATTACCATATATCTAAGGCCTCAAAATTCCTATCACAGTACGCAGTGCCTTTTATTTAAACTCCCCAAATGAAAAGGGGGGAAAAAGCAGATTGCAAGTTTTGGCTCTGAGCGCATTGAGAGGAACTCAGTGGCGGGAAAAGGAGGGGGGAGATAAAGACACACACACAAAACCCAGCTTCTCTCTAACACACTTGCAGGTCTAGAGAAAGCACTTAGGTCGCAGCAGGGTGAAAATGTCCTGAAGACAGCGGAAAGGGATTAAACCTGCACACCTGGCACCTCTTCATGACAGGTTTCGTCTTATAAACAGGAGGTAGAGAACAAAAAAAGACCACACACTGCTTGAGACTTCAGTTTGTTAGGAGCTGAAATTCAGGTCTGTTGGGAGCTGAAATTCAGGTTTGTTAGGAGCCGAAATACTTTAACAAGAACCTTAAAATGGAGAGTAGGCTCTCAGGTTCAAACAATATTATTAGTACTATTATTAATAGCATTCGTATCCCACCTCTACCACGTGGCGTACACTATTCTCCCCATTTTATGCTCACAACAACCCTGTGAGGCTAAGAGATAAAGTGATTGGTCCAGGGTCACACAGTGAACTTCATGGCTATGTGGGATTCGAACACTAATCTCCCAAGCTCCTATTCCAACACTCTAACCACTGCACCACACTGACTCTCGATATCCCACCAGGCGGGTGGGGCTGTTGGTTCGACTCAAGTCTCCGCGGGAAAACCTTGCCCGGCTTTTGCACGCATCGCCACAAAAATGGCAAAACTAACACAAAAACACCAATGCCTGGGAGTCATTTTGGACTCACAGCTGTCCATGGAGGTGCAGGTTAATTCTGTGTCCGGGGCAGCTGTCTACCAGCTCCATCTGGTACGCAGGCTGAGACCCTATCAGCCTGCGGACTGCCTTGCCAGAGTGGTGCATGCTCTGGTTATCTCCCGCTTGGACTACTGCAACGCACTCTACGTGGGGCTACCTTTGAAGGTGACCCGGAAACTGCAATTAATCCAGAATGCGGCAGCTAGACTGGTGACTGGGGGCGGCTGCCGAGACCATATAACACCGGGTCTTGAAAGACCTACATTGGCTCCCAGTATGTTTCCGAGCACAATTCAAAGTGCTGGTGTTGACCTTTAAAGCCCTAAATGGCCTCGGCCCAGTAGACCTGAAGGAGCGTCTCCACCCCCATCGTTCTGCCCGGACACTGAGGTCCAGCTCCGAGGGCCTTCTGGTGGTTCCCTCCCTGCGAGAAGTGAGGTTACAGGGAACCAGGCAAAGGGCCTTCTCGGTAGTGGCGCCTGCCCTGTGGAACGCCCTCCCATCAGATGTCAAAGCGATAAATAACTACCTGACATTTAGAAGACATCTTAAGGCAGCCCTGTTCAGGGAAGTTTTTAATCTGTGATATTTTACTGTATTTTTTGTTTCTATGGAAGCCGCCCAGAGTGGCTGGGGAGGCCCAGCCAGATGGGCGGGGTACAAATAATAAATTATTATTATTACTATTATTATTATTATTACTTAAAGAAACAACACAATGAACTGGACTCCTTGGCAGGTTTTGAATAAACAACCACAAACTTTTTATTGACAACAGCTAGTCAGACAAATAAAGGATCTATACAACTTTGTAACATGCAGAGAATAACATTTGTTGATAAACCAGAGACAGGAGCTGAGGGAAGTCTGGGGGGGGGAGGGGAGGGGGTTACTTTATGGGGAGGGGGGAAATGGGGGGATTAAGGATGATACGTTTTTTGATAAAATGTTTTGTTGAAGTTCCTAATAAAAATATTTTTAAAACAGAGATTCTTTTTTCTTTAAAATATAAAGTGGAATCAAAATGAAATTAATAAAAAATAAACCTCACCGATTTTTAAAAAGGCGCCTAGGAATTCTGTTGTGGCAACCATAACCTAGGGTTTAAGGTGCCCTTTCTAACACTGCCCTTGCGGCTCATGGAGAGTTGGGAATGTGAGCAAAAAGGTTTGGAGGGAGCAGCTGTCGTGCTTGTGGGCTTTTTCAATGGTGCCCCCAATATACGCAATTTTGCTTAAACTCCTTGGAATGTAATGCCCAGGTAAATTTAATAACAACAACAACAACAACAACAACACCTTATTTGTATCCCGCCCATCTGGCTGGGCTTCCCCAGCTACTCTGGGTGGCTTCCAACAGAATATTAAAATACAATAATCTATTAAACATTAAAAGCTTCCCTAAACAGGGCTGCCTTCAGATGTCTTCTAAAAGTCTGGTAGTTGTTGTTCTCTTTGCCATCTGGTGGGAGGGTGTTCCACAGGGCGGGCGCCACTACCGAGAAGGCCCTCTGCCTGGTTCCCTGTAACTTGGCTTCTCGCAGCAAGGGAACCGCCAGAAGGCCATCGGCGCTGGGCCTCAGTGTCTGGGCAGAACGATGGGGATGGAGATGCTCCTTCGGGGTGTTGCCTGTACTCTGCTACCTGAGCTGCAGCCTTATACCGAGTCAGACCGTTGCTCCATCCAGTTTAGGATTTTGCGGTTTGACAATCAATTCCTCTTCCCAGCGAACTCTGAGGAGGGCAGGGAGTCTCCTGACAACTCCTGGCACCCGTAACAAACTCCAGTTCCCAGACTGTTCGAAGTGCTAGGTAAAGGTAAAGGTAAAGGACCCCTGGACGGTTAAGTCCAGTCAAAGGCGACTATGGGGTTGTGCCACTCATCTCACTTTCAGGCCAAGGGAGCCGGCATTTGTCCACAGACAGCTTTCTGGGTCATGTGGCCAGCAGGACTAAACCTCTTCTGGCAAACGGGACACTGTGATGGAAACCAGAGCGCATGGAAACGCTATTTACCTTCCCGCCCCAGCAGTACCTGTTTATCTACTTGCACTGGTGTGCTTTCGAACTGCTAGGTTGGCAGGAGCAGGGACAGAGCAACGGGAGCTCACCCCATCGCGGGGATTCGAACCGCCAACCTTCTGATCAGCAAGCCCTAGCCTCAGTGGTTTAGACCACAGCGCCACCCGCACCCCGTGCAAAACGCTACAATGCTACTTTAAGTGTACAGTGCATACGAAACTTTAAACCAGGGGTCAGCAAGCTTTTTCAGCTAGGGGCCAGTCCACCGTCCCTCAGACCATGTGGTGGGCCGGACTATATTTTGAAGGGGGGGGGGGGAATGAACGAATTCCTATGCCCCACTAATAACCCAGAGATGCATTTTAAATAAAAGCACACATTCTACTCATGTAAAAACACGCTGATTCCCGGAACATCAGCGGGCCGGAGTGAGAAGGCGATTGGGCCGCATCCGGCCCACAGGTTGCCTACCCCTGCTATAAACAGTAGGTTGTACGACATACCTGCCACTCCTCTAAACTCCTATCTCCCAGATTGTGCCAGGCAGGACCTTTTGCTGTCAAGTTCCAAGAAAATAAACCGTAGAAGGGGAAGGAAAATCTTAGAAAGCCGCCAGTTTGAGGCAGCCTTGCCGCCAGACAGGAGGATGAACAGCTTGGGTTGAACACCACAATGCCACAAGTCCTTAGCCAAAGTGCCTCCCCTGCGCTCATCTCCCCACAGCCCTTAGCAGACTTGTGAACGTTATGTTGCAACACACAAAGGAGTGGGAAGAGGCGATGGATCTGTCAGAAGCCCTCAGCAGGCACAGAAAAGGGGAACGGCAGTTTAAACCGCAGCCAACTTGCTATTGCACAAGCCAACGGCACTCTGACCTCAACTGGGAGAGGGATCACAGCTAAGATGTGGGTTTGAGGGGTTTTATTTGCACCCAGAAAGGGCCAGGGAATCTCCAGTTAGAAGTGGAAGGAAGGAGAAGTTCCAGTAAAGGAGGGTTGGCAGATGAAATGGACAGAATACGATGGACTATATGGAACTGATAGAAAAGACAGACAAAATCCGAGACCAGGGAGAAGAGACGGTGGGAAAAGATTTGGAAATTTTTTAAAAAAATTTTCAGAGTAATATAGCATAATTAAGGAATGTTGGGAAATGGTGGAATGAAATTATATGACTTTAGTAGAAATATGATAAGGATTTAAGTATAGATAAATTTTAAGATTTTGATGGTAAGATAAGGTTAAAATAAATTAAGACAACTAAATGATAGAAAGCAGAAAGGATTTGCTGATTTAATTATTAACTGGAATACAAAAATGGGAGGTGGGAGGAGGTCGAGGAAATAAGTCATTGAAAGATAAAGATATGGAAATGGGTGTGTGTTTTAAATGTTTTTGCTTTTTTGTTGTGTTGATGTATTGTTTTTTTTTTTTTTGATGTATTGTCTCTTAATTTTCTTTTTTACTGTCTTTTTCTTTTTTTCTTCTGTAACTATAAAACCTTTAATAAATATTATTTTTTAAAAAATGAAATGGACAGAATACAGTGGTACCTTGAGTTACAGACGCTTCAGGTTACAGACGCTTCAGGTTGCAGACTCCGCTAACCCAGAAATAGTACCTCGGGTTAAGAACTTTGCTTCAGGATGAGAACAGAAATCGCGCGGCGGCAGCAGGAGGCCCCATTAGCTAAAGTGGTGCCTCAGGTTAAAAACAGTTTCAGGTTAAGAACGGACCTCCAGAATGAATTACGTTCTTAACCCGAGGTACCACTGTATGCCGAAATGGCTAAATTAACAAGTAGAATTCAAGACCAGGAGAAGTTTTTAAGAAGGAAAAGGGGAAATTGGTGGAATATATGAAAAATCATTGTAAACGACTAGAAACATTAGCAGGATCAGACTACAGTGATACCTCGTGTTAAGAACTTAATTCGTTCTGGAGGTCTGTTCTTAATTCTGTATTAATTGTAGTTTCTGGGTCACCTTCAAAGGTAGCCCCACATAGAGCTCATTGCAGTAGTCCAAGCGAGAGATAACCAGAGCATGCACCAGTCTGGCGAGAAAGTCCGCAGGCAGGGAGGGTCTCATCCTGCGTAACAGATGGAGCTGATAAACAGCTGCCCTGGACACACAATTGACCTGTGCCTCCATGGACAGCTGTGAGTCCAGAATGACTCCCAGGCTGCGCACCTGGTCCTTCAAGGGCACAGTTACCCCATTCAGGACCAGGGAGTCTTCCACACCTGCCCGTCCCCTGTCCCCCCAAAACAGTACTTCTGTCTCGTCAGGATTCAACCTCAATCTGTTAGCCGCCATCCATCCTCCAACTGCCTCCAGACCCTCAGACAGGACCGTCACCGCCTTCGCTGGTTCCGATTTGAAAGAGAGGTAGAGCTGGGTATCATCCGCATATCGATGGACACCCAGCCCAAACCCCCAGATGATCTCTCCCAGTGGCTGCATGCAGATGTTGAAAAGCATGGGGGAGAGGACAGAACCCTGAGGCACCCCACAAGTGAGGGCCCAGGGGTCTGAACACTCATCCCCCAACACCACTTTCTGAACACGGCCCAGGAGGAAGGAGCGGAACCACTGTATAACAGTGTCCCCAGCTCCCAGCCCCTCAGGAATTTATCTCCCCCCTTTCCTCCGATGTTCACCCCTCCCCATTCTCTCCTGAAAAGAACCCTATGAGGTAGGCTAGGCTGAGAGAGAGTGGCTGGTCCAAGGCTACCCAAACAAGTTCCTGGCTGAGTGGAGATTTGAACCCGGGTCTCCCAGATCACAGGAGTGGGATAGAAAGACGGCACTCCATCAGTTTCTCCAGATCATTCAAGCGGCTCCTTCAGCCTCCCTGTTTTTGACAGGAGGGGCGTAGCATGGCAGCAGAGCTCAGAGACAAAATGTTCCAAGATAAAATAAGCTGGCCTCAGGGACAATCAGGAGTCTGCTTTGCAATTTACGCACGGCTCTAACCGATTAATCAGGTTAATTAAACTGAGGAAACGTCTCTATTTCTGGGATGCGGTTTTTGTTTATTTGGAGTGCAGGCTGGGACTGCGGGCCAGGTTTAGCCCGGAGAAAAGAAAACTGATACGAGAGCCATCTTGAAATATGGGCAGGGCTCTCCCCATGGAAGATGGGGCAAGCTTGCTGTCTGCTTCTCCAGAGGGCAGGATCCGAACCAATAGATTCAAGCGACGAGGAAAGAGATTCTGACTAAATACAGTGGTACCTCGGGTTAAGTACTTAATTCGTTCCGGAGGTCCGTTCTTAACCTGAAACTGTTCTTAACCTGAAGCACCACTTTAGCTAATGGGGCCTCCAGCTGCCGCCGCGCCGCCGGAGCACGATTTCTGTTCTCATCCTGAAGCAAAGTTCTTAACCTGAAGCACTATTTCTGGGTTAGCGGAGTCTGTAACCTGAAGCGTATGTAACCAGAGGTACCACTGTATTAGGAAGAATATTCAGAGGGGAGGACCTGTTCAACAGTGGATTTACTCCTCCCAGCAGTAAATCACACCATACAACAAGAGTTAAGTCTTTATTAGCACAATTGGCAAAGGACTGTCAGGCCGAATGAGCACAAGAATCTCATTGCAGGTGAGTCTTGCCCGAGGGATCAGTTGCTGAGACTGAAAGTCCCCTCCTTCTCACAGCCAGCTAAGTCCTCTCCCTCTCCAGGGTTTCCCCTCCAAGCAATCAGAGACTGCGCCTGCATGCAGCCAAACTTTCCCCCACCCTTTTCATGCCTCTTCTGGTTCTGGGAGACAAGCGAGGAGGGGAGCTTGTTGCAGCAGGAGAGGGAGACACCTGTGACTCTTCACCAGCCTGACCCGTCTCTTGGCCTCCTTCCTCTCCAGCCTCTGCTTCTGCCTCCGATTCTGGCCTTCTCTCTGCCACAGACTCTCCCTGCTCACTAAACCCTGTGGCCTCCTCAGTTTCCGACACTCTCAGTCTTCTCCCTCTGACCTCTCATCGTTGTCCCACCATCAGTCTCCGGCCTCTGAACCTTCTTCCCTTGGGGGTCCCCCAGCTGGTTCCTCCCACCATTCTTCTGCGTCCAACCAGTGGTGTAGCATGGGGTCCAAGGGGGTGGTTGCTCCGGGCACAAAATTGAAAGGGATGTAAAATTTCAACACCTGGTGCTGCCTCAATATAGCTGCAGGCTTCCACACAAAATGGCTTCTCCATGAAAACCAGAAAATGACCTCTCCAGACAATGGAACAACTTTCTGTGACTGAGATCTCCCGGGTGACACGGGTGCCATTAGGCCAGGCATTGCCAAACTTGGCCCTCCAGCTGTTTTGGGACTACAACTCCCATCATCCCTAGCTAACAGGACCAGTGGTCAGGGATGATGGGAATTGTAGTCCCCAAACAGCTGGAGGGCCAAGTTTGGCCACGCCTGCATTAGGCTGTTGAATGGGCGTGTGTATTCCAACCATTTACCTTCCACCCACCCCTTCTGTGCAGCCATGGGCTCTGGCAACCCATGCTACACCACTGCTTCCAACCAGCCCACAACACTGGGCTAGAAAGCCACTTCCGACATAAGGAGGTGGTGGTGTTGCAGGCTCACGCCCCAAACAATCGCGCAGGGCTGGCTGTAGCCCCACGTGAACAGGGGAATCCTCGGGCCACATCAGCCCAGAGTCAGCCAATCAGCTGACTCTGGAGGCGTGGCCTAGGTCATTTAAGGCCGGCACGGCCCCAGGATCTCCTCATAGAGTTGGAATAGACCACAAGGGCCATCGAGTCCAACCCCCTGCCAAGCAGGAAACACCATCAGAGCACTCCTGACATATGGTTGTCAAGCCTCTGCTTAAAGACCTCCAAAGAAGGAGACTCCACCACACTCCTTGGCAGCAAATTCCACTGTCGAACAGCTCTTACTGTCAGGAAGTTCTTCCTCATGTTTAGGTGGAATCTTCTTTCTTGTAGTTTGGATCCATTGCTCCGTGTCCGCTTCTCTGGAGCAGCAGAAAACAACCTTTCTCCCTCCTCCATGTGACATCCTTTTATATATTTGAACATGGCTATCATATCCCCGCTTAACCTCCTCTTCTCCAGGCTAAACATGCCCAGCTCCCTTAGCCGTTCCTCATAAGGCATCGTTTCCAGGCCTTAGACCATTTTTGTCCCGGGTCCAGATGTGGTTTCCCACCCACCCTTTAGGTTTTGCTTCCGACATTGCTATGGACTTCAGTTGGTTGCTGTTAAGGGGCCTGGTAGGAATTTTTTCCACTTGGTGTATTGGCTCCGGCCATTTTGTTTTTTCCGCATACCTCATAGCAAACTGTCACAACATCTCTTGGTAATGGCGGTTAGGCATTGGTAGGGGTTATAGTATGCATATGTGTTGGGGGGTTGAGGAGCGGCATCACCTCCCCCAAATATTAAAGGGTAATCCGGTAAAAGATTCCGGGGGGGCGTTGCCTCATCCTATGGAGGCCAGGGCCTAAAGCACCCCCCCGAGCGGTGACCCCTGGGGGAGTACCTAGCAATGTGCATCCCAGGGCTCCCCCTGCTGGTGTTAACCCTTTCCGGTGTTCATGCTAACAGCCTGAAGCCGGATAGTCTAATAGGTAAAAGGTAAAGGTAAAGGTACCCCTGCCCGTACGGGCCAGTCGTGTCCGACTCTAGGGTTGTGCGCCCATCTCACTCAAGAGGCTGGGGGCCAGCGCTGTCCGGAGACACTTCCGGGTCACGTGGCCAGCGTGACATCGCTGCTCTGGCGAGCCAGAGCCGCACACGGAAACGCCGTTTACCTTCCCGCTAGTAAGCGGTCCCTATTTATCTACTTGCACCCGGGAGTGCTTTCGAACTGCTAGGCTGGCAGGCGCTGGGACCGAACAACGGGAGCGCACCCCGCCGCGGGGATTCGAACCGCCGACCTTTCGATCGGCAAGCCCTAGGCACTGAGGCTTTTACCCACAGCGCCACCCGCGTCCCTCAAAGAGAGAACATTTATGCGACACATTGCACTCCCATGTAGGCACCCATCCAGATACAGACCGGGGCTGTTTCTGCTTAGCAAATGGACGACTACATGCGCACTGCAATGGAGCCACAGTGTATTACGCAGTCTAATAGGACCCATGCCTAAAGCCAATACCGCTCTTACCTGTAACCAATAAAGTTGTGGCCAATTTATACCCATTAACCTTAATCAGTGGTGACCTGTGTCTTTATTTTCCAACTGGGGGGAGGCGGGAATCACCACGCAACGCCTCAAGATGGGCTCAAGCCCTGGCCTGCGGCTGTTGCACCACAGGGCATTGCTAACAAAAGGCAAGCTTGCAGGGATGCTTGCTCACCGCAAGCGATCTTAACAACGAGGAACCGTTGAGAAGCAGCAACGGTTCCGAGGGCAGGGTTTCCAAACGGCCGTTTGAGATGCTGCAAGATCTACGGGTGAGATTCCCGCAGCTGCAAGGCGTCCCCATTGGGGATCTGCTGTGCCGCTTTGCAAACCAATCTGACACTGATGCCTTCAGCCCACAGACATCGTTCCAGAGCCTGTCCGTGCCCAAAGCTGAACTGCCTGCCCTGAGCACGGCTGGCTGACCACAGGCTAGGTGCCAACCTGCGGGAAAGATTCCTACAGCTACCACCTGCCAAGGCAAAGAAGTGGAACAAGCCAGCCGGTGTCTGGGCAGGATTCCAGAAGCGTTGGTCCACCGTCTCAAAAAGACAAAAGGACGATTGTGGTGCCACGAGGGGCTTGGGGGGGCTGATGCACATACGGGAGTGTGTCTGTGTGCCGAAACATTTGAAACAACGTACGACAGGACAATTGCATGGCTGCCTTGAACATCGCCCCTTGCAAACGTTCCCCAGCACCTGCACGGGTCTTGCACAAATGAGGTTGTGATCAGTGGCATGCAGTGAATTTTTTTGTAAGAACAGAAGCACCAGTTTGCGAGGGTGATTGGCGGGGGTGGGGGCGGGGCCAACGCTGGGACATCCTGACATCACAAGCACGAGCATTGTGTCTCCTTCCCTAAGCTGGGCAGAAGCTTCCCGGGTTTCGGGAAGAAGGCAACAGACTTTAATACTTGAATACTCTAATTTTGAAGGGACGCGGGTGGCGCTGTGGGTTAAACCACAGAGCCTAGGACTTGCCGATCAGAAGGTCGGCGGTTCGAATCCCCGCAAAGGGGTGAGCTCCTGTTGCTCGGTCCCTGCTCCTGCCCACCTAGCAGTTCGAAAGCACGTCAATGTGCAAGTAGATCAATAGGTACTGCTCTGGTGGGAAGGTAAACGGCATTTCCGTGTGCTGCTCTGGTTCGCCAGAAGCGGCTTAGTCCTGCTGGCCACATGACCCAGAAGCTGTACGCCGGCTCCCTAGGCCAATAAAGCGAGATGAGCGCCGCAACCCCAGAGTCAGCCACGACTGGACCTAATGGTCAGGGGTCCCTTTACCTTTTTACTTTAATTTACTGGGGAAATCGGCTCCCCAAGATATTGGCCAAGGAGATTCAGGAGGAATGTGGCCACTTCAAGAGCCCAGATCCAAGCTCAATCCTTGAATGAGTTATGAATTCAACACTATATCCCAATGTAGATGTTTTGGACTACAACTCCCATCAGTCCTAGGTATCGCATGCTGGAGGTGTTAGAAACTCAGATATGCAAGCTAGGTGCCCGATGGCACATGAAATCTAGGTTGCAGTCGCCACAGCAGAATGTCTTTTCACCAGGGGGTTGGATTAACTCAGGGGTGTCCCGTCCCCCCCAATGCTACAATTCTATGATCTCAACTACAGTCGTACCTCAGAAGTCGGACGGAATCCGTTCCGGAAGTCCGGTCGACTTCTAAAACATTCAGAAACCAAAGTGCAGCTTCCGATAGGCTGTAGGAAGCTCCTGCGGCCAATCGGAAGCCTCACCGGACGTTCGGTTTCCAAAAGAACATTTGAAAACCGGAACAGTCGCTTCTGGGTTTGCGGCGTTCAGGAGCCAAAGCATTTGACTTGCAAGGCGTTCATCAACCAAGGTACAGTGGTACCTCGGGTTGCATACGCTTCAGGTTACAGACTCCACTAACCCAGAAATAGTACCTCGGGTTAAGAACTTTGCTTCAGGATGAGAACAGAAATCGTGCAGCAGTGGCGCGGCGGCAGCAGGAGGCCCCATTAGCCAAAGTGGTGCTTCAGGTTAAGTACAGTTTCAGGTTAAGAACGGACCTCCGGAACAAATTAAGTACTTAACCCGAGGTACCACTGTACAGACGTACGTTGCTTGACTGCAACTTGCTCTTACAACAATTCACTTGTCTGGTATGCAAGGAGGAGAGACACACTCAGTGGAAATGGAAATGATATTAACTATGGACTAAGGCTGAGGGTGTCATCTGCATATGCAGATGACACAACCTTGATGGCAGAAAGTGAGGAGGAATTAAAAAACCTTTTATTGAGGGTGAAAGAGGAGAGTGCAAAATATGGTCTGAAGCTCAACATCAAAAAAACGAAGATCATGGCCACTGGTCCCATCACCTCCTGGCAAATAGAAGGGGAGGAAATGGTGGCAGTAAGGGATTTTACTTTCTTGGGCTCCATGATCACTGCAGATGGTGACAGCAGCCACGAAATTAAGAGACGCCTGCTTCTTGGGAGGAAAGCAATGACAAACCTAGACAGCATTTTAAAAAGTAGAGACATCACCTTGCCAACAAAGGTCTGTATAGTAAAAGCTATGGTTTTCCCAGTAGTGATGTATGGAAGTGAGAGCTGGACCATAAAGAAGGCTGATCACCGAAGAATTGACGCTTTTGAATTCTGGTGCTGGAGGAGACTCTTGAGAGTCCCATGGACTGCAAGAAGATCAAACCGATCCATTCTGAAGGAAATCAGCCCTGAGTGCTCACTGGAAGGACAGATAGTGAAGCTGAGGCTACAAGACTTTGGCGACCTCATGAGAAGAGAAGACTCCCTGGAAAAGACCCTGATGTTGGGAAAGATGGGGGGCACAAGGAGAAGGGGACGACAGAGGACGAGATGGTTAGATAGTGTTCTCGAAGCTACAAACATGAATCTGACCAAACTGCGGGTAGCAGTGGAAGACAGGAGTGCCTGGCGTGCTCTGGTCCAGGGGGTCACGAAGAGTCGGACTGAACGACTAAACAACAACAAAAGGCCGAGGGGTTTATAAACTGGGGTCAAACCTGGTGCCCAGGAATCTCTGCATTTGGACCTGCGCCAGTAGCAAAAAGCGCCCAGCTAATTTCTAACACTGCATCCTGGCTGTGGCTGAGATTGTGATCCAAAAGCTTTAGAGGACACCAGGTTGCCGAGGCAGAGGGAGGCTGCTCTACCCACTAAACGGTACTGCCCAGCGTATGACTATATGCCGCCGGAGAAACAGCAACTTTTGTCTCTGCGGGACTCATTAAAGTTTACCGACAGGGAAGGGCAGACCCTGGCCTGCATTTCAAGCCATGCACACATCTATTTCCGTCCCAAACGAAGGATTATTTCAAATCGCCTGCTGAGCCAAATTCTGCCAGGCAGGAACTCTTGCAGAGCAGCTACATAGCAAAACCACAGAGATAAGACAAATATCAAGCCTTGGCTGTAAGCAGACGAAGCAGGCAGGGAACCTCACTTTGCCCAGCGGAACTTACTTCTGAGTAAGCATGTCGCAAGGCTCGGATTGTCAGAGGGCCTCAGTGCAGTCTGAATTTCACGTTTACGATCTTATATCCGTGCCTACCCGCTTTGGGGTGTCTGTCTCCCTGCAAACCGCCCCCCCCTGCAAAAAATATAAGTCTTGGTGCTCCAAAATCATTTTGCAGTGGTACCTCGGGTTAAGTACTTAATTCGTCCGTTCGGAGGTCCGTTCTTAACCTGAAGCACCACTTTAGCTAATGGGGCCTCCTGCTGCTGCCACGCCACCGGAGCACGATTTCTGTTCTCATCCTGAAGCAAAGTTCTTAACCCGAGGTACTATTTCTGGGTTAGCGGAGTATGTAACCTGAGGCGTATGTAACCTGAAGCTTATGTAACCCGAGGTACCGCTGTACTTCATCCAAAATCTGGCACAAAATAATGTGATAAAGGATCTCTTTCTCTTTTCTTTTTCTGTACAATCATGTTTTGCATTTTCTCATAAACGAGTTTGAACTACATTGTTTAATATGCTAAAAAACTATATATATAAAATTGGTGAGGAATTGACTGAGTGAAAGAACCAGCCCAAAAGTGACACACGGCCGGCCTTCTCTCTGTGTGTCCTGCCTCGCTTGGCTTGAAACTCTCAAGAAACGGCGAAGACAAATGTAAAAGGAATACTTGTCTTCAAAAAAGTGTGCGCTGGCCCCTCCTTTGCCCAAATGCTCCCTCCTCCTCCTCCTTCCACAGGAGGGCCAGTGGAGGCGGAAAGCCAAAGGAGCCAGCTAAGGGAGAGTGGGAAAAGTCCCACGCCTCATCAAAAAACTGCTTGTGTTCAGTGCAGTGGTGTAGCGTGGATTGTCAGCACCCGGGGCAAGGCAAGTAATTTGCGCCCCCTAGAGTGAGTGAGCCAGGTAGGGGCAGAGAGCTGCGAGTGCGAGCGCGCCCCCCCAGATGTTGCGCCCGGTGCAGCCGGCCCCCCCTGCACCCCCCACGCTACGCAACTGGTTCAGTGGCATGGAAGGGAGATGGAATCAGGAGTTCAGGAGAAGAAGTCTACAGATGGATGGGGTCAATGGCTCATCTACTCCAGCCTCCTGTCCTGTTCCTGGCCAAGCAGATGACTGCAGCAAACCTGCAAGCATGATTCAAGCACAAAAGCATTCTTTCCTCCTCCTGAGGTTTCCAGCAGCTGGAAGCACTACTGCCTCTCACAGATGCACCTTTTGAATAAAACGCAGGCCACTTTTTTAATGACACCCTTTCTGAGTTCTCCAGAGGCTGGTTCGCGAATCCTCATCCAGATCAAGGGAAGTACAGTGGTACCTCGGGTTACATACACTTCAGGTTACATGCGCTTCAGGTCACAGACTCCGCTAACCCAAAAATATTACCTCAGGTTAAGAACTTTGCTTCAGGATGAGAACAGAGGTTGTGCAGCGGCGGCAGCAGGAGGCCCCATTAGCTAAAGTGGTGCTTCAGGTTAAGCACAGTTTCAGGTTGAGAATGGACCTCCAGAACGAATTAAGTACAGTGGTGCCCCGCAAGACGAATGCCTCGCAAGACGGAAAACCCGCAAGACGAAAGGGTTTTCCGTTTTCAGAGGCGCTTCGCAAGACGAATTTCCCTATGGGCTTGCTTCGCAAGACAAAAATGTTTTGCGATTTTTGAGTTTTTTCCCCGCTCCCCAGCCCCTTTTTCTAAAGTGCTAAGCTGCTAATAGCCTTTTAGCAGCTAATCCGCTAATCCCTTAAGCCTTTAATAGCCGTTAATAGCCCTTAAACTGCTAATAGCGCTAATAGCGCTAATCCGCTAATGGGCTTGCTTCGCAAGACGAAAAAACCGCAAGACGAAGAGACTCGCGGAACGGATTCTTTTCGTCTTGCGAGGCACCACTGTACGTAACCAGAGGTACCACTGTACAGTGGTACCTCCGGTTTTCAACGGGATCCGTTCCGAACGTCCGGCCATATCCTTAAGTTTTCGCAACCGGAGCACTGCTTCTGCGCATGCGCGAGCAGTGAAACACTTCTGGGTTTGCCACTTATAAAAGCCATATCCATCTCCTCCAAAGATTCCATCAACAGTGTCTCCAAAAATTTTTACACATCACCTGGGAAGACAGGTGAACTAATGCCAGTGTACTGGAAGAAGCAAAGATCACCAGTGTCAAAGCAATGATTCTTCAAAATCAACTTCGTCGGACTGGTCATGTTGTGCAGATGCCTGACTATCATCTTCCAAAACAACTGCTCTATTCCGAACTTAAAAATGGAAAGCGTAATGCTGGTGGTCAACAAAAGAGGTTCAAAGACTCTCTCAAGGCAACTGGGAAACCCTGACCTGCCAGCACTCCAATTGGAGAACAGCCTTTACCAAAGGTGTCATGGGCTTTGAAGATGCTCGAACTGAGGAGAAAAGGGAGAAATGAGCTAAGAGGAAGGTATGCTTGGTTAAACCCTCACCGTGATCAACTCCCGCCGGAAACCTATGTCCCCACTGTGGAAGGACGTGCGGAGCCAGAATTGGCCTCCACAGCCACTTATGGACTCATTGTTAAAATTGTGTTTATGGAAGACAATCTTACTCGGCTACGAGTGATCGCCAAAGAAAAAAGACTGCCACTGTCGTGCTTTCTATCATTTTAAAGTGCTAAGTAAAGGTAAAGGTACCCCTGCCCGTACGGGCCAGTCTTGACAGACTCTAGGGTTGTGCGCCCATCTCACTCAAGAGGCCAAGGGCCAGCGCTGTCCGCAGACACTTCCGGGTCACGTGGCCAGCGTGACAAAGCTGCATCTGGCGAGCCAGCGCAGCACACGGAAACGCCGTTTACCTTCCCGCCGGTAAGCGGTCCCTATTTATCTACTTGCACCCAGGGGTGCTTTTGAACTGCTAGGTTGGCAGGCGCTGGGACCGAGCAACGGGAGCGCACCCCGCCACGGGGATTCGAACCGCCGACCTTTCGATCGGCAAGCCCTAGGCGCTTAAAGTGCTATTTGACCTTTAAATTTGGTTTTCCTTTCCTTTCCTTTTCTCCTTTGCAAGCCACTTTGATTGCAATAGCAAAAAAACCGCTAACAGAAATCACCTTGTGCAACCACATTTGGAAGACGCTAAAAAGTTCAGATGGTGTCAGTTGGAAACGGCAGAGCTGGAAAAAGTTCAGAAATGGCCATCCAAAAATGATCAAGGTGTGATTCTCCCTTTTTAAGTTGGGGAAAAAGAAGGTAAGATGGGGGGACCATGACCGGGAGCGTATAAAATTATGGTGCAGAGAAAGCAGAGATTTCTTTCCCCTCGCACATAACAATGGAACTCAGGAACATACAATAATAATAAAAATGAACGTTGGATGATTCACTCTAGACAGAAGGAAGGAGGGCACAGACCATTGTTAATCTGCAGAATGTGCTTCACGGATAGCCACCAACGTAGGTGCTTTGAAAAGAGGATGAGACAGACTGGTGGAAGTCAAAGCCTTCCCTGCGGTGGCTGGAACAGGAGGAGAGAGACACAGAGATATACGGAAAGAACAATCTCATTGTCTGGATAGGTCTCACCTCCTGGCTCACAGTGAGAGGCTATTTTTATATGTTCCCAGGGATGGAAAAGAGAGCTGTCTATAGGCACCAACGAGGGTTAGTTAGAAAAAGTAAAGACTTTAATGAAGCTGGAACCGGTAACGTGTTTTTTTGTTGCGAACACAAAAATCCCTAAATGTAGCGGCAGGAAGAGGAGCTCCTTCTGCAACACAGTTATTATTTACGGTGGTACCTTGGTTCTCAAATGCCTTGGTACTCAAATGTAATGGTTCTAGGGGTTGCTCGTGCGTAAGCCGGTGCAAACACCTGGCTGGATTGCCTGAGTGAACCTTTTCTGTCCGGACAGCCACTCACCCGTGGCTGTCTCAATCGCTGGCAGAATCCGTCAGTGGGCGTTTCTTAAAGTTCTTCCAGCAAAGAAGCTCTTTGACGCCTAGTCTCCTCCTACTCTCTCTGCGCGAAAGCCTTCTGCGCAAGGAGGGCGTAGGCAGCGGAGGACCTCTACTCTCCCCGCTGGTCCCCGGCAAGGAGTCATGGGACCGCCTCGCCGCTTCCCCCATCTGCCCCCCTTCTCCACTGGTGCTACGCTGATTCTCTTCCCCAGAAGATGGGCTGCCTCTCCCAATCCCGGGACGCTCTCCGGAATCCCTCTGGATTTTGCTCTCTCCCTCCGGCACTGATGGCAGTTCCCTGACATCAAACAACTTAGAACCCGAACGCTGCAAACCCAGAAGTAAGTATTCCGGTTTGCGAACTTTTTTTGTAAGCTGAATATGCTCCGTTTTGAGTGTTATGCTTCCGTTTTGAGTGCCACACTTCCGATTTGAGTGTAATGCTGAGGTCTGTCTGTTTTTGCGGCACTTTTTCATGACTGTGTGGAACCCAGTTCAGCTACTGACTGATAGGTTGTGTGACTGCAGTACATCCTTTATTGCTTTCATTTTATGGCTCAGTGGTCTCCTTAGATAACAAAATTCATGTCAAATTGCTGTTTTGGGGGTTGTTTTTAAAAGTCTGGAACGGATTAATCCGTTTTGAATTACTCTCTATGGGAAAGTGTGCCTTGGTTTTGGAACGCTTTTGGTTTTGGAACGGATTCCGGAATGGATTAAGTTTGAGAACCAAGGTAACACTGTGGTGCAATTTTTCTAAAATCCATGCCAAGGCAAATGCAGCTCCAGGCTGAAGATGGGAACAGTCACAGAAAGAGGTGACTTAACAGGACCCCTGCAATGTAGTTCACATGGAAAACTGCAGGCTGGGCTCTCAGTGTTTTTCAAGAATGCTGCTGTGCTGTGCAGAAGCAAGAGACTAGACCAGGTACCCCCAAACTCGGCCCTCCAGATGTTTTTGCGACTACGGTTCCCATCATCCCTGGCCACTGGTTCTGTTAGCTAGGGGTGATGGGAGTTGTAGTCCCAAAACTTCTGGAGGGCTGTGTTTGGGGAGGCCTGGACTAGACTCACCCTGAGAAGGTACAATTGGGCATTGTAATCCATTGCCTGTATTCCATTGCAAACTGGGCTGAGACAGAAGCCTACGACGACCCTTCAGTTCTGCGAGAGTAGAGATTGCAGCACCCTTATAGCTTGCAGTAGGCCGTGGCTACTTAGGTAAAGGTAAAGGGCCTCCTGACCATTAGGTCCAATCATGGCCGACTCTGGGGTTGTGGCGCTCATCTTGCTTTATTGATCGAGGGAGCCGGCGTTCAGCTTCCGGGTCATTTGGCCAGCATGACTAAGCCGCTTCTGGCGAAAATTTTTGTTGCAAGTCCCACTTGCAATAATTACCAGCCAGGCTTGCAGAACATCACCCTCTTTCGACCAAAAGTGCATCTTAGGACACATCCATCTCTCCTCTGTAGCTGCGCATTTGCAAAGGAAGTTCAGGGTGGGGCAGCTGGTCTTTCAAGGACGTTCATCCATCATCGTTCATCATCTCATTGCCCCCCGGAGAATTTCCCAAGGAACATGGCTTGGAATCCTCTGCTATGAACAATCCCACAGTGAGCCAACACGACGACATTCATAGGCTAACTAATGCCAGTATGTTGGAAGAAGCAAAGATCACCCATGTCGAAGCAATGATTTTTCAACATCAATTTCGTTCAGTTCAATGCCTGATTATCGGCTTCCAAAGCAACTACAGTGGTACCTCTGGTTACGTACTTAATTCGTTCCGTAGGTCCGTTCTTAACCTGAAACTGTGTTTAACCTGAAGCATCACGGCTGCCGCCGCACGATTTCTGTTCTCATCCTGAAGCAAAGTTCTTAACCTGAGGTACTATTTCTTGGTTAGTGGAGTCTGTAACCTGAAGCGTATGTAACCCGAGGTACCACTGTACTCAAACAAACTTAAAAATGGAAAGTGTAATCCTGGTGGTCAACAAAAGAGGTTCAAAGACTCTCTCAAGGCAAATCTTTAAAAATGTAGTATAAACACTGACAACCGGGAAACACTGGCCTGCGAGCGCTCCAGTTGGAGAACAGCCTTTACCAAAGGTGTCATGGGCTTTGAAGACGCTCAAACTCAGGACAAAAGGGAGAAATGTGCTAAGAGGAAGGCACGCTTGGCAAACCCTCACCGTGATCAACTCCCGCCCAGAAACCAATGTCCCCACTGTGGAAGGACGTGTGGATCCAGAATTGGCCTCCACAGTCATTTACGGACTCACTGTTAAGTTCGTGTTCATGGAAGACAATCTTACGTAGGATCACTAAAGAAGAAGACAACATTCATGAACAGGGAACCTGCCTCTCCCTAAGTCTGGAAGGAGAAGGGTCAACAGAGCTCTACTAGATCAAGGAAGACAGACTCCAACTTTGTCTGACGCGTATCCTCAGTTGCCGCAAGGAGAACGGGGAAGAGGGACATTCACCAAGGGCGCCGCCTCCCAAGAGATGCTCAAAGGGTAGTGAGATGAGGGGTCTCTACCGGGGTGGCCCCGATGTGGAATGTTCTTCCCAGGAAAGCCTCCCTGGCAAGCGGCATTACAGCCTCAAGGATGATGAAGAAGAAGAGTTTGAATTTGATATCCCGCCTTTCACTCCCCTTCAGGAGTCTCAAAGCGGCTAACATTCTCCTTTCCCTTCCTCCCCCACAACAAACACTCTGTGAGGTGAGTGGGGCTGAGAGGCTTCAGAGAAGTGTGACTGGCCCAAGGTCACACAGCAGCTGCAGGTGGAGGAGCGGAGACGCAAACCCGGTTCCCCAGATTACGAGACTACCGCTCTTAACCACTACACCACACTGGTGACAAATACATGCTTCTCTCCAAATGCCTGGGAAGAAAAGTAACAGTCCGTTTTGGGGTGGTTTATTGTTTGGATAAGGTCCGCGGGTGGCACTGTGGGTTAAACCACAGAGCCTAGGACTTGCTGATCAGAAGGTTGGCGGTTCGAATCCCCGCGACGGGGTGAGCTCCCGTTGCTCGGTCCCAGCTCCTGCCAACCTAGCAGTTCGAAAGCACGTCAAAGTGCAAGTAGATAAATAGGCACCGCTCTGGCGGGAAGGTAAACAGCGTTTGCGTGCACTGCTCTGGTTCGCCAGAAGCTGCTTAGTCATGCTGGCCACATGACCCGGAAGCTGTACGCCAGCTCCCTCGGCCAATAAAGCGAGAAGAGCGCCGCAACCCCAGATTCGGCCACGACTGGACCTAATGGTCAGGGGTCCCTTTACCTTTTTTATTGTTTGGATGGGTGCGGGGGCTATTTTAGGCTGCTGTGTTTGTTTGTTTTCAGTCATTTCATCAATTTCATACACAGCTTGATTGTAAAGAAACCTTGAAGCGGTTTGCAGGAATAAACATCAAACAATAAAATTGTCAGTAAGACTTTAGGAAAGTTGAAACAAGAATAAACAATAAGCAGATTAAAACTCGCACCAACTTTCTAAATATCTGGGTAGGCTTGTCTTAAGCAAAAATGCTTTTAGCGGGCAGGCTTTACCTGCTAATAGTAACACAAACCTGGCCCCCATTGCTGTTTCAGTATAATTGCTTTAATGGATTTTTTATTTATATATTTTATTCTGCCTTTTCTTGTTCCTGTTAGTCTTTTCTGGACTCCTTCAGACCATGCAGAAGCGCTGCATAGATTGGATAGAAGGGAGCCCTAAATGTGTGGTGGTTTTGCACCTCTATGCAGAATTTGTCTGGCTTCTTCTATTAAGGCTAACGCAGACCAAAGCTGTGTACACCTTTATATATCTTTAAACCATATGTTTTCCCCTCAAAGAATTCTTTAAGGGCTGCTGGGACCTCTTAACCCTGAGAGAACTACCATATTTTTCGCTCTATAAGACGCACCAGACCACAAGACGCACCTAGTTTTTGGAGGAGGAAAACAAGAAAAAAAATATTCTGAATCTCAGAAGCCAGAACAGCAAGAGGGATCACTGTGCAGTGAAAGCACCAATCCCTCTTGCTGTTCTGGCTTCTGGGATAGCTGCGCAGCCTGCATTCGCTCCATGAGACGCACACACATTTTCCCTTACTTTTTAGGAGGGAAAAAGTGAGTCTTATAGAGCAAAAAATACAGTAATTGACATTGCCCAGAACTCTTTGAGGGAAAGAATGTGCATTAAAGGTATGCACAGCCTGTTTTCGGTTTCTGAATCAGCAGAATAAGGCTTCCGTCTGTTTATTTTTTTAAAATACCCCCCCCCCCAACCTAAACGCACAACGGTTCGGAGTCGATTCATCTGTCTCGGACTTCCTTTTGACTAAGGCATGACTAATTAACCTTTCCTCATTTTCTTGCCCGGTTGCCAAGTTCACCGGAGGTTTTCTTTAAATATGACAATTATTATTATTTTTCTTGCAGAGGCATGAATTCTGTCCATGCTGGAAATCTAGGCCTTGACTCGCCTACATGTATAGGATCACAGAACTGCACAGTTGCTGGGTACCACTGAGGGGCAGAACTAGTCCAGCCCCTTGCAAAAGGATTGCAGGGGGCACCCATATTAGTACCCGTGGGCACAACTTTTCCAGGTCGCCTTCTTCCTCTGTCTACCGCCGCAGAAACTGGAGCGGCGTCCTTGTCCCTCGCTGCTAGCTGCCCAGCCAGACTCTTGACCAGCTCCCATCATCTGCTACCTCGAAGTGTCTCGAAGCGACTTGCATTGCAAAACAAGAAATAGCAACAAATCTCACCGTGCGCAGGAAGAAGGATAAAACCAGAACCTAAAAAGTGCAAGCGTAAATAGTCACAAAAAGACATATCCAACTCACGCCACCGAAAGCATGAGAGGCCATAAAAAAGGTAAAGGGGCCCCTGACCATTAGGTCCAGTTGTGACAGACTCTGGGGTTGCGGCGCTCATCTCGCTCTATGGGCCGAGGGAGCCGGCGTTTGTCCGCAGACAGCTTCCGGGTCATGTGGCCAGCATGACTAAGCCGCTTCTGGCGAACCAGAGCAGCGCACGGAAAAGCCGTTTACCTTCCCGCCGGAGTGGTACCTATTTATCTACTTGCACTTTGATGTGCTTTCGAACTGCGAGGTTGGCAGGAGCAGGGACCGAGCAACGGGAGCTCACCCCATCGCAGGGATTCGAACCGCTGACCTTCTGATTGGCAAGTCCTAGGCTCTGTGGTTTAACCCACAGCGCCACCCGCGTCCCACACATGAGAGGCCATACACTTATCCAATAACCCTCCAAGTTGAGGGCAAAAAAGTCCTGGGTAAATAAAAACGGCTTTGCCTGGTGCCTGAACATAGGCAATGACCCTGCCAAGTGGGCCTCCTTGGGGAGGATATTTCACAAACAGGGAGCCACCACTGAGAAGGCCCAGCTGGTCCAACCTAGCAGAGCCACCCACCTTGAAGGACATTCCATGCTATTTTCTCACTTGACACCCACGCCTGTTCATCTTCCTTTGCCTGTTTTTATGTTCTTATTTTGTTTGTATACTGTGTTAGTTTTATTATGTTAGCTGCTTTGAGCCTGGCTCCGGCTGGGGAAAGTGGGGTACAATTAAAATTTTATTATTATTACAGTAGTACCTCTGGTTGCGAATGGGATCTGTTCTGGAGGCCCGTTCGCAACATGAAAGGAGCGCAACTAGCAGTGACGTACCTGCGAACGCGCGGGTTTCAATTTGCCACTTCTGTGTGTGACATCATTTTGCGCTTCTGCGCATGCGGCGAAACCCGGAAGTAACCCTTTCCGGTACTTCTGCGTCGCCGCGGGAAAGTAACCTGAAAAAACGTAACATGAAGCCGACGTAACATGAGGTATGATACCTCAGGTTGAAGTAGCTTTGGGATGAGTATTTTCAGGTTGTGCGCTGCGGCGACCCAGAAGTAACGGAGCGCGTTACTTCCGGGTTTCGCCGCTTGCGCATGCGCAGACTCTCAAAATGACGTCACACTCATGCGCGGAAGTGGCAAATTGTGACCTGCACATGTGGGTGCGGGTTGTGTTCGCTTAGGATGCGAACGGGGCTCCGGAATGGATCCTGTTCGCATCCAGAGGTACCACTGTATTATTATTATTATTATTATTATTATTCCTCATTCTCCAATGACAATTTCAGATTGTAGATTCCTAGAGAGCAGGGACCCACCTCTCCTAGTCTGTGCACAACACAGCAAGGCACCACAGGCAGTGAATCAGAGAATTGTACAGTTGGAAGGGACCTTCAGGGATCATCTAGTCTAACCCCCTGCAATGCAGGAATCTCATCTGAAGCATCCCTGACAGATGGCCATCCAGCCTCTGCCTCAAAACCTCCAAGGAATGTGCCATGTAAAAAACACATGAGACAATGATCTCTTCTTACATCAAAGACAGGGTATTCTAAAAGTCGGAGCGATTCCTGCTTTCTTCTTTGGCGCAGACATTGAAGCATTGCACCCAAACCCAGCCGAGATCTCTATTTTTATGTCCTGGAATTTCAATCCAGACAGGGCAATGACATGTCTGGGCTTATCTCCCAAGAGCAAACTTTTTAACCTCTCTCAAGCTTTGTGTTCAGCGAAAGGGGGTTTCAATTCAGGAATCCCTTTAATCCTGTCATAAGTTACTAGGGAAGTTTTTACAGCAAAGGTCCCGGAAACAGGCTCCTACTCAATTACACAACTCTTTTCCCGATAATTTGGCCTGTTTGGGGGATGGGGTGGGGGGGAGGAAGGAGAAGGGAGAGAGAGAGGAGGGTAAACTGCAAGGTGGAGGGTTGCTGTGGGTGGGTGGGTGGTCATGAAAACAGAGAAGGGGGCAATGTTTGAAAGCAAAGACTGGGCACTGGAGGCAGGCACCAGAACGCCAGCCGCCACCGTGGCAATTGCTAGCACACTTCCAGGAAGAGGAGAAACCCAGATCAGAAAGCGGAGAGAGAGAGAGAGAGAGAGCAAAAGGAAAGAAGCAGTTCAATTGGTACCTTGATTCTCAGACTTAATCCGTTCCAAAACCAAAAGCGTTCCAAAACCAAGGCACGCTTTCCCATAGAAAGCAATGCAAAACGGATCGATCCATTCCAGACTTTTTAAAACAACCCCTAAAACAGCAATTTGACATGAATTTTACTATCTAACAAGACCACTGATCTGTAAAATGAAAGCGATAAAACAATGTGCTGCAGTCGCACAATCAATCAATCGATAGCTGGACCGAGTCACAAAAACAAAATAACAAGAGCC
Source organism: Podarcis tiliguerta (assembly GCF_965153285.1). Lineage (NCBI taxonomy): Eukaryota > Metazoa > Chordata > Lepidosauria > Squamata > Lacertidae > Podarcis > Podarcis tiliguerta. The sequence continues at coordinate 8,538,695 of NC_139537.1, read as the reverse complement.
GCAAAAACAAAAGCGTAAAATAAATAGCAAAAAAACAGACAGACGTCAGAGTAACACTCAAATTGGAAGTGTGGAACTCAAAATTGGAAGCGTAACACTCAAAATGGAGTAAGTTCGGATTCCGGAAAAAGTTCACAAACCGGGACACTTACTTCCGGGTTTGCAGTGTTCGGGTTCTAAGTTGCTTGAGTACCAAGGCGTTTGAGAACCAAGGTAGCCAATTTCATTTGCAGTGGGAAGGCAGGTTTCCTCACCCAGCTGAATTCCCTTTCAGACTTGACAGGAGGCGAAACCTTCTCCCTAATGGAGAACAGCCTTTACCAAAGGTGTCGTGGGCTTTGAAGACACTCAAACTCAGGACGCAAGGGAGAAATGCGCTAAGAGGAAGGCACGCTTGGCAAATCCACACCGTGATCAGCTCCTGCCCGGAAACCAATGTCCCCACTGTGGAAGGACGTGTGGATCCAGAATTGGCCTCCGCAGTCACTTACGGACTCACTGCTAAAACCCTGTTATGGAAGATGATCTTACTCAGCTACGAGGGAGCACCAAAGAAGAAAGAAATTGGTTCACATTGGTACTACCGGATTTCTCCACACGCACAGCTCAGTGAGGCAACGGAAGGGACCCAGCAACTCAGAGCCAGTGCACATGCTTGAAGTGCAGAAGGACCCGTTTTCGAAACCCAGCGTCTTAAGGTAGGGCTGGGAAGGGCAGCTGTCTGAAGCTCAGGAGACCCACTTATGTCTGACTCAGTCGAAGGCGGATTCTTATGAGCTTATGGTTCTGGAGTACCTGCTTAGCATGCAGAAGGCACCAGGTTCAATCCCTGGCACTTACAGGTAGGGATGGGAGCTGCCCCGTCTGAAACACTGAAGGGAGCTCCTTCCAGTCACTTTCAGATGGTTTGCAGAATGAAAGAATCCTAGAGTCGGAAATGATCTCGAAGGTCATCCAGCCCAACCCCTTGCAATGCAGGAATAATAATAATAATAATAATAATTTATTATTTATACCCCGCCCATCTGGCTGGGCATCACCAGCCACTCTGGGCGGCTTCCAAAAAAGTATTAGAATACTGTAATACATCCAACATTAAAAGCTTCCCTAAACAGGGCTGCCTTCAGATGTGTTCTAAAAGTCTGGTGGTTGTTGTTCTCTTTGACATCTGGTGGGAGGGGGTTCCACAGGGAGGGCGCCACCACCGAGAAGGCCCTCTGCCTGGTTCCCTGTAACTTGGCTTCTTGCAGAAGGCCCTTGGTGCTGGACCTCAGTGTCCAGGTAGAATGATTTGCAGTTGTCCAGTATGGGAATCAAACCTGCAAGGTTGCCATTATCAGCACCACGCTCTCACAAACTGAGCTCTCTCCAGGCTGTTAGTCCAAAACATCTGAAGGGAACCAAGCTAGTGAAAGATGGACAACATGAAACTCAATTCTACTAATGATGGAGTGGGGGAGTGGATTGTACAACTGGAATAAGGAGGGGGCATTTTCAAATGCTCGCTCAAATCATTATTCCCCCACCGCCCCACTTATTTGCTTTTTAAAAAAGGAAACAGAAACAAGTGGGGGTTGCGCAGAAACTTGCAAGCGGGGAGCATCCAAAAACATGAACTCCGACCTCCAGCGGTACAGTCCATTCCCCATTTCAGAACCACACCACCTTATTCTACTACCCGCATGTCTCGATCCCTCGCAGCTACATAGTGGGTTTCGAAGTTCTGTTCCTGGTCCGTTCACATGTACAAGGCATCGCTGGGTGCGTGCAGAGTAGACCAACAGGCCAGTGTGTGTACATGCAAACACACATTTGCCCCTTCGTTTTAACGACCCGTTCACCACCTTACAATGTTTGACTTCCACACTTTAAATGTCTTAAGTATGTAACTACCTAAACACCTAAGGAATCAGCCCTAAGGATTCCAATGAATTCATTCCACACACTAACACGTGTTAGCTGCATCCAAGGCTAATAAACACACCGGCAAGGCAAAATAATAATAATAATAATAATAATAATAATAATAATAATAGCTTCTTCGCAATGAAATGTTTTAAGCTCCTCACTCAGCGGGCAAGAAAGCAGTTCCATTTGAAAGCATCCTTTCTTAAGCCAGAACTTTGCAAAAGTCCTGGAAAATAATGAATGCCTTTGATTTCAGGAAGGGAACAAACACAAACAAACAGACACACCTCCAGATCGGCTTCAAGGGCGTCCCTCGGTTTTGATCAGCTCGCTCCATCGCAGTTTCTCTGGAAACCGACCCTTTAAGTTTCAAAGCACGTGTACGTGTGTGTGTGTGTGTGTGTGTGTGTACGCTTGTTCCACCCCCGGGGACAGAAATGGGTGCTTTAAAAATCCACCCCAAGTATGGATGGATGGATAGGAAACAGACCAGGCATCCAACGTGGTAGTTTAGCATCGAGTAAAAAAAATTAAAAAATGAATGAATGAAAGGGGGAAAGATGCAGGACATCAGCACGTCTGAATGCGCCCATGATGGAGGAGATGTGGCGAGCCTGCCTTCCCGTCAGGGGAAACGAGCTCCGGGGAAAACGCGGCGCAACTTTCATAAAGCTCACCTTTGTCTGCCTTGCTCTCGCAACCTGGGAAGAGTCCCTCCCCGCGCCTGCTCTCCGCAAACGATGCGAATCCGATTCGCATTCACGCCCGCCCTTTCCCAAGTTCGGGTCGCCGGCAGAGCAAGCCAGCGCCGACCCCCACCCGTTCTCTCACAATAAGACTTCCAAAAGAGGCTTGCCAAAATCAGAAAGTTTTGCAAGAAGAGCACAGACGGCCGCTCACCTTCCTGTTTTATATTTTTTGGCTTCGGAGACTTGCAATGGAGGAGAGGTTTCTCTGCTTCCGTCTCCTCCTCGGCAGCCCAGCTCCTCGCCAAGCGGAGCAGACCGGGGCTGGGAAGACGCAATTTCAAAAAGAAAAAAAATACAACCAAACCGGCAATGGAGCAAGAAGGGGGAGGGAAAAAAGCGAGGCTTGCAATGGAATCCACAAGGAAAGCAGCTTTCCGAAGTAGACGGAGCAGCTGCCGCCTCCACGGCCAGCGCTTTGCAAAATCGCGGCTGCTCGGCTTGTCTCTTTTTGTGGAAGTCCCCAGCAGGCGAACTGGATCTCTTTTCTCCGCGCACACACACAAAACACACCCCTCTGGGATCAGCCTTTCACCTCTGCTCGATGCAACCCCTCCTCCTCCTCCTCTTCTTCTTCCCCCTTCAATGCAATAATCCCTCCTTCTTTCCCCGCATCTCCTCCTCTCCAGCGGCCAGGCGGGCGGGCGGGCGGGCGCGCGCGCGCTCTGTGCTAGCATGTGCCGGCTGCCTCTCCAAAGGCACCAGCTGAACGGCGGCGGCTGCAACTCCTCTTTCCCTGCCTTCCCCGGGCGGGGAGCGTCTCCAAAGTGCACAGCTCCGCCCCGCGCGCCCAACCAAGGCGGCCGCCAGCTGGAGAGGGCGCGCACTTGGGCTGCTGCTGCGCGCGCGGAGAGAGGCGCACAGGGATCGTCTCTCTGAGTTGGGCGGGTGGCTGCTGTTGTTTAGTCGTTTAGTCGTGTCCGACTCTTCGTGACCCCATGGACCAGAGCACGCCAGACACTCCTGTCTTCCACTGCCTCCCACAGTTTGGTCAAACTCATGCTGGTAGCTTCGAGAACACTGTCCAACCATCTCGTCCTCTGTCGTCCCCTTCTCCTTGTGCCCTCAATCTTTCCCAACATCAGGGTCTTTTCCAGGGAGTCTTCTCTTCTCATGAGGTGGCCAAAGTATTGGAGCCTCAGCTTCAGGATCTGTCCTTCCAGTGAGCACTCAGGGCTGATTTCCTTAGGAATGGATAGGTGTGATCTTCTTGCAGTCCAAGGGACTCTCAAGAGTCTCCTCCAGCACCAGAATTCAAAAGCATCCATTCTTTGGCGATCAGCCTTCTTTATGGTCCAGCTCTAGGTGCGTCTTGTGGTCTGGTGTGTCTTATAGAGCGAAAAATACGGCAATTAACAGATGTTCTGCTCCCCCCCCCCCGCAGAAGCCTGTCACCCATCTCCCCCCCCAAAAAAAAGCTTTTGGGGGAGATTTCCCCAAAACAGCTCATCAACTTGTTGGGCCCCCTCCTAACAAAAATCCTGGCTATGCCCATGAAATGAGACTGCAACTTTGCAAGGAGAGATAAGTGTGTGTGTGTGTGTGTGTGTGTACTGCAGGTAAGGATAAAGGGGGGGCAGTCTTTCAAAAGCAGAGGTACAGTGGTATCTCGGGTTAAGAACTTAACTCGTTCCGGAGGTCCGTTCTTAACCTGAAACTGTTCTTAACCTGAAGCACCACTTTAGCTAATGGGGCCTCCCGCTGCTGCCGTACCGCTGCTGTGCGATTTCTGTTCTCATCCTGAAGCAACGTTCTTAACCCGAGGTACTATTTGTGGATTAGCGAAGTCTGTACCCTCAAGCATCTGTAACCTGAAGCGTCTGTAACCCGAGGTACCACTGTACAGGAGGTGGCTGGATCTCGCTTGCTCCCACTTCTTTTCCACCCACCCAACTCCGGAGGGGGTGGGTTTATATGTTAGGGACAGGAGGAGGAGGTGGCGAGCTGGGGGTGGGGAGGTAGAAAGTTTCAGCAGATGGATGCAGAGAACATCTGTGGGAGGGGGGAGGGGAGGGTCTGGGCTCTTTTCCAGCCCCCCCCCCAGAGTAACAGCTTCGTGGAGGGCAGAGAGAGGTCCTGGGAGATGGGTTGGGATGAGGCGGAACAATTATTCCAACTTTCTTTCATTTTGGTGATAAATTTGGTGCTGCTTGCTAAGGACCTAGGTTGAGTCAGCCACAAAGTGGGGGGTACTGTGGTGTAAACCACTGGGCTTGCTGATCAGAAGGTTTGCAGTTTGAATCCACCCACTGTGGCTGTCCAGGGGTCCTTTACCTGTTCTTTTTATCCTGGAAATGGTGGATTTATACTAAATATTCCTAAACCGGCTAACCTCTGCCCGAGCATAATTAATTCAATGGAGTTTTCAGCCTAGATCTGTACAGTGGTACATGGGGTTACATACGCTTCAGGTTACAGACGCTTTAGGTTACAGACTCCGCTAACCCAGAAATAGTACCTCGGGTTAAGAACTTTGCTTCAGGATGAGAACAGAAATTGTGCTCCAGTGGCAGCAGCGGGAGGCCCCATTAGCTAAAGTGGTGCTTCAGGTTAAGAACAGTTTCAGGTTAAGAACGGACCTCCAGAACGAATTAAGTTCTTAACCGAGGTACCACTGTACAGGGTAGGCTTCCACTACACGGGTATGGGTCGACTAGACTCCGACCATGTGCAAAGTGCATCCTGTTGGTGCCCAGTAACAGCTGGGGTTAAGGGCTGCAGAACGGGTACCAGGAAAGAATTTCCTGAGTTAGTTCATGCAAACCAGCCCAGCCAGGTGAGATAAGTGCCGAGCCACTGAGGAGCAATAGGGAGCCAGGAATTGGCCATTAAGGAATTGGCCATTAAGGCCAACTGGCCATCCCTGCAGCAAAGAGTGGAGAAGACATCACACAGGAAAGATGTGTCCCTTTTAAGGTTTGGAGAAGGAGAGGGGACATTTAGCCAAAGTTCTTGGGAAGGAGAAAGGAGGGGACTGTCAGGAGTGCGTGCAGGAGCCAGGCCCTGTGACCAGTAGGGCTTTGCAGGACTGGGGCCTTCCTAAGTTTGTTCTGGAGAGGCAAGGCATGGCCGCACAGGTGAGGCCGCTTGGTAACTCACAGCACCTGGTGGCAAGAGCCAGGAAGGGATATAAGGTCAGCATTTCCCTTTGGCTTTTTGCCATAGCAACACGCTTCCTGCCTTGCTGTGTTTAGCTTCTTGCTTCTTGATCCTCAGACCTCGACTCCTTGCTTCTCGACCCTCAGACCCCTGACTTCATGACTCCTTGCTTCTTGACCCTCGGACCCCTGACTTCATGACTCCTTGCTTCTCGACCCTCGGACCCCTGACTTCATGACTCCTTGCTTCTCGACCCTCGGACCCCTGACTTCATGACTTCTTGCTTCTTGATCCTCGGACCCTTGACTTCATGACTCCTTGCTTCTTGATCCTCGGACCCTTGACTTTGTGACTCCTTGCTTCTTTATCCTTGGACCCCTGACTTCATGACTCCTTGCTTCTCGACCCTCAGACCCTTGACTTTGTGACTCCCTGCTTCCTGACCCTTGGACCCCTGGCTTCTGGACTCTCATTCCTGCTCCCACCCCGCCATTTTGCCCCTGGTCCCAACATCCTCAGCCGGGACTTCGATCGCCCATAGACCAGACCGTGACAGGGCCAGAACAGATTGCATAGGCTTTTTGGGAGCAGAACCATCTTGCCAGGCTGGGACAGAGACATGAAAATGGTGTGCAGGATGACTTGGACTCTAGTGCTGTGGGGATCAAGGTGCAATGCTGCAAACTCTCTTCCTCCACCGAGACCCATGTGTAAAATAAGCAGTCTCCAACGTGCCTGAATTCCCAATGGAGACACGACCCTGGGTTCGAGTCCTACCATCCAGAGCAGGAGAAAACAAGCTTGCTCCATCCTCCATGAGACTGCCCTTGAGATATTTGAAGATGGCTATCTCCTCTTCTTCCAGGCTAAACATACCCAGCTCCTTCAACCGTTCCTCATCAGGCTTGGTTTCCAGACCTTTGATCATCTTGGTCGCCCTCCTCTGCACACCTTCCATATCCCATTGTCATTGTGTTTGTGTTATTGGCAGGGACCAAAGTGTTCTAGAATCATAGAATCATAGAGTTGGAAGAGACCACAAGGGCCATTGAGTCCAACCCCCTGCCAAGCAGGAAACACCATCAGAGCACTCCTGACATATGGTTGTCAAGCCTCTGCTTAAAGACCTCCAAAGAAGGAGACTCCACCACACTCCTTGGCAGCAAATTCCACTGTCAAACAGCTCTTACTGTCAGGAAGTTCTTCCTAATGTTTAGGTGGAATCTTCTTTCTTGTAGTTTGGATCCATTGCTCCGTGTCCGCTTCTGTGAATAGGTAGCATGCAAGGGGTACACCAGCAAGAGTATCGAAGCCTCGGGCAGCAGCCATCTGGAGTCGTGCTAACAGTTGCACCAGATTTACTAAAGTTTGTTTGTTTCAGTCTCCCCGGGCACCCCTGTAATAAAGTTTGCAGCAGCAAATATTAACACTGCTGTTGCCATTGTTACAAACACATCTGCTCTGCACCCTCACTTAAGCTGGTGTGGGTTAGCTGATGCCTCAAGAAAGGTCATTACAGAAAATTACATTAGTCAGCCCAGACTATCGCAGATGAACCCACCCTGGTGACTTCACTGAGACATTTTGTAATCTGAGGCACACCCAACGATGTAAGCTTACATTCCTCCTCCTTGCTGCCTTGGACTAACATGAATTATAACAACAAAACACATTCAGCCATGGCAAAATTGACCTGAATGGTGAAGCCTGAAGGCATTTGCATCCTGGTTCCTCATGAGGGCTAGCTGCTTTTTGGTATCTCAAAAAATGAGGAGCAACTTCTGAGATCTCCCCGAGGTTGTTCATAGGAAGCTTCATCAGTAACTGTAGTTTCTGGTAAATTTCCCCAAAAACACAAAAACCAAACACAAAAACTTTAGATATGGGACATTGAGTTTAGTTTCTTTATTTAATTTTTTTTAACTTTTATTTTGCTTTAAACAGGTACATATAAATATAGACAACCAAAATTACAAAGGAAAATTCCTTAATAGTAATGGGGGGGGGGGACTTTAAAAACTACAAAAAATATCAAAGTACATGACACAGAACATAAGCAACTATGGAAAAGATAAAAGAAAAGAAAAAAGAAAAATAGAAAAAAAAGAAGAAGAAAAAGGAAGATGAGCCAAAGCAGGAAGGCTCATCCATTGTACACATCCGTCAAACTCACAACAGATCATTATTCTTATTATTCTTGAGTTTAGTTTCATTTCCAGCTGAACTGTTGACCATCCAGAGTCTGTGGTCACCATCACATTATTCGTTTAAAACACAGTGCTTCCCCCAAAGAATCTTGGGATCTGTAGTTTATTAAGGGCACCAGTAACTGTAGCCCTGTATTATTATTATTATTATTATTATTATTATTATACCCCGCCCATCTGGCTGAGTTTCCCCAGCCACTCTGGGCGGCTCCCAATCAAGTGTTAAAAACAATACAGCATTAAATATTAAAAACTTCCCTAAACAGGGCTGCCTTCAGATGTCTTTTAAAAATAGGATAGCTGCTTATTTCCTTGATATCTGATGGGAGGGCGTTCCACAGGGTGGGCGCCACCACCGAGAAGGCCCTGTTCCCAGGATGCACTTTAAACATCTGGGGTGCCTGTGACTTTTGAGATAGAAGGTTGGCATCTTTCAGCCTGGATTATTATGGACTGTCAAGCTGTTTGCCGTGTCTCCAGGGCAAAATGAGTAGGGTGGCAAGAGGCTTCTTCTGTATTAGGTGTAAGCATGTGAATCTCGTCGCTTTTTTCAAGACAAATGGGATGTTTCCAGATGGGGGGGCTGCAAAAATGCTGTTCCGATATCCTAAGCAGTACGTTGCTGACAAGTTGTTTTACTGGGTTTTCCACTGAAAGAGTAAACCCTGATTAAATGGAGGGAAATGTAGGCGAGCACTTGGGAGATGGAGAAAAGGTTGTTCAATCCTTGCAGACCTTCATTAGTGTAAATAGCAATTTCAGTTTCAAAGACTGAAGAAGAAAGGAAATGGTGGCACTATTTATTAACCTATAAAACAGCTTCATTTCATTAGGTTTTTTAAAAGGAAGATGTCTACAGGCTATCGAAGTCCCGGCTGAGGACGTCGGGCCCGGGGGCAAGATGGCGGGGTGGGAGCAGCAATGAGAGTCCAGAAGCCAGGGGTCCGAGGGTCAGGAAGCAGGGAGTCACGAAGTCAAGGGTCCGAGGGTCGAGAAGCAAGGAGTCAAGAAGCTGAGGTCTGAGGATCAGGAAACATGTTGCTGTGGCAAGGCACCGAAGGGAAATGCTGACCTTATATCCCTTCCTGGCGCTTGCCACCAGGTGCAGTGAGTTACCAAGCGGCCTCACTTGTGTGGCCGTGCCTTGCCTCTCCAGAACAAACTTAGGAAGGCTCCAGTCCTGCAAAGCCCTACTAGTCATGCAGGGCGTGGCTCCTGCATGCCCTCCTGACAGAAGACATCTTCTTGTTGTTAAGTCATTTAGTTGTGTCCGACTCTTCGTGACCCCATGGACCAGAGCACGCCAGGCACTCCTGTCTTCCACTGCCTCCCACAGTTTGGTCAAACTTACGCTGGTAGCTTCGAGAACACTGTCCAACCATCTCGTCCTCTGTCGTCCCCTTCTCCTTGTGCCCTCCATCTTTCCCAACACCAGGGTCTTTTCCAGGGAGTCTTCTCTTCTCATGGGTTGGCCAAAGTCTTGGAGCCTCAGCTTCAGGATCTGTCCTTCCAGTGAGCACTCAGGGCTGATTTCCTTCAGAATGGAGAGGTTTGATCTTCTTGCAGTCCACGGGACTCTCAAGAGTCTCATCCAGCACCAGAATTCAAAAGCATCAATTCTTTGGCGATCAGCCTTCTTTATGGTCCAGCTCTCACTTCCATACATCACTACTGGGAAAACTATAGCTTGAACTATACGGACTTTTGTTGGCGAGACATCTTAGATGTACATAATTGTACAACTCTATTCTGCCTTGGTCAGAGCACACCTAGAGTCCTGTGTCCAGTTCTGGGTAGCACAATTTAATAAGGATATTCACAAGCTGGAACATGTGCAGAGGAGGGTGACCAAGATAATCAAGGGTCTGGAAACCAAGCCTTTTGAGGAACGCTTGAAGGAGCTGGGTATGTTTAGCTTGGAAAAGAGGAATCCTTTCATCTTCAAGAGAGGGAGAAAGAGTGCCTCTTAGATTACATTCAAGCAAAAGGTCTGGACAGGATCTTGGATAGAGGGGACTGCACAGATAAGAAGGGAAAACATCTAGTAAAAGCGAACGAATGGGCTTTTATGCATGCAGAAGGAAGGAAAGGAATTTATTTTAGAAATGATAAGTACCGGTTTATTGTGGATTGATAATTTGCGGAGTAACTCACTTGCAGATACCGCAAATGTTAAAATATTGCACGTGCCAGAAATGGCAAGTGGATTGCTGATGGCTAAGGATGAATAAAAACAACAAGGAACCATTGTACTATAAGGTTAACTGTAACAAAGAGAATGCAAACAATTAGGAAAATAAAGCAGCAACAAGAGGAAACTTTGGACGCATCAAGAACGGATTGCAGGAAACCGGTTTGGGGGGAAATTGTATTAGATTTGTATTAAATTGTGGCTGATTTGGTAAAATTTGGAAAATGGATAAAAACGATCTGGCAAAAATAAATAAAGAGCGCAGCTCAGTCAGATTACATTCAAGCAAAGGGCCCTCTCCATCTGCAAAACGCCTTTATGAGATATGACAGGGACCGATTAGCATATCAAAACATATCTGGAAGAAAAGCACAGCTGTCGGAAGCAAGGAGACTTGTGCGCCAAGTCCCTAGCTCTGTCGGCTGGGGTAGCGCAGCCTCATTGCAAGGCGCGTCAAGATCCACTGTGCAGTTTCTGTGTCCCTGAGCTCAGCCGCCTCTGCAAGGAAATCTGCAAAATGAACTGAAACCTCAATTCTCTCACTTGGTCCTCCTTCGAGCCCTCTGGTGAGCTTGGAGGAGGATTGAGACCGGGGGATCATTGCCACTCATCCAGACAAAGATCTTCTCAGTGATTGGCAGGAATGGCAAACAGGAAGGAGGGCGGGCTGGGAGGAGGGAAGATCGTGTGCTGTAGATTGCAGGAGCAACTCCACCTTCATCGTTCAGCCTGGACGCTGAGGTTCAGCTCTGAGGGTCTTCTGGTAGTGCCCTCACTGCGAGAAGTGAGTTTACAGGGAACAAGGCAGAGGGCCTTCTTGGTGGTGGCACCCACCCTGTGGAATGCCCTCCCGCCAGACGTCAAACAGATAAACAGCTACATGATTCTTAAAAGACATCTGAAGGCAGCCCTGTTCAGGGAAGCTTTAAGGGTGTGATGTTGTTTTGTGCATTTACTGTTTTATTGCTGGACGCCATCCAGAGTTGGTGGGACAACCCAGTCAGATGGATGGCATGTCAATAGTAAATTATGACGATGATGAAGAGCTAGAAGACAGAACATAGTTATGATAACTTGTTGTTGTTGTTTAGTAATTTAGTTGTTTCCGACTCTTCGTGACCCCATGGACCAGAGCACGCCAGGCACTCCTGTCTTCCACTGCCTCCCACAGTTTGGTCAAACTCATGCTGATAGCTTCGAGAACACTGTCCAACCATCTCGTCCTCTGTCGTCCCCTTCGCCTTGTGCCCTCCATCTTTCCCAACATCAGGGTCTTTTCCAGGGAATCTTCTCTTCTCATGAGTGGCCAAAGTATTGGAGCCTCAGCTTCAGGATCTGTCCTTCCAGTGAGCACTCAGGGCTGATTTCCTTCAGAATGGAGAGGTTTGATCTTCTTGCAGTCCATGGGACTCTCAAGAGTCTCCTCCAGCACCATAATTCAAAAGCATCCATTCTTCAGCCATCAGCCTTCTTTATGGTCCAGCTCTCACTTCCATACATCACTACTGGGAAAACCATAGCTTTAACTATGCGGACCTTTGTCGGCAATGTGATGTCTCTGCTTTTTAAGATGCTGTCTAGGTTTGTCACTGCTTTCCTCCCAAGAAGCAGGTGACTTTTAATTTCGTGACTGCTGCCACCCTCTGCAGTGATCATGGAGCCCAAGAAAGTAAAATCTCTCACTGCCTCCATTTCTTCCCCTTCTATTTGCCAGGAGGTGATGGGACCAGTTATGATAACTAGGGATGGACAAACTGGTCAGTTTTGGTTCCTGTCAGTTTCTGATTTACCCCCATCTCCCATTCTCAGCATTTTCGCACCAATCTGCAATTTTGTTAAAACAGGATGCATGAAAACCTATCAACAAATTTCTCCCCATACACAGGTTTGTATGTGTTTTTGCCCAACAGAGGCATTTTTGCAAAGCTATTTCCCTGAGCACCATGCATTTATAATGCCATTTCACAAACATGAACATTTTTGTGCCCGCCTTATCCTAGCGATGTGCACAGTTTCTGTACACATTGCTTTGCCAGAGGAACTGTCCTTGCAAAATTCAGAAAACTGCAGCTTTTGACGGACGGCTGCTTTTTGGTTTGCAAATTGCCGCACAAAGCGTGAGTTGTGTAGGTTCAAGTAGATCGGCATGGGGATGAGGGACCAACTCCCTTCTCTTGCGGGGGCCCAATTAGTGCCATTGCCTTCCGTTAAGAGTTTGGGTGTAATCCTTGACGCCTCCCTTTCCCTGGAGGCGCAGGTTACAGCAACAGCTAAGGCGACATTTTTCCACCTTCGCCGCATCAAGCAGTTGGTCCCTTACCTTTCCCGCCCTGACCTGGCCACAGTGATCCATGCGACAGTCACCTCTAGGCTTGACTATTGTAACTCGCTCTATGCGGGGCTGCCCTTGAAGCTGTCCCAGAAATTCTAGCGGGTGCAGAATGCTGCAGCGAGGCTCCTCATGGGGTCTCTGCCATGGGAGCATATTCAGCCAGTGCTTTTCCAGCTGCACTGACTCCTGGTGGAGTCAGATTTAAGGTGCTGCTTTTGACCTTTAAACCCCTTCACTGCCTAGGACCCTCGTACCTACAGGACAGCCTCTCCTGGTATGCCCCACGGAGGACCTTGGTTCATAAATAGCAACACCCTAGAGGTCCCGGGCCCTAAGGAAGTTAGATTAGCTTCAACCAGAACCAGGGCCTTTTCATCACTGGCCCCGGCCTGGTGGAACACTCTGCCTCATGAGACCAGGGCCCTGCAGGATCTGATTTCTTTCCACAGGGCCTGTAAGACAGAGTTGTTCCGCCTGGCCTTTGGCTTGGAGCCAATTTGATTCCCTCCTCCTCTTTCTTTTTTCTTTTTCCTTTCTCCTCCTGTGATGAGGCTGCATTTTAATATTTTAATGTTTCAATATTTTAATCTTGTTTTTAAGTTGTATTCATTCAACTTGTTTTTATTATTGCTTGTTAGCCGCCCTGAGCCTAAATGTAAATCTGCCTTTATTCCCTTATGGGGGACACAAGAGCCCTTATAGAGTCCTTCGCAGGTTCTCCATCGGTTGGAGAAAATAACAGAGGCCAACCAGAGAATATTGAGAAGCAAAGCAGCTCATAAGCCTGATCTTTATTGAACTGTTGCAACAGGGTGCTCCCCTCACACGCAGGAGAAGGAGGAGGACCTAGAACCAAGGTGTGCCCACCCTTATATAGACATTTTAAATTGCCCACCTTGGAGTCCAAGACCACCCCCAGAAACATCATACCTACATCACAGAAAGGGCGGTCTACAACAGAAATCTGAGTGCATTGTTTATCTCCTGTCTGGTAAGTTACCTGTTAATGGTTACTTGATTGGATACCCTGGGGAGCCTGGCCAATCTTTTGTAATGATAAATACTTAGTTCCTGAGCCAGGTCACAGGCTCACCCTATTTATACACAAACATATACCCTTCAGACAGGATTTGTGAATGAAAAGACAATGGGGAGGCTTTTCCATTTTCCTTGGCTTTGCAGAGAAATCATTTGGTCAGTTTGGGAGTCAAAATGGTTTCGGGATTGTTTTCCTGTGCTTCTTCAGACATGTGATATATATATATATATATATATATATATATATATATATATGTATGTATGTAAGTGTTTGCTTGGTACATTTATGAACACACACACACACACACACACACACAGAGAGAGAGAGAGAGTGGTACCTCAGGTTACATACGCTTCAGGTTACAGACTCCGCTAACCCAGAGATAGTGCTTCAGGTTAAGAACTTTGCTTCAGGATGAGAACAAAAATCATGCTCCAGTGGGGTGGCGGCAGCAGGAGGCCCCATTGTGGGGGCAGGCAGCAGGAGCCAGTGTGGTGTAGTGGTTAAGAGCGGTGGACTCGTAATCTGGGGAACCGGGTTCGATTCCCTGCTCCTCCACATGCAGCTGCTGGGTGACCTTGGGCCAGTCACACTTCTCTGAAGTCTCTCAGCCCCACTCACCTCACAGAGTGTTTGTTGTGGGGGAGGAAGGGAAAGGAGAATGTTAGCTGCTTTGAGACTCCTTCGGGTAGTGATAAAGCGGGATATCAAATCCAAACTCTTCTTCTTCTTTTCTTAGCTAAAGTGGTGCTTCAGGTTAAGAACAGTTTCAGGTTAAGTACGGACCTCCAGAACGAATTAAGTACTTAACCTGAGGTACCACTATATATATATATATATATATATATATATAACCTTAAATTTTTTATTTCACATCCAAGATGACTTTGCACCTTGAGGTCCAGGAAAAGTGTGAGGAGGAGGAAATTGTAAAGTGGATGAAACCTAAGTTGTATCAGTCTAAACTTTGAAGAACAGAGAGAGGTCAGCGTAGAGCAGGGGTCAGCAACCTAAGGCCCATGGGCTGGAAGCAGCCTGCAGAGGTCGTTTGACCGGCCCACAAGTCACCCCCAAACTGAGCTGCCCACTCACGCACTGTGCTAAACCAGTGTGGCGACTCGCTTCCGCGGTGCCAGAATTTGTGTCACGCAGATGCCAAACCAGCAGGCGCACGCACGAACCAGCCCACGGTGGGATCTCCACGGGACCAATCCTGCCCAGGCAAGATAAACCTTGCTGACCCCTGGCATAGAGGTTAAAGCTAGAGGTTAAAGCAGGGGTTAAAAGCAGGGGGTAGTCTGGGAATCTGGAGGTCCCTTATTCGATCTGCTTAAACCCCACACAAACCCTTTTTGGCAAGCAGAGTTCCTCCTGAACTTCCAACATCCATTATATAAAGATTAATAATCGACAAATCTGCATGTTTACTCGGTATCAGAACAAGGAAAGTAATGGTTTTCTGCAACGATTCTTGAGACTTTCTCTGCTGAATGAAAATTAAGAAAAAGAAATGATTCACAATGGCAACAGGGAAGGAATTAAATGTGACAGCTGAGAGGCACTTTTGAGCCCAGTTTCCAGAGCAGTCAGAAGTTACGGGCTCCATAAAAGCTCTGTTGAGTAATATATTGTTTTGTACAGGAGGTCAGATGCTATTATCATAACAGTCCCTGCCAGCTATAAAATCCATAGCACAGGCCATAAAGCCTGACACTGCAGTTCTTCCACCCAGGCCATAAATTTGAGAGCCTGTTAAGAAATGTTCCGATAACTTCTCTTGTCTGTTAAAAAATGATGTTTTCATCAGAGAAAAGGTTCCTTTTCTCACACATCAAAACCTTCTGTTCTTCTCAGTGGAATTTCAATCATGGATCCTGCTGAATATCAAAAAGACTTCTTTCACTTTCAGTTGTGATGCTAGTTTGTCACAGAGGTGGCAGCCATTGGTTTCCCATAATGCACTCTGTCCAGATACCGAAGGCAAAAGCGGTGAAATTTTAACTTCTTTCCATCTGAGCCCGAAAGATCCCTTTGCAGAAATTCTGTAGGTCTACGCTACATCACAGTTTGAAGCTGCGCCTGTGTGAAGGTGTGCCTGAAAACTGGATCTGAAGTCGTTAGGTTTTGAAGGAAGTAGGGATATTTTTGACAGGGGCAACACTTACGGCCCAGTATACCTGAAGGAGCGTCTCCACCCCCATTGTTCTGCCCGGACACTGAGGTCCAGCGCCGAGGGCCTTCTGGCGGTTCCCTCATTGCGAGAAGCAAAGCTACAGGGAACCAGACAGAGGGCCTTCTCGGTAGTGGCACCCGCCCTGTGGAACGCCCTCCCATCAGATGTCAAAGCGATAAATAACTACCTGACATTTAGAAGACATCTTAAGGCAGCCCTGTTCAGGGAAGTTTTTAATCTGTGATATTTTACTGTATTTTTTGTTTCTATGGAAGCCGCCCAGAGTGGCTGGGGAAACCCAGCCAGATGGGCGGGGTACAAATAATAAATTATTATTATTATTATTATTATTATTATTATTATTATTATTACTGGGAAGCATTGCTGAGACCACTAGGCCGAGTTGTCTGTCTGTTTCCTTGAATAAAGAGTTAACTTCACTGACAATGGAGATCTGCTTCCTTTTTTGCTGATGTGCGTTTGACTCCAGCACTGGCAACAGCAGGAGTCTGTGGCACAGAAAAGTCCAGAATCGGATGCGGAAACTGAAGTAGGAGAGTGGGGTGAGGGAGGCCAAAAAATGAGTCAGGTTGGGTGAAGAGTCCAGGGTGTCTCCCCCTCCTGCTGTGACAAGCTCCCCTCCCCACTTGTCTCCCTGTCAAGTATGGGGATTCCCCTCTGCCTTCTGGCAGCTCAGCAATAAGAATTAACAGGCATTTGGTAGATTTGTAGTCCTTTTATTACAGAGTTATGTTGCTGAAGGAAGAGCCAAACAGAATTTATTTTGAACCACCAAACTGAGTAGAAAATAACCAAGTTTACAGACGTACCTAAGCTTGAAAACAAAGTGGAACATTCCCTCTGCAGGAATTTGCTGTTCACCAAGAGGTAATAATAATAATAATAATAATAATAATTTATTATTTATACCCCGCCCATCTGGCTGGGCTTCCCCAGCCACTCTGGGAGGCTTCCAAAAAAATATTAAAATACCATAATACATCAAACATTAAAAGCTTCCCTAAACAGGGCTGCCTTCAGATGTCTTCTAAAAGTCTGTAGTTGTTGTTCTCCTTGACATCTGGTGGGAGGGCGTTCCACAGGGCGGGTGCCACTACCGAGAAGGCCCTCTGCCTGGTTCCCTGTAACTTGGCTTCTCGCAGTGAGGGAACCGCAAGAAGGCCCTCGGAGCTGGACCTCAGTAGAACGATGGGGATGGAGATGCTCCTTCATGTCTACTGGGCCTTTGAGGCTGTTTAGGGCTTTCAAGGTCAGCACCAACACTTTGAATTCTGCTCAGAAACGTACTGGGAGCCAATGTAGGTCTTTCAAGACCGGCGTTATGTGGTCTCGGCGGCCGCTCCCAGTCACCAGTCTAGCTGCCGTGTTCTGGATTAGTTGTAGTTTCCGGGTCACCTTCAAAGGTAGCCCCATGTAGAGTGCATTGCAGTAGTCCAAGTGGGAGATAACCAGAGCATGCACCACTCTGGCGAGGCAGTTTGCAGGCAGGTAGGGTCTCAGCCTGCAAACCAGATGGAGCTGGTAAACAGATGCCCTGGACACAAATTTGACCTGTGCCTCCATGGACAGCTGTGAGTCCAAAATGACTGCACACCTGGTCCTTCAGGGGCACAGTTACCCCATTCAGGACCAGGGAGTCTTCCATACCTGGCCGCCTCCTGTCCCCCCAAAACAGTACTTCTGTCTTGTCAGGATTCAACCTCAATCTGTTATCCGCCATCCATCCTCCAACCGCCTCCAGACACTCACACAGGACCTTCACCGCTTTCATTGGTTCTGATTTGAAAGAGAAGTAGAGCTGGGTATCATCCGCATACTGATGAACACCCAGCCAAAAACCCCTGTGATCTCTCCCAGTGGCTGCATGTAGATGTTGAAAAGCATGGGGGAGAGGATGGAACCCTGAGGCACCCCACAAGTGAGAGCCATGGGGTCTGAACACTCATCCCCGCCCCCACTTTCTGAACACGGCCCAGGAGGAAGAAGCGGAACCACTGTATAACAGTGCCCCCAGCTCCCAGCCCCTCCAGACGGTCCAGAAGGATGTTATGGTCAAAAGCCGCTGAGAGATCCAGCAGAACTAGGAAACAGCTCTCACCTTTGTCCCTAGCCCGCTGGAGATGATCGACCAGCGTGACCAAGGCACTTTCAGTCCCATGATGAGGCCTGACCCAGGTTAGAAACTTGCAAGGAATGAACAGTGAATGACTGAATCCATGCGAGCTAGGTCAGAGTTAGGTCAGTGTGATTCAGGATGCTTGCATGCTAAGTGTAACCCAGAAAAGCTGGGACGCTGGCCAATTGTTATCTTTGGCAAGAGATTTAAGGCAGCCTTTCTCAATTTGTGGGTCCCCAGAAGTTGCTGAACTACAACTCCCATCACCCCTAGCTAGCAAGGCCAGAGCTAAGGGATGATGGGAGTTGTAGTCCAACAAGATCTGGGGACCCACAGGTTGAGAATTGCTGATCTAAGGGAAGAATGGAAAGCCATGTAAGAAATTGGCACTACATGCTTGCATGCTGTAATGACCTTCTTGACCTGTTGCTTATCTGGTATCTGCGGGACCTGACATCTTTCCGCAGGGCCTGCAAGACAGAGCTGTTCCACCAGGCCTTTGGTCAGGGCGCAGCCTGACCCCCTCCTCTGGCAATCTGCACAGAATTTTGCTTAATGGTTGCCATCAATTTGATTTTAATTAATTTTATAATGAATGTTTTTAGAATGCTGGATTATTTTGATTGTTGTTAGCCGCCCTGAGGCTGGGGAGGGCGGGATATAAATACAATTTAGTATTATTATTAGTAGTAGTAGTAGTATTAGTATTATTATTAGAGAGATGGTTCTAAGTGCTCTTGTATCATGTGGGCGTCCCTTTCGAAATGTATACAAGCTTGGACTGAGCTGCATACATGGCCTCAGTCTGTCTGGACTGGGGACCATAACAACAGTTATGAAATAAAGGTGATTTCCCTTGAACTCTATTGGTCTGTTGTTTATCAGAAAACCCTTGCTTCATTGCAAGCACAAAGAGGAATAAACACTGTAGTATAAACACTGACAACTGGGAAACACTGGTCTGCAAGCTCTCCACTTGGAGAACAGCCTTTACCAAAGGTGTCATGGGCTTTGGAGACGCTCGAACTCAGGACGCAAGGGAGAAATGTGCAAGGAGGAAGACACATTTGGTAAATCCACACTGTGATCAACTCCCGCCCTGAAACCAATGTCCCCACTGTGGAAGGACGCGTGGATCCAGAATTGGCCTCCACAGTCACTTACGAACTCATTGTTAAAACCGTGTTGATGGAAGACAATCTTACTTGGCTACGAGTGATCGCCAAAGAAGAAGACTGTGATTCCTCACTTCCGCAGCAAGAAGCGTGCCAACGGGAAGTCCCTTCTTCCCTGCGTCTCCTTTGTTCTCTGAGACACTCGGACCTCCGAGTTCAGGAGGAGGTGTCTCCCCACTTTCGATTGATGTCTTGCCCAGCTGCTCCCTCCCTGCTGGTTGCTTAGCTACTATCTAATAGCTGGACAGCTCCTCTCTCAACTGTGCAGCTTCTGTCTCTGCCTGTCTCTCTGCTTCTGGAAAAGCTGGAAGCAGGGCCCCCCTTCCCAATTTCTCCCCTCCTTTTCTGTTAGGAGCTGATCTCCCTGAGATTGCATTCCCCAAACTTCCGATCCAGACCAGCCCCTGACACTCCCAGAACCAGAAGAGGCATGAAAAGGCCGAGGAGAGGTTGGTTGCATGCAGGATCAGGAAGGTCTGATCAAATGCATAGTCACCATGGGCGAGGCCAGCAGCCATAATCTCAGCTGCTCCATGTCTTCGCGATATTGGTTGTGCCTAGATTTAGAAGGTCTAAATCAGGATTATACACCGGCCGGCCCAGAAAGGGAGACGAGATGGTTTTCTGCCATTCAGGCCAGTGGTTTGGTTTGGACGAACAATAAGGCATATGCAATTCCAATTCCAGCTGCAAACAGGAAAAGAATCTGGCAACGTAAAACCCCGAGGGTGAGTCACTGTGACTTCCCTTATGCATCGTTCGGAGCCAAGGATGGATGAACCAAGATTACATAAGGGACCAGGCAAAGGGGGAAACCTTTAGGAAAGTATTTGCTGTGTATACACTTCTGGCTGCCAAGCGCAATCTGCAAAGTGAGAGAGGTGGATGACAGCTTCCCTCCCTGAAATATACTCAGTCGCAAAGTGATTTCATGCTCTTTATTCAGCTCATAGTGGTGAGGAGAAATGAATGGAAGTCCCCTCAAAGTATCTGCTTTATATATATTATTTACACAATGGGCTGCACATGATTGGCTAATTCTGGAATTCTACTGTAAGCCAATCAGGTTGTGGATTCACTTCTATCTGGAGCATGATTGGGTGGTTCCTGCCAACCAATCATACTGCTGCATTGTTCTAGGACCAATCAGACTGCTGCATTCTGAATCCTATTGTTCTAGGACCAATCAGACTGCTGCAGTTTGGATCCTATTCAACTCAGTACATAACACTCCCCCTTCGCCACCATTGCTGTGCAGTTTTGCAGCCTTTACAAATGTTGGCTCTTGAAGGAAGCAGATGGTTTAATAATAATTAATAATTTAATCCCCTTCATGGATCACTGCCTTGCCGTGGCGAAGGGGCTTGAAGAACTCAGAGAAGCTATGAACTATGCCGAGCAGGGCACCCAAGATGAACAGGTCATAGTGGAGAGTTTGGACCAAACGTGATCCACCTGGAGCAGGAACTGGCAAGCCACTCCAGTATCCCTGCCAAGAAAACTCCATGGACAAAGACAACAGGCATATAAAAGATATGACGCTGGAAGATGAGCCCCTCAGGTCGGAAGGCGTCCAACATGCTACTGGGGAAGAGCGGAGGACAAGTACAAGTAGATCCAGAGCTGATGAAGCGGCTGGGCCAAAGCCGAAAGGACGCTCAGTTGCGGATATGCATGGAAGCGAAAGGAAAGTCCAATGCTGTAAAGAAAAATATTGCATAGGAACCTGGAATGTAAGAACCATGAACCTGGGTAAGTTGGATGTGGTCAAAAATGAGATGGCAAGAATAAACATTGACATCCTGGGCATCAGTGAACTAAAATGGACGGGAATGGGCGAATTCAGTTCGGATGACTATCATATCTACTACTGTGGGCAAGAAACCCGTAAAAGAAATGGAGTGGCCCTCATAGTCAACAAAAGAGTGGCGAAAGCTGTACTGGGGTGCAATCTCAAAAATGATAGAATGATCTCGATACGAATCCAAGGCAGACCTTTTAACATCACAGTAATCCAAGTTTATGCACCAACTACTGGTGCTGAAGAAACTGAAATTGACCAATTCTATGAAGACTTACAACACCTTATAGAAGTGACACCAAAGAAGGATGTTCTTCTCATTATAGGGGATTGGAATGCTAAAGTAGGGAATCAAGAGATAAAAGGAACAATTGGCAAATTTGGTCTTGGAATTCAAAACGAAGCAGGGCAAAGGCTAATAGAGTTCTGTCAAGAGAACAAGCTGGTCATCACAAACACTCTTTTCCAACAACACAAGAGACGACTCTACACATGGACATCACCAGATGGGCAGCATCGAAATCAGATTGATTATATTCTCTGCAGCCAAAGATGGAGAAGCTCTATACAGTCAGCAAAAACAAGACCTGGAGCTGACTGTGGCTCAGATCATCAGCTTCTTATAGCAAAATTCAAGCTTAAACTGAAGAAAGTAGGAAAAACCACTGGGCCGGTAAGATACAATCTAAACCAAATCCCTTATGAATACACAGTGGAAGTGAGGAACAGGTTTAAGGATTTAGATTTGCTGGACAGAGTGCCTGAAGAACTATGGATGGAGGCTCGAAACATTATACAGGAGGCAGCAACGAAAACCATCCCAATGAAAAGGAAATGCAAGAAAGCAAAGTGGCTGTCCAATGAGGCCTTACAAATAGCGGAGGAGAGAAGGCAAGCAAAATGCGAGGGAGATAGAGAAAGATTCAGGAAATTGAATGCAGAATTCCAAAAAATAGCAAGGAGAGACAAGAAGGCCTTCTTAAATGAGCAATGCAAAGAAATAGAGGAAAACAACAGAATGGGAAGAACCAGAGATCTGTTCAAGAAAATTGGAGATATGAAAGGAACATTTCGTTCAAAGATTACCATAATAAAGGACAAAAGTGGTAAGGACCTAACAGAAGCAGAAGACATCAAGAAGAGGTGGCAAGAATACACAGAGGAACTATACCAGAAAGATATGGATGTCTCGTACACCCCAGGTAGTGTGGTTGCTGACCTTGAGCCAGACATCCTGGAAAGTGAAGTCAAATGGGCCTTAGAAAGCATTGCAAATAACAAGGCCAGTGGAAGTGATGGTATTCCAGCTGAACTATTTAAAATTTTAAAAGATGATGCTGTTAAGGTGCTACACTCAATATGCCAGCAAGTTTGGAAAACTCAGCAGTGGCCAGAAGATTGGAGAAGGTCAGTCTACATCCCAATCCCAAAGAAGGGCAGTGCTAAAGAATGCTCCAACTACCGCACAATTGCACTCATTTCACACGCCAGCAAGGTTATGCTTAAAATTCTTCAAGGAAGGCTCAAGCAGTATGTGGACCGAGAACTCCCAGAAGTGCAAGCTGGATTTAGAAGAGGCAGGGGAACCAGAGACCAAATTGCAAACATGCGCTGGATTATGGAGAAAGCTAGAGAGTTCCAGAAAGACATCTACTTCTGCTTCATTGACTATGCAAAAGCCTTTGACTGTGTCGATCACAGCAAACTATGGCAAGTTCTTAAAGAAATGGGAGTGCCTGATCACCTCATCTGTCTCCTGAGAAATCTCTATGTGGGACAAGAAGCTACAGTTAGAACTGGATATGGAACAACTGATTGGTTCAAAATTGGGAAAGGAGTACGACAAGGCTGTATTTTGTCTCCCTGCTTATTTAACTTATATGCAGAATTCATCATGCGAAAGGCTGGGCTGGATGAATCCCTAGCTGGAATTAAGATTGCTGGAAGAAATATCAACAACCTCAGATATTCAGATGACACAACCTTGATGGCAGAAAGTGAGGAGGAATTAAAAAACCTTTTATTGAGGGTGAAAGAGGAGAGCACAAAATATGGTCTGAAGCTCAACATCAAAAAAACGAAGATCATGGCCACTGGTCCCATCACCTCCTGGCAAATAGAAGGGGAGGAAATGGAGGCAGTGAGAGATTTTACTTTCTTGGGCTCCATGATCACTGCAGATGGTGACAGCAGCCACGAAATTAAGAGACGCCTGCTTCTTGGGAGGAAAGCAATGGCAAACCTAGATAGCATTTTAAAAAGTAGAGACATCACCTTGCCAACAAAGGTCCGTATAGTAAAAGCTATGGTTTTCCCAGTAGTGATGTATGGAAGTGAGTGCTGGACCATAAAGAAGGCTGATCGCCGAAGAATTGACGCTTTTGAATTATGGTGCTGGAGGAGACTCTTGAGAGTCCCATGGACTGCAAGAAGATCAAACGCATCCATTCTTAAGGAAATCAGCCCTGAGTGCTCACTGGAAGGACAGATCGTGAAGCTGAGGCTCCAATACTTTGGCCACCTCATGAGAAGAGAAGACTCACTGGAAAAGACCCTGATGTTGGGAAAGATGGAGGGCACAAGGAGAAGGGGACGACAGAGGACGAGATGGTTAGACAGTGTTCTCGAAGCTACAAACATGAATCTGACCAAACTGCGGGTGGCAGTGGAAGACAGAAGTGCCTGGCGTGCTCTGGTCCATGGGGTCACGAAGAGTCGGACACGACTGAACGACTAAACAACAACAACAATAATTTAATATTTATACCCCACCCATCTGGCTGGGTTTCCCCAGCCACTCTGGCCGGCATCCAACAAAATATTAAAATACAGCAATGCATCAAACATTAAAAGCTTCCCTAAACAGGGCTGCCTTCAGATGTCTTCTAAATGTGAGGTAGTTGTTTATCTCTTTGACATTTGATGGGAGGGCGTTCCACAGGGCGGGTGCCACTACTGAGAAGGCCCTCTGCCTGCTTCCCTGTAATTTGGCTTCTTGCAGTGAGGAAATCACCAGAAGGTCCTCAACGCTGGACCTTAGCTGGACCGGATTATAGAATCCGGGTCTCTCTGAGCCTTGAACTGTACCCCAGGACTGGCAACATAGATAAAAATAAATTAATTAAAAAAAGAAGAAGAGGAGGAGGAGGAGGAGGAGTTTGGATTTGATATCCCGCTTTATCACTACCCTAAGGAGTCTCAAAGTGGCTAACATTCTCCTTTCCCTTCCTCCCCCACAACAAACACTCTGTGAGGTGAGTGGGGCTGAGAGACTTCAAAGAAGTGTGACTGGCCCCAGGTCACCCATCAGCTGCATGTGGAGGAGCGGGGAAGCGAACCCAGTTCACCAGATTATGAGTCCACCGCTCTGAACCACTACACCACACTGGCTCTCATAGGAAGGTGCTTTATATTGAGCCAGACCAGTTTAGCGCAGCGCATGGGGACTCGTCGAGCGGGCGGGTTGGTTCGGGGGCAGCTTGTGGGCCAGTTAAACGGCCTCCGTGGGCTGCTTCCGGCCCATGGGCCTTAGGTTGCCGAACCCTGCTTTAGGCGCTCAGAGACCTACCTCCTTTGAGAAGAAACTTTGTGTTGTGATATTGCTTACTTCTGTTGTATCCTGCAGTTCCCCTATGGGAAACTGCTGCTGGTTCTGATTTATCTGAACTGTGCAAAATCCACACTAGAGAGAAAGAAGAGGGTATTCCTAAAATTTCACCCACAGAAATTGGGCATTCTTCTTCGTCATTATTATTATACAGTAACGAATTGTTATCAAAACCATGCATTTTGTGTAACAGCACTTCTGTGTAAATATTAGGCATCCGTCAGGGCAAAGTTCAGCATTTACCTTTGTCAACAACTGCTGAATCAATATTTGGGATGTGCTTAACACATGCTGTGCCACAGCGGAGCCGGAAACTGCGGAAGTTTTTCCCCTCCTTCTCAGATTCATGTATTCGTCTACGTAAGTCAGCCAACTGTGTTCATGTGGTGGGAAGGGTGGATTCCATTCAGGCACCTCAGAGATATTTCAGGATTACTAAGTGTGGGATGTAATCCAGTGGAGCAGTCAAATACAACATTCCTCGTTTGCCTAGAGTGGACACAGACAGGGGCATGTTGAGCCAGCCAGTTGAACTTCCTGTTACACCTGGTCTGGAGCATCCTCCCCCTGCATGTGACCAGGTATATAATATTAATAGTAGTAGTAGTAAAAGTAATAATAATAATAATTTATTATTTGTACCCCACCCATCTGGCTGGGTTTCCCCAGCCACTCTGGGCGGCTTCCAACAAAGATTAAAAATACATTAAAATGTCACACATTAAAAACTTCCCTGAACAGGGCTGCCTTCAGATGTCTTCTGAAAAGCAGGTAGTTGTTTATCTCCCTGACATCTGATGGGAGGGAGTTCCACAGGGCAGGAGCCACCACCGAGAAGGCCCTCTGCCTGGTTCCCTGTAACTTGGCTTCTCACAGTGAGGGAACTGCCAGAAGGCCCTCGGCGCTGGACCTCAGCGTCTGGGCTGAACAATGGGGGTGGAGACGCTCCTTCAGGTCTACTGGGCCGAGGCCGTTTAGGGCTTTAAAGGTCAGCATCAACACTTTGAGTTCTGCTCAGAAAGGTAGGTGGGCATGACCTTGGGAGACCCCACAAAAGGTCCAGTCACACAGCCACCTTCCTCTTTTGATGCCTTTTCTTCTCTTGGATTGCACTGCTGGCTCTCTGCCAGCAGCACATGGGCCCATGCTTACAGGGATGTGAGCCACACTGTATCTGTAACTATAAGCTAAAGCCTGTTTTCAGGGATCCAACTGCGAACTGGATGTGAGTAAACTTCTTGTTACTTTTAAAATAAGTTTCTTGTGTCTTTATTCTTTTTAGGAGGCATAAAGGGGGTCTTACCAGGAATATACTCCAAATTGAACAAAGCCAGATTGGATTGCTTAAGAAAAGAGATTCAAACGAATGTACCAACAAGCTCCCTGCTATATATTGGGGAATGTCGCTCGGCTGCTGACTCACAAGCGTAAGTTAGGAAGGATACTATTAAATTGATATATCCTCTCCTAATATCTACAGCATTCCTGTCAGGAATGAGCCAGCTCCAAGCAAAGGTTTGCAGCCAATGGCAGAAAGCAGCCAGGAACAGGGAGGCTTAGATGTTAGTCAGGCAGGGGAGAGCCGGCAGCTGCAGACTCAGGCTCTTCCTGACTTTGACGGGCCGGTTGATAAGGCAGAGGCTGAGAGCAGGCTAGAACATAGCCAAAGCTCACAGGAAGCACAAAATGGCGTGAACAAACTCAGAGACAGCTGCTCTGAACAAGAAGAGGTTGGAGCTGATTCACTAAGTCCTAAGAGTTGGAGCAATAGGACGGCTGTTAGACAGGAAGCAAAATGAGACGTAAGGGTGGTAAGTTCAATATCTTCTGCCAACGTTGGAAGGAGTCTTCAGAAGGGTCATCTTGAGTATGGTGCCGGAGGCTTTGTTAGAGCCGTCCGGAACTATCTGTTTGTTTTTGCAATAAATCCTCCTTTTTAATTACCTACGCTTACTGTGTTATCAAGCTGGGAACCTGGACTCCTGACAATTCCCACACTAAGTAGCAGAGAAATATTATGCTATAATGGGGGATTTTGGACGCAAATCCCCCCCCCTCTCTCTCCTTCCATATATGTAGACATGGGAAGGACCCAAAGCATCATCTGGTCCAACCCCCTGCAACCCAAATGAGTAGGTGCAAAAGGAGTCCTGCTAGCACAATGGGAGTTTCCACCTCTCCTTCCCCTTTGCACCCTCTAACAAATCGGCTTACTCCTGATGCTGGCAAAGGGCTGTAGCTCAGAGGCCGAGCATCTTTCTTGCAAGCAGAAGGTCTCAGGTCCAGTCCCAGGCATCTCTAGGTAAAGACTGGGGATGTTCCTTACCTGAAGCCCCAGAAAACTGCTGTCAGGACATGAAGACCAGGACATTGACACCAACCTGACGCCCTCCAGATGTTTTGGACAACAGTTCTCTATTGTGATGGTCTGGGACTTGGGCTCACACTCGGAACCAGAGGAGTCTCAGTCCGCACCGGATCCTTTGCCTCAGGCACCACCTGAACCAAGTCTGGGGCCTGATCCTGAAGAGTCCCAGTCTGCACAGGTTCCCCTGCAACAAACACCAGCTGGGGCCTGATCCTGCCCTGGCTCCAGATGCGGGGATGACCTCGTTGCCTCCAGCTGGGCCATCACTTACAGCTGCTCCACTACCGGTTGGGTCAGGGGAGGCTGAGGCGGCCCCTGGGTCTAGTAACCCACCGACGGCTCCCGAGCTTCAGAGACTGAGGTCTGAGAGAAGGAGAGACCTGAGTACTCGCAGGAGGAGTGCTCGCCTTTGGGCAAAACAGGGAGGTGAGTTGCCGGGGGATCAGGACCGGCCGCTACCCCGACACAGATAAAAGGCTGTCAGACCCCGTCCCAGGTTGCGGGAGCAACATTGCTGTATGCTAGATCCTGCCTGAGATCCTGTACCTGTCCTTGCCTGGTTTCCTGCCTCATCTCCTGCCTTGGCTCTGTTGGACTGACTCCCAGCGGAACCTCCAGATTCTGGACCAGACCTGGACCGCGTTTCATGGGTTACCCTCGGGCCCAGCACATTTATGCCTTCTGCTTGGGATGGATGGAGGGTTGTTGTGCAAACATCCGCGAGGCCTAGCAGGTTGGCAGAGGCTGGCGAAGTTGTTGTTGTTGTTGTTTAGTTGTGTCCGTCTTTTCGTGACCCCATGGACGAGAGCACGCCCCATGGACCAGAGCAGGCCCTCACGTCTTCCACTGCCTCCTGCAGTTTGGTCAAACTCATGTTTGTAGCTTCGAGAACACTGTCCAACCATCTCATCCTCTGTCGTCCCCTTCTCCTTGGGCCCTCCATCTTTCCCAACATCAGGGTCTTTTCCAGGGAGTCTTCTCTTCTCATGAGGTGGCCAAAGTATTGGAGCCTCAGCTTCATGATCTGTCCTTCTAGTGACCACTCAGGGCTGATTTCCTTAAGAATGGATCGGTTTTGTCTTCTTGCAGTCCATGGGACTCTCAAGAGTCTCCTCCAGCACCATAATTCAAAAGCATCAATTCTTTGGCAATCAGCCTTCTTTATGGTCCAGCTCTCACTTCCATACATCACTACTGGGAAAACCAGAGCTTTAACTATACGGACTTTTGTTGGCAAGGTGATGTCTCTGCTTTTTAAGTCTGACTAAAAAACATGTAGAGGAAGGTGTCTTATGCTGAGTCAGACCTGCTTTGCCAGCCCCCGCTGACGCAGCATAAGTCACCTTCCTCTTACATGCTTTTAACACAATGAGTTGCAAACGGAATAGAAGCGCAGCTCCTCTTTTGTTTTCCGCCCCACCCTTCGGAGCTAAATTCATAAAGATCTGGTTCAAATGGTGTTCTTCAGCCCCTGGGCTGGACTCCATCTGCACGGCAGACTTCAGAGTCTCTGTTCCCCCCCTGAGCCCGCAAGGAGCCTGAGCCAAAGGACAATAATTCTTGGAATAATAAAAGCTTGCAGCTGGAATGAAGAAGCTGACTCAGACAATAAAAACCCAGGAAGGGGTATAGAGAGCTCTCCGCAGCGGGTAGCTTCCTCTTCTGTCGCAACGCACTTTCCTAATTGCAAACGCTGAAAGGAAGGAGGACAACAGCAGGAATGAAAATGACACCTTTTCTCTTTTTGCGCTGCCATTCTTGATGGCTTTCAAAAATGCCTTTCCTACTTTATTGTTGGTCCTTTTCTGTTACCTTTCCCCACTGTTTGTGAAGGTCTCTCTTTCTCCTTTTTTTTTTTTAAAAAAAATGTGATCCTGTGCATATTGAAAAAAATATTCTGTTAACGGCACCTAGCATGCACATTAATTCATGAATTGTTATCTACAAGCAGGGCATCTGAAACAAAAAGTTGCAGTATGGATTGTTTTGGTTCCAGTTCCCAGCCACTCTACTCTGTCCCGTTTATACTCTGAGCAACCAAATAAAAGTACACAACAGCCTTCGGTTTGCCCTCTGTTTGTTTTGGTCTACAGCTAACAAAATGAATTTCAGTAGGGACAAGTGTAAGCTTTTACATTTAAGCAGGAAGAAACAGCTGCAAAAATACAAGATGGGAGACCCCTGGCTTCACAGAAGTACTATATTTTTCACTCTATAGGGCGCACCTGACCATAGAGCGCACCTAGTTTTCAGAGGGGGAAATCAAGGGGGAAAATATGATTCCCCTCCCCCCCCCAGCTCTGGGAGCAGCGGACAGGCTCCCAGACCTTCTCCCTGCTATTGCGGAAGGTGGGGGAATCCCCACACCTCCTGCAAAAAGCCCACAGGAGCTGTGCACGGCTCCTGCGGGTTTTTCGACCAGGAGGGAGAAGGGACTGACGCGGCCAGTCAGTCCCTTGTCCCTCCTCGGGGAAAAGCCCCCAAGAGCGGCACACTCTTTAAAGGCTGCGCGGCTCCTGCGGGCTTTTCCACGAGGTGGGGGAATTCCCCCACCTCGTAGAAAGGCCAGCAGAAGCCGCGCACCCTTTAAAGAGCGTGCGGCTTTTGCAGGTGGTGGGGGAATTCCCCCATCTCCTGCAAAAGCCCACAGGAGGGAGAAAGGACTGATTTGGCCAGTCAGTCCCTTCTTTCTCATTGTGGAAAATCCCCCAAAAGCGACGCTCTCTTTAAAGGTTGCGCGGCTCCTGCGGGCTTTTGCAGGAGGTGGGGGAATTCCTCCATCTCCCGCAAAAGCCCACAGGAGCCGCGCACCCTTTAAAGAGTGTGCGGCTCCTGCGGGCTTTTCAACCGAGCTTGTGGGGCTGGCGGTGGGGAGAAGCGCTGCTTTCCCCCACCGCCAGCCTCAAAGACCAGACTCTCCTGGCTTCAGCGAAAACAACGTGAAGCCTCCGGAGCGCAGGCTTCGGAGGCTTCGCGTTGCTATCGCTGAAGCCAAGGAGCCTGCATTTGCTCCATAGGACGCACACACATTTCCCCTTCATTTTTGGAGGGGAAAAAGTGCGTCTTATAGGGCGAAAAATATGGTATGTGTGAAAAGGATTTGGGGTCTTAGTGGACCACAAGCTTAACATGAGGCAACAGTGTGACGCAGCAGCAAAAAAAGCAAATGCTATTCTAGCTGCATAAACAGAAGTCTAGTATCCAGATCAAGGGAAGTTATAGTCCCACTCTATTCTGTCTTGGTCAGACCACGCCTGGAATACTGTGTCGAGTTCTGGGCACTACAATTTAAGAAGGAAATTGACAAGCTGGAACACGTGCAGAGGAGGGTGACCAAGATGATCAAAGAGGTCTGGAAGCCAAGCCTTATACTCATCGCGAAGTATTGGAAGACACAAGATCTACCCACCCGGGAAGAATGGCAGATGAAGTTGATGGACTATATGGAACTGGCAGAAATGACTGGCAGAATCCGAGACCAGGGAGAAGAGTCGGTGGAAGAAGACTGGAAAAAGTTTAAAGACTATCTACAGAAATACTGTAAAATTAATGAATGTTAGAACAAAGTTGGAATGAAGTTATGTGGCTTTAGTAGAAATGTTATAAGGTTATATGGCTTTAGTAGAAATGTTATAAGGAATTAAGTATAAATAGATTAATAGAGTGTTAAAGGAAAAAATAAGGTTAGAATGTCTTAAGATAATTATAGGATAGAAAACAGAGGAAGATGGAAAGGAATTGCTGAAATAATTAATAGAAGTGGAATACAAAAAGGGAGGTGTGAGGAGGTCGTTGAAATGAGTGAATGGAAGATAAGTTATTGAAATTGTTTGATGTGTTTTAAATTGTTTTTGTTTTGTTCTGTTAGTTTAATGTGTTAGTGTTAGGTGTTAGTGTTATGTAGTGTTTTTGTATTGTATTGTCCATTTTTATTTCTTCTATGTAGTGTTTAAATTGTTGGAAAAGTAATATTTTTTTTTTTTTTAAAGGAAGCCAAGCCTTATAAGGAACAATTGAGGGAGCTGAGAGTAATTAGCTTGAAAAAGAGGAGACTGAAAGTCATCTTCAGATATCTCAAGGGCTGTCACATGGGAGATAGACCTGAACCAATGGCTTCAAGTTACAAGAAAGGACGTTCCGACTAAACATCAGGAGCAACTTGTGGGAGATTGCAGTTAAACTATGCATGAGTGCTAGTTAATGCATGAAGGGGTTAAGGCAATAGAGCTGGATTCCTAGACTCAGCTAGGTCACACCCCCTCTTCTCTGATGAGAGAGGGAGTGAAACCTATTTCCTTTTCCTCTCTCTCTCTGTTCCATGTATCCAACCAGGGAGGATGTGTCCAAGCTTAGAGCATGTGTTTGAAGCTAACTTTTCGTATTTTCTCCCTAAGGGTATTCTTCCTGTGCTCCTCTTGCTGCTGCTTGGATCAATCCATGAATCTGACCTTTGGAACATTTTGTAAGTAAAGCATTTTTAAACTTACTTAACAGTGTGTGGTCCCAGGTGAGAGCTAGGAAGGCCCACCACTTTCTGTAGACGACAAGAGCGAAGAGCTACCATTGACTCTGTGCTTTCTTTACTTTTTCTCTGTTTTTTTAATATTTAGATCAGTATATTTTATTGCATTATGAAGAAGCTTTAATAAAATCTTATGGGGGGAAACAGTATGTGGTCTGTTCATTGCAAGAGGGGTAGAACGAGGGCAGTGCTGTATGCAACCAAACAGGATAAAAGGGTCTAACAACGTATATTATTCAGTCCCATGATTTGAATCCAGGTATCTAGGTCATTCTTTTGTTATTTACACCACACATGTGGGTCACAGGGACACTTTTCCTCACACATAAAACTTTCTGATGGTAAGAGCTGTTCATTAAGCAACTCTACAATTCTCCCCCCCCCCAAATTTTTTTTATTCATTTTATAACCTAAATAAAAAACTCAGACAGAAAAGACAAACAATACAAACAAATTCTTGTCATATCCTTATTTTTCTAAATATTGTTAAGCTGGCTTCCCCAAGTCCCACCTATCTGATTTTCATTTTATTTCATCTTTAGCAGTTTACATATATCATAATTTCTAACCATTTTTTAAAATCATACTTAAAATAACTTCACATTTTATCACTTACAGATAATACTATTTTAAAATACCCTATCTTCTACTTCTAACCCTACAGCCTATATCCACTTGCAAAGCTATTCTAAGGTTTAAATATTAACATATTTTTTCAAATATTCCTTAAACTTCTTCCAGTCTTCTTCCACCCTCTCATCTTTCTGGTCTCAGAGTCTCCCGGTCAGTTCGGCATGTTCCATATAGCCCATCATCTTCATCTGCCATTCTTCGATAGCTGGTAAATCTTGTTTCTTCCAATTCTTCGCTAACAATATTCTCGCAGCTGTTGTAGCATACAGAAAAAAAGTAACATCCTTTTTTGGGATTTAAACACCCCCCCCCCCACTATACCAAGTAAAAAGACTTCTGTTTTTCAACACTTTTTTCAATTCATTATAAATCCTTTCCCAGAAGTCTTTTACCTTGGGGCACATCCACCACATGTGGTAAAAGGTTCCTTCTTTTTCTCTTCATTTCCAACATTTATTATCATGACTATGATACATTTTTGCTAACTTCACTGGTGTTAAATACCATCTGTACATCATTTTCACCAAATTTTCTCTTAATACATTACAAGCTGTAAATGTGATTCCCTTTCCCCACAATTTCTCCCAATCCACCATCATGATATTGTGCCCCACATCACTGGCAACTCTACAAGATTAGAACCCTGTATTGGCACAAATACAGAACTAAATCTGTGAAGTCTGATGAGAAATTGAAGCTTTCCCTCTGTTTCCCAACGTCCTCCCCCCCCCAAAAAAAACTCTCCCTGCTCGCTGACTGGTTTCTCTTCTTTGCACCCACCTCCAAATTTGCTCATAACTAAAATTCAGGACTCTGTAACTGGCGATGGGGTCAGGAGTTCCTGACGCCACTTTGCAGCTTCATTTTGTCTGCGGGAGACTGACATGATCCTGGGGTCTTCTGGGCTCAGAGCCACTGGAGAGATCCCACCCTGTGGCTCCTTCACACTGGTCCATTGTCTCAGAGCTTGGCCAAGGCCTGGTCACCATGGCGACCATTTATCTGCCTTTTTTTCCTTCCAGCAGCTGAGGGTCCAGGCCGAGAGAAATCTCTGCCCTCGGGAAGAACGGTCAAGTCTGCGTGGGGAATTAAACCACAGACCAGGATTTTCTCACCACCATAATTGCCCTCTGTCCTGTTCCATAGTAATAATAATAATAATAATAATAATAATAATAATTTATTATTTATACCCCGCCCATCTGGCTGGGCTTCCCCAGCCACTCTGGGTGGCTTCCAAAAAACCATTAAAATACTGTAATACATCAAACATTAAAAGCTTCCCTAAAGAGGGCTGCCTTCAGATGTCTTCTAAAATTCTGGTAGTTGTTGTTCTCTTTGACATCTGGTGGGAGGGTGTTCCGCAGGGCGGGTGCCACTACCGAGAAGGCCCTCTGCCTGGTTCCCTGTAACTTGGCTTCTCGCGGCGAGGGAATCACCAGAAGGCACTCGGTGCTGGACCTCAGTGTCCGGGCAGAATGATGGGGGTGGAGACGCTCCTTCAGATATACTGGACCGAGGCTGTTTAGGGCTTTAAAGATCAGCACCAACACTCTGAATTGTGCTCAGAAATGTACATAGCTCCTTTCTGCCCCCCTGAACCCCTGAAATGTAGCTTCTTTGCCCGCACACTTGGGGCACACAACTCTTTGCAGCAATTAGACCTGGAGTAGGGGAGATCCCTTTTAAAATGGAAAAGGCATAAAAATACCCCTATTTCCAGGGACAGTCCTGGATTTACAGAAGCCATCCTGGTTTCTGATTTGAATATCCCACTTTTCCTTAGGACATCCCTCTTTTCATCAGAGAAATGTTGGAGGGTATGGAGTTATATGACCCCGGAGCCAAGGAAATAAGTAACTACACAGCCTTTACAAGATACCTGAAGCTAGCCCTGAATAGGGAAGTCTTTTGGTGTTTCATGCTTTATTATGTTTTTATATATGTTGGAAGCCACTCAGAGTGGCTGCGGCAACCCAGTCAGATGGATGGGATATAAATAATAATACTAATAATACTAATAATACTAATAATAATATGAATTTCAATACAATATTTTATTGGTTTTTTCCATATTACAACACAATAGAAATAAACCAAACTCATTACCACATTCTGCCCATCCCCCCATATATCCGTCAATCAAACCTAATATTCGTTTGTCCCTCCCCCCGCTTCCCTCCGCCCCCACTCGATTTCCTCTACATTCTGAGATTACATTTATCTTTGCATTTTACAATCTTCTCAAATCTTCTATATATTCTTATTATCTTTCCTTACTAATTTGCCTTCCCTCAGATACTTCACATTTCGATCTAGGCATATTAGCATATCTCTTTTTGAGCAATATTTTACCATATATTCATCAAAACATTACCACTCCTTTTTTAATTCTTGATTCGATTGGTTTCTTATAATGGCTGTTAGTTTTGCCAGAGTTAAGTATTCATTTAGTCTGCAAATCCATTCCTCCCATTTATTATTACTATTATTACTGCAGTCGTACCTTGGAAGTCGAATGGAATCCATTCTGGAAGTCCATTCGACTTCAAAAATGTTTGGAAACCAAAGCGCGGTTTCTGATTGGATGCAGGAAGCTCCTGTAGCCAATCGGAAGCTGCGGAAGCCCCGTCAGATTTCGGCTTCCAAAAATAGTTACTTCCAAACAGTTACTTCCGGGTCTGCGGCATTCGGGAGCCAAAATGTTTGAGAACTAAGCTGTTTGAAAACCAAGGTATTATGGAATAGGTAAAGGGACCCCTGACCATTAGGTCCAGTCATGGCCGACTCTGGGGTTGTGGCACTCATCTCGCTTTATTGGCCGAGGGAGCCGGTGTACAGCTTCCGGGTCATGTGGCCAGCAGGACTAAGCCGCTTCTGGTGAACCAGAGCAGCGCACAGAAACGCCGTTTACCTTCCCGCCGGAGCGGTACCTATTTATCTACTTGCACTGGTGTGCTTTCGAACTGCTAGGTTGGCAGGAGCAGGGACCGAGCAACGGGAGCTCACCCCGTCATGGGGATTTGAACCGCTTACCTTCTGATTGGCAAGCCCTAGGCTCTGTGGTTTAACCCACAGCACCACCCGTGTCCCAACGTATTATGAAATAGGACATCCCTATTTCCATCAGAGAAATGTTGGAGGGCATGCCATTGGCAGTCAGGATAACAACACTGGGCAAGGAGGTGAGAATGTTGATACGCAAAAGGCTCTGACTTGTTCCTTATAAATCTTTTTTATGTTTTTATTTTAAAATGTGCAGCCGAGTAGGGATTGCACACAATTTTTTGACGCCCCTGTGATGGGGCTTAGATATGTTACTAAACAGATAAGCTTCTTGATGCCTCCTAACTTTGTGGCTTGTCCCGTGGCCTGGAAGATCTGGGCAAAGTTAACCTTAGCCCATTCAATCACTCATTAACACAAACTCCTTTGCTTACGCTGGGTGTGGACTGGGTCGCGTGCTACAAACCATATTTATCTGACCTGTGAGGGAGCTGGGGCTCATCTGAGCCAAATCAAAGCAGAGCCTTTGCAGCATTGGGAAATGTTTGATTGTCAAAAGGATTGCCCTTCCTTGACCTGCTAGCGACTTATTAACTAAGCAGTTTAATGAGCCGGTTATCTAGCGAAATAGCGCTGAGTCAGAGGCCGGTTGCCTCTAGGGCACAACCTCACTTGCCATCTTCTGCAGCAATCTCATGCAACCTGGAGCTTGTGCCAGCAGTGGCTGGTGAGAGTTGGCATCATAATGTTGGAATTGTTATAATAATTTAATAATAATAATAATATAATAATAATTTATTATTTATACCCCACCCATCTGGCTGAGTCTCCCCAGCCACTCTGGGCGACTCCCAATCAAATCTTAAAAACAGTACAGCGTTAAATATTAAAAACTTCCCTAAACAGGCCTGCCTTCAGATGTCTTTTAAAGATAGGATAGCTGCTTATTTCCTTCACATCTGAAGGGAGGGCGTTCCACAGGGTGGGCGCCACTACCGAGAAGGCCCTCTGTCTGGTTCCCTGTAACCTCACTGCTCTCAATGAGGGAACTGCCAGAAGGCCCTCAGAGCTGGACCTCAGCGTCCGGGCTGAACGATGGGGGTGGAGACGCTCCTTTACGTGTACAGGTCTTATATATATAATATATATATATTAAGGTCTTATATATATATAATAAATGTTCATAAATGTACCAAGCAATACACATACATAAATTTATAAACCACATGTCTGAAGCAGCACAGGAAAACAGCCATGAAGCCATTTTGGCTCCCAAACTGACCTAATGTTTTCCATGCAAAGTCAAAGGAAAATGGAAACGCCTCCCCATTGTCTTTTCCTTCACAAATCCTGTCTTAAGGGCATATTTAAGATATGCATAGGGTGTGAGCGTGTGACCTGGCTCAGGAACCAAGTTTTTATCATTACAAAAGACTGGCCAGACTCCCCAGGCAATTCAATCAAGTACGCATTAACATGTAACCTGCCAGACGGGAGGTAAACAACACACTCAGATTTCTGTTGTAGACCGCCCTTTCTGTGATGTAGGCATGATGTTTCTGGGGGTGGTCTTGGACTCCAGGGCTGGCAATTTAAAATGTCTGTATAAGGGCGGATACACCTTGATTCTGGGTCCTCCTCCTCCTCCTGCATGTCAAGGGGGCACCCTGTTGCAACAGTCAATAAAGATCAGGCTTACTAGCTGCTTTGCTTCTCAATATTCTCTGGTCGGCCTCTGTTATTCTCTCCTACCAATAGGGAACCTACATAAGGACTCTATATGGGCTCTTGGATACCCCATCAGGGAAAAAGGGCAGATTTTTGTTTACAACAGAAGGGACCCCAAGGGGTCATCTAGTCCAACCCACGGCAATGCAGGAATCTCAGATGAAGTGCCCATAACAGACGGTCATCCAGCTTCTGTTTGAAAACCTCCAAGGAAGGAGAGTCCACCATTTCCCGAGGGAGTCCATTCCACTGTCAAACAGCTCTTACTGTCAGGAAGCCCTTCGTCAGAATCTCCTTTCCTGTAACTTGAATCCATTGGTTCGGAGCAGGAGAAAACAAGCTTCCATGTGACAGCCCTTGAGATGACTGTAAGGTAAAGGTATAAGGAAAAGGAGCACTGGACAGTTAAGTCCAGTCAAAGGTGACTCTGGGGTTGCGGCGCTCATCCCGCTTTCAGGCCGAGGGAGCCGGCG
This sequence comes from Podarcis tiliguerta, assembly GCF_965153285.1. Taxonomy (NCBI): domain Eukaryota; kingdom Metazoa; phylum Chordata; class Lepidosauria; order Squamata; family Lacertidae; genus Podarcis; species Podarcis tiliguerta. The sequence goes on along the minus strand of NC_139537.1, from coordinate 8,501,550 downwards.
TTTGTCCACAGACAGCTTTCCGGGTCATGTGGCCAGCAGGACTAAACCACTTCTGGTGCAACAGGACACCGTGACAGAAACCAGAGCGCACGGAAACGCCATTTACCTTCCCGCCGGAGCGGTACCTATTTATCTACTTGCACTGGTGTGCTTTCAAACTGCTAGGTTGGCAGGAGCTGGGACCGAGCAACGGGAGCTCACCCCGTCGTGGGGATTCGAACCACCAACCTGATTGGCAAGTCTATCATACTGTACCTCCTCTCAGTCCCCTCTTTTCCAGCCTAAACATACCCAACTCCTAAGACTACATGTTGCTTTTTTAAAACCCAAATTGGCAGTACGCTCTGTCTTGACCCTACAGTTGCTATTGATCAGTTGCTGAGACTAACCCTAACCCTGCCTCCTCATAGCCGTCTATATCTCCTTTTCTCCAAGGTTTTCCCCAAGCAATCAGAGACTGCGCCCAGGGCTGTCTTAAGCATATGTGGTGCTGGGGTGCAAAGATCTGCCCAGCACCCCCCCCCCCAGGTTGCCCAGAGTTGTTGACCTTTTTTTAGGGTGGGGCACGGCAGAGCTGGCCTGGCCGGCCGCCTCAACATCAACAGAGGAGCCCAAGGCAGCAAAGTTAACCTTAGGGAGAGCTGCGGTGCTCCAGTGGGCTCTGCTCCGCTCGACAGTGGCTGTCGGCTCTTCCCAATCCATGGACTCCAAATCTCGGCCCCCAACTCTCAGCATGGTGCCCCCAAGAGCCCGGCGCCCTGGTGCCCCGCACCCCTAGCACCTATGGATAAGACAACTGTTACCGGAAAAATCCGAGGGCTCCCTTGGACAAAAAGTAAAGACACCAACCAGAGTAAGTTGGAGCAAATCAGCAGCCTGTAGGCTTGGCCTTTATTGAACTGTTGCAGCAGGGTGTTCCCCTCACTCGCAGGAGAGAGGAAAGACACAGAACAATGGTGTGCAAGACCTTATAAAAACTTTTGAAATTCCCCTCCTCTAGGTCAAGCCCACCCCCAGAAACATCATGCATACATTACAGAAAGGAGGGGTTGAGGGAGGAGTTGTGGTGGTAACCTGAGTGTCCTGACACCTGGCTGGTTCCCCTCTTCCCCCCCCATGAGTCATTTTCTGAAGACAAAAGGTAGTCGCAGTTTCCTGCCCCCTGAGGGGGAATCCAATCACTGTTCTTTTGTTATAGTCCATGTTGAATCCACTCGTGTATGCAGCCTGTTGTGTAGGTGATGGTCTTCTGTCTGAGACCATCAGGGTTGGCATAGCAACTGGGCAGGGCTCCTGTGGATGTGCTGCTATGCTCAAGGGATTATGGTGGCCTGTAACAAACCTTCCCCATTTTGTAGTCCTTCCTTCATGGAGTAAAATAAAAGTGGAACAGTGCAAATCTGATGTATGGTTGATTTTCTATGAATTTATAACAGAAGTGTAGCGTATGTAGTGTGTGTGAAGTCTGTACAAACTGAATGATGGGGGGGGGGGGTTCCTGCTACACGGCCCTGACTGCGCCTGCATGAAGCCAACCTCTCCTTTGCCTTCTTCATACCTCTCCTGGTTCTGGGAGACCGGGGGGAGCAAAGCTTGTCGCAGCAGGAATGGGAGGCACCTCTTTGCCTCTTGGTCTCCCTCACCTTCAGCTTCCGCTTCTGATTCTGCACTGCTCTCTGCCACCTACTCTCCCCACTCACTAAACCCTGTTCCCTCTCCATCTTCCGACACCTCCTCCTCCCTGTCTGCTCCTCCTTCTCCCTCTCACCCCTCATCGTCCTCTCACCACCACCACTCCCTGGCCTCTGAAGCTTTTTCCCTTGGAGATTCCCCAGCTAGTTCCACCCACCCTTCTTCTGCAGCAAACCATGACATCCAGTCCCACGTGACTTGACATGAGCCAACAGTGTGACGCGGCAGCTAAAAAAGCCAATGCAATTCTGGGCTGCATCAATAGGAGTATAGCATCTAGATCAAGGGAAGTAATAGTGCCACTGTATTCTGCTCTGGTCAGACCTCACCTGGAGTACTGTGTCCAGTTCTGGGCACCACAGTTCAAGAAGGACACTGACAAACTGGAACGTGTCCAGAGGAGGGCAACCAAAATGGTCAAAGGCCTGGAAACGATGCCTTATGAGGAACGGCTAAGGGAGCTGGGCATGTTTAGCCTGGAGAAGAGGAGGTTAAGGGGTGATATGATAGCCATGTTCAAATACATAAAAGGATGTCACATAGAGGAGGGAGAAAGGTTGTTTTCTGCTGCTCCAGAGAAGCGGACACGGAGCAATGGATACAAACTACAAGAAAGAAGATTCCACCTAAACATTAGGAAGAACTTCCTGACAGTAAGAGCTGTTTGACAGTGGAATTTGCTGCCAAGGAGTGTGGTGGAGTCTCCTTCTTTGGAGGTCTTTAAGCAGAGGCTTGACAACCATATGTCAGGAGTGCTCTGATGGTGTTTCCTGCTTGGCAGGGGGTTGGACTCGATGGCCCTTGTGGTCTCTTCCAACTCTATGATTCTATGATTCTATATCTGAAGTGGCATAGTCTCACATACCACCAGCTGCATCTGAAGTGGTACAGTCCCATGCGCTGCGCTGCCCCAGTCTGTGAGCGCTCTGATTGGAGAATAGCCTTTGAAGACGATCAAACTCAGGACGAAAGGGCAAAATGTGTTAAGAGGAAGGCACGCTTGGCAAACCCTCACCGTGATGAACTCCCACCCAGAAACCTATGTCCCCACTCTGGAAGGAAGTGTGGATCCAAAATTGGCCTCCGCAGTCACTTACAGACGCACCATTAAGACCACATTCATGGAAGACAATCTTACTTGGCTTCAAGGGATCGCCAGAGAAGAAAGAAGATTACCTCAGACCACCTCATTATGCTGCAAACATCAGTCCCTGTCTGCTTCTGGGGCTACCTGGGCTTGGAGCACGGTCCATGCTATTTATTTACAACTATCTGCACACTTTTAGACTATACCACTTATAAATATTCCACGATTTGGGCATGTAGAGCATTCCTTGTATAATGATGATGATGATGATTAATTTATTATTTCTACCCTGCCCATCTGGGTGGGTTTCCCCAGCCACTCTGGGCGGCTTCCAACAAAAGGTTAAAAATACATTAAAACTTCAGTCATTCAAAACTTTCCTAAACAGAGCGGCCTTTGACATCTGGTGGGAGGGCATTCCACAGGGTGGGTGCCACCACTGAGAAGGCCCTGGTTCCGGGCAACCTCGCAGGGAGAGAACCGCCAGAAGGCCCTTGGCACTGGACCTCAGGGTCCATGCAGAACGATGTAGGTGGAGACGCTCCTTCAGGTATATTTTTGTGCCTGGTGTGTGTGTGTGTGTTTGTGTGTGCTCACGCATTCCCTATGGACCTTCATCTGCTCCTCATTATCTCCCTGTGATAACCTTTGAAATTCTGAATTATCTTCCTGGCCAATCTTCAACTCAGCCAGGCTATTTCTCTGCCAGCCCAGGCTTCTCACGACAGGGCAATGGAGTTCAAAGCACAAACGGTCCCTTTCCAAAGGCAATCTACACAAAGGACAGGTCAAATGGTAAATAAAGAAAGAAATGCTCCTGGAACTTTCCCTGCCGGGGAGAAATTGTATAATTGAACTCTTCCGCTCCCTACCTATGCAATTCAACCTGGTTGTTGGGCAAGCCTTGCAGTCTTGTCAGTCATCCAGCACGTTCCCCCACTTATGAGCTGTCCTGAGACTTGCTAGCCAGCATCCCCAAAAAGAATATTACAGAGTTGGAAAAGGCTCAGGAAAGGGCAGCTCAGATGAATAAAGGCTGCAGCAAATCCCCTGTGAGAAAAGCATTTTGGTTTTAGCCCCCAAATGGAAAACGAGTGAGGTCCCAACTAAAGAAGAATGGCAACTTAAGCTGATGGAATATGTGCAGCTTGCAGACTTATAGAATAAGAGAACAAGAAGAACATACATTTGAAGGAGATTGGAAAATGTTTATTGAATATACGGGGGAAATTGTGTACACTTGAAAACATGGGCAGCCTTAAGATAAATTCAACAGTGTAATTCAGTTTTGATGGACGTAATAATGGAATACTGAATGGTTTAGTTTATGTAAAATATGCAAAATGAACCATGGAAAGAGAAGACAGGAAGCCATTGATATTTTAAGGTAAAGGTAAAGGTACCCCTGCCCGTACGGGCCAGTCTTGCCAGACTCTAGGGTTGTGCGCCCATCTCAATCAAGAGGCCGGGAGCCAGCGCTGTCCGGAGATACTTCCGGGTCACGTGGCCAGCGTGACGAAGCTGCTCTGGCGAGCCAGCGCAGCACACGGAAACGTCGTTTACCTTCCCGCTAGTAAGCGGTCCCTATTTATCTACTTGCACCCGGGAGTGCTTCCGAACTGCTAGGTTGGCAGGCGCTGGGACTGAACAATGGGAGCGCACCCCGCCGCGGGGATTCAAACCGCCGACCTTTTGATCGGCAAGCTCTAGGCGCTGAGGCTTTTACCCACAGCGCCACCCGCGCTGATATTTTAAGGTTGTTTAATGAGTATTCTAAATTGCAAAACAGCAAATTTAATAAAAATTAAATATATCTACAGTATGAACCCAAGGTCCCACTATGAAGGCAAGGGAGCCAAGGTTGACAGGAAGGGGTCTGCTTAGAGAGAGGATCTCATCATGTAAAAAAACAACAACCTGTGTCTGGACAGGCTGTGTAGCTCACATGGGAACAGGAGGTCCCCACCTCTGTTCCTTGCCCTCTTTAGTACCCCAGGTACCCCTTGCCAACCCCAGTCATTAAGGTGCCACCCATGGGTAGCAGTCACTTGGCTTGTTTACATTGGATCTGGCTAGAGGGCCGGATTTAGTTTTGATGAGGCCCTAAGCTACTGAAGGTAACGCGGCCCTTTATATGTCCAGCTGTCTTTTGTCAACAACAAATTGTCACTGTTTTTTGTGTTGAATATATGCTATATGGCAATTTATGGTATCTCAAGCCGTTTGCACATGTCATGCAAGCAGTCCATGCAGAATGTAGGCACCCTATATATAGAAAGGAGCAAACCAGTGATATTTTAGGGAGCAGGCTAGCAGGCGGGGCCCATGACTTACATCACAGGAGCCTACATAACACAAAACACTGTTGCTGCATGTAGGTTTTATTTGTTTTTTATCTTATACAGTGGTACCTCTGGATATGAACGGGATCTGTTCCGGATTCCCGTTCGCATCCTGAAGTGAACGCAACCCGTGTCTGCGCATCTGTGCAGGTTGCGATTCGCCACTTCTGCACATGCGCGTGACGTCATTTTGACCACCTGCGCATGCGCGAGCGGCAAAACCCGGAAGTAACACATTCCGTTACTTCCGGCTCGCCGCAGAGCGCAACCCGAAAGCGCTCAACCTGAAGCATATTTAACCCGAGGTGTGACTGTATTTTAGAAATGTATATCCAGTTTTTTCCCCTTTAAATTTTTTGGGGGCTACCAAGAGAATGGAGCCCTAAGCTATAGCTTGTTTAGCTTACACGTAAATCCGGCACTGGAGGTGCCACATGTGCTCTGCGTGATGTTTCCGAAGGCTCCGCCGCCTCCGCTGCGGACTGTTATCATTCCTGGCGCATAGTCTGCGCCTGAACTCTGCTCCCGTCACTTCCTGACTCCCATGCCAAGCAGCGGCTGGATAAAGAAGAGATTGTGCTGAGAGAGGCCCGGGCAGCTTTCTGTCCCCGGAAAATCCTTCCCCGCCGAATCCCCCCCCCCCCGGTTGTGTTTTCCCAGCTGTGACCTTTTCCACGGTCAAAGGAGCCTGCTTTCTCTCCCTCCCTCTTTTGCCCCACCTCCCTGGAAACAAGATAAATCAGGAGGTGTGGTGGGGAGAGCTATTTTGAGGCAAAAGGGAAATCAAATCAAAGGGGGGGGGGGGGTTTCCCTGGGTAAGGCTCTGGGGGCAAGCCTAGCTCCTCAGCTGAAGGGCATTGTGGGTTCAGTTCCCTGTGTAATAAACGAAAACCTGCCCTTATTCCCTTATGGGGAACACAAGAGCCCTTATAGAGTCCTTTGTAGGTTCTCCATCGGTCAGAGAAAATAACAGAGGCCAACCAGAGAATATTGAGAAGCAAAGCAGCTATTAAGCCTGATCTTTATTGATCTGTTGCAACAGGGTGCTCCCCTCACCCACAGGAAAGGAGGAGGACCCAGAACAAAGGTTTGTCCGCCCTTATATAGACATTTTAAATTGCCCGCCCTGGAGTCCAAGACCACCCCCCAGATACCTCATAGGTACATCACAGAAAGGGCGGTCTACAACAGAAATCTGAGTGCATTGTTTCCCTCCTGTCTGGCCCTGGGGAGCCTGGCCAGTCTTTTGTAATGACAAATACTTAGTTCCTGAGCCAGGTCACAGGCTCACCCTATTCATACACAGACATACCCTTCAGACAGGATTTGTGAAGGAAAAGACAATGGGGAGGCTTTTCCATTTCCTTCGACCCTGCAGAGAAAACATTTGGTCAGTTTGGGAGTCAAAATAGTATCCCTGAAGGAGCATCTCCACCCCCATCGTTCAGCCCGGACACTGAGGTCCAGCTCCGAGGGCCTTCTGGCGGTTCCCTCACTGTGAGAAGTGAGCTTGCAGGGAACCAGGCAGAGGGCCTTTTCGGTAGTGGCACCCGCCCTGTGGAAAGCCCTCCCATCAGATGTCAAGGAAATAAACAATGAGCTGACTTTTAGAAGACATCTGAAGGCAGCCCTGTTGAGGGAAGTTTTTAATGTTTGATACTATTTTTAATATTCTGTTGGGAGCCGCACAGAGTGGCTGGGGAAACCCATCCAGATAGGAGGGGTATAAATAAATTATTATTATTATTAGCCAAAAGATTCTCTCTGTGTGTGGGGGGGGGGCGTCTAGATTTTATTAATGACCCTCTTCCTCGCCTCACACTTCAATCAGATCATGCATCGTGGGGTTTTTCTGTGGATGAAAGAGCAATTGGGGAGTGTGATTATGAGCTGAAAACAAACTAGAGGAGGGTGACAAGGATCAGGCAGTTTCTCTTTCTGTGCCCATTCAAACTCACAGCTTCTGGGCATTTCCGGACATTCATTATTCCCCCTGAATGGAATTCAGCTACATGGCAGTAAATTCAGGTTGAGAAACTATAGTTGATTGGGAGACCTTGCACAGCAAACCCACTTTCATCTATTGATCTATTGATCTATCGATCTATCTATCCATATCTACCTATCTTAGGGTTGTCATACATCTGGAGTTTCCTGGACATAGATGGAATAGACAGATTATGGCAGTCAGAAACAGTGTCCCGGCGGAAATCTCTGAAATGTCTGAGAAATTCCAGACGTATGACTACCCATGTCGGAAGTCTAGATTTTTTTGCCAAAGAAAGCTCAACAACTGTTGTTTCTGGATTTTCACTCTCTGAAAATATGGCAGCGCTAGACCTAGATGTATCTTTCTGCAATAAGGAAAGTGATGATGAGAAAATACAGTGGAAAGTGTGAGATAACACCCCGCTTTGACACAATATCGTCTAACCTCCCTGGAAACAAATCAGAATAAATGCTCATTAAATAGCAGGCACCATGTAATCTCCCTGCAAACAAATCAGGTTTTGAGCTCAATAAACAGATTGCCAAGAAGCAGCCTCAGTCTCAGATGGCTGTGTTTTGTTCTGTTTTTAGAACATGCACACCAGGAAAGAGATAAGTATGCACAGGGTGTAGTTTGGACCTGTTGTGCTGGAGGACCTGGAAACTGTGGCTTGAGGGAAGGGCAAGGGACCAAGGACAGCAGAGAAAGCTCTGCTGTTATCAGACACAGGGGTCTTGCAGAGGTGACATTTGTTGACACAGATAGGGCTGTTGCAATGACTGAACATGAGGCAAGAAAGAGGCTATTGACTTACTTATGTTGGCCTACAGTGATAAAAACACAGGGAAGAGGATGAAATGTAGCCAAACTGTTTGGGACCAAACTGTTCGTGAGAGAGGCAGGCAAAATAGTTAAGCATTTTCACTTACTAAACAGTGCTCACTAGGGTTCAGCGGCTGTTATTATTTACCACCACAAAAAATGGCCAGGCTATCCAGGTAAACCCATTAACCACCCGGTAAAGGCATCAATGCGACGCAGGTTTCACTGTGGGTTAAACCACAGAGCCTAGGGCTTGCCGATCAGAAGGTCGGCGGTTCGAATCCCCACGACCGGGTGAGCTCCCGTTGCTCAGTCCCAGCTCCTGCCAACATAGCAATTCGAAAGCTCTGGCGGGAAGGTAAATGGCATTTCTGTGCACTGCTCTGGTTCGCCAGAAGTGGCTTAGTCCTGCTGGCCACATGACCCGGAAGCTGTACGCTGGCTCCCTCGGCCAGTAAACGAGATGAGCACCGCAACCCCAGAGTCGGCCACGACTGGACCTAATGGTCAGGGGTCCCTTTACCTTTACCTTTAAACCCATCAACAGGTTTCCTGCCAGACAGGATTTCTGCTATAGACCACCTCCTCTGCTGTAGACCCGGCTCCTTCTGTGATGCATGCATGATGTTTCAAGGGGATGGTCTTGGGCTACAGGGTGGGCAATTTCAAAAGTCTATATAAGAGCTTGTGCTCCAATGCTCTGGGTTCCTCCTCCCTCCTGCGTGTGGCGAGTGGGGACCCTGTTGCAACGGTTAATAAAGATCAGGCTTACTAGCCGCTTTGGGGTTGCGGCGCTCATCTCGCTTTCAGGCCGAGGGAGCCAGCGTTTGTCCACAGACAGCTTTCCGGGTCATGTGGCCAGCAGGACTAAACCGCTTCCAGCGCAACGGGACACCGTGATGGAAACCAGAGCGCACGGAAACGCCGTTTACCTTCCCGCTGCAGTGATACCTATTTATCTACTTGCACTGGTGTGCTTTCAAACTGCTAGGTTGGCAGGAGCTGGGGCAGAGCAACGGGAGCTCACTCCATTGCAGGGATTCGAACCGCCGACTTTCCGTTCGGCAGGCCCAAGAGGCTCAGTGGTTTAGACCACAGGAGTCTCTCCCAGGCCCACCTGGAGATTCTAGCGGAAAATTGAACCTTCTGCAGGCAAAGAGGATGCTCTTCCACTGAGTTATGGGGCTTTCCGTCGTCTTCTTCCTCCCCCCAGCCCTCCTGGTGCTAGCTGCAATTTCTAGCGAAAATTGCTCCACATGCTTTAAATTAGACCGAAAATTGTAGGAGGAGGTAACTGAGCGACTACCTGATTAGAAGGATAAAGCTAACCCAAATGGAGGACTCATTTCTCCGACTCTGTTATTATATACGGATGGCTTTTTCGGGGACCTTGGGTTATTTTGAGTTTGGACAAGCGGCTTTCCTCTCTTCTTGGAAATCTCGTCCCTGAATTAATGGCCACAACATCTCCTGACGTGCTTCTTCCCATGCCCCCTTCTGAGCCAACCCACTTTATCAGTTATTAGTATTAACAATAGTTAGATGTGCTAGTTGCTTGATAGTTCAAGCTATGGTTTTCTCAGTTGTGATGTATGGAAGTGAGAGCTGGACCATAAAGAAGGCTGATCGCCGAAGAATTGATGTTTTTGAATTCTGGTGCTGGAGGAGACTCTTGAGTGTCCCATGGACTGCAAGAAGATCAAACCGATCCATTCTTAAGGAAATCAGCCCGGAGTGCTCACTGGAAGGACAGATCCTGAAGCTGAGGCTCCAATACTTTGGCCACCTCATGAGAAGAGAGGACTCCCTGGAAAAGACCCTGATGCTGGGAAAGATGGAGGGCACAAGGAGAAGGGGACGACAGAGGACGAGATGGTTGGACAGTGTTCTCGAAGTTACCAGCATGAGTTTGACTAAACTGCGGGAGGCAGTGGAAGACAGGAGTGCCTGGCGTGCTCTGGTCCAGGGGGGTCACGAAGAGTCGGACACGACTGAACGACTAAACAACAACCACAAAGTTGCTTGATTATTATAACTCGCTCTACGCGGGGCTGCCCTTGAAGCTGACCCAGAAACTCCAGTGGGTGCAGAATGCCGCAGCGAGGCTCCTTACAGGGTCCTTGCTGTGGGATCACATTCATCAAGTGCTTTATCAACTGCACTGGCTCCCAGTGGAGTACAGGATCAGGTTTAAGGTGCTGGTTTTGACCTTTAAAGCCCTATGCGGCCCAGGACCCATACCAGACTGCCTCTCTTGGTATGCCCCGCGGAGGACCTTAAGGTCCATAAATAGCAACAGTCTAGAGGTCCCGGGCCCTAAGGAAGTCAGATTAGCCTCAACCAGAGCCAGGGCCTTTTCAACATTGGTTCTAGCTCTGTCTCATGAGACCAGGGCCCTGCAGGATCTGATTTCTTTATACAGGTCTTGCAAGACAGAGCTGTTCCCTCTGGCCTTTGGTTTGGACTCAGTTTGACCCTTATGTTTCTCTCCCTTTATGTGATCTATGGGCTACTTTTAAAATGAGGCTGCATTTTAAATTGCATTTTAACCTGCATTTTAAATGGGTTCCCCTCCCCTATTATGTTTTTACTATAATTTTTACTGGTGTTAGCCGCCCTGAGCCTGGCTCTGGCCGGGGAAGGAGGGGTATAAATAAAATTTTATTATTACACTAGTACCTCGGGTTAAGTACTTAATTCGTTCTGGAAGTCCGTTCTTAACCTGAAACTGTTCTTAACTTGAAGCACCACTTTAGCTAATGGGGCCTCCTGCTGCCGCGCGCTGCCGGAGCACGATTTCTGTTTTCATCCTGAAGCAAAGTTCTTAATGATAAGTTGTGAACATATCAGACGACACAGCAGTTCTCCAAACAGCTCTTGTTTATTCACAGGCCAGGCCAGAACTGAGCTGAAGGGTTCAGCCAACCTGCTTATATAGAGCTGAACTACAAAAGCAACAGTAACAACTTTCTGTAACTATCCAATCACTGAACATCACTTTCAATTCCTTATTTGCATATGTGGACCTGAGTGAAAACTATCTACAGTTTTCCCCTGCTGGCTCAGGGTGAGAACTTCAGTATATAACACTTAACCCAACGTACTATTTCTGGGTTAGCAGAGTCTGTAACCTGAAGCGTATGTAACCTGAAGCGTATGTAACCCGAGGTACCACTGTATTATTATAGAAGGTTCCCCCCGCCAGATGTTTCCATTTCGTTTCCATTTCATCTTTCATTTCAGCAGTCTCTACAGTCACAACAGTCATCTCTGGGGACAGATGGATGCCAACCAGTGTATTGGCTTTAGATGTGTGTGTGTGTGTGTGTGTGTTTTGTTGTTGTTGTTTAGTCATTTAGTTGTGTCCGACTCTTCATGACCCCCTGGACCAGAGCACGACCAGGTACTCCTGTCTTCTACTACCTCCCGTACTTTGGTCAAACTCATGCTGGTAGCTTCGAGAACACTGTCCAACCATCTCGTCCTCTGTCATCCCCTTCTCCTTGTGCCCTCCATCTTTCCCAACATCAGGGTCTTTTCCAGGGAGTCTTCTCTTCTCATGAGGGGGCCAAAGTATTGGAGCCTCAGCTTCAGGATCTGTCCTTCCAGTGAGCACTCAGGGCTGATTTCCTTCCGAATGGATACGTGTGTGTTTTATGCTACCTTAATGGCATCAGATTTCTTCAGAAGCATGAAGTGCCAAGGGTGCGGGAAGATGTGAGTGGTGAGGTCAGAGGGAAATGATAAGCAAGGTAGGAGCAATTCAATTAGAGGCAGGATGTATGCAAATAAAGCACAGCGACTCTTCGCAACAGCAGGCAGAGGGGATCAGGCAATTTGCTTAGGCATGCAGAGTTAATTAACGTCTGCCTTGAGGAAGAGAACCATTGTCTCCATTCAAGCCCAAGTGAATAGAGCCGAACTTCTTGATGGATTGCCATACAGCAGTTTTGCCCCGAATCAATGAACAGAAACCTGGCATCAGAGATAACCGGGCTCTCGTACCCCAATAGGAAAACATTTCCATCTGCCACTGATCTTTAGGTGGTCACACTTGGACAAAGGAAATTCAGAAGGGCAAAAAGTGCCGGATGACAATTCATCAAGAAGTCCCATCTCTCTTCATTTGCGTCTAAATGGAGACAATGGTTTCCTTCCCCGTGACAGATGCGAATTAATTTGGCGTTGCCAAGCGGATCCTTTCATCACCTATCAACTTTAAAGGGCCTCTGTGCTTAGTTTCAGATCTAATTGATTTTTACAATCTGTGTTTGTTGCAAGTCTTCTCCCTCTGACCCCACATTTTGTGACACCCCCACACCTGTTGTTTTTACCATGTTGTTGTTGTTGTTTAGTTGTTTAGTCGTGTCCAACTCTTCATGTCCCCATGGACCAGAGCACACCAGGCACTCCTGTCTTCCACTGCCTCCCGCAGTTTGGTCAAACTCATGTTTGTTTACCATAAATAATAATAATAATAATAATAATAATAATAATAATAATAATAATAATATCTTTATTGTCATTGCCCCCTTCGGGGACAACAAAATTACTTGACTGCTCCATAAAAACACTAATTAAACAATACAGTATAATACAGCAAGGGAGATTAGATGACTTTCAAAGTCCGGGCTTCCCATTCAGGGCCGAGATCGCTCTGGAGAAGAAGCTGTTCTTAAAACGGCTCGTTCTTGTCTTCATCATCCTGTATCTCCGTCCCGACGGCAAGAGCTTGAAGAGACAGTGACCAGGATGTGATGGATCTTTTACTATGTCCAGTGCCTTCCTATGGCACCTTGTGGCATAAATCTGCTCTAAGGTGGAGAGTGGGCAGCCAACAATGCTCTCTGCTGCCTTAACAACCCTGCGCAACCCCATCCTGTCCTGGGTAGTACAGCTTCCGTACCACACACATAAGCCATAAGTGAGCACGCTCTCAATGGCACAGTGATAGAAGGCATTCATATACCTGCAGTTAGAGGATTAATGACACTTCATGTCTTTGATAAAGGGGTCTCTGGCGCACAGCAGCTGATGCCAGAATCAAATTGGCCAGCCTTTGAGGGGTTGTGAGACTCTGTGTTTTGGAACACGGCAGTGAACCTTAAACAAACACACATTCTGAACTCACATTTTTCTTTGTCAGAGCAGCGCTGGACACAAGTTTCACAGGGCTGCCCTTGAAACTGTCCCATAAACTCCGGCGGGTGCAGAATGCTGCAACGAGGCTCTTCCCGGGGTCCCTGCCATGGGAGCATATTCACCCAGTGCTTTACCAGTTGCACTGGCTCCCGGTGGAGTATCGGGTCAGGTTTAAGCTGCTGGTTTTGACCTTTAAAGCCCTTTGTGGCTTAGGGCCCTCGTATTTACGGGACCGCCTCTCCTGGTCTGCCCCGCAGAGGACCTTAAGGTCCATGAATAATCATAGTTTAGAGGTCCCAGGCCCTAAGGAAGTCAGATTATCCTCCACCAGGGCCAGGGCCTTCTCAGTGATGGCTCCGACCTGGTGGAATGCTGTGTCCCAGGAGACCAGGGCCCTGCAGGATTTCACTTCCTTCCGCAGGGCCTGTAAGACAGAGCTATTCCGCCTGGCTTTCAATTTGAACTTAGCCTTTTATTCCCCTTCCTTCCCTCCCCCTCCCCCTTTTTAGGAAGATTACCTACTCTGGGATCCCACAGCTAATTCTCCCCTGGTCTCCTCGCTGGCCCAGATAGGACTAATTTAGCCAGCTAGGCCTGCTGATCATCTAATGTTTATTGGGTGGATTTCCCCCCGAAATTGATTTTTGAATTAAGAATTTATTGTTATTCACGTTTTATACTGTACAGTGGTACCTCTGGTTACGTACTTAATTCGTTCCGGAGGTCCGTTCTTAACCTGAAACTGTTCTTAACCTGAAGCACCACTTTAGCTAATGGGGCCTCCCGCTGCTGCCGCCGGAGCACGATTTCTGTTCTTATCCTGAAGCAAAATTCTTAACCTGAAGCACTATTTCTGGGTTAGCGGAGTCTGTAACCTGAAGCGTATGTAACCTGAACCGTATGTAACCTGAGGTACCATTGTATTTTATGCTTTTTTTGTTGTTGCATCAATTAAGTGTTTTAAATTTGTTGTTAGGTGCCCTGAGCCCGGTTTTCTGAACCTGGAAAGGCAGGGTATAAATAAAAAAATATTTATTATTTATTTATGTCAATCACAAAGCCACCTCTCCAGACTTCTCAGAGCAGTTTCATCAGACGAAAGGTACTTGTAAATAAAAACTGGGAAAAAAGAAGTCTGCCGGAATCAAGCGGGGAAGGGGCAAAGGGAAAGGACATCCCACTGAGAGCCAACATAGTGTAGTGTTTATTATGTTTCAGGCTTATTAGGTAATAATGAGCATCAGCGGTGTAATTGTGTCAGTGTGGTGTATGGTGAGTAGGGAGGGAGGAGAGGTTAAATTCAGCATGCATTAAAAAAAAAAATCTGTCCAGTTTACACTTTCCCAAAAAAACTTTTGAGCTGAAACATAACCACCCTTTGAAATTCTCAAGGATCTGAATTTTGCAGTTCTCCAAGCAAACAATATTTGCAAAAACGTCCCGTGGTACCTCAGATCATTTGTTCCGGAGGTCCGTATTTAACCTGAAACTGTTCTTAACCTGAATCACCACTTTAGCTAATGGGGCCTCCTGCTGCCACCGCGCCACCGGAGCACAGTTTCTGTTCTCATCCTGAAGCAAAGTTCTTAACCTGAAGCACTATTTCTGGGTTAACGGAGTCTATAACCTGAAGCCTATGTAACCTGAAGCGTATGTAACGTGAGGTACCACTGTATTCTTTTTGGGGAAAGTGTTCACAGAAACGAGGCTCTGAGAGCAAACGACTTGGAAAAATGCATTGTATTATGGGAAATGGCTTGCAAATACGGGCACAGTGGTCAAAAACGCATATAAAAATGTGTTTACTGGGAGAAATTGACACTAAAAAGCTGGTGAGTTTTTGAAAAGACGTGATAATAATATCCACAAATTGCTATGAAATGTGGAGAACCGAATTTTAAGATGGAAGGGGAAATGAGAAACAGAGAATTTGAAATGAACAGATCTTCCCATCCCTGGCAGCGAGTTGGAATGTTCTATTGGTTAGTGAGACTTGGACCTGGGCGTAAAGGTAAAGGGACCCCTGACCATTAGGTCCAGTCATGGCTGACTCTGGGGTTGCGGTGCTCATCTCGATTTATTGGCCGAGGGAGCCGGCGCACAGCTTCCGGGTCATGTGGCCAGCAGGACTAAGCCGCTTCTGGCAAACCAGAGCAGCGCACGGAAACGCCATTTTCCTTCCCGCCGGAGTATTTATCTACTTGCACTTTGATGTGCTTTCAAACTGCTAGGTTGGCAGGAGCAGGGACCGAGCAACGGGAGCTCACCCCTTTGTTGGGATTCGAACCACCGATCTTCTGATCAGCAAGTCCTAGGCTCTGTGGTTTAACCCACAGACCAGAGTTAAAATCCCACTCAGGCATGAATTTCCCTGGGTGACCTGTCCCTCCCTCTCATCCTAACCTACCTTTCAGGGGGGACAGGAGGTGGCGAGCCCCACATGCTGCCTTGAGCTCCTTAGGGGAGTGACGGGGGGGCGGCGGAATTAAGCGAATAGATTTAACCTGGTAAAGAAAAAGAAGGAACATTTTATCACATGTGGTGGGAATGTAAGAAAGTAAAGAACTTCTGGGAAATGATATAGAATGAGATGAAAAAGATGTTGAAATATACGTTCTTAAAAAAACCAGAAGCATTTTCTGGCAGAATCAGAGACCAGGGAGAAGAGACGGTGGAAGAAGATGGGAAGAAATTTAAAGATTATCTACAGAAATATTATAAGATCAATGAATGTTAGAATGACATCAGATTGAATGTAAAAGGTTATTAGTAAAAAATTGTAAAATTAAAAGATTTAGATTTAAGATACTAAGGAGATTAAGTTATATTAAGATACCAAAATTAAGACAAAGATTAATTAAGACAGAGGGAAGGGATTTGCTGATTAAATATATGATTTGGAATACAGTGAAGGAAGGTGTGGGGAAGTCGGAGAAATAAGTAAATGCAAGAAATATTATGAAGATGGAATTGTTTTTACTATTGCTTTTTCTTTTTGATGTTTTTTGTTGTTCTGCGTTTTTGTAATTTTGTATTTTTCTGCTATTTTTCTGTTGTTTCTTTTTTCTTTTTGTCTTATTTTCCGTGTAAAAAACCTGATAAAATACATAAAATAAAATAAAAACCAGAAGCATTTTTACTTGGTATTATAGGCCAAGACATTAATAGACAAAATGTTAAATTGTTTTTATATGCAACAACAGCGGCAAAAGTATTGTTAGCCCAGAAATGGAAGCAAGAAGAAATTCCGACGAAAGAAGAATGGCAGACAAAACTAATGGACTATGCTGAATTGGACAAAATGACAGGAAGGATTCGAAACCTGCGGCACCAGAGATTTACAGAAGATTGGAAGAAGTATATGAATTATTTGAAGAGCAACTGTAATCAATAAATTACGCTAGCAGGACTACAAGAAGTTTTGTAAGGAGAAATATACGAAGTGTTACAAAGTAGACAAAGAGAGAGATATTGGTTATGAGTTTGAAATGTAAAAGGGAAGATAAGAAACGCATACTGAGAGACTAGATTGGAAAATTTTCAGCCAGGATTAATGGAAGTCAAAAATTTAATAAGATGTAAAAGTATGTTTAATTACTGTTGAAAATGATATGTTAAAAAGCTAATAAAAATTTATATAAATAATAGATTTAACCTGGTGGGTCCATGTCTTACAGCAAGTGAGCCCAGCGTTTTGCAAGTCCACAGCTGAGGCTTGACAAAGCTAGCTGCACCCCTTGAATTTCTGCCTGTCCCGAGCAATTGCAACAACCAGCGTTAAAACTACGGTCAGAAATATTCAGGTGTACAAAGGCAGAACGCACTGTTTCTGCCTTTGTTCCAGAAGAGGCAGCTATTCCCCGTGAGTGTTGTGTTTACAGGGCTGAAGATAAGGATGGAGAAACTTGGGTCAAGGCTTCCAAAGTGGTATCTGTTCAGGCTAGTCATCTCTGTTTAGTTAATGATGCAGCAAATGTACACTGGCTGCACCGAGTGAGATTGCCTTCACTTTCAGTACAGCTTGACATTCAGCTTTCAAAGGGCTCTGGCATCAGAGAGCCCCTAAACTGCAGGTGCCAGGGATTGGACCTGGGAGATTTTGCACAGAAAGCAGGGGCTTTCGCTCCTTGCAAAAAACACCCACCCACCTGGAATGCAGTGGAAAAATGGAGACTTGGTCCCTCACTGATGCTAGGCTGCTGGCCTGTGTCTGGGCTGTACAGATTGCAGGCTGTCTCCTCCATGCAAAATAAAATAAAAACCTAACAAGTTTCCCTGTTAATACCTAATTGCAAATTCAAATGTATCCCTATCTTGTTTTATGACTTCCTTGATATTGTATGTGGGCTGGAACTAGTCTGTGACCAAAATAAAAAAATATTGTTATTGTGTCTAAAGAAGGCTGACCGCCGAATAATTGATGCTTTTGAATTTTGGTGCTGGAGGAGACTCTTGAGAATCCCATGGACTGCAAGAAGATCAAACCTCTCCATTCGGAAGGAAATCAGCCCCGACTGCTCACTGGAAGGACAGATCCTGAAGCTGAGGCTCCAGTACTTTGGCCACCTCATGAGAAGAGAAGACTCCCTGGAAAAGACCCTGATGTTGGGAAAGATGGAGGGCGCAAGGAGAAGGGGACGACAGAGGACGAGATGGTTGGACAGTGTTCTCGAAGCTACCAGCATGAGTTTGACCAAACTGCGGGAGGCAGTGGAAGACAGGAGTGCCTGGCGTGCTCTGGTCCAGGGGGTCACGAAGAGTAAGACATGACTAAACGACTAAACAACAACATTGTCTCTAAACCTAACAAGTTAGCAGGGAGATGCAAGTGGGAAACTTTGGCATAAAGGATGGATTTGAATCTTCAATCTGATGCCCCGTGACTTGACTTGAAACTCGGTGCAGAGTTAAGGATTTAATCTGGAGCTCAGTCATGCAGTAGGTAAACTTTACAGCTGAATGTAACATGCCAATTTTACTGCTGATCATCTAACACCAGGGGTCAGTAACCCTTTTCAGCCGTGGGCCGGTCCACTGTCCCTCAGACCTTGTGGGGGGCCGGACTATATTTTGGAAAAAAAATATTGAACGAATTCCTATGCCCCATAAATAACCCAGAGATGCATTTTAAATAAAAGGGCACATTCTATTCATGTAAAAACACACTAATTCCCAGACCGTCTGCAGGCCGAATTTAGAAGGTGATTGGGCCGGATCCGGCCCCCAGGCCATAGTTTGCCTACCCATGGTCTACACTCACAGTTCCCGGGACTCTTTTGACCAAGCCTTGGGAAGGGAGGAGGAAAACATAGAAATTCTGGGGCCCTGCATAATATTACGTAATGGCCAGGTGGTATGGCCACCAAAGGAGGGCCCAGGTGAGAAGATGGAGGGACCAAGTGGAACGACAGCAGCAGCCAAGTGTTCTGGGAGGAGAACTCCAGAGAGCCACAGATGAGAAGAGAAGACTGAGAGGTGATACGATGGCCATCTTCAAATCTCTGAAGAGTTATCATTTTTTAAAAAAATAATAATATTTATTAGAAGTTTAATAGTTACAGAAAGAAAAAAAAGAGAAAAAACAATAAAGAATTTAACAAACAATACATCAAAGATAAAAAGAAAAACAAAAAAAACGATACATCAAAACAGCAAGAAAAACAAAAACATTTAAAAACACATCCAATTTCCATATCTTTACCTTTCATTTACTTGTTTCATCGACCTCCTCACACCTCCCTTTTTTCTATTCTAGTTCAATTTAGCAATTTCAGCAAATTCTTTCCATCTTTCTCAATCTTTTTTTGTTTGTTCTATAATTTATCTTAACACAATCTAACTTTAAATTTTCCACTTTCGCCCATTAACAATCAGCTTTTACTTAGTTCTTTATAACATTTCTGCTAAAACCATATAACTTCATTCCAGCATTCTTCTAACATTCATTAATTTTGCAATATTTCTGTAAATATATTTTAAATTTTTTCCAATCTTCTTCCACCGACTCTTCTCCCTGGTCTCGGATTCTGCTAGTCATTTCCGCCAATTCCATGTAATCCATCAGCTTCATCTGCCATTCTTCCTGGGTGGGTAGATCTTGTGTCTCAAATCTCTGAAGGGAGATCCCATCTCAAATGGGAGATGGCGCACACTTGCTTTCTCCTGCTCCAGAGGAGAGGACCAGAACGAATGGATTCAAACGACAAACAAGGGAATTCTGACAGGAAGAACTTTCTGGTGGTAAGAGCTGTTTGACAGTGGAATGGTCTGCCTTAGAACTCTCCTCCCTTAGAGATTTTGTAACAGAGGCTGGATGGACATCTGGCAGGGATCCCTTATCAGTGATTACCGCATTACATAGGGACGCGGGTGGCGCTGTGGGTTAAACCACAGAGCCTAGGACTTGCCGATCAGAAGGTCGGTGGTTCGAATCCCCGCAACGGGGTGAGCTCCCATTGCTCGGTCCCTGCTCCTGCCAACCTAGCAGTTCAAAAGCACGTCAAAGTGCAAGTAGATCAATAGGTACCGCTCTGGCGGGAAGATAAACAGCGTTTCCGTGTGCTGCTCTGGTTCGCCAGAAGCGGCTTAGTCATGCTGGCCACATGACCTAGACGCTGTACGCCGGCTCCCTTGGCCAATAAAGCGAGATGAGCGCCACAACCCCAGAGTCGGCCACGACTGGACCTAATGGTCAGGGGTCCCCTTTACCTTTACCTTACCACAATACAGGTGGTTGAATCAGATCACCTCAGGGTCTCTTATTCTATTATCCTTCCTGGATTCCCTGTCTGGGTTGGTTGTTTAAATTTTGCTGAATGCACCAAAACATACGCAGAGGCGTAGTAAGGTCAGGTGGTACCCAATCCAATTTGTGTGTTTTTTTGTCCCCCCCCCCCCACATTGCAATTTTTGGGAACATTGCCCAGTCTTGTTGAGCTTTTTTAAAAAGCTCCACGTGATTGGTGAATTCCGGGATTCTCCTGTAGGCCAATCAGGTTGCGGATTCACTTCCACCTGGATTGGGTGGCTCCTGTGGCTCAGACTTGTTGCATTCTGGGTCCTATTGTTCTAGGACCAATCAGACTGCTGCATTCAGAAACCTATTGTTCTAGGACCAATCAGACTTGCTGCATTCTGAAACCTATTGTTCTAGGACCAATCAGACTTGCTGCATTCTGAAACCTATTGTTTTAGGACCAATCAGGCTGCTGCATTCTGAATCCTATTGTTCCAGGACCAATCAGGCTGCTGCATTCTGGATCCTATTGTTCCAGGACCAATCAGGCTGCTGCATTCTGGATCCTATTGTTCCAGGACCAATCAGACTGCTGCCTTTCGGATCCTATTCAGCTCACTACATAACACCCCCAAAACCTTCACTCTCTTCAAATGCGTTGGCTAATTACCAGTTAAATGGAGCCCAGCTTCGCCCCACCCCCCCGGCCGGCTAGGATTTCTCCGTACAGCTGCTCCTCAAGCCTCAATAGCGGCGATTGTCCCTGCCTGACATTTTAAGTCTTTCCAGCTGCAATTGCACAAAAAAGAAAAAGAAAAAACCCAGAAAAATGACACCAATTACATAAAACAGGGAGGGGACGCAGCAAGATTTAAGTTTCTCTTATTCAACCCATCTCCTCCCTCTCCCATTCCTATTCCCGCAGGGGCCGAAGATTTTGCAGCTGGGGGAGACTCCGGGAAGCTGGGCCTTGACTTATTGTGGCTTGATTTCATAATGCATCAGATGTTCCTATACCAAAGACACATGTGCAGAAGTGCTGAGCCCTGGCCACGGGCGTTCCCTGAAACCTCTCCAGTCCCTCTCGGATCCTAGCCAGCATGCTGGTTCACGAGTTTTGGGATGTCTGGAAACTCTCTTTACGGTACTTTGAAACCGGGCGTCGAAGGAGGCGATCCTCTGCATGTTGTTTCAGAGTCAGCCCCGTTAGGCTCAGTGGGACTTCTCAGGAAAAGATTCCCGATCCTTGAATTTCAGGTGCATATACTTAGTTCTGCGAATCCCGCAAGCTGCCTACCTGTTTGTGGTGCTCCCAGAGAGCAGGAACCAGAAGGCTTACATATCACTGCTTCCAGGCCCTCCAAGTACAGTGGTACCTCGGGTTACATACGCTTCAGGTTACAGACTCCGCTAACCCAGAAATATTACCTCAGGTTAAGAACTTTGCTTCAGGATAAGAACAGAAATCATGCACCGGTGGCGCGGCGGCAGCAGGAGGCCATTAGCGAAAGTGCTGCTTCAGGTTAAGAACAGTTTCAGGTTAAGAACGATCTCCGGAACGAATTAAGTACTTAACCCGAGGCACCACTGTATCCCTATTTTCCAGGGATATCGCTGATTTAGAGAAGCTCTCCCAGTTTCTGATTTAATCCTGGAATTGTCCTGCTTCTTCATAGAACATGAGTAGGCAAACTAAGGCCCGGGGGCCGGATCCGGCCCAATCACCTTCTAAATCCAGCCTGCAGATGGTCCAGGAATCAGTGTGTTTTTACACGAGTAGAAAGTGTCCTTTTATTTAAAATGCATCTCTGGGTTCTTTGTGGGGCATAGGAATTCGTTCATCCCCCCCCACAAATATAGTCCAGCCCCCCACAAGGCCTGAGGGAAAGTGGACCGGCCCCCTGCTGAAAAAGTTTGCTGACCCCTGCCTTAGGTTGTCCCTATTTTCACTGGAGAAATGTTGGAGGGTTATCCGACCCCTGAGCCATCTGAAGGCAATCCTGTATAGGGAAGGTTTTTTTAAAATGTTCAATGTTTTGTTATGTTTTTATATATGTCGGAAGCTGCCCAGAGTGGATGGGGCAACCCGGCAAGATGTGTGGGGCATAAATAGTAACATCATCATTATGGAATAGAACGTCCTTATTTTCATCGGAGAAATGTGTGAGGATATGTACGGACTCGGTCCAGTATACCTGAAGGAGCATCTCCACGCCCATTGTTCTGCCCGGACGCTGAGGTCCAGCTCCGAGGGCCTTCTGGCGGTTCCCTCCCTGCAAGAAGCCAAATTACAGGGAACCAGGCAGAGGGCCTTCTCGGTGGTGGCGCCTGCCCCGTGGAATGCCCTCCTACCAGATGTCAAAGGGAACAACAACTACCAGATTTTTAGAAGACATCTGAAGGCAGCCCTGTTTAGGGAAGCTTTTAATGTTTGATGCATTGCTGTATTTTAATACTTTGTTGGAAGCCGCCCAGAGTGGCTGGGGAAGCCCAGCCAGATAGGCGGGGTATAAATAAATTATTATTATTATTATTATTATTATTATTATTATTATTATTATTCTATGCTGAATAAGAACTGTCTGCAGGTGATCAGGCAAGATGTGTGCATCTTCTCATCTGAGGTTCCCGGTCTCTTAAAATACCAGCTTGGTGTCTGTTTATTTATCTGATTTCTAGCCTACCTTTTCCTCTAAGGAGTGGTATGCCTGCTTCTTCCCCTCCTCATTTAACCAACAACAACCTTGCAAGGTAGGCTAGGTTGAGAGGCAGCGGCTGGCCCATGGTCACCCAGTGAGCCTTTCATGGCCCGAGTGCAGGATTTGAACCCTGGTCTTCCAGGTCCGAGTCTGACACGCTACCCACTACATTGGCAGGTAGAATTCCAAATATAGACCTCTTTAAGATATTGCTATGCCCTGCCCCAATCTCTAAGCCAGGGGTCACCTCCCAATATTTTCAGCACCTAGCAACAATCTAGGATACCGTATTTTTCGCTCTATAGGACGCACTTTTTCCCCTCCAAAAATTAAGGGGGAAAGTGTGTGCGTGATCCGATGCACTCTGCAAAGAGAAAGAGAAACCAGAGTGCACCAATATTTAAAGACTATGGTCCCACCCACCCAATTTGCAACATACAATTTGCCCCAGCAACCCGGTTATCCAATCACAAATGCCAGGCAATAACTATTAACCAGCCTGGCAACAAGAGGCCTGGCCCGGTGGCCCACACCGCACACGTGCTCTCATTTATTGGAGAACACGCTATACCATATTTTTCGCTCTATAGGACGCACTTTTTCCCCTTCAAAAATTAAGGGGGAAAATGTGTGCGTCCTATGGAACGAATGCAGGCTCCTTGGCTTCAGCGATAGCAACGCAAAGCCACCGAAGCGCATACGGAGTGCTCCCTCCGCGCTCTGGAGGCTTCGCGTTGCTTTCGCTGAAGCCTGGAGAGCAAGAGGGGTTGGTGCGCACCAACCCCTCTGGCTCTCCAGGCTTCAGGGATAGCCGCCTGAAGCCTCCAGAGCTCAGCGTGAGTTCCCGCTGCGCTCCAAAGGCTTCGGGTTCAGCAAAAGGAACCCGAAGCCTGCGGAGCACAGCGAGAATTCGCGCTGCGCTCTGAAGGCTTCAGGGATCTTTGAGGCTGGCGGTGGGGGAAAGCAGTGCTTCCCTCCGTCAGCCCCAAAGAGCAGGTCGAAAGGAACCCGAAGCCTCCGGAGCCCAGCGGGAACTCCCACTGTGCTCCGGAGGCTTTGGGTGAACGCACCTTGACCGCACAGAACGCACCTTGTTTCAGAGGGGGAGAACAAGAAAAAAAACATCTCCCCCTCTCTGCGCAGCGCCCCTTCAGCGAAGCGGCAGGAGAAATGGAAGGGGCTCTGTTTCTCCTGCCGCTTCGCTGAAGGGGCGCTGAGCAGAGAGGGGGAGAATTTTTTTCCCTTGTTCTCCCCCTCTAAAACAAGGTGTGTCCTATGGTCGGGTGCGTCCTAAAGAGCAAATAATACGGTAATCCCCATTCTTTAAACTTTTAATTATTTGTCGGCAACATTTTTTCATCCTGCTCATCGCGTACATTGATCCCAGGGCCTTTTGCAAGCTTTAAACAAACAAACATAGAAATGCATAACATCAGAAATGAGCCTGAGGATAAAGGAACCATCATTTTTGGGGGATCGTCCCGGGGAATATACCCATTTTTCCAAGGCAGGGGGAAGCGTTATAGATTATATTCTAATTTCAAGATTTGCCCACAGCTTTGTAAGGAAGTTCCAAGTAGGCCACAATACTCTGAGTGACCACCTACCTCTAATCCTAGAGCTTGCAGGTCGGCCTTTTGACTATTCCATTGCCGAGCCACAATATATACCCTCTGTAAATTTGGGTATACTTGCTCCCAAAAGACTCAAATGGTCCCCAATATTGAATGAAAATCTAACCCTCCTCCTTCAGTCAGCGGAGTTAAAGCTTATTCGATCCGCTATTGTGACAGGCAATTCAGTAGATGCGATTATGGAACGCTTTAAATTACTTATGGAAAGACTGAAATCCAATTTAACAACAGCGATACATAGCTCCGCTACAAAGAGGGCAAAGAACGGAGCTAGCTGGTTTGACTTGGAGTGCAGGCAAACAAGGAGACAAACGAGATCAGCCTACCAGAGATATAGGAAATCAGGGACTGCCATTCTACTTAATGCTTATATTTATCTGAGACGGTCCTACAAACAATTATTAAGGAGAAAGAAGTTGGAAGCTGAACGAGCCGCATGGCAAAGTTTGGTTAAGGCATCGCACGAGAAAGATACTACTTGCTTTTGGCGAACCATATCTGGTCTACTGGACCAGGAGCGCACTAATTCCATCTGCACAGTGGAACCAATGGAGTGGTTGCGCCATTTTCAATCTTTGTTCTATGACCAGGAAGTCCAACATTACAAACTATGCATCCAATTGGAGGACCTACCTCATTGGCCACCAGTAACTGTAAAGGAAGTTGAGAACTTAATCGCACAATTAAAGAACAATAAGGCCCCAGGGAATGATTACATCCCTGCCGAACTTCTGAAGTCCAATATGGGCTGGTGGGCCCCCCTGCTGGCCTCTTTATTTTCTTGGATTGACTCAACGGGTCTACTTCCAGATGGTTGGACAGAGGCAATAGTTATTCCAATCTACAAAAAAGGTCCCATGCCAGACCCGGCGAGCTATAGACCAATCAGCCTTCTGCCTATACCCAGCAAACTATATGCCAAACATCTTCATATTAAGCTAACTAGCTGGCTGGAAACCGAAGCTATTCTAGCGGAAGAGCAAGCGGGTTTCAGGCAGGGCAGATCCACTATAGACCATTGCTTCACCCTAGCCTATTTAATTGACAAATATGCCAAAAAATCCCGTGGGGTGCTATACGCAGCCTTTATTGATCTAAAGGCTGCCTTCGATTCAATTCCACGTGCAAGACTCTGGGACAAATTGAGCACATCAAGTATAGACAAAAGACTATTATTTCTGATCAGCTGTTTATATAAAGACACGGTGCTGCATGTAAGAACTTCGTTAAACGGCCACCTTATAGGACCAGTTCCTGTCAGCAAGGGGGTCAAGCAAGGTTGCATCCTGGCCCCAGTTCTATTCAACTTTTACATCAATGATATGGTCAACTGTTTGTCATCTCCGGACTTCCATGCCCCCAAACTGGCTGACAAATCAATATCCGTGCTTTTGTATGCTGATGATGCGATACTCCTATCTCGAACAAGAATAGGCTTAAATAGGCTCATAGGTGAATTTTCAGCATACTGTAGGAGAGAGCAACTGGCAATAAATTATCAGAAAACCAAAACCATGGTTTTTGCAAGGAAATGCAGACAGTACAGCTGGAGGATGGATGACCAGATAATTGAACAGGTTAAAGCCTTCAAATATCTGGGTATCGTTTTCCAGTCGACCGGGTCCTGGGATGCCCATCAAAAATATGCCAAAGAAAAAGCAGCTCAAAGTATTAAGATGCTGTCGCGCTTTTTCTACACGAAGGGGGGCAGATACATCCCAGCAGCCTTTGAAGTCTTCCAAGCAAAACCTCTGGCGCAGTTACTGTATGGGGCACAAATCTGGACGGGGAACCACTGCTCCAGTCTTGAAACTGTTCAGTCTAAATTCCTAAGGCAGATATTCGGCGTCCCCTCCTGTGTTCCAAACGCTGCTTTACGACTCGAGGCCTGCCTTCCATCTGTAGAAACTCAGACCTGGCAAAGAACACTCAACTATTGGCTTCGTCTTAATTTAAATCCATCTGGTCTACTGCCTCTAGTAATGCAAGACCCTCATAAAAGCATGTGGTTTAAAACTGTGCATCAAAAACTCCTTACATGCGGTCTGCATTCGCAATCCCTATTATCAATGGGCCTCATTAAAGCAAAGAGTCTAATAGGCCAGCGCCTGAAAGACATTGAACGGCAAAACAACCTGACTATCTTAAAGAAACTGTGCCCATGGTATACCTACTATCACCCTTCCCATTTTGACTCTCCAGCTTCATATTTGTTTAAATTAACCATCCCAAAATACAGACGTGCCTTTACATTGGCTAGATGGGATGTTCTTCCCTCTGCCGTACTCGAAGGTCGTTACCAAAAGACTCCATTTGAAAAACGACTCTGCCCATGTAGAGATGGTAACACGGAAACAGTGTCCCACGTCCTCCTATCCTGCCCCCTTTACAAAGACCTAAGGAATGAGATTATTACTCCACTCATTCTCCCCAACCCTGGCCGCTCACAGGACAGTATACTGTTTTTTCTCTTATCAGATACGGATAGTCAGACAACAGAGAAGGTCGCGAGGTACATCGAGAGAGCTATGAAATTGAGGGCCACCATCTGAGTGAAAGACTTGTTCATCTGACGGACCTCCTTCTGTTTGTTCTTATCCTCCTTTTATTCTCAGTTTATTTTATTTTTAATTCTTGCATAGCTGTGGCCTGTTGGCTTTGCTAATAAAGTTCTGATTCTTCTTCACAACCATCATTTTTGTACTAAGAAGAACGGACATCTGGTAACCATTCCCTCTTTGGGATCTCGGACTTCAATCCCGAAGCTGATAAGCCTGGTTTGTTTTATTAACCTGCCTTCAGAGTCGTCATCATGACCAAGCCACTTTGCCGCTTTGAATCTGGTTTCATAACACATGTGTTTGGGAATTGTAGACAGCAGCATTCTCTTAGTACAAAGGGCAGAAACTGATATTGGAGGCACAGTTTTCTGCATCGCGAGAACGTCTGGTTTTAAAGAAAATATTATTTCAAAAGGCAACTTTCCCTAAGAAAAGGGGTGTGGAACGATGACGCCATGTTTTACGACAGATCCATTATTAAGTCCAGGGCAATATTTCAGAAAGCCCACAGTTAATCAAAGTCTAATTCATCTCAGTAGATGGGAAGGACAATTGGTGCCTGAAAGGAAGAGTAAAAATCTGATTTCGGTTCTGTGCGAGGGAAGGAACCAAAACATAAAATTCAGTGTCTATTCAGCTTGCATCTGCCTGTAGATTATTTCAAAAAGTCCCAGGCTGTCTAAATACAGCAGACATTTGTGAGCAACATTTGGAAACTTCCTCATTGTTTGACATACAGTGGTACCTTGGGTTAAGAACTTAATTCCTTCTGGAGGTCTGTTCTTAACCTGAAACTTAACCTGAGATACCACTTTAGCTAATGGGGCCTCCCGCTGCCACTGCACGATTTCTGTTCTCATCCTGAAGCAAAGTTCTCAACCCAAGGTACTGTTTCTGGGTTAGTGGAGTCTGAACCTGAAGCGTATGTAACCTGAAGCGTATGTAACCTGAGGTACCACTGTAAACTGGATAACCCTTCTGGAAAAGAGGAGGAGGCGGAGGACTGCCGATGCCTCACCAGGGCATGAGGCGGGCAGGTGTGGAGGACTCCCTGGTCCTGAATGGGGTAACTGTGCCCCTGAAGGACCAGGTGCGCAGCCTGGGAGTAATTCTGGACTCACAGCTGTCCAGGGAGGTGCAGGTGAATTCTGTGTCCAGGGCAGCTGTTTATCAGCTCCATCTGGTATGCAGAATGAGACCCTCCCTGCCCGCAGACTGTCTTGCCAGAGTGGTGCATGCTCTGGTTATCTCTCGCTTGGACTACTGCAATGCGCTCTGTGTGGGGCTACCTTTGAAGGTGACCCGGAAACTGCAATTAATCCAGAATGTGGCAACTAGACTGGCGACTGGGAGCGGCTGCCGAGACCATATAACACTGGTCTTGAAAGACCTACATTGGCTCCCAGTACGTTTCTGAGCACAATTCAAAGTGTTGGTGCTGACCTTGAAAGCCCTAAATGGCCTCGGTCCAGTAGACCTGAAGGAGCGTCTTGTTCCCTATCGTTCAGCCCGAACACTAAGGTCCAGCTCCGAGGGCCTTCTGGTGGTTCCCTCCGTGCGAGTAGTGAAGTTACAGGGAACCAGGCAGAGGGCCTTCTCAGTAGTGGCACCTGCCCTGTGGAATGCCCTCCCTTCAAATGTCAAAGGAAAAAATACTACAAGACTTTTAGAAGACATCTGGAGGCAGCCCTGTTTAGGGAAACTTTTAATATCTGAAGGACTATTGAATAATAATAATAATAATAATAATAATAATAATAATAATAATTTATTTGTACCCCGCCCATCTGGCTGGGCTTCCCCAGCCACTCTGGGCGGCTTCCACAGAGACCAAAAATACACTAAAATGTCACTCACTAAAAACTTCCCTGAACAGGGCTGCCTTAAGATGTCTTCTGAATGTCAGGTAGTTGTTTATCTCTTTGACATATGATGGGAGGGCGTTCTACAGGGCAGGCGCCACTACCGAGAAGGTCCTCTGCCTGGTTCCCTGTAGCTTTGCTTCTCGCAATGAGGGAACCGCCAGAAGGCCCTCAGAGCTGGACCTCAGCATCTGGGCAGAACAATGGGGGTGGAGACGCTCCTTCAGGTATCCTGGACCGAGGCCGTTTAGGGCTTTAAAGGTCAACACCAACACTTTGAATTGTGCTCGGAAACGTACTGGGAGCCAATGTAGGTCTTTCAAGACTGGTGTTATGTTTTAATATTTTGTTGGAAGCCACCCAGAGTGGCTGGGGAAACCCAGCCAGATGGGTGGGGTATAAATAATAAATTATTATTATTATTATTATTATTATTATTATTATTATTATTATTATTATCATCGTCATCATTATTTTTATTATCTTCATGCACTGTCCCGAGGCAAAAGGTGGCAGTTTTTACCAGCCTGTGACTCGATCTCAAGACAAATTGGCCCAGGTTGTGTGGTACTTCCTAGAGATTAACGGGTTCCCTTCTTGAATGGCAGCAAACCTTGAGATAAATAAACAAATCCTTTTAGAAGCTTCCTTTAAGCAGGCTTTGGATGTAAAGGAAACTCGTGAGAAGATATCTCCGGTAATCCAAAAATCACTGAGGCATGGGGCTCCCTTTGTAATATGAGCCGCAGCAAATAAATGCAAGCAATGTACTGGTTGGGCTGGAATCTGGTTGACAAATAGTGCTGGTATTTGAGCCTAGGTGTTACATTTTCCAAGTACGTAGTGTCCTTGCTTCAGTATGGGATAAAAATCTGCAAGAGTCCCTCCCCCCATTCAGTTTTCTTTGTTCTTAAAACCTCATTAGTTTGGTTATTCACCCATTAAGGCGGTGTTAAAGATTTTAGAGAAAGATGCTCTAAACCTTAGAAAGTAATAAATGGTAGCGTTTTGTTTAATTGGGATATGAATGAAAATACAGTAGTACCTCGGGTTAAGTACTTAATTCATTCCGGAGGTCCGTTCTTAACCTGAAACTGTTCTTAACCTGAAGCACCACTTTAGCTAATGGGGCCTCCCGCTGCTGCTGCCGGAGCACGATTTCTGTTCTCATCCTGAAGCAAAGTTCTTAACCCGAGGTACTATTTCTGGGTTAGCGGAGTCTGTAACCTGAAGCATCTGTAACCTGAAGCGTATGTAACCCAAGGTACCACTGTACAAGCTGCTAGGTCACACAAGGAATCCCTGGCTTGGCTTCTGCAAACCAGCTTGGCTGGTCTAGTAAAGAGCAAATCTTTTAACATGACCAAAGGGGTCATGCAAGAGGAAGCCTTTGGCCTGGGGAGACAGATGTTGCCAAGGTGATGGGATGTGTGTTTGAAGTGACAGGAAGAGAGAGTTTTTGAGCAAGGGGTGCTGAGAAAAAAATATATCTTCCAGTAGCACCATAAAGGTAAAGGTAAAGGTACCCCTGCCCGTACGGGCAGTCTTGACAGACTCTAGGGTTGTGCGCTCATCTCACTCTAGAGGCCGGGAGACAGCGCTGTCCGCAGACACTTCCGGGTCACGTGGCCAGCGTGACGAAGCTGCTCTGGCAAGCCAGCGCAGCACACGGAAACGCCGTTTACCTTCCCGCTAGTAAGCGGTCCCTATTTATCTACTTGCACCCGGGGGTGCTTTCAAACTGCTAGGTTGGCAGGCGCTGGGACTGAGCAACGGGAGCGCACCCCGCCACGGGGATTCGAACCGCCGACCATGCAATCAGCAAGTCCTAGACGCTGAGGTTTTACCCACAGTGCCACCTATCCCTATCAGTAGCACCATAGAGACCAACTAAGTTTGTTATTGGTATGAGCTTTCATGTGCATGCGCACTTCTTCAGATACCAAAGCTCATACCAATAACAAACTTAGTTGGTCTCTAAGGTGCTACTGGAAGGAATTTTTTTATTTTGCAGACCTACAGGCTACGTACCTGTAACTAGCCTGTAAAACAGCAATTTAACATGAATTTTACTATCTAAGGAGACCGTTGATCCATAAAATGAAAGCAATAATCAATGTAAAGCTAAAGGTAAAGGGACCCTGACCATTAGTGGTTCAAATCCCCGCGACGGGGTGAGCTCCCGTTGCTCGGTCCCTGCTCCTGCCAACCTAGCAGTTTGAAAGCACGTCAAAGTGCAAGTAGATAAATAGGTACCACTCCGGTGGGAAGGTAAACAGCGTTTCCGTGCGCTGCTGTGGTTCACCAGAAGCGGCTTAGTCATGCTGGCCAGCATGACCCGGAAGCTGTACGCCGGCTCCCTCGGCCCATAGAGCGAGATGAGCGCCGCAACCCCAGAGTTGGCCACGACTGGACCTAATGGTCAGGGGTCCCTTTACCTTTACCTTACCATAGCCCTCCAACATTTTCCCAATGCAAATGGAAAAGCAGGACATTCTGGGATCAAATCAGAAACTGGGATGGCTTCTGTAAATCTGGGACTGTCTCTGGAAAATAGGTACCCTTGGACACTTATTTTCTCCATAATCTTATTCACCTTTATCATATGCCTTGCTTTCCCCATCTAAATTAAAAAGACCCAAATGACGTAAACTTTTATTTTCAGTGCCTGCTAAAAGCATTTTTGTTTAGACATGCCTACCCAGACATGTTGAACATTGGCGTATGTTATAATGTGTTTTCAGTTTACTGCTGGATTTTCAAACTATTCCGAATGGTTGTTTCTCCTGATAATTTCATGGCTTTGTTCTTTTTAGAGTGGGTGGGATGTTTTCAATGTATTCCCCTCCTTGGTTTTTAATATATCTGTGTAGGTTTTGTCGTTTGGTCAGTCATAAGTCGATTTTAATTGCCTTGGGCAAGAAAAAGCAGGTAACGAATAATATTTTTTTTTTTTGTAAACTGCGTTGAGTTGTTTTTTAAAAAAACAATCAAGTGGTATATAATTTTTATGAAATAAATAAACAGAATATTTCAATAATGGCTGTAAATTTTTTCACTTGGTTTTCAAGAGTGCAGGGTTTTTTTTAGTTTTTTTATTGCCAGTCACGGTTGCTTCCCCCGCCTCCCCCCTCCCCACTTTTCAAGCCCCAGGCCTGGTTCTCATCTTGGGGAAATGGCTTGGCTGGCGGTTACCTCTGTTAAGTAAATGATTTCTTCCAGCCCAGATGATTGGCTGCCGCAGCATTTAGCAGAGCATCCAACAGCTCTGCTGAGAATAATCCCCTCCCCCTCCCTCCTTCTTACTGTTGGAACAGCCCAAATGAAAATGTTAACTTGCTCCAGCTCATGAACAAACATGTGCTCACAGTGGAACATTGTGCCATCAGCCAAAAGAGAAGGAAATTAATCCCCAAGCCCAGTTGACGGCTCGAAAAGCGTCATTCGATGAAGAACTGATCTGCCAAACATGTGGCAGTGATTTCATTCTGCTTCCGCAAATCTGGCCTTTCTCACAATTCTTTTAAAAATCACATCCATTGCTCACCTTTCTTCCAGGGAACTCACGGCGGCGAACGTGGTTTTCCCCTTTCTCTATTTGATCTCCAGAACAGCCCTGCGAGGTAGTTTAGGCTGAGAGGGCCTTCTCGGTGGTGGCACCTGCCCTGTGGAACACCCTCCCATCAGATGTCAAAGAGAAAAACAACCACCAGACTTTTCGAAGGCAGTATACCTGAAGGAGCGTCTCCACCCCCATCGTTGTGCCCGGACACTGAGGTCCAGCTCCGAGGGCCTTCTGGCAGTTCCCTCACTGTGAGAAGCCATGTTACAGGGAACCAGGCAGAGGGCCTTCTCGGTAGTGGCACCCACCCTGTGGAATGCCCTCCCACCAGATGTCAAAGAGAAAAACAACCACCAGACTATTAGAAGACATCTGAGGGCAGCCCTGTTTAGGGGAGCTTTTAATGTTTGATGCACTATTGTATTTTAATATTTTGTTGGAAGCCGCCCAGAGTGGCTGGGGAATCCCAGCCAGAGAGGTGGGGTATAAATAAATTATTATTATTATTATTATTATTATTATTATTATTATTATTATTAGCCGTCTTGTGTATGCATTTTCAGAAGCCCTTGGCTGTCATTTTCTCATGCTGGAGCAGCCAGACTCCTAAAGGAAGACTTTCGAAGTTATGTTCCTGACTCCACAATGCACTTTTCGGTGATCAATAACGCATCTATTCAGAGCCCGTATCATTTTAATTCCACGGGTGCGTTTTGAGGGCCTATTGTCCCGACGAAATACCGCCCGCTTCCCAGGTGATGTGCCTCATTACACATATTCACAAGTCCCCTGCAAAAACGAAAACACCAGCCACTAGCTTGGAAAACAGAAACTATGTCCCCGAGTGTCAAGAGCCGAAATGGCCCAAAAAACCAAGTCAGGTGGCATAGCATGACAATTAGCCCAGGGAACTTTGTGCCAGAATCAGAAAGAGCCTGAGCTTTGATCGAGATAGCCAAACATGTATTAATTTTTAAAAAAAATGAAAAGAAGCCACCAACAAGCGCCAGACTCTGGTCTATTGTTGGAATCAAAGTGACTTTCCGTTCAGATTCTTGACCCCTGACCAGAGCGATCAGCTGGTCAAGCGGGGAACAAGGGCTTGTGGGGCCCCCCGGAAAGGTCAGTATAGGCCACCATCAATCACCCGAACTCTCCTAAGGGCTGCCTTACATGTCAATTGATGAAGTAATGACTATTTAAGGCAGAATTTCTCTTTGAAGTCGGGCGAGACAGGCGAGGGCCAGGAAGCAATGGAAGGGCTTTGCAGGGCTTTGGCTAAATCCGGAATGCTTCGCTTTCTGAACACGTGGGGTAGGATCGGATGCTTCCCCCGTACGGCTTGCGAAATCTGTGCAGGAGACGCTCGGCCGAGGTGCGAGAGGCATCTCACGTATGCGCCAACAACGCCCGCACCCTCGCAATGGGTGGGCGAGACTGATTTATCGAGCTGGACAGTTGCCATGCCACCTACCTCTCCCTCTCAGTGTCTCTCTCCTTTTCCCCCTCCAGGCGCTTCCAGGCTGTCCGTATTTTTGCGCGGAATTCGAATGCAAAGGCAAGTTGCGCGGTTAAAGTCGGTTCAGAGCTGCTGCACAGCAAACCTGCTCCTCTGCCCAAAGGGTGGGCTTTTTTTGGTGATAAGGAAGGTGGCGAGTGTTGCAGGAAACCCCCCCCCCCCAATCATTCAGTTGGTACAAACACCACTTACACACACTCACACGCGACATACGCGACGCTTCTGTTATGAATTCATAGAAAATCACCTGTACACACTGGGAGAGCCAGTGTGGTGTAGTGGTTAAGAGCGGTAGTCTCGCAATCTGGAGAACCGGGTTTGATTCCCCGCTCCTCCACATGCAGCTGCTGGGTGACCTTGGGCCAGTCACACTTCTCTGAAGTCTCTCAGCCTCACTCACCCCACAGAGTGTTTGTTGTGGGGGAGGAAGGGAAAGGAGAATGTTAGCCGCTTTGAGACTCCTTAAAGGGAGTGAAAGGCGGGATATCAAATCCAAACTCTTCTTCTACATCAGATCTGTACCATTCCACTTTTATTTTACACCATGAAGGAAGGACTATCTAAGGGGGGAGACTTGACACAAGGCAGCCAACACGTCCGCAGAGAGCCCTACCCAGTTGGCATGCCAACCCTGATGGTCCTAGACAGAAGATCATTACACTCACAAAGGACCCGCATACGGAAGTGGATTCAGTACGGACTGAAACAAAGGACAGTGACCAGCCCTTCCCTCTGGGGGCAGGAAACAGCGAACTCCTCTTTGTCCTTAGGAACGTAATTTTGGGGAGGGGCAAAGGAGGAACCAGGCAGGTGACAAGACACTCAGGTTACCAAGACACTCCTCCCTGAACCCCTCCTCTTTGTGATGTGTCAATGATGTAGTCATGACTTGGTGGTGTAGCATGGGGGATTAAAAAGGTAAAGGGACCCCGACCATTAGGTCCAGTCGTGGCCGACTCTGGGGTTGCGGCGCTCATCTTGCTTTATTGGCCAAGGGAGCCGGCATACAGCTTCCGGGTCACGTGGCCAGCATGACTAAGCCGCTTCTGGCGAAACCAGAGTAGCGCATGGAAATACCGTCCCGCTGGAGTGGTACCTATTTATCTACTTGCACTTTGACGTGCTTTCGAACTGCTAGGTTGGCAGGAGCAGGGACCGAGCAACGGGAGCTCAGCCCATCAAGGGGATTCGAACCGCTGACCTTTTGATTGGCAAGTCCTAGGCTCTGTGGTTTAACCCACAGCGCCACCCACTTCCCTAGCATGGGGGATTAGTAGCTAATACAAGTTGGGGTCTTCTTTTGTTCGGGGCTTCCATCTTGTTCCACCTTGTGGCAGGTGGGAGTCCTGTCGCGACAATCTTCGATAAAGACCAAGCCTACTGGCTGCTGTTTTGCTCTGGTCTTCCAGGCGGGTGTCCCTGTTTTTTTGTCCAGGGGGGCCCGCAGATTTCTCCGTTAACACGAGGAAACGTGATAGAAAGCATGGGGGTTATTTATTTCATTTGACCCCCAAGGTCAAAACCAGTGAGCTTCATGGCTGAGCGGGAGATTTGAACCCGGGTCCCTCCAGTTCTGAGCTGACACTCTAACCACTGCCCCACACTTCATACATCATCATCTCACCTCCCTGCAAAGGAGGCAGAATGAATGATGAATAAACAGGTCAGCTACAAGCAGCCTTTTCCCTCCAGGGTTGGGCAATTACGCCAATTTCTGTCTCTCTCGATTTCTTTCTTTTTTAAAAAGAATTATTATTATTAAAATAATTCAACATTAATTCATACATATTACAAATATACAAACATACATTTCATACAGTCCTTAAAAATATTCATACATACCCACACACAATCCCACACATACCGTATTTTTTGCTCTATAAGACTCACTTTTCCCTTCCTAAAAAGTATGTGTGCGTCTTATGGAGCGAATGCAGGCTGCGCAGCTATCACAGAAGCCAGAACAGCAAGAGGGATTGCAGCTTTCACTGCGCAGCGATCCCTCTTGCTGTTCTGGCTTCTGAGATTCAGAATATTTTTTTTCTTGTTTTCCTCCTCCAAAAACTAGGTGCGTCTTGTGGTCTGGTGCGTCTTATAGAGCGAAAAATACGGTACTTCCTTTTCCCACCACCATCCCTCACCCCACCCTTGTGTTAGACTTCCAATCTACTCAATTGCAATTTCTTTCCACTTCTATTACTTTCTTTCACACACTTTTAAACCAGCTTTCTGCTTCTTTTTCTGTTACACGTTGTTATCCAATCCTTTCCCCTGCATTTCTCTGAAATTCATCAATGAGTTACCAAGCAGCTTCCAAGCAGGTGGGAACCAGTCCTCCATTTCCCCCAAGAACGGTTGATCTAGGTTCGGATGCCTCCCCCCAAGTCCACTACAGCTGTCAACTTTTCCCTTTTCTTGCGAGGAATCCTATTCAGAATAAGGGAATTTCCCTTTTAAAAAGGGGGATATAATAAACAGTGACTCTAAAGTTCTGGCTAAAATGTATAAGATATTATTAGAATGGCATACAAAAGATGAAGAAGTAAAATCGGTTATGATTGACTGGGCCAAAGATTTTGGATATAATATACAAATGGAGGATTGGGAGAAATTCTGGAAAGAAGGTTTAAGATTCACTGCATGTACAACTATAAAAGAAAATGTGATGAAAATGATGTATCGATGGTATCTAACACCGGTGAAGTTAGCAAGGATGTATAAAGGATGTAATAAATGTTGGAAATGTAAAGAAAAAGAAGGTACATTCTATCATATGTGGTGGGAGTGTAAGAAAGTAAAAAGCTTTTGGGAAATGATATATAATGAATTGAAAAAATTGTTTAAATACACTTTTGTTAAGAAACCAGAAGCGTTCTTACTTGGTATTACAGGGAATGAGATAAATAAGAAAGAAAGGAAGTTATTTTTATATGCAGTGACTGCAGCGAGAATATTAATGGCTCAGAAATGGAAGCAAGAGGAGTTACCTACATTAGAAGAATGGAGAATGAAGATGACGGACTTTGCAGAACTTGATAGACTGACAGGAAGGATCCGAAATCGACGAGATCAGAGGTTTATAGAAGATTGGGAAAAGTTTACAGAGTATATGCATAATCTAAGTGACAATCAAATAACGCTTGTAAGCTTTAATGAAGCTCTGTAAGAAGAAATGTTAGAATATGAGTAAAATAAGACTTAATTTATAAAAATAATAGATGGAAGGTTTTAGAAATGTGTAAGAAATTAAGAAGGGAAGGAGTATCAGTCAAGTTGAGGGAAGTCAAAAAAAGAGAATGGATGTAAAAAAGATGTATGAACTGTATTAATTATATATCGGAAATATATATATATATATATATATATATATATATATATATATATATATATAGTTGACAGCTATGAAGTCCACAGGTGACAGCGAAGGAGAATGCTTGCTGGACATATGTGTGCATCTCACAAATTGCACCCAGAGGAACACCCAGCTGTTTAACAATCGTCGTGAGTCATGCTCACTTGCAGCTCACATGTCCATATAACTGATCCAGGAACCCTTCCAACAGTTTACATGTAATAAAACAGCTTATCTGATGCAGTTGTGTTTTTCTGTTGTTTGGCAACAGCCTGGAGCCGTGTCTCCTCTAGAAGATCTTGGCTCACTGCTCCTTCTCTGCAAGCTGTGGGAAATTTGTGACACAGCGATCAGAATACTGGGAGAGCACCAGGAAGGTCAAGGGTCAAGTCCCTATTCATCCATAAAACTCAATGGGTGGCCATCTGTCAGCCTCTCTTTCCCCTCTCCTCTCCTGATATACTTTTTCCCTAGCAAAGAATTTGAGCCAACTTAGGCCCGTATAATGGCTTACAAAAGAAAGACACGGTGCCCAGAACTGGTAAGAGATGTTTGCAGAAAAGGAGGCTGAGGAGGAAGTGTGGACAAGGGGTTGAAGGTGTAAATTGGGGTGCAAAGACTGCGGAGAGAATAATTGGGTGCACTCTTCCCACCTTGGATCAAATCTATGCTGCCAGGTGCCATAAGAAAGCTGCAGAGTTAGCACAGGAAAGTGCGCACCCCGGAAATGATCTCTTTCAGCTTCTGCCTTCTGGAAGAAGGTCCAGGGTTATAAAGACTAGGACTAACCGCGTGTGAAACGGTTTCTACCGAAATGCGATTTTGGTTTTAAACGCAGTGTAAGGTAGTCTCTTTGGGAGTAAAGGTAAAGGGACCCCTGACCATTAGGTCCAGTCGCGGACGACTCTGGGGTTGCGGTGCTCATCTCGCTTTACTGGCCGAGGGAGCGGGCGTACAGCTTCCGGGTCATGTGGCCAGCATGACTAAGCCGCTTCTGGCGAACCAGAGCAGTGCACGGAAACGCTGCTTACCTTCCCACTGGAGCGGTACCTATTTATCTACTTGCACTTTGACGTGCTTTTGAACTGCTAGGTTGGCAGGAGCAGGGACCAAGCAATGTGAGCTCACCCTGTTGCGGGGATTTGAACCGCCAACCTTCTGATCGGCAAGTCCTAGGCTCTGTGGTTTAGACCACAGCGCCACCCGCGAGTATATTGTATTTAATTATGGGGTATCAGAGTTTTTAGGGGGTTAACCAAGCTGGGATAGCTGGGATATCAGGCTTGTTGGTTTTTGAATGTCTGGTGTAGATTTTTTTCAGTTTCGTTGTTCTGTATGGGACAATGACAATAAAGATTATCGTATCGTATCATATCGTAAAGGAGTGCAGAAAAAGCTTCAGAAATGGCTGCTGGGCATCATAGCTTTGCTCTGCCTTCACAGCTGGAGGCAGTGATGCTTCTAAACACCAGTTGCTGG
Source organism: Podarcis tiliguerta (assembly GCF_965153285.1). NCBI lineage: Eukaryota > Metazoa > Chordata > Lepidosauria > Squamata > Lacertidae > Podarcis > Podarcis tiliguerta. The sequence goes on along the minus strand of NC_139537.1, from coordinate 8,463,071 downwards.
AGACCACAGGACAGGAATCGTAAAACCACAGAATTGCAGAGTTGGAAGGGACCCCATCTGGTCCAGCCCCTTGCAACGCAGGAATGCTCTTGTGTTCGAATCCTGCTTGCTGGTTTCCCACAAGCATCCGGTTGGCCCCTGTGAGAACAGGATGCTGGACTAGATGGGCCTGATCCAGCAGTCTCTTCTGATGTTCTTAAATGGGGTTGGGAAGTAGTTGAAGGAGATGGGAAAGGGAAGTTCTAGGGGATTAATGAGGGGGAATAGTAGTGAGTTGGCAAATGACATGAGCAGACGTGAAGCCCCTATATAACACCATCATAATGGTGACACCACTATATACATAATACAGTGGTACCTCGGGTTACATACGCTTCAGGTTACAGACTCCGCTAACCCAGAAATAGTACCTCGGGTTAAGAACTTTGCTTCAGGGTGAGAACAGAAATCACACGGTGGTGGCGCAGCGGCAGCAGGAGGCCCCATTAGCTAAAGTGGTACCTCAGGTTAAGAACAGTTTCAGGTTAAGAATGGACCTCCGTAATGAATTAAGTTCTTCACCAGAGGTACCACTGTATTCCGGGTGTGGTCTGACCAAGGCAGAATAGTGCGATACTAATACAGCGGATGTATGGAAGTAGTGCTTCAGGTTAAGAACTTTGCTTCAGGATGAGAACAGAAATCGCGCGGCAGCAGTGGGAGGCCCCATTAGCTAAAGTGGTACCTCAGGTTAAGAACAGTTTCAGGTTAAGAATGGACCTCCAGAATGAATTAAATATTTAACCTGAGGTACCACTGTACTATATACATAATGCTATATACATAATGGTGACATAATGGGTTCAATAACAGGTGGAGATGAATCAGCGTATAGAGGGGAGGTCCAAAAAATATCTACATGGTGCCTAGGGAACAACTTGCACCTTAATATCAGCAAGACAAAGGAGATGGTGTTGGACTTTGGGAGGAATAGAGGAGAACTAGCCCCGCTGTACATTGGGGAGGGCTGTGTGGAGAGAGTCTCTTCCTTTAAATTCCTAGGAGTTTATCTCAGTGAAGACCTTACATGGAAAATTAATACAACCCAGGTGGTTAAGAAAGCCCAACAGAGACTCCATCTCCTCAGAGTATTGTGAAAGAATGATGTCAATCAACATTTGATGATCTCCTTCTACCAGTCCACAATAGAAAGTGTCCTTTCATACTGCATCACGGTGTGGTACGCTGGTTTGACATCATCTGATAGGAAGTGCCTACAGAGGGTGGTGAATACAGCACAAGATATTATGGGCTGTCCCGTGAATCCGCTGGATGAAATAGCGGAAGAACGTTGCCTCAGGAGAGTGAGGAAAATTCTCAGGGATGATTCACACCGTGGCCGGCACTTTCTTGATAAAGTATTTCAATAATAGTTAATAATGGGGGGGGGGGGGAACAAAACAAAAGAGAGAAAGACTGTATTTGGTTTCCAGGCCTGCAGCTGCCAACCCCTAGTGTACGATACCTATAAAGAGACACACAGTTGCTTGCAGATTTGGCATTTAATCTGAGAAACCTATGGCACTGGGCAATTAATGAGGATCAAGATGCAGCCAAGAGAAAAGTGAAGGCTGGCAAACTACTTCTAATCCACCAAGCAAGACTTGAGAGACCCCCTGCTTCTCCCCAGCCCCACCCCTTTGACTCCTGCAAACGTCCTCCAGAAATTCCTCCAGGAAGAATGACTATCTAAGAAGTAAACTGGAATCTCCGCCCGATTTATGCCAGAGCAGTCTAGGGACCGAGCGCCACCTGGTGGCTGAGAGAAAAAACATCAGCAGATGATAATCGCATGTCGAAAGGTTGCTGAAAGAACCGGCGCAGGTGTGGATGTCTCTGTGGGTGCATTTGATCCAGTGGCATAGCGTGGGAGGTCAGGGGGGGCCGGCCGCACCGGGTGCAACACCTGGGGGTTAGGGTTAGGGGGCGCAAATCCACGGGTTAGGGGGCGCAAATTACTTGCGTTGCCCCGGGTGCTGACAACCCACGCTACGCCACTGATTTGATCTGCATGATTGCAGTCTTTTCCTCAAATGGACTTCCACCTGTATGCAGATCGTAAGAACATGAGATGAGCCCTGCCAAAGGTCCCGCGTCCTGTATTCCGTAATGGCCCACTAAATGCAAAAAAATGAAGGGTTTGGGCATCATAGCACTTTCTTGCTGCAGTTCCCCAGCCCAAGAAAGCAGCTTCTGCGGATGCTGTAGAGGGAACTAGGGAGGTCCTGGGCTGCCCAGACAACAAGACCCCGCTCTCAGCCTCGCTGATGTGGCCCAAAGGAAAGCAGAGCAAGAAGTTTGGCACCAGCTTAGAGGCAGGAATTGCCGGAAGGAGGCGTTACAAGGCTTCAACCAACTGTCTTGGGGACTGAAATATACTCGGAGTCGAGAGTGGATTTCATGCTCTTTATTCATTTATATTGTGGTGAGGAGGAATGGAAGTTTCCCCAGAATGTCTGCTTTATATACATTATTTACACAATTGGCCCCACGTGATTGGCTAATTCCGGGATTCGCCTGTAGGCCAATCAGGTTGCGGATTCCCTTCCACCTGGAGCTGGATTGGGTAGCTCTTGTGGACCAATCAGACTGCTGCATTCTGGAGCCTATTGTTCTAGGACCAATCAGACTGCTGCATTCTGAATCCTATTGTTCTAGGACCAATCAGACTGCTGCATTCTGAAACCTATTGTTCTAGGACCAATCAGACTGCTGCATTCTGGATCCTATTGTTCTAGGACCAATCAGACTGCTGCATTCTGGATCCTATTGTTCTAGCACCAGTCAGACTGCTGCATTCTGAAACCTATTGTTCTAGGACCAATCAGACGGCTGCATTCTGAAACCTATTGTTCTAGGACCAATCAGGCTGCTGCATTCTGAATCCTATTCTTCCAGGACCAATCAGACTGCTGCCTTTCGGATCCTATTCAGCTCACTCAATTCAGTACATAACAGGGACCCACTATGGATTTGGATGGGGTTTACTCTCCTTAGCGTATTCTTCTCCTGAAGATATCCTGCAAGGCAGCGGAAGCTTAGGAGAGAGTTTTTCTTCTCCTCAATGGGCCATCTTCCCAGGTTGATGAGCCTTGTCTGCCCCTCAGTTCCCTCTACAAGCTTTGATCTCAAGTTTTTGAACTATACTCGGAGTCCTGTAGTGATTTCATGCTCTTTATTGCAGCTTGTAAAACAGTGATTGAATTGCCCCCCCCCAAAAACCTCAGGCTTTTATACACATTATTTACACAATGAGTCCCAACTGATTGGCTGATTCTGCTTCCTTCCTGGAGCCTGATTGGTCTTTTCCTGTTGGCCAATCAGTTGTTGCCTTCTAGGATCCTACTTGTCTATTGTTCTAGGATCCAAGCTTAGTGCATAACACTTTTAAAGTGGAACTTCTAAGTGTGTTGTCTTCTGTTTCCATAAAAAACGCACTGCAAGCCGAGTTAATGCTAGAACAAACTTCCTTTTCATAGAACTCCCAAAAGCCATCTAGTCCAACGCCCTGCAATGCAGAAATCTCACCTACAGCATCCAGGACAGATGGCCAGCTGACCTCTGCTTAAAAACTTCCAAGGAAGGAGAGTCCACCACATAATAATAATAATAATAATAATAATAATAATAATATATTATTTATACACCACCCATCTGGCTGGGTCTCCCCAGCCACTCTGGGCAGCTTCCAACAGAATATTAAAAACAAGATGAAACATCAAACATTAAAAACTTCCCTGAACAGGGCTGCCTTCAGATGTCTTCTAAAAGTCAGATAGTTGTTTATTTCCTTGGCATCTGACGGGAGGGCGTTCCACAGGGCGGGCGCCACCACCGAAAAGGCCCTCTGCCTGGTTCCCTGCAACCTCACTTCTCACATTGAGGGAACCGCCAGAAGGCCCTCAGAGCTGGACCTCAGTGTCTTTACTTATATCAATGATGATACAGTAACAAATGCCATTGGCTTTTTGGTTGGAGGACGGAGGGGAGAAGAGGTTTCGGTGTGGGGAGGGCAAGGGCTCTCTGCAAAAACTCAAAGGCTAACCTTGGCCGTATCTAGGATTAAAATGCCAGAAAAAGCAGTGTAGTTTCAGAGCACTGGTTGTGTTTGTTACGTACTGAAGTTCTCACCCTGGGCCAGCAGGGGGATACTGTAGATAGTTTTCACTCAGGTCCACATATGCAAATAAGGAATTGAAAGTGACGTTCAGTGATTGGATAGTTACAGAAAGTTGTTACTGTTGTGTTGTAGTGGAGCTCTATATAAGCAGGCTGGCTGAACCCTTCAGTTCAGTTCTGTTCTGGCCTGTGAATAAACAAGAACTGTCTGAAGAATCGCTGTGTCGTCTGATATGTTCATCCACAACTTAAAAGTGTTTGTGTTATGAAACCAGAGAATCACCAGAGATATCAGTTCTTTGTCTAGAAAGAAATAGCCTGCTGGCCATGTTGTTGTTGTTTAGTCGTTTAGTCGTGTCCGCCTCTTCATGACCCCCTGGGCCAGAGCACACCAGGCACTCCTGTCTTCCACTGCCTCCCGCAGTTTGGTCAGACTCATGTTTGTAGCTTCGAGAACACTGTCCAACCATCTCGTCCTTTGTCCTGGCCATGTGCATCTTATATCAAAAAAGTTTGTTGATGGCACCCTGTGTGTTTCCAGTTTCAGAGCCTCCTAATTCCTGGGAACAATGCGTGCCTCTAATCTTCTTTTCTTTGTTCATCCAGATTCTCAAATCAACAACGGCTTATGCATTTAATATCCTTTCTCCCTGGGGACGGCCGCTAAATTCTCTGGATCTAATGATTCCACTCCAATTTAGACGCCATGTCAGATATTTTCTCTAACATTCCCAATTGTGGACAATGTGTGGTTTTTTTAAAAGGAAAACACCCAGCCCCTTGAATTGCGGAAGCTCGCCCTTAATGTGAACCAAAAAGGCCGACCATATGAGCCTAGGGAGGCAGTAGTGGGCACAATGATGCCCATGGACACCACACAGGCCCCCCGAACACTTTTCCAAACACATTTTATTTAGGAGGGAGGGAGAGCTGACTAAAATTCTAGACATGTCTACTCAGGAATAAGTCCCATTGAGTTTAGTGGGGTTATCCGCAGCTAAGTGGGTATAAGATTGCAGCCTAAGCCCAAACATTTTATTTTTAAGCCAGCTTTATTTAAGACATTTTAGGCTGCCTTTAAAAATCACGAGAGCACAACAAGAATAAAATAAATGTAAAATGATGCAGCAAATGCACACGCAGATTAAAAGAACACCAACAGACATCTGATCTGAGAACTAGCGAGAAGAATACACCATTCACTAAAAGAAACCTCGAGGAAACAAGAAGGTTTCCAGAGCTCTTCTAAAAGTGGGGATTTCCTTGGAGAGATGGAGTCCCACAGCTGTGGCACCACCAATGTTTTTGAGCAAAGCTCAGTTGGTTAGAGCATGGTGCTGATAACACCAAGGTTTGATCCCCATATGGGACAGCTGAATATTCCTGCAATGCAGGGGGTTGGACTAGATGATCCTCAGGGTCCCTTCCAACCCTACAGTTCTATGATTCTATGATTCTATGATATACTCTGTGGACTGGGAAGTACGTCCCACTGAACTGATTGGGATAATAAACACGGATAGGGTTGTGCTCTGAGTGCTTTTTTAAAAATAATAATTTTTATTAAGGACAAATTAGAAAACATACATATTTACAACAAAAGAAAATACAAAAGAAAAAGAAAATATATATAACCAAGGAAAGAAATTAGAGAATACTTTGTCTCTTTTCATATTTACAGTTGGACCACAAACCTCTCCATAAAAAGTTAACAGGACAGCATCAATGTTACCCTTCTGCCTTATCATTAATATATTTTAATTATTACACTTGTCATATGAAGCTCCGTTATACTGAGTTGTAGGACTGGTCTACCATGAAAGATATGAAAGATAAGATATCAGAAAAAACAAAAAAAAGAAAAAACAATAATAGTAAAGAAGTAAAAGAAAAAGATAAGTGAAATTTTTTAAAAGTAGATAAGTATTCACTATACATAGCCGTTTCCCACCTATATTTATATTCAATTGTATTATTTCATCTTGTCCTTATCTACCCTAAAGAAAGTGTTTTTAAAAAAAGACTTCCACCGTTTGCCTCACGCGTTTTTAATAATCCGTTCGTCAGAACCTCTGTTCTTCATATTTTCCCTTTGGATTTCCTTGATGTCTCACTTTGTATTTTTTATATTACGCACAAGATTATTCTAAACACAACCAGATTTTTGCAGTCGAGCCCTGGTTTTGTAAATAATCATTTAAGAACTCCCATTGCTTCATAAGCATAGTTCTGGATTTTCTCCTTATTATATCCATCAGTTTTGCTAGTTCCAGATACTCGCAACGTTTCCCCAACCATTCTCTTTTTGTTGGGATGCTTTCTTCTTTCCAATAGCTAGCAATCAAAATTCTCGCTGCTGTTGTCGCGTATAGAAATAAGTTAGTTTTTTTCCTCAGTGCTTTTGTTAAGTATCTGTCGAAACTGAATTTCAAAAGTGAAATATACTCAGAGTCGTGAGTGGATTTCATGCTCTTTATTCAGCTCATAGTGGTGAGGAGGAATGAAAGTCTCCCCAAAGTATCTGCTTTATATACATTATTTACACAATGGGCCCCACGTGATTGGCTAATTCTGGAATTCTCCTGTAGGCCAATCAGGCTGTGGATTCACTTCCCCCTGGAGCTGGATTGGGTGGCTCCTGTGGACCAATCAGACTGCTGCATTGTTCTAGGACCAATCAGACTGCTGCATTTTCGATCCTATTGTTCTAGGACCAATCAGACTGCTACATTTTCGATCCGATTCAACTCAGTACATAACACAAAGTGAGGAGGATGTAACGTTCTATTTCTATTTGTAATTGGCAGCAGTCGTTCCATCAAGCTGCAGCAGAGGGTGATGGGTCTACAGGCCCTCTCCATCTGCTCTGCTGAAAGAGCCATTCCACCAGGCTATAGACTATATCTACATTGTTGGCACATCCATCAGTCTCAAGAGATAATGGAGGGTGCCTCCTGTAGTCAGACCACTGTGTTAGCAGCAGCAAAGTGGCCTCTCTGGGGTGCAAGCTGGGGGTAGTGTGTCAGGAGGTCCCGGGCTACCGAGAAACCAAGACCCCACAGTCTTCCTAGAGATATTTGTAAGCTGCTCTGGAAGCCTTTTCCTGTTTGAAGAGCGGCATGAAAATGCTAATAATAATTTGAATCCTCAGTTTTTCTCTCTCTTCACAATTTGGCTTCATTTTCTCTCTTCCAGATTACCTCTGCCATCTCTCTCTACCTGTAGTAAATAAATAAATTAATGCAGTAAATAAATAAATAAACAATAATAATTATTTATTATTTATACACCGCCCATCTGGCTGGTTTCCCCCCGCCACTCTGAGTGGCTCCCAACAGCATGTTCCCTCCCTCCTGGTCCCTCCTGGTCTTTCGTTCGGGAGCTTCATAAGCTTTCTTCTGCCCAAACATCACAGCGACCGATGCCAACAGACATCGGCACACTTAGGATCCACAGAGATTGCACCACTTGCACGTGACAGACCGCAGCAACTCAGCATTTTGGCTAATCTACTTTATTTACATATAAACACACACAGAGCACTGCAACATGGCTCCCTCTCTCTCTAGCATCAGACAGCAAAGAGAAAAAGGACAAAGGACAATAGTCCCACTTCATGGAACACAGTAACACAAACATTCTGTCTCCATCACTTCCCACTCTGTGGAGTCAAAACATACACCGTCATGTGAAAGACAAAAATCCCATGACTGCAATCATAGGTCAGGAATTCTAACACTTAGATAGTGGAGATGCCCTTCTTAAATTTTATTTGCTTGTTTGTTTGAAGATATCCCCCCCTCCACCAATTTGTTGTTGTTTAGTCGTTTAGTCGTGTCCGACTCTTCGTGACCCCCTGGACCAGAGCACGCCAGGCACTCCTGTCTTCCACTGCCTCCCGCAGTTTGGTCAAACTCATGCTGGTAGCTTCGAGAACACTGTCCAACCATCTTGTCCTCTGTTGTCCCCTTCTCCTTGTGCCCTCCATCTTTCCCAACATCAGGGTCTTTTCCAGGGAGTCTTCTCTTCTCATGAGGTGACCGAAGTCTTGGAGCCTCTGCTTCACGATCTGTCCTTCCAGTGAGCACTCAGGGCTGATTTCCTTCAGAATGGAGAGGTTTGATCTTCTTGCAGTCCATGGGACTCTCAAGAGTCTCCTCCAGCACCATAATTCAAAAGCATCAATTCTTCGGCGAACAGCCTTCTTTATGGTCCAGCTCTCACTTCCACACATCACCATTGGGAAAACCATAGCTTTAACTATACGGACCTTTGTTGGCAAGGTGATGTCTCTGCTTTTTAAGATGCTGTCTAGGTTTGTCATTGCTTTTCTCCCAAGAAGCAGGCGTCTTTTAATTTCGTGACTGCTGCCACCATCTGCAGTGATCATGGAGCCCAAGAAAGTAAAATCTCTCACTGCCTCCATTTCTTCCCCTTCTATTTGCCAGGAGGTGATGGGACCAGTGGCCATGATCTTCGTTTTTTTGATGTTGAGCTTCAGACCATATTTTGCACTCTCCTCTTTCACCCTCATTAAAAGGTTCTTTAATTCCTCCTCACTTTCTGCCATCAAGGTTGTGTCATCTGCATATCTGAGGTTGTTGATATTTCTTCCGGCAATCTTAATTCCAGCTTGGGATTCATCCAGCCCAGCCTTTTGCGTGATGAATTCTGCATATAAGTTAAATAAGCAGGGAGACAATATACAGCCTTGTCGTACTCCTTTCCCCTCCACCAATGCTGCCCTTCAATTAAAAAATAATAATAATCAGAGTGGTAGGTCAGACTGCCCCAAAGTCACCCAGCGGGTTTCATGTCTGAGTAGCGATTTGAACCCTGGTCTCAATCTAAGTCATAGAACAGCACCTTAACCACTACACCACACTGCATTTAGGACCCATTTTTCAGTGCTTCTCTTGCTTTCCTTCCTCTTGGCTCTGTACTAGAGGCTGATGTTGCAAATGTGAAAAACAGGCTAGGAAAAGGAAACGGCTGTTACTCAGGAGGGCAAGTTTGGACTTGCTTGTGCTTCAGCTATCAATTGTAATCAAACTCCAGCAAAAACTGCTGAGCGGCAGGACCTAGGGCCCCCCCCCCCCTTTTCTTTTTAAATAGACCTTATATGCAAGAAGCACTTTTCATGATCAAATCACATAACCAGCTGGAAAATTAGCCGTTCAGGAGTCCTTAAGCACCTGCTTCTGTTTAATGAGAATAACTGGCCCAGTCGTCCCTGCAGAAGCTATTAAAGCATCCCACAGCAATGTGGGCAAAAGGGGATTATTTCATTCCCTGCTCCCTTTCTTGCAACTCCTAAGTGCAGTCCATTTATTTAGCAAAGCTAAGCAGGGTCTGGTATGGTTTCAGGTTGGATGGGGGACCATGTGTTGAGATTTCTGCATCTCAGGGGGTTGGACTACAGGTCCCTTCCAGCTCAATAATACCATAATTTTATATCCCACCTTTTCCCCAAATTGGGATTCAAGGCAGCTCCCAGTGTTTAAACCAGGCTTCCTGAACCTTTTCCATCCAGATTTTTTTTGCCTACAACTCCCATGATCACTAGATAGCAGGACTAGTGGTCAGGGATGATGGGAATTGTAGTCTCAAAACTTCTGGAGGGCCAAGGTTGAGGAAGCCTGCTCTAAAGCATTATAGGTAAAGGGTAAAGGGACCCCTGACCATTAGGTCCAGTCGTGGCCGACTTTGGGGTTGCGGTGCTCATCTCGCATTACTGGCCAAGGGACCTGGCGTACAGCTTCCGGGTCATGTGGCCAGCATGACTAAGCCGCTGCTGGCGAACCAGAGCAGCACACAGAAATGCCGTTTACCTTCCCGCCGGAGTGGTACCTATTTATCTACTTGCACTTTGATGTGCTTTTGAACTGCTGGGTTGGCAGGAGCTGAGACTGAGCAATGGGAGCTCACTCCGTCGTGGGGATTCGAACCGCTGACTTTCTGATTGACAGTAATAATAAAAAAAAACAAGCTAGTTTGAAACAATAATCAAAATGCATCAGAAGCACATTTAGAACACCAGGCAAAAATGTTCCTTTTTAACCAGGCTTTTGGTTGGTTTGATAGACATCCTATGCCCTTTTAAAATGGGGGGGGGGGGTTGTTGGGGGGGGTTATTGAGTTGTTTTTGATATTTTGATTTTATTCTGTGAACTGCCCTGAGACCTCTGGGTATAGGGCAGTGTAATAATAATAATAATAATAATAATAATAATAATAATAATAGAACCAGCAATTAAAATGCAGTTTGCTCCAAACAGCAGCCCATTGAGCATCATTGCTTGTACCTTAGTTTCCAAAGCCCTGTCTGAACAGGAAGGTCTTAGCCTGCTCTTGGGAGGGAATTCCAGAATTTTGGAGCAGCTACAGAAAAGGCTCCGCCTTGTGTCACCACCAGTCATGCTTCTGATGGTGATGGGACTGAGAGAAGGTGCTCATCCAAGGATCTCGGCACCCAGGCAGGTTCATATAGGGAGATACAAGCCTGGGCCAAAGCCAGTTATCTGCCTAAATGTTTCCCCTCAAATCAGTGAAACTTGCATCTGTATAATGTTAGGGCTGCACATCTGCACATAGAACCTACATAAAATAAATTTAGCAGCCTTTTCCCTGACCCCTTCCCCACTTGCAGCTTGGTATGTAAACTGCTTTGAGGTGGATTTTAAAAAATAAAAATAAGCAAGTTTAAAAACCCGGCAGAGGGCCCTTCTTGGTGGTGGTGCCCGCCCTGTGGAATGCCCTCCCATCAGATGTCAAGGAAATAAACAACTATCTGACTTTTAGAAGACATCTGAAGGCAGCCCTGTTTAGGGACGTTTTTAATGTTTGATGTTTTATCGTGTTTTTAATATTCTGTTGGGAGCTGCCCAGAGTGGCTGGGGAAACCCAGTCAGATGGGAGGGGTATAAGTAATATATTATTATTATTATTATTATTATTATTATTATTATTATTATTATAAATTATATAGGTGGCATAGAAGTTTTATGAAACAAACACACAAACAACATTGGGATGACACGAAACCATTTGTCAGCTTTTCACTGCCACAGCCAGGATGCCGGTGTAAAAGGACTTTCAGTCTGCTCCTCTGAGACCCCTGTTATTTGTTTGATAAGATTTAGACACTGCTGGATTGTAAAAACAGCAACAACCTGAAAATAAAAACAACCCCCCCCCATAAAACACACACAAAAAAACCATCTATTAAAACTTTAGCAAAAGCAATGTTAAGCTTTCAAAAAGAAAAGACTGAGAATAGATTGAAACTCCCATTGACTTTCTAAACATCTGGGTTGTTGTTGTTGTTTAGTCGTTTAGTCGTGTCCGACTCTTCGTGACCCCCTGGACCAGAGCATGCCAGGCACTCCTGTCTTCCGCTGCCTCCCGCAGTTTGGTCAAATTTATGCTGGTAGCTTCGAGAACACTGTCCAACCATCTTGTCCTCTGTCGTCCCCTTCTCCTTGTGCCCTCCATCTTTCCCAGCATCAGGGTCTTTTCCAGGGAGTCTTCTCTTCTCATGAGGTGGACAAAGTCTTGGAGCCTCAGCTTCAGGATCTGTCCTTCCAGGGAGCACTCAGGGCTGATTTCCTTCAGAATGGATGCGTTTGATCTTCTTGCAGTCCATGGGACTCTCAAGAGTCTCCTCTAGCACCATAATTCAAAAGCATCAATTCTTCTTTATGGTCCAGCTCTCACTTCCATACATCACTACTGGGGAAGCCATAGCTTTAACTATATGGACCTTTGTCGGCAAGGTGATGTCTCTACTTTTTAAAATGCTGTCTAGGTTTGTCATTGCTTTTCTCCCAAGAAGCAGGCGTCTTTTAATTTCGTGACTCAGGGCTGATTTCCTTCAGAATGGAGAGGTTTGATCTTCTTGCAGTCCATGGGACTCTCAAGAGTCTCCTCCAGCACCAGAATTCAAAAACATCTGGGTAGGCTTGTCTAAACAAAGATGGTTTTACCCGGCACTGAGAAGAGTACCATAAAGGCCTATTCCTGATGTCAATAGGCAGGGAGTATAGGTGCTGCAAAGCTAAAAGATCAAGTTCTAAAAAATGGATATGTGGTAACAGTGGAAGGTGTAGCATTTTGGGGATAAGATGATCTCATAGGTAAACTGGTCCCAAATTGTTTGGGGCTTTATGTACTGATAGCATGGGTAGGCAAACTGAGGCTTGGGGGCCAGATCCGGCCCAATCGCCTTCTAAATCTGGCCTGCAGACGGTCCAGGAATCAGTGTGTTTTTACATGAGTAGAATGTGTCCTTTTATTTAAAATGCATCTCTGGGTGATTTGTGGGGCAAAGGAATTCGTTCTTCTTCCCCCCCCAAAATACAGTCTGGTCCCCCACAAGGTCTGAGGGACAGTGGACTGGCCCCCTGCTGAAAAAGTTTGCTGACTCCTGACTAACAGTAATGCCTTGAACCTGGCTCAGTGGCAAATCAGCAACCAGTGGAGATCTCTGAGCACAGGTGTTACAGTCAAACCTCAGATCCCGAACGCCTCCATTTTGGAATGTTTCAACTCCAGAACGCCACAAACCCGGAAGTCAATGCTCTGGTTTTTAAACATTTTTTGGAAGCCAAACGTCTGACACGGCTTCCGTTTGAGTGCAGGAAGCTCCTGCAACCATTAGAAGCCGCACCTCAGTTGTCGAACGTTTCGGAAGCTGAATGGGCTTCCTGAACGGATTACGTTCGACAACCGAGGTTTGACTGTGTATGTTAACAAGGTGCGTAAGCAATTGCGCTGCAGCATTCTGCCCTAACTGCAGCTTCTGGAGGGAAACTCCCCATAGGGAGGAATATTCTTAAGTGTGTTATAAAGGTAAAGGGACCTCTGACCATTAGGTCCGGTCGTGGCTGACTCTGGGGTTGTGGTGCTCATCTCGCTTTATTGGCCGAGGGAGCCAGCGTACAGCTTCCGTGTCATGTGGCCAGTATGACTAAGCCGCTTCTGGCAAACCAAAGCAGCGCATGGAAACGCCATTTACCTTCCCGCCAGAGTGGTACCTATTTATCTACTTGCACTTTGACGCGCTTTCGAACTGCAAGGTTGGCAGGAGCAGGGACTGAGCAACGGGAGCTCACCCCGTCGCGGGGATTCGAACCACCAACCTTCTGATCAGCAAGTCCTAGGCTCTGTGGTTTAACCCATAGCGCCACCCGCGTCCCTTTAAGTGTGCTATACTTCCTGCTAAACTCACTCTGAATCCATGTCCCCAACACCAGGGCCTTGATCTCTCTGGATTTGCATTGCCCTCCCAGCTCTGCAACAAAACCTGTATTGTACGAATCGAAATCCTCTTAACCCAAGTAAGAGAGGTTTAATATGCTCTTCCTGCAATTGCAGTCATGGCGGGCACCTCCGATTCGTACAGAGGAACGGCTGCTCACAAGCGCTGCCTCACTCGCTGATGAATGGAGTCGGGATTTAAGATGCTGCTTCGCATTTGGGGCTACTTTGAGACACACAGGTTGGTGGCAGCCTCCCAAAGGAGAACAATTTTGAAACGAGAGCAGTGCCTTTCATTTGATAATTCGCTACCAAGAGCATTAGTTAGCCTGCTGTCAAAGCAGTTCCAATTAGGAATCCCCAAGGGAGGAACTCTCCGTGGTGCTGAACGTGCCATTTTCTATAACCAAGTTCAGGGCAACTGTCTTCTGGCAGTTGAGGACTGGTTATTTCATTCGTAAATGAATTTTCTTCAAGCTGTAAGAAAAACCAAGGGCTTCCACTGAGCCTGCTGTTGTGAAGTATCTCCCTCAAACTCCTTGCTGGCTGCGTTGTGGTGGTCAGTAATGTCTGTAACTACATTCAACTGAGCCGGTAAGTTGATTCCATGTGGTTTTCTTGTAGATGAATGAATGTAGATTGAGGAAGCAGACCAACCGCAACTGACCAAATACAGCCTCATTCTCCATAGTCCTGATCTCCTGGCTCTGATAAAACTGATCCAAAATGGTCCATTAGAGCTCATTTGATCAAACAGTCAAGAAACAGTTGGACGGGAGAGGATAGCTGCTCATATTTTTGTGGGCATCGCGATGTGAAGTTGGAAACGGCTCTCCTCATCTTGAGCACCTGCTAGAAAGATGATCTGAAATAATATCTCCGTAAAACCCACAGAGCAACAGCTTCCCCATCCACACAGATAGCTGAAGATCTCTTTGAAAATAAGAGATGGTCGCTGAAAATGGTTTATTTCCATGACTAGCCCACCCCAATGGTACATTCCTGGGCCAATACCAATATCACTTTGCCTCATTCAGTTTCCAGAGCTTGGAGCAATGGGCTGAAATATAACAAAGAGGATATTTTTGCTGAACATACGGAAGAACTTGCTGGTGGTGCAAGCTTATAAGAGCAGGCTGCCTTTTAGTGGGGTGGATTTTTGAAGCAGAGGCTGAAAAACCTCATGTCAAGGATGCTGTAGAAGATTTCCTGAATGTGCAGGTGTCATTCACACTTTTTTTTGGGGGGGGGAATGAGGTGCCAGTACTCATATCTTGATAAAAGTGCTGTGGGGGCCAGCATGAAATGGCTGTCATGGGCATCAAAAAAGAGGTGATAGATGGGGCAGATAGATAGTCAAAACTGGGGGGGGGGGGATATAGGAGAATTGTACATTGAAAATGTTGACTATAAGAATAAAAGAAAAAAATTTATAAGTTAGTTTGGAGATGGTATTTAACACCAGTCAGATTAAATCAAATAAACAAGTAATATTAGGTGTTATATCGGAGGGGGTGCCAGGAAACAGGGAATTATGTTCACATGTGGTGGGGGTGTAAATATGTACAATTCTTTTGGCAAAGGGTGTTTAAGGAGATGACAGAAATCACTGGGTTAAAGCTGACTGAAAGTCCAGAGGTAGCATTATTATCAATTTACAGTGGGGTGGAAGGATCACAGGCTATGAAGGGCTTGCTCACAAATTTATTGACAGCTGCACAAAAAAAGAAAATAGAAAAAAAGAGTTGGTGGTCCTTACCTCACAGAATCTTTCTGTGGTGGTTCCCCATTTGTGGAACGTTTTCCCCAGGGATGTCCTGAGGGCAAGACATATGCTCTGCCACTGAGCTAGTCCTTTCTGGATCCCACCTGGAGAAAATCTACCAATTCCACTTGTGATGTACATCCTCGGTTGACAGACCAGGTAGCCCCAAAGACCTTCACTTGCCACCCTCTCTGGCACCCTGTCTACATAACCTAGCAATTCTAAAATATATTGTCCATTCTGGGTCACCCAGCCACTGCCACAGTGTCCTTTTTCTTGGCAGAACAAGAGGAGCAGGTGACAACAAATGTTGCAAGGTTTTCAGCTGGGGCAGTCATAATAAGATACCCTATTTGACTACAGTGGTACCTCTGGTTACGTACTTAATTCATTCTGGAGGTCCGTTCTTAACCTGAAACTGTTCTTAACCTGAAGCACCACTTTAGCTAATGGGGCCTCCCGCTGCCGCCACATGATTTCTGTTCTCATCCTGAAGCAAAGTTCTTAACCTGAGGTACTATTTCTGAGTTAGCGGAGTCTGTAACCTGAAGCTTATGTAACCTGAAGCGTATGTAACCCGAGGTACCACTGTATTGATTCAAAACCCTAAAATGTACAGTGGACGCTCGGGTTGTGAACGTGATCCATGCAGGATACACGTTCACAACCTGCAGCATTCACAACCCGCAGCTGCGCGTCTGCACAGGTTGCGATTCGGGGCTTCTGCATATGTGCAAAGCACAATTTAGCACTTCTGTGCATGCGTGGCCACCAAAACCTGGAAGTAACCCGTTCCGGTACTTCTGGGTTTCGGCGTGTCTGTAACCTGAAAAAAATGCAACCTGAAGCCTCTGTAACTCGAGCTATGACTGTATTTTATATAACTGACTTTTTATTTCTATTCTTTGTCTATTGTATTGTTGTATTATTGCTATGGCCGATGGCTGACACAAGAAGAAGAGAAGAGTTTGGATGTGATATCCCACTTTATCACTACCAGAAGGAGTCTCAAAGCGGCTAACATTCTCCTTTCCCTTCCTCCTCCATAACAAACACTCTGTGAGGTGAGTGAGGCTGAGAGGCTTCAGAGAAGTGTGACTGGCCCAAGGTCACCCAGCAGCTGCATGTGGAGGAGCAGGGAAGCGAACCCGGTTCACCAGATTACTTGACTACCGCTCTTAACCACTACACTACACTGGCTCCTAGATGCATAAATAAAGATTCATTCATTCATTCTTCACTTGCCACTAATCAGCCAGGAGACAATGGCCATTTCGTTGCAAAGTTCAAGCTGCTTCATCTCAGACGTCTCAAGGTGCGCAAGACTGCAGCCATGTACAATTCCACTGCCCTGCAAGATTGCCATGGGGCTGTGGTGGGTGGCTCTTGGCTTGGCCCTGCTCCCTCTCCCAATATATTGCACGGCCTTTAACGTCGGCCTGGTGGGACCTTGGACCTGCGACCCCTTCTTCTCCAAGGCTTTCCCCCAAGTTGCTGCGAAGCTTGCTATGGAGCGGATAAGGAAGGACCCTTCTGTTAACTCTCCCCATCAGCTGGACTGCACGTTATGCGAGGAAGGCTGCCAAACTTCTAAAGCCCTGGCTGGATTCATTGGCTATGAAAAGCGCCTGTCAGCTTTCATAGGTCCCCTGAACCCAGGCTACTGCGCCGCAGCCTCCCTGCTTGGCCGGAGCTGGAACAAAGCTGTGTTTTCCTGGGCCTGCGTCAGCGACGAATTGGACAGCCCAGGCCACCACCCTACTTTTGTAAGAACATTGCCCTCTCCGCCGGGGATCCTTCTCTCCGTGTTGAAATATTTCAGCTGGGCTCATGTCGGCATCGTCTCTTCCCAAGAGGACCTTTGGAGGGACACGGCTAACAAGTTGGCAACGGCGCTGAGGAACCGGGGGCTCCCGGTGGGTGTCGTCACCTCGATGGGGAGGGGAGATGGAGACGCTGAAGGAACTTGGGCCAAGATCCAAGCTGCCGGTGACATTAAAGGTAAGGAGGGTGAGAACGAGCCCTTGGCCCGGTGGGAATAGAGAAGGTTTCAGGGCGCTTGCAGACTGTCACAGTTTTGAGTGGGATTCAACAACTGTTTTACTTGCAGAAGACATCTGAAGGCAACCCTGTTTAGGGAAGTTTTTAATGTTTGATGTTTTAGCGTGTTTTAAATATTCTGTTGGGAGCTGCCCAGAGTGCCCAGGGAAACCCAGACAGATGGATGCGGTATGTATGTATGTATGTATGTATGTATGTAAAGGTAAAGGGACCCCTGACCATTAGGTCCAGTCGTGGCCGACTCTGGGATTGCAGCGCTCATCTCGCTTTACTGGCCGAGGGAGCCGGCGTACAGCTTCCGGGTCATGTGGCCAGCATGATTGAGTCGCTTCTGGCGAACCAGAGCAGTGCACAGAAATGCCGTTTACCTTCCCGCCGGAGTGGTACCTATTTATCTATTTGCACTTTGACGTGCTTTCGAACTGCGAGGTTGGCAGGAGCAGGGACCGAGCAACGGGAGCTCACCCCGTCGCGGGGATTTGAACCACCGACCTTCTGATCGGCAAGTCCTAGACTCTGTGGTTTAACCCACAGCGCCACCCGCATCCCATATGTATGTATGTATGTATGTATGTATGTATGTATAAATAAATAAATTATTACTGATGTAGAACAGAATGTCCCTATTTTTATCTGAGGAATGTTGGAGGGTATGTTAGATAGGCCTTTAATTTGACCCATTAAGGCTCTTCTGTTATGACAGAAATAATCCTGGGCTGCCTTATGTACCTTATACAGTGGTAACTAGGGTTAAGAACTTAATTCTTATTCTGGAGGTCTGTTCTTAACCTGAAACTGTTCTTAACCTGAAGCACCACTTTAGCTAATGGGGCCTCCTGCTGCCGCTGCACCGCTGCTGCATGATTTCTGTTCTCATCCTGAAGCAAAGTTCTTAACCTGAGGTAATATTTCTGGGTTAGCGGAGTCTGTAACCTGAAGCGTATGTAACCCGAGGTACCACTGTACAGCTCTTGTAAGGGCCATGATGTTTTACCTCCACTGTTGGGAGTCATTATACCTGGGCCTTTGGTTTGATTCAGCAGCCTGCTAGTCTGGTGTTCTTAAAACGACTCTTTGATTTCTGTGCCGCAGTTATCATTTTGTGCATGCATTCTGCTCTCATCGGAGGAGAGGACCAGGCTATCTTGCTTACGAAGGCCCAAGAAATGGGTCTGGCTGATGGCAGATACGTCTTCCTGCCGTACGACACGTTGTTCTACAGCCTCCCGTACCGAAACCACTCCTACTTCATCCTGGAAAACGACCGCTCCTTCCGGGAAGCCTACGACGCAGTGTTGACCATTACTTTGCAGTCCGGGGACAAAACGTTTTATGAGGCGTTTGAGGCAGCGAAACGAAGGGGTGAAATCCCTCTCGATCTGGAACCTGAGCAGGTCAGGACTGCATAGAGCAGAAGGCTTTCATTTTGCTAATAATAATAATAATAATAATAATAATAATAATAATAATAATAATATATTTATACCCCATCCAGCTGGCTAGGTTTCCAGCAAAATATTGAATACAATAATTCATCAAATATTAAAAGCGTCCCTAAACAAGGCTGCCTTCAGATGTCTTCTAAAAGTCAGATGGTTGTTTATTGCCTTGACATCTGCTGGGAGGGTGTTCCATAGGGCAGGCGCCACCACCAAGAAGGCCCTCTTCCTGGTTCCCTGTAACCTCACTTCTCGCAGTGAGGGAACCGCCCGAAGGTCCTCGGAGCTGGACATCAGTGAACAATGGGGGTAGAGATGCTCCTTCAGGTCTACTGGGCCGAGGCTGTTTAGGGCTTTAAAGGTCAGCACCAACACTTTGAATTGTGCCTGGAAATGTAAATGTAAAGCTAAATATCATTCCTGCACCCATCCTAATCAATCACGGTTGAAATGCACTTGGCAGAGAGGAACGGAGGACCAAACCCCAGGTGTCCTTGTCTGTGATCCACCTACTGTGGATCTTCCTGTCTTCTACCCCCACCAGACACAACGGACCACCAGAGAAGTGATTTGTAGAATGAAAGGAAGGTCCCTTGCAAACCCGCTTTGGGCAACCTCACAAGTGAGCTCAGCAAAAAACCTTGCACTCCATTCAGGAGATACAGGAACATGAAATTTATTATGGTCAGAAAACCAGCTTGAGAAACACAAATGGAACCACAATCCCAATAGCAAAACAAACATTTAAAACAATATACAACAATGGCTTTTAAGTTTAAAAGTGTGATAGGCATATGAACACATACAAACTTTAAAATAGGCTACCTTAGAGAAATGACCCAAAGTCGCCCATGGATCCGGGTTTGGGAATTTTCTTAACAAACTAGATTGAATCGGGGGATGGTCTGTGCCTACAGATGTGTGCGCAGAATCTGGAGACAATCCGGATCGTCTAACAGGAGAAGATCAAATTTTTGCTTTACCGGGAGGTCAGCAAGCCTCACCATTCAGGAGATATTCTCTGCACTTCCATAAAATTTGAACACAATGGCTTTCCCCAATAATTAACCAAGAATGGCTAGAAGCCATTTCCAACACGGCACGTTGGTTTAGCTCCTTTTTCTTTCCCAAATAGGCAACATTTTGGGTCAGGTGGAAAAGAGAGTCGGGGAGCTGGATTTCTTTATTTCATAAAATATCTCCCTCATCCTTTGCTTGCTCTCTCCTCCCCATACTGGGCATTTGTGGAAGCAAAAGTCAGCTAAATGCTATGACGGATGTCAGCTCTAGTTTGCCATTTCCCAGGTTCTGGTAGGCGCTAAAAACCTGTTGTCTTTTTCAGGTCTCTCCACTCTTCGGCACCATCTATGATGCCATCTACCTGGTCGCAAAAGCTTTAGCCAAGGCTCATCAACAGGGGGTGACGGAGGTCTCGGGGAAAACATTGACTCAGCACGTCAGAAACCTCGACTTTGCTGGGTTCAGCCGCAGGGTAGAGGCGGACAGCAAAGGAAAACCTCTGGCCCAATATGTTGTGCTGGACACAGACGGCAGAGGGAGCCATTTCTTCCCCACCTACTTGCTGGTGGCATCCTCTGGCTTGGTACAACCCCTGGGAAGGGCGATACACTTTCCCGGAGGAAGCCCACCCCCAGCTGATTCCAGCTGTTGGTTCGATCCAGATGTTCCCTGCATTAGAGGTAAGTGGTGCCTGTATCGCCCATATCTAACATTCTTGCACTTTGTTGACACTCCTTCTTAATCCATTGTCAGGGAACTGCCATCGGAGCTGGAGGCGGAGAGAAGGCTCCAGAGGGATGGCGGAGAGGGTCCCAGTAGGGAGAGAGGCAGCCCGTCCGCTGGGGAAGGAAATCAGCGTAACACCAGTGGAGAAGGGGGGCAGATGGGGGAATCGGAGAGGTGGCTCCAGGACTCCTCGCCGGAGACCAGCGGAGAGAGTACGAGTACTCCGCTGCCCACACCCTCCCTGCGCAGAAGACTTCTGTGCAGGGAGAGTAGGAGAAGACTGGGCGTCAAACAGCTTTTATGCTGGAAGAGTTTAAGAAACGCCCACTGACGGATTCTGCCAGCGACTGAGGCAGCCACGAAACTTGAGGCTGTCCAGACAGAAAGGGTTCAACCAGGTAACCTAGACAGGAGTGGCGGCAACTTACGCACGAGCAACCCCTAGAACCATTACAACCATGTATCGTTTATATTAAGTCTCTGGAGATATTTCAAACCATATAATATTTTTATACACACATAACTTCCCACCCCTACTTTCCTGATGTTTATTTTGATTGCTCTGTTCTCCCTCCCCAAATAATTCTTAATTCAATTTTCTGTTTTACAATTTAGAATACCTCGGGTTGAATGTGCTTCGGGATGAGCGCGTTCGAGTTGCGCTCTGAGGCAACCCGGAAGTAACGGCGCACGTTACTTCCCGATTTCGCCGCTTGCGCATGCGCAGGTGCTCAAAATGATGTCACACGCATGCGCAGAAGCGCCAAAGCATGACCCACGCACGCGCAGACGTGTGGACACGGGTTACGTTTGCTTCTAGATGCAAACGGGGCTCCGGAACGGATCCAGTTCGCATCTAGAGGTACCACTGTACTCATTTAAGCATCTTTAAAATATCAATGACTCCCTTCTTCTCTTTCCATGGTTCATTTTGCATAACATAAATCCCTGCATATTTTACATAAGCTAAAACCATTCAGTATTCCATTATTACATCCATCAAAACTTATTTACACTGTTGAATTTATTTTCATGCCGCCCACATTTTCAAATAAACGTATGTTCTTCTTGTTCTCTTATTCTATGTGTTAGGTACAAAAGCTGTGCATATTCCATCAGTTTCAGTTGCCATTCTTCTTTAGTTGGGACTTCGCTCAATTTCCATTTGCGGGCTAACAAAACATGGGCCGCAGTAGTGGCATGCATAAATAGCCTTTTTATTACTCCTTTTTATCAGCTGTTTTAAAACACATACTGTTATGTACTGAAGTTCACCCAGGCCAGTAGGGGGATCATAGAATCATAGAATCATAGAGTTGGAAGAGACCACAAGGGCCATCGAGTCCAACCCCCTGCCAAGCAGGAAACACCATCAGAGCACTCCTGACATATGGCTGTCAAGCCTCTGTTTAAAGACCTCCAAAGAAGGAGACTCCACCACACTCCTTGGCAGCAAATTCCACTGTCAAACAGCTCATACTGTCAGGAAGTTCTTCCTAATGTTTAGGTGGAATCTTCTTTCTTGTAGTTTGGATCCATTGCTCCGTGTCCGCTTCTCTGGAGCAGCAGAAAACAACCTTTCTCCCTCCTCTATGTGACATCCTTTTATATATTTGAACATGGCTATCATATCACCCCTTAACCTCCTCTTCTCCAGGCTAAACATGCCCAGCTCCCTTAGCCGTTCCTCATAAGGCATCGTTTCCAGGCCTTTGACCATTTTGGTTGCCCTCCTCTGGACACGTTCCAGTTTGCCAGTGTCCTTCTTGAACTGTGGTGCCCAGAACTGGACACAGTACTCCAGGTGAGGTCTGACCAGAGCAGAATACAGTGGCACTATTACTTCCCTTGATCTAGATGCTATATTCCTATTGATGCAGCCCAGAATTGCATTGGCTTTTTTAGCTGCCGCGTCAATATATATTGACTGTGGATAGTTTTCACTCAGGTCCACATATGCAAATAAGGGATTCAAAGTGACGTTCAGTGATTGGATAGTTACAGAAAATGTTTACGGTTACGTTGTAGTGGAGCTCTATACAAGCAGGTTGACTGAACCCTTCAGTTCAGTTCTGTTCTGGCCTGTGAATAAACAAGAGCTGTTTGAAGAATCGCTGTGTCGTCTGATATGTTCACCCACAACTTAACACATACGTTTTTATTATCTGAGCCTGACAAGCTGGACTGTTGAGTAGTCTCTCACCCCAGAAATTTTTTCCTTAACAAGACGATCTTCCAGGGGCCGTGTGCCAGAGGTGGGTGGGGACAGAGGCAAAAGCAGATGGAGCAAGGAAGGACAAACTTATTTGTTTATTCTTCTTAAATGTATTGTCCAGCCTTCCCCAGCAGGTGTCACAACGGTTTCAACCATTTAAAGATCAGTATTTAAAAACATTTGAAACAAATATAGAGGCTTTATCTCAGATCTTGGACACGTTTCCAGTCAGGCAAAAACACCCAAGGGGTGACACGGAGCAGGGCTCAGGGGTTGTATGGCCTAGTGAGATTCCCAAGGGCCAAATAGAGAGGGTTGGGGGCCACATTTAGCCTTCAGGTCCTGAGTCCCTCTGCCCCGCCCAAGTTTACAATGCAGTGGTACCTCGGGTTAAGTACTTAATTCGTTCCGGAGGTCCGTTCTTAACCTGAAACTGTTCTTAACCTGAAGCACCACTTTAGCTAAGGGGGCCTCCTGCTGCTGCTGCACCGCCGGAGCACAATTTCTGTTCTCATCCTGAAGCAAAGTTCTTAACCCGAGGTACTATTTCTGGGTTAGCGGAGTCTGTAACCTGAAGCGTATGGAACCCGAGGTACCACTGTAAAGCAGATCTGGAGTATTTGAGCTGTAGATCCCCTCGCTGCTGACGGCTGTTGTGTGTTTACGCTGGCTTCTGGCAATTAGAAATGGCCTGGGGAATACTTGGCTTATCTTAGCAAGAAAAGAAAAGAACTTAATATAATCTGAGTTGTTTCCAAAGACAAAGGTGGCAGTCAAGAAACTGGGAGCCTCGCAGATAGTTCTTCCCTGAGTGGGGGGTGGGCGGGGGACAAATGACTTTCAGGCATTTTGTTTGCAGCTAAAGTTGGGGCAAAAGTTAACATATTAACGCTAGAAACCTCCAGAGAGGGACTGCAGTTTAGTGGAAGAGCACAGGGTTTGTAAGCAAAGAGGGGCTAGCTTCTGTCCTTGGCATTGTCAGGTAAAAGGATCTCCAGGGAGCAAGCGCTGGGCAAGACCGCTGCTTGAGATGTTGCCAGCCAGAGTAGGCAATGCTTGCAATTATTATTCATTTATTAATTGCTTCTCATGAGATACCCCAAAGCAAAATTGCAAAACCTTCCTAGGAGCTCATTGGATGGTGGCTAACAGATTGAGGTTGAATCCTGATAAGACAGAAATACTGTTTATGGGGGACAGGAGGCAGGCAGGTGTGGAGGACTCCCTGGTCCTGAATGGGGTAACTGTGCCCCTGAAGGACCAGCTGTGCAGCCTGGGAGTCATTTTGGACTCACAGCTGTCCATGGAGGGGCAGGTCAGTTCTGTGTCCAGGGAAGCTATTTTTCAGCTCCATCTGGTACGCAGGATGAGACTCTATCTGCCCACAGACTGTCCCCCCAGAGTGGTGCATGCTCT
Organism: Podarcis tiliguerta; assembly: GCF_965153285.1. Classification (NCBI taxonomy): domain Eukaryota; kingdom Metazoa; phylum Chordata; class Lepidosauria; order Squamata; family Lacertidae; genus Podarcis; species Podarcis tiliguerta. The sequence goes on along the minus strand of NC_139537.1, from coordinate 8,439,013 downwards.
GATTATCTCCCGCTTGCAATGTGCTCTCAAAGGGCTACCTTTGAAGGTGACCTGGAAACTACTAATCCAGAATGCAGCAGCTAGACTGGTGACTGGGAGCGGCTGCCGAGACCATATAACACCGGTCTTGAAAGACCTACATTGGCTCCCAGTATGTTTCCAAGCACAAGTCAAAGTGTGGGTGCTCACCTTTAAAGCCCTAAATGGCCTCGGTGCAGTATACCTGAAGGAGCGTCTCCACCCCCATCGTTCAGCCCAGACACTGAGGTCCAGCTCCAAGGGCCTTCTGGTGGTTCCCTCGCTGCGAGAAGCCAAGTTACAGGGAACCAGGCAGAAGGCCTTCTCGGTAGTGGCACCTGCCCTGTGGAACGCCCTCCCACCAGATGTCAAAGAGAAAAATAACTACCAGACTTTCAGAAGATATCTAAAGGCAGCCCTGTTTAGGGAAGCTTTTAATGTTTAATAGGTTATTGTATTTTAATATTCTGTTGGAAGCCACCCTGAGTGGCTGGGGAAACCCAGCCAGATGGGCAGGGTATAAATTATTATTATTATTATTATTATTACTATTATTATTATTATTATTATTATTATTATTATTATGGTGTACATGGTTCTCCTCCCCATTTCAACCTCACAGCAACCCTGTGAGGCAGTCTAGGCGAAGAGATGGCAACTGGCCCAAGGTCAGCTTCATGGCTGAGTGGGGATTTGAACCCTGGTCTCTCAGGTCCTAGTCCAACACCATAACCATTACACCACACTGTAGTAAGACAATCCCTGCCCTTGGGCTAAAAAATCTAAAAAGGTACGGCACACAAGGAAAGAGGTGTGGGGAGGGTAGAGGAAAAAGTAAAGAGCAAGCTTCTTAAAGTCACAGTTTTTGGAATGACCACCTGGGATGGAAACAGTTCAGGTAGCCCTGCCTGGACCCATCTCTTGTCCCTGTTACTTGTCTAGGTCTGGAGCCTCCCGTCGTGGTCTTAGTCCTGCTGCCACCACTTACCCTTCTGCTCTTCGGGTTGTGTCTGGCGTACCTGATCAGGTAAGAGCATTTTCTTCTCTTTCTAGTTTTGAAGAAGGCCTCTGCTTAGCTCACTGGTCAGGAGGCAAAAGCTTTGCCCCCTGACTCAGCTGACAAGCTCATCGTAACATTTGAGCCATGATCGGGAAAACATTTTCTGATCCCAAGAGCCAAATTCCCTTCTGGGTGACCTTCTGAGGACCACATGTCAGTGGTGGGAGGGGCCAAAGTGGGTGGGGTAATATATATTACTTTTGCCCAGCAGGCTCGCTTCTACACACACTTACACATGCCCCTCCATTCTCCATCGAGACAAGCAAGAGGCATTGCCAGAGTTCAGGGATACCTTTCACTCAGGCAAAGCACTCTTGGAGGGTGCAAAGCTGTTGGAGAGAAAGGTTTGGGAACGAGATCCTTGTTCTCTTGCAGCAAAGTTAGCGCAATGGCAGTTGCTCCAAGCACATTAAAACCTGGTTAGATTTACATCTGCCCTCATCCATCTTTAAGCAAATGTTTCCCACAAAAATACTTAGGCTAGAATAAATCACAGACACGTAGCTTTGCGAGTAAGTGAATGCTTTACTCACAGAGTTTCCAGAAGTTACCAAAAACAAGTCTCCATCCGATGGCAGTAAATAGAAAAGAAAAAGGTTGCAAGTGCCCCCCCCTTTTTTGGTTTCCTTACAAAAAAGCACCTGCAGTCTTTGGGTTAGCAAAGATGCAGGCTATACAATCTCTCTTCTGGATAGATTCAATTCACTTGGTTTTTCCTGCAACTGGGAGCCATTGACTGCATGTCTCCTTCTTTGCTTATTCCAGGAAGCACAAAGAGAAAGACAGATTGGGGGGGGGGGGGGGCAGAGCCTGCTGAGAACCTGTAAAGCCACACCCACCTGCAACCTGATCTCTGGGCTCAGATTAACTCTTTCATGCACCCAAGTGTGAATCAGTAACCGTATGTAACAGGAGAATCAGAGCCAATGAGGGGTGTGGCCTGAGGTGAGAGGGATAGTTGTCCTAGGGATAGTTCTTCCTCATCCCTAGATACATGCATGATTAATAATAACGAGCTTTGTAAATTTATTATTATACAGGTGAAACTCGAAAAATTAGAATATCGTGGAAAAGTTCACTAATTTCAGGAATTCAACTTAAAAGGTGAAACTAACATATGAGATCGACTCACGGCAGGCAAAGTGAGATATGCTTCTACTTCTCAGAGGTCCAATCTTGCTCTATTTGCAATCCTTGTTTTGCTGATTTCATTGAATATTCTAATTTCTGAGATGGTTAATTTGGGGTTTTCATCAGCTGTACGCCATGATCATCACAATGATAACAAAGAAAGGCTTAGCATATCTCGCTTTGCATGTCATGAGTCTATCTCATATATGAGTTTCACCTTTGAAATTGAATTAGTGAAAGAAAGGAACTTTTCCACAATATTCTAATTTTTCGAGTTAGTCTACAGGCCTATAACCACAGGTCTCAGGGTGGTTCACAAGATTAAACCACAATATAAAAACATAAGTTAGATAATTTAACAGATGCAAAACAGGTTCTCAGCTTTGGCTGGCCATCCATATTCACATGGAATATTCAGCTTGGCACAAACTTTGCGATCCACTCTAGCACAGAGTTCATTCAGGCTCCATTTGGCTTGCACAGCTCCTTCCAACCCAGCCGTAGGCAGGAATCCGCTCCACGTTTTGTTGACTGTCTATTCTGAGTCATCGACAGCCTTCAGTCTCACAAAGGGAGAGTTACTGGGAGGTCTAATTGGTTAATGACTGCAGACCTTGGGAAATAAATTGTGCTAACTAAGTGTTACGCGTGGAACAATTATGACATGCCAGGTGTTCAAAATCCTCTGACAATTCAGGAGTTCACCGATTTCCTGCTTAGCACTTAGAAAAATAAGAGCGCCGAATCATTAACACATTAAGGTGAGCAAGTGCCCAGATACAGTTCATCATACTTCAAATGTTTGGCATTGACCCTAAAATGGTCTAGGCCAGGGTGATGTCGTTGGGCCACAGCAGGGTTTCCCAAACGTGGGTCTCCAGCTTGTTTCGGACTACAACTCCCATCATCCTTAGCTAGCAGGACCAATGGTCAGGGATGATAGGATTTGTAGTCCAAAAACAGCTTGAGACCAAAACTGCACTATGACATCCATCTGCATCCCTACTTTTGTAGAAGGTCCCTGGTAGGTAACAACAACAACAACAACAACAACAACAACAACAACACTTTATTTATACCCCAGCCACTCTGGGCGGCTTCCAACAGAATATTAAAATACAATAACTTATTAAACATTAAAAGCTTCCCTAAACAGGGCTGCCTTCAGATGTCTTCTAAAAGTCTGGTAGTTGTTTTTCTCTTTGACATCTGAAGGGAGGGCGTTCCACAGGGCGGGTGCCACTATCGAGAAGACCCTCTGCCTGGTTCCCTGTAACCTCACTTCTCGCAGGGAGGGAACCACCAGAAGGCCCTCAGCGCTGGACCTCAGTGTCTGGGCAGAACAATGGGGGTGGAGACGCTCCTTCAGGTATACTGGGCCGAAGCCGTTTAGGGCTTTAAAGGTCAGCGCCAACACTTTGAATTGTGCTCAGAAATGTACTGGGAGCCGGTGTAGGCCTTTCAAGACCGGTGTTATGTGGTCTCAGTGGCCGCTCCCAGTCACCAGTCTAGCTGCCGCATTCTGGATTAGTTGTAGTTTCCGGGTCACCTTCAAAGGTAGCCCCACGTAGAGCTCATTGCAGTAGTCCAAGCGAGAGATAACTAGAGCATGCACCACTCTGGTGAGACAGTCCGCGGGCAGATAGGGTCTCAGCCTGCATACCAGATGGATGCGTACAAGAAAGAGCTTTCAGGTGTCATAAGAGTCTTCATTCCCAGCTGAAGAAAAACCTCTGGAGGACATGGGGTAGAAGAAGCTGTTGTAGAGGATGTTTGTTTGTTTGTTTGTTTGTTTGTTTGTTTGTGGCAAACTTGGATTCCCAACAAGACATCCCAGAACTGATGAGAGATAGGCGACAGCAACAGCACAGTTTGATTGTACAGCCTGCATCAGTTTATCTGCGCAGGGTTGTGTGGGCCACCGACTGATAAAATTTGGCAGGTTTATTGAAACTGTGATTGGCAGTGGTACCTTGGCTCTCAAACTTAATCCGTACCAGAGGTATGTTCCAAAACCAAAGCATTCCAAAACCAAGCGCCCTTTCCCATATAAAGTAATGCAAAACGGATTAACCCATTCCAGACTTTTAAAAACAACCCCAAAGCAGCAATTTAGCATGAATTGTACTATCTAACGAGACCATTGATCCATAAAATGAAAGCAATAATCAATGTACTGTGCTGTAAAATGAAGAAGACAGTATTGTAGATGATAAAAATTAAAATTATTCTTTCTTCTTACCTGTGCTGATGATAGTCGTTGTTCGGATGGGGGGCTTTTATCCATTTCCGCAGTCACGCAATCAATCAGTAGCTGAACTGGGTTCCACACAGTCACAAAAACAAATTAACCGGGAAAAACCTCAAAAACAAAAATGTAAAATTAATAGTAGAAACAAAAGCGCCAAACTTAATAGTTCCAGAAGTCTGTTTGACTTCTGAAATGTTCGAAAACCAAGGCACAGCATCTGACTGGTGCACACCCCCTGGAAACAATAGCCTACAGCCGCATCGGACGTTCAGCTTCCGTAAAACGTTCAAAAACCAGAACACTTATTTCTGGGTTTTCGGCGTTTGGGAACCAAGGCATTGTTCGAGAACCAAGGTACCACTGTATTTCCCACAAAAACCCCATGGGTGTTTCTCCAGGGGAAGGGATTTCCAATTTTACCTACATGATTTGCTTCGAGGGAAATTTGGAAAGATCCGAGACACTCTGATGCTTAACAAAGAACTGAAATTGTCTGGAAATGTGGAGAGAAGCTCTCCAAGGCTGGTGCCATGTGAGGAGCAAACACCTATTTTGGGATGGGGTTTGCGATGAGCTTTATTTATTTCAGAATTTATCTGTTTTGTAAAATCTGTACACCACTTGATTTGTAAAAAAACCCTGCAAAGTGGTTTGTGGTGGTGATGGAGCAATTAATGTCTGCTTGAAAGACACTGTACTTATATGAACTGAATCCAAATGTTTACATCAAAAAATTACAATTTAAAGGGGGGGGATGCTTTAATTATATGCTTGTGAAGGAGACGAGGACTGAGCAGTGATTCATGCTGGGGTGCAACAGCCTGGCCCAGGACTCCCCCAGGACTGATAATTTAGCTGGGCTTAGACAGCATCTTAAAAAGCAGAGACATCACCTTGCCAACAAAGGTCCCTATAGTTAAAGCTCTGGTTTTCCCAGTAGTGATGTATGGAAGTGAGAGCTGGACCATAAAGAAGGCTGATCGCCGAAGAATTGATGCTTTTGAATTATGGTGCTGGAGGAGACTCTTGAGAGTCCCATGGACTGCAAGAAGATCAAACAGATCCATTCTGAAGGAAGTCAGCCCTGAGTGCTCACTGGAAGGACAGATCCTGAAGCTGAGGCTCTAGTACTTTGGCCACCTCATAGGAAGAGAAGACTCCCTGGAAAAGACCCTGATGCTGGGAAAGATGGAGGGCACAAGGAGAAGGGGAAGACAGAGGACGAGATGGTTGGACAGTGGTCTCGAAGCTACCAGCATGAGTTTGACCAAACTGTAGGAGGCAGTGGAAGAGAGGAGTGCCTGGCGTACTCTGGTCCATGGGGTCACGAAGAGTCGGACACGACTAAACGACTAAACAACAAAGTGCATTGTGAGTGCTCCAATGATAAAATCATCCCCGATGCAGCCAAGTTAACTTCCCCCAGCAGAGTCAGATTCGACAGAGGCAAGTCCAAGAAGGGAGACTCAGGCTGGGGTGCGACAGGCAACCTTCTCTGAGTATGGATAATTCTGCTGCACCAAAAGTAATACAGTGAACATGCCTGCCTAACATGAATAGCTTGGGAGTTACAGAGAGCCGGTTTTGGGGTTGATTGAATGACCTGGTTGCACCCATGATGGAGGAATGACAAAGTTCCCCTTCCTAGGCTGATTGGAAGGAAGCAAGTGGATCACACAGAGACAAATCGGGCAGCCTCCTCTCCGAGGGACTAATTTGGGCCCAGAGAGGATGGGGATGTCAGGGCTGGAGTCAGTCACAGGTCAGTAAAAAAGGAAGCAGAACTCTGTTGTCAATGAAATTAACTCTTTATTCAAGGAACAGCAGTCACGAAATTAAAAGTCGCCTGCTTCTTGGGAGAAAAGCAATGACCAACCTAGACAGCATCTTAAAAAGCAGAGACATCACCTTGCCAACAAAGGCCCATCTAGTTAAAGCTATGGTTTTCTCAGTAGTGATGTATGGAAGTGAGAGCTGGACCATGAAGAAGGCTGATCGCCGAAGAATGGATGCTTTTGAATTCTGGTGCTGGAGGAGACTCTTGAGAGTCCCATGAACTGCAAGAAGATCAAACAGATCCATTCTGAAGGAAGTCAGCCCTGAGTGCTCACTGGAAGGACAGATCCTGAAGCTGAGGCTCCAGTACTTTGGCCACCTCATGAGAAGAGAAGACTCCCTGGAAAAGACCCTGATGCTGGGAAAGATGGAGGGTGCAAGGAGAAGGGGACGACAGAGGACGAGATGGCTGGACAGTGTTCTCGAAGCTACCAGCATGAGTTTGACCAAACTGTGGGACGCAGTGGAAGACAGGAGTGCCTGGCGTGATCTGGTCCATGAGGTCACGAAGAGTCAGACATGACTAAACGACTAAACAACAACGTTCAAGGAACATACAACTCGGCTTAGTGGTCTCAGCAACACACCCTATGGAGCAGTTGCCAGGATTGAAGCTCTCTGCCTTCCACCTTTCTAAGGCTCCTAATCTCCTGGATGTTTCCCAAGCAGTCTCAAAGTGTGCCTGTGCACCTCTGACCTTCTCATTACTCTGCAACTTTTTGGAGACCAGGGTGTGGGAGCTTGTTACAGCAGGAGAGAGAGGCGATACGATAATCTTTATTGTCATTGTCCCATACAGAACAACGAAATTGAAAAAAAATCTACATAAGGCATTCAAAATCAACACACCTGCTATCCCAGCTATCCCAACCTGGTTAGCCCCCTAAAAACTCTGATACCCCATTTTTAAAATACAATATACTCCCATAGAGACTACCTTATACTGCGTTTAAAACCAAAATCTCATTTGGGTAGAAACTGTTTCTCAGTCCTAGTCTTTATAACCCTGTACCTTCATCCAGAAGGCAGAAGCTGAAAGAGATCATTTCCGGGGTGCGCACTATCCTGCGCTATCTCTGCAGCTTTCTTAGGGCACCTGGAAGCATAGATTTGATCCAAGGTGGGAAGAGTGCACCAAATTATTCTTTACAACCCTGGACAGCATTGCTTTTTCCTGGACCGTGCAGCTCCCTGGATTTTCCAGCAGTCCCTTGACCCCCCTCTGTTTCAGCGCCAGAGTCTGAACTGCTTCCTGTCACAGACTCTTCCTGCTCACAAAACCCTGTTTCTTCATTAGCATCTAGCACCTCTTCCCATTCTTCCACTTCTGACCTCTCCTTGAAGCCCCACCTTCCTACCCTGGGGTTTCCCTTGGGGGGGGGGGTTCCGTGGCTTGTGCCTCCCACTATTCCTTGTCTTCCAGCCAGTCTCTGACAGTGAGTGCCTTTAATTCGTTAAAGTATCATGGTACATAAATACGCCTTTGCGTGAAGCTTGGGAAATCATGGTCCAGACGGTCTCCCGCCTTGTCCAGCCACCCCCGGCGATGGCCACGAAATGTAGGGTGTGTGCAGAAGGTGTTGCTGTTGTTGCAGCTGTTGCTTCTTGGCCCAAGAATGGTGTGCGCTTGTTCAGAGTGAGGGTGGTCCGGCCAGCATGCCAGAAAGAGGCTTGCTTCCAGAGACAATACAATGCAGATCAGATGCTCTCTGGGGAACCATGAAATCACCTTCTGATTCACAGGAGGGATCAGGGCCTTGCAGAGCCAGGCAGAGGCCCGGGCCAGGTAGATAATGTGCCCCCCATTTTTTTACCCTGGGGATAACTGAAGTCTTATAAATAGGTAAGTATATAAATAATTTCCACAAAGGTTATGCTGACAAATAATTTTATTCCAAGGCTTGAACCGTATCTGCATATAAAGACAAAATGGAAAATATAGATACTGTATTTTTCGCCCTATAGGACGCACCGTCCCATAAGGCGCTCCTAGTTTTTTGGGGGGAAAATAAAGGGAAAAAATTATTTCCCCCCCAGGCGCGGGGTTGGGGAAGCCCGATCTATAATGAATTGAAAAGGATGTTTAAAATAACATTTGTAAAAACAAACAAAACCAGAAGCCTTTATTTGTGGAATTATAGGGACAGAACTATCAAAACTGTATAGAAACTTTTTCATGTACGTGACTACAGTGGCAAGAATGTTACTAGTCCCAAAAATGGAAAGAAGCAGAAGTCCCAGCACAGGAATAGTGGATTCAAAAACTTATGGAATGTGCAGAAATGGTGAAACATACCAGAAGAATAAGAATTCAAGATAACAAACTTTTTATAAAAGAATGGAAGTGGTTTATTGAAGATCTTGCAGGAATTCAGATGGCCCCATGAGATCTCACGAGAGCATCCCAGGACATCTGAAGATGGTGCACTGATTCTGTTCCAGGATGTTCGTGTGGGGTTTAATTCCTAGGGTTTGCATATACACATTTCCCCGGACCCCCACATAAGAAGCAATCATACTGCATCATTGATACAATAATAGTGTATTTGTGATGTATTTGTACTGGGCCGTCCACACTTCCTTAGTTGCTGTGCAATCATTCCACTTTAATAGTTGTTCTGCAATGCTTCCCCAATGTTTCTCCATTATTGCCATCTGGAGCGGGGCAGTCTTATGCTGTTGTGGAACTAAAGTAGAGCAACATGCTCTAATTAGGCAACTGAAGCTTCCCATCTATTTTATCTACAGGCAAGGCTCAGTTTTTGCACTCCAGGCTGTTGTACTTACTTACTTACTTACTTACTTACTTACTTACGTCAGGAATGAGCCAGCTCCAAGTGAAGGTTTGCAGCCAATTGCAGAAAGCAGCCAGGAACAGGAAGGCTCAGGCAGGGGAGAGCCGGCAGCTGCAGACTCCGACTCTTCTTGACCTTGATGAGCGAGCTGATAAGGCAGTAGCTGAGAGCAGGCTAGAACACAGCCAAAGCTCACAGGAAGCTCAAAAAGGTGTGAACAGCCTCTCAGAACAGGAAGAGGTTGGAGCTGATCCACTCAGTTCAAAGAGTCGGTGATGGCTGTTAGATAGGAAGCAAAACAAGAGACATAAGGGTCGTAAGTTCAATATCTTCTGTCATCTCTGGAAGGAGTCTTCAGAAGGGTCGTCTTGAGTAATGATGCCGGAGGCTTGGTTGAAGCTGTCCCGAGCTATCTGTTTGTTTTTGCAATAAATCCTCCTTTTAAATTGCCTACGCTTACTGTGTTATCAAGTGGGGAACCTGGACTCCTGATACTTACTTACTTACTTTATTTATTTATTTCCTGTATTTATGTACCGCTTTTCACCAAAAAAAGACCTCAAAGTCCACCCAACCCGAACTCAAAGGTGGTTATCCTGAATTATCGACTCTGTTCACCCCCAGGGTTCCATAATTTGACTGGGCCACCTGCCTACCCGACACCTTCCAGCAGACGCAATGTAAAGTTGACAGGATTTGCTATGATCTGTATAGATACAAAATATAACGATGCTCTCCTGGTTCCTTTTCAGGCACAGCGCCCTCTATCGCCAAGTCATCACAGGGCCTAAGAAATTACTGCTGACTCTGGATGACCTCACTTTCGTCAACACCAAACTCAGCAGAATGGTAGGCAATCCAAGTCACGGAACAGCTGGCACTGACTTTGCACCTAAGCGAAATCTGTTCATGGGGAGGAGTTTCCTCCCACCATTTTTCATTGCACCGTCACAGGAGCTCCTTCTCATGAGTTATCTTTTCAGCTAAGTGTTAACTGCACATATTTTTTATAGCAAAGCAAAAATTGCAAATCCTGCAAGATTTTCCACTTGGGAACAATTGGACTTCTGGCAGCTGCCATCACGCATGGCAAGAGTTCCTGAGAGCTGAAATATTTCAGTTGGTTGTTCCACAGATTTAGTAAACAAAGCTGTGGTGAAGTTGGAATGGGATAACTGAGTTTTTTGGTCATTTCTTGATAAGCCATTGTCAAGATATCTGGGGGCAGTCCCACCATATGTGGGAAAAGTGCCTTTCCCCCCCCACAGCTTCTCAAACAATTCTGAGAAGATTGTGGTGTCATATGGGCAGTTTGCATGGGGGGGGGGGGTAGGTGGGTAGACTGCCCCTCTGAGGAACTCTTGTCATGGATGCTGGCAGCTGCCAGAAGTCCAATTGTTCCCAAGTGGAAAATCTTGCAGGATTTGCAACTTTTGCTTTGCTATAAAAATATGTGCAGTTAACATTTAGCTGAAAAGATAACTCACAAGAAGGAGCTAAAACACTGAGTCTCTTGGGCTTGCCGATCAGAAGGTCAGCGTTTCAAATCCCCGCGATGGAGTGAGCTCCCGTTGCTCTGTCCCAGCTCCTGCCAACCTAGCATTTCAAAAGCAGGCCAGTTCAAGTAGATAAATAGGTACCACTGCGGCAGGAAGGTAAACAGCGTTTCCGTGCGCTCTGGTTTCCGTCACAGAAGCGTCTGTGCCAGAAGCGGGTTAGTCATGCTGGTCACATCACCTAGAAACCTGTCTGTGGACAAACGCCGGCTCCCTCGGCCCAAAAGCGAGATGAGTGCCGCAACCCCATAGTTGCCTTTGACTGGGCTTAACCGTCCAGGGGTCCTTTACCTTTTAGCTTTTTTGCACTGAAAATCATGGCACTTTGAGGTGGGAGAAATGTTGACTAGCCATCTGACTTGCCATTGTGTCAACACTGAATCTGAACGAGATGTTCAGCCTTGATCAGTAGGATGTTCTCCTTAATTTGTCCCTGGCTGTGTTTCCTCCTCATAGAGACTGGCGGTGGATAGCCTGAGCGATTCTAAGAGCAACTTGGACGGTCGAAGCCTGAGATCTGCAACACAGTCTTTGTCGGTGAAAAGCACAACTGTGACATACGAATCCTCCAATGTGGCAATATACAAGGTAGTGGAACACTGATTAAATCTAGCCGTTCTTGGATTTTAAGGGGGTGGGTATATCAGGATCCCCAAGTGATGCTGTTGAGATATGGCATAGAATGGCCCTAGAAAGGCTCGATGGAGGAAGATTGGAAAAAAATGTAAAGTATATTTACAGAAATAGTGCAAAATTAATGAATGTTAGAAGAATATTGGAATGAAATTATAAGGTTTTAGCAGAAGTGTTATTAAGAATTATATGAATTAATTGTGAATGGGATAAAGTGGAAAATTCAAAGTTAAAATGTGTTAGGATAAATTACAGAACAAAAATTGAAGAAGAGGGAAAGGATTTGTTGAACCAGCAGTTTGAACTAGAATACAAAAAAGGGAGGTGTGAGGAAGTCGAGGAAATAAGCAAATGAAAGATATAGATATAAAAATTGGATGTGTGTTTAAATGTTTTTGTTTTCTTTTTTTATGTTGTATTGTCTTCTTTTTATTGTTGATGTATTGTTTGTTGAATTTATGTATTGTTTTTCTTTCTTTTTTTTCATAATTATAAAATATTCAATAAATATTATTTTAAAAAAATAAAAATAGAATGGCCCTAGAAAGGCATTAGTCCCTTCCAAATGGCCATAGAACAATGGGTATAAAATTATGCCTGGTGAGGAATAGAATCATGGAATTGTAGCGTTGGAAGGGACCACAAGGGTCATCTAGTTCAACCCCCCCCCCCCCCCCGCAATGCAGGAATCATGTGATCCCAGGCAATCAGGAACCACATACTGGTCACAACGTCTTTCCCAGTGAATACTTGCAGCCTGTTTGTAGACGCTGCCTGGTTGCTGGGTAGCAAATGAAAGGTTACACTCATCCTAGGGGGAAGGGGAGATTATGAAGGGAAACAATAGGTGAAGGGAAGCAAAGGGAAGGGATGGGAGATCTTCTCTGCAGGGACTTTTTTAGTTTCGGAGGGCCATCTGTCATGGGTGCTTTAGTTGAGTTTCCTGCATTACAAGGGAGTTGGACTAGATGAGCCCAGGGGTCCCTTCCAACTCTGCAATTCTATGATTCTGTGAATTGGCTATTTGCTGAGCCAGTGTGGTGTAGTGGTCAAGAGCGGTAGTCTCGTAATCTGGGGAACCGGGTTCGCGTCTCCGCTCCTCCACATGCAGCTGCTGGGTGACCTTGGGCCAGTCACACTTCTCTGAAGTCTCTCAGCCCCACTCACCTCACAGAGTGTTTGTTGTGGGGGAGGAAGGGAAAGGAGATTGTGAGCCGCTTTGAGACTCCTGAAGGGGAGTGAAAGGCGGGATATCAAATCCAAACTACTTCTACTTCTTCTTCTTCTTCTTCTTCTTCTTCTTCTTCTCCTCCTCCTCCTCCTCCTCCTCCTCCTCCTCATCAATGATTCTAGCTCATCAGGGATCCAAAACGAACACTTCTTCAGACATTCCACCACAATATCTGAAAAACAATTTTGATTCTGATATATTGTCAAGCAACAACCCTCTATTTTTCAATCAGCCCCTTACCATTTGGAATTTGTGAAATCTGGAAACTGCAACGTGTGAATCTGAATCATGAAGTTTTATAAACGCAAAGGGGTGCATACTTGTGTCTCAATTCAATTCAAACTTGTGTTTCAATTAGCCTAGGGCCTTTCTTAATCATTTACTGATACCTTTTCTGGCCAGGGTGACTGGGTATGGCTGAAGAAACTGGAACCTGGAGCAACCAGTGACCTGAGACAGAGGACTGCCAGCTTGTTAAACCAGGTAGGGATTGTTATTGAGCAAATGGTGACTCACATGTATACACGGAAATGCATATTTTCTGTGTCTGCTCTTAAGGAGGTTCATATAACACTTTCTCCCAATGCTTTGAAAAAAATGCAAAAGGAGGGGTCACAGGATTAGTCCCACTCCCAATAAGGATGCATGCTATGTCTATGCCTGCCCTGCCCCAGCTGCTCACAGTAGAAACACTTCTATCCAGTCTGTGCATTCAGCCAGTGTGCAAAACACCTCTATGTGCATTCTGGTATCCATGCTTAGAGCTCCACTAGCCCAACGACAAGGTAAAACTCTGAGCTCTTTGCCACATGGAAGCAATGCATGGATGGGGAGGGGTGTCTGTTGCAGGGGCAGCAGAAGGTGTATTCATGGAGAAGGTCTGCATGCCCTTCATCCTCTTGTGTCCGCATTCCCACTAAAAGAGCACCATACCATACAGCTTGACTACTGTAATTCGCTCTACGCAGGGCTGCCCTTGAAGCTGTCCCAGAAACTCCAGCGGGTGCAGAATGCTGCAGCGAGGCTCCTCACGGGGTCCCTGCCATGGGAGCATATTCACCCAGTGCTTTTCAAGCTGCACTGGCTCCCGGTGGAGTACAGGGTCAGATTTAAGGTGCTGCTTTTGACCTTTAAAGCCCTTCACGGCCTAGGACCCTCGTACCTACGGGACCGCCTCTCCTGGTATGCCCCACGGAGAGCCTCAAGGTCCATAAATAACAACACCCTAGTGGTCCCAGGCCCTAAGGAAGTTAGATTGGCTTCAACCAGAGCCAGGGCCTTTTCAACTCTGGCTCCGGCCTGGTGGAACGCTCTGCCTCATGAGACCAGGGCCCTGCAGGATCTGATTTCTTTCCGCAGGGCCTGTAAGACAGAGTTGTTCCACCTGGCCTTTGGCTTGGAGCCAATTTGATTCCCTCCCTCTCTTTTTTCTTTTCCTTCTCCTCCTGCGATGAGGCTACATTTTAATATTTTAATGTTCCATTATTTTAATGTTGTACTTTACTTTTGTTTTTAAGTTGTAATCATTCATCTTGTTTTTATTATTGCTTGTAAGCCGCTCTGAGCCCGGCCTTGGCTGGGGAGGGCGGGGTATAAATAAAAAATTATTATTATTATTATTATACCCTCTATCCCTATACTTTATGGAACTGAGTTTTAACCACCTCAAAACAGCAGAATGTTCATAAACATTCCACTGCTTCAGCTGAGCCAATGGCTAGGAAGATCTCATTCCAAGAAACTGAAACAAGAACTCCCACACATAATAGTAATGGCATTTTCAGAAGCTGCAGGATATTTTGCAGCGAACACTTGGGATGGGGGCAAACCCAGCATTTTACTGCTAGGCTATCTAGGCCCAATGTAACAGCCCCAAAACATTAGCCAAGCCCATCTTTGGGTTCACAATTAGATATATAGATGGGTTTTAGAGGAGGTCCATGCTGCAGACACTTGACCTCGTCTACTGAGAGCAGCAAAGAGGGCAGCTAGCCTTTAGTCTGTGCCGTGACCACTCAAGTTTATCACTTGCCATCAGCAGACAGTGGGACTAACTTTCAATTTTCTGTTGGATGATTGCATTGTTATTTTGTGCTGTTTTGGTTCAGTTGCGTTATGCATTGCTGATTTTCTGAAATGGGAAGGTGGGAAGCAAGTGGAATAAACAACAAAATAAATATTGCATGCAACTCCAGAAGTGCCCTTAAAACTTTACAGAATAATTGTGGAGCAACCTGCATTCTGCATCCTTGCAGTCTTCATATCTGACATGATGATACATTTATTTTGCTTGTGGGCGTGACAACCTGAGTATAAAAGTCAGAGATCCCCAATCTCTCTTGCGATTTGCTCCTTGTGTCCCCAGATGAAGGATGTACGCCATGAAAATGTGAACCCATTTTTAGGCCTTTTATCTGATGGGGGTCTCTCTGCCATTGTGATGGAGTTTTGCTCCAGAGGGAGCCTAGAGGATTTGCTGCAAAACACAAACATAAAGCTGGACTGGATGTTCAAATCATCTCTTCTGATGGACTTAATTAAAGTAAGTTCTCCCCTTATTCTGGGGGTGAAAAGGAAGGGTGAAAGGCTGTTCTATCAAAAATGCAAAATTGAATACAATGGGTCATACAAAGGGAGAGAATCTTTGCACTCATATTATTCTCAGCTCTGAAAATGAGCCTTGGGTTCTGGCCAGATCCTTGGAAGATTTAAAAAGGTCCTTTTTGCAGAGCCAACTCAAGAGGTTAAGGGGTGATATGATAGCCATGTTCAAATATATAAAAGGATGTCACATAGAGGAGGGAGTAAGGTTGTTTTCTGCTGCTCCAGAGAAGCGGACATGGAGCAATGGATCCAAACTACAAGAAAGAAGATTCCACCTAAACATGAGGAAGAACTTCCTGACAGTAAGAGCTGTTTGACAGTGGAATTTGCTGCCAAGGAGTGTGGTGGAGTCTCCTTCTTTGGAGGTCTTTAAGCAGAGGCTTGACAACCATATGTCAGGAGTGCTCTGATGGTGTTTCCTGCTTGGCAGGGGGTTGGACTCGATGGCCTTGTGGTCTCTTCCAACTCTATGATTCTATGATTCTATTCTAAGACGTTTTGAGCTTTATCCAACTAAGTCCTGCTTTTAGTAGATGCTTTCAGTGGAATCCAGTGTCAGGCTTCAGTAATTGTTCCATCCCCCTTTTCCTTCCTTGCACACTATTCTGAGGGTTCCTCTGCCCCTCCAGCATGGATTTGGGGGAGGCACAGGGGGCACAGGTGTGTAGAGAAATAGGGAAAGCCCCATTGCACAAGTGGAAATTCTTGCTCTGGTTTCCACTAGTGCACTGAGTTATGGTAATTAACTCTGGACCATTGGAATGAATGGATCTAAGTTATTCATGTCCACTCATTTCAGTGGGTCCCTCCGAGTATGACTAATTTTGGATAAAAGCCTTTGTATCCAAAGGACATGAGTGCTAGTTGAACCACACTTCAACTCTGTCAGTGGAATAGCACCCTGCTATGCATAGTGGGGTGGCGCTGGACACGGATGATGCTGTGGTCTAAACCACAGAGCCTAGGACTTGCCGATCAGAAGGTCGGCGGTTGGAATCCCTGTGACGGGGTGAGCTCCCGTTGCTCGGTCCCAGCTCCTGCCAACCTAGCAGTTCGAAAACACATCAAAGTGCAAGTAGATAAATAGGTACCACACCGGTGGGAAGGTAAACGACGTTTCCGTGCGCTGCTCTGGTTTGCCAGAAGTCATGCTGGCCAAATGACTCGGAAGCTGTACGCTGGCTCCCTCAGCCAATAAAGCAAGCTGAGCGCCGCAACCCCAGAGTCGGCCATGTCTGGACCTAATGGTTAGGGGTCCCTTTGCCTTTACCTTTATGCATCGTGGAGACGGATAAACTGCAGGCTAATTTAGGGGGTGTCTCAGAGGTCTGTAGCACACATACCTCTGAGCTCCAACAGTGGGAGATGGCCAAGGAGGTATCGCTGATGGGCTGCCAGGATTGAGCCCCTAGACAACTGCCCCGAAGTCCTGTCTTGATCGCACCAGGGCAACTTCAAGGAGGCTAGGTCGGTCCATGGCAGGGAGGGTAGCTCTGTCTCGAGAGATTAGCCCAAACAGCTAAAAAGGGAAACCACAAGCTAAACACAGTGAAATTGCAGTCACCAGCTTTCACCATCGAGCTCTGAATCTTGCCGGCAGAGAATGCTGGACCGGGCAGGTTTTTAACTGGGGTTAATGTGCCTCAGCTCTGGAGATGCCCAAACTGAAGCATTTGATCCCTGTCCTTTTCAGGGAATGAAATATTTGCACCACCAGGAGATCCCCCACGGACGTCTCAAGTCTCGCAACTGTGTTGTGGATGGGCGGTTTATGTTGAAGATCACTGACTACAGCTACGGCGAGCTCCTGGCAGCACTGAGTGACTTAGGCGTTCAGCCCCCTGCAGAAGGTAAGAAGTAATTGTCATGCTCTGTATGTTTCTTGTTTTGACCTTGGAAAGGGTCCAGAAACCTCAGCTGATGCAAAATGATGCTGCCCATCCATAACCCTACAGTAGTTCTATCTGCATTGCATTGCACTTCTTCTTGTTGTTGTTGTTTAGTCGTTTAGTCATGTCCGACTCTTTGTGACCCCCTGGACCAGAGCACGCCAGGCACTCCTGTCTTCCACTGCCTCCCGCAGTTTAGTCAAACTCATGCTAGTAGCTTTGAGAACACTGTCCAACCATCTCGTCCTCTGTTGTCCCCTTCTCCTTGTGCCCTCCATCTTTCCCAACATCAGGGTCTTTTCCAGGGAGTCTTCTCTTCTCATGAGGTGGCCAAAGTATTGGAGCTTCAGCTTCAGGATCTGTCCTTCTAGTGAGCACTCAGGGCTGATTTCCTTCAGAATGGAGAGGTTTGATCTTCTTGCAGTCCACGGGACCAGCACCATTGCACTTCTTACCCACTGATTTTCAGGCTCAATTCAAGGTGTTCATTTCTCCCTTAATAGCTCAAAATCAAGGGCGTAGAACCTTTTCTTAAGCCTGGGGGCAACATCCTCTTCTGAGCAGCCTTCCAAGGGCCACACACCAGTGAAGGATGGGGCCAGAGGCACAAGTAGGTGGAGCAAGGAATATAAATGTCATCGGCTGATTTCCACAAGCACACTCCTCTTTGTCCTGCACCCAGGCAAACAAGGGCATTTTTTCAGAGTTCAGTGACATATTGAAGTAAAGGCAAAAACACTCAAGGTGAGTGTGAAGCAAGGCCGGTGATGGATGTAGGCTGAGGTGAGAAGTCGTGGTCTGAGGACACTATCAAGGGCCAGAAGGAGAGGTCTGAAGGGCCACATTTGCCCCCTGGGTCTGAGGTTCGCCACCCAGCCCTGATTTGGCTTAGGATCTGGAACCTTAAAGGATCACTTTCTCTTCTGGGTCCCCTTCCACAGGCTCTCTTAGACCTCTGGGGTCAGGCCTCCCCGTCAGCTGAGGTTCAGCACAAGGAACAGGGCCTTTTCGGTGGTGGCACAGATAGTCTGACCTTCCCTACCTAGAGAGGCCTGCAGGGACCCATTACTGTATGGCTAGTTAGGGAGGCCTTTGGGAGAGGCTGAGCCAATAATCAGACTACTGATTCATTTGTTCAATTCAGTGGTTCTCAAAGGGTGTGGCGAGAATTATTATTATTTAGAACCATTGATCTGACTGCTTATTCAAGTACTGCAATGTGTCATGTTGCTTGGCAATTTTCTGTTTCTGTGTTGTTAACAGCTCTGAGTTCACTTGAAAGAACTCGGTCCCTCGGATTCTTTAAGGAAGCCATGACAGTAAACATTTGGGGGGTAAAACCTAATGAAATTCTTCGGTACAGATAGGGACTTAGTCTCTAAAGGTGCCAAGAGACTTCACTACTTGCAGTCTAACACAGTGGTCCTTCCTGCAAGCCATAACAACAACAACAACAACAACAACAAATTTTATTTATACCCCGCCCTCCCCAGCCAATACTTGGCTCAGGGCGGCTAACACCAGGTATAAAAACAATTGATTAAAATACAACTTAACAACAAGATTAAAATGCAACATTAAAATGCAGCCTCATTTCAGTAGAAACCCAAATCAAAAACTTTTTGGGAATGAAAACATCAAATCTTCACTAAGGCCAACTATCCAGACTGGTCCTACGTGGACCAGGAAAAAGCCAGGGAAGTCCCCAAATAGGAATTCCATCACAGAAGGAGAAAGGAAAGAGGGGGAGAGGATCAAGTTGATTCCAGATAAATTGATCTTTTTTCTCCCAGAATTGCTCTGGACAGCTCCCGAGATATTGAGAAATCCAGCGATGTCCCCGAAAGGCACCATAAAAGGAGACGTCTATAGTTTTGCTATTATCCTGCAAGAAGTTGTTCTTCGTGGGCCCCCATACTGCATGTCTGAAATGTCAGCTGAAGGTGAGCACGACCCGCCCTTCCAGCCCCGGTATTTGAAAGTGTGCAGCAAAATAGACACAAACACATTCGTTTGATTTGGCCAGCCAGTTTTGAAGACTAGGCTAGATACTTGTCAGTCTGCATTTCTTAGTGCAGAAAGTATTGATCTGATGTGTAGAGATCTTTCCTATTCTACTTAATTCAAGAGGGTTCTGGGAGCTTCTCTCTGTGAAAGAAACAAGCAGGAGGTTCCTGATGTTTGGGTTATTCCTTCCGAGAAGCTGAGTATAGCTGGCTTAAACTGATTCTCTTATCTCTTCTGTTAAGGTGATGCTAACTATAAAAGTAGGGCCAGAAGAAGCCTGCGTTTCACTCTTTCTCTTTGTATCTCTCTTCCTTCTGGTGTGGTGTTCTGTACATAGTACGCTTAGTGTTAAGGTTTAGACTTATAAGTTATTGTAAGTTTAAGTTGAGTCTGCTGCAACTGGATTTCTTATGGACAGCGCCAATCCTGAATGTATTGGATTTGTGAGCATTATGCTCATTTGCCTTCAGTAGCAGTAAAGCTCTGCTGGATGAAATATCAATTACCTCTGGTCTACAGGTGAAACTAGAATATTGTGGGAAAGTTTCTTGATTTCTGTAATTCAACTTAAAAGGTGAAACTCATGTATAAGATAGACTCATGACATGCAAAGCAAGATATGCTAAGTCTTTCTTTGTTATCATTGTGATGATCATGGCGTACAGCTGATGAAAACCCCAAATTAACCATCTCAGAAATTAGAATATTCAATGAAATCAGCAAGACAAGGATTGCAAATACATCAAGATTGGACCTCTGAGAAGTAGAAGCATATCTTGCTTTGCATGCCATGAGTCGATCTCATATGTTAGTTCCACCTTTTAACTTGAATTACTGAAATCAATGAACTTTCCCACGATAATCTAATTTTTCGAGTTTCACCTGTACTGTTTGGGAATCCTGCAACATGTTTAAGTTTTTACTCTGCTAACTATACATTGGAATCTGCTCTGGGTCAATGTTGAGTAGAATTTCAATGACAATACTGATCCAAAAGAGGCAGTTTTGTTCTGTTCGCATGAGGCGGTGCGCTCGTTGGTAGGGGTGCAGAACTGGATCAGGCCAGTCAACCAGATCCTTGCGCCCCCAGCACTCATGGGTCGACTCTGACAGGTGGGCGGAGCCACCCACCTGTCAATTACTTGACATCATTATGACAACATGGGATGACTTCAAAGGTGGTGGTGGCAAGGAAAAAATAATATAAGAAGGAAGATCTAGATTTGGGGCAAATACTTTTTGGTGAGAGAACCCCACTATGTAGTCCAAGGGACAGGGGTGGGGCACCAGGTTAGGGCATGCTGTCATTGTGAAACCCTCTCCTTGCTCCAGAAATCATCCGCAAACTGAAGAAGCCTCCGCCATTGTATCGCCCGAGTGTTTCTCCAGAAAATGCCCCCCTGGAATGCATTCAGCTCATGAAACAGTGCTGGAGTGAGAGACCAGATCAAAGGCCAAGCTTTGACGAGATCTTTCAAGAGGTCATTCCTTGTTCCTATTCCATCAGGCTTCGGCAGTTAAGAATGCATCTTTCTATAATAGCTGATTTCTGAGTTTAATATTTTGGGGTGCTTTTCGTTCTACAGTAATACCTTGGTTCTCGGATGGCTTAGCTGCTGAACAAATTGGCTCTGGAACACCACAAACCTGGAAGTACCGTATTTTTCGCTCTATAGGACTCACTTTTCCCCATCCAAAAATTAAGGGGAAATATGTGTGTGTCCTATGGAGCAAATGCAGGCTCCTTGGCTTCAGCGATAGCAATGCGAAGCCTCCGAAGCGCAGAGGGAGCGCTCCCTCCGTGCTCTGGAGGCTTCGCATTGCTTTCACTGAAGCCTGGAGAGCAAGAGGCGTCAGTGCGCACCGACCCCTCTCGCTCTCCAGGCTTCAGGGATAGCTGCCTGAAGCCTTCGGAGCACAGCCCAAGTTCTCACTGCGCTCCGGAGGCCTCAGGTTCCTTTTGCTGAAGCCGGAAGAGCAAGACTCTCCTGGCTTCAGCAGAGAGGGAGAGCTGCGCAGCGCCCCTTCAGCCAAGCGGGAGGAGAAATGGAAGGGGCTCAGTTTCTCCTGCCGCTTCGCTGAAGGGGCGCTGAGCAGAGAGGGGGAGATTTTTTTTTTTCTTGTTCTCCCCCTCTAAAACAAGGTGCGTCCTATGATCGGGTGCGTCCTATAGAGCGAAAAATACGGGAAGTGTTCCGGTGTGCGAATGGTTTTCGGAAGCTGGACGTCCAACATGGCTTCTGTTTGAGTTCAGGAAGCTCCTGCCGCCAACTGGAAGCTGTATCTTGGTTTTCGAATGGTTCCAAGAGTGAAACGGACTTCCGGAATGGATTAAGTTCGAGAACCAAGGTACTACTGTATGTGCAGTTGTTGCAAACTATCCTGATATTTTTAACAAATAGCAGTATTTTTTATAAAGAATGAGTGCATGAATAAAATAATGGGCATGATGAACTTCGATCCATTATTTTCAACAGGACTGCTCTGGGTATAACTTGGCTGGATAAAAGCTTATGCTTCCCACCCATCTGTTCCTACTTGTGCGTAACTTATTCTTTACCCAATCAGCTTAGTTTTCCTGAGTCAGCTGTAGAGCTGAGCACCAAAGAACCTTGTTCTAATTCTCCAATCCCAGTTCAAATCCATCAATAAAGGCAGACGGACCAATATCATCGACTCCATGCTGCGGATGTTGGAGCAGTATTCCAGCAACCTGGAAGACTTGATCCGAGAGCGGACAGAGGAGCTGGAGATGGAAAAGCAGAAGACGGACAAACTCCTGACTCAGATGCTTCCCCTGTAAGTCGAAATGTCAGGGCAAGAACCCTGCCCCAAGCTGCTTCCAAGTGGGAAAAAGTGCTGCTATAATAAATGAAATACAGGTACTATACTGAATTTTATTTACAGTGGTGCCTCGCAAGACGAAATTAATTCGTTCTGCGAGTCTCTTCGTCTAGCGGTTTTTTCGTCTTGCGAAGCAACCCTATTAGCGGCTTAGCGGCTTAGCGCTAGTAGCGGTTTAGCGGCTATTAAACCCTATTAGCGGCTATTAAAGGCTTAGTGGCTTAGCGGATTAGCTGCTAAAAGGCTATTAGCAGTTTAGCGGCTTAGAAAAAGGGGGTGGGGAGCAAAAAAAAGTCTCAAGACTCGCAAGACATTTTCGTCTTGCGAAGCAAGCCCATAGGGAAATTCGTCCTGCGAAGCGCATCGAAAAACGGAAAACCCTTTCGTCTAGCGGGTTTTCCATCTTGTGAGGCATTCGTCTTGCGGGGCAGCACTGTATATCCTGCCCTCCCCAGCCGAAGCCGGGCTCAGGGCGGCTAACAACAATAAAATAGTACAACATTCTAAAAACATTTCATTATAAAAATTAATTAAAATCAAATTGATGGCAACCATTAAGCTAAAGTTCTGTGAAGATTGCCAAAGGAGGGAGTCAGGCTGCGCCCAGACCAAAAGCCTGGTGGAACAGCTCTGCCTTGCAGGCCCTGTGGAAAGTCCCGCAGGCCCTAGTCTCTTGTGACAGAGCGTTCCACCAGATTGGAGCCACAGCCGAAAAAGCCCTGGCTCTAGTTGAGGCCAGCCTAACCTCTCTGTGGCCTGGGACCTTCAGGATGTTTTTATTTGAGGACCGTAAGTTCCTCCGTGGGACATACCACGAGAGGCAGTCCCATAGGTACGAGGGTCCTAGGCCGCATAGGGCTTTAAAGGTTAAAACCAGCACCTTAAACCTGATCCTGTACTCCACCGGGAGCCAGTGCAGCCGGTATAGCACCGGGTGAATGTGATCTCGCAGCGAAGACCCCGTAAGGAGTCTCGCCGCGGCATTCTGCACCTGCTGGAGTTTCTGGGTCAGTCTCAAGGGCAGCCCCACGTAGAGCGAGTTACAATAATCCAGTCTGGAGGTGACCATGGCTAGGTCAGAGCAAGAGAGGTAAGGAGCCAACTGCTTAGCTTGGCAGAGATGAAAAAATGCCGCCTTTGTTATAGCTGTAATCTGCACCTCCATGGAGAGGGAGGTATCGAAGATTACACCCAAACTAATTGCACCCCGGCAAGAGATGGGAGGTGCCCCCCCAATCCCATATCGTCCCGTCCCAGCCAGAGGACCTCTGTCTTCGAAGGATTTAGCTTCAACCGGCTCCCATGTAACCATCCAGCCACAGCTTCCAAACATCTGATCAGTGTGTCTGGGGCCGAGTCAGGATGGCCATCCATCTGTCGTTTTGCAAGCCCCCTCCATAGAGGCTTGCCCCTCTCACTGTCCTCGGAGCTTGCTTACCGGTAACCTCCTCTGGCTGATATCCAGACAGACCAGGGAGATTTTGATAGGCGACATTTTCCCAAGCGTGGGTAAAATGCACAACCCCTCCCTCCTGCTTCCGCAGGTGGAAAGAAAATAAGTCAGAAATCTATTTACATGATGTTTATTTCTGACATTACAGCACTAGAGAAAAACACTTCCTTTCAGTTCAGTTCTTCTAGCAAGTCAGATAAACTTCCTGAACATGCGCACACAGAAGGTTTCAAGTTACACTCTTCACAAAGACTTATCCAGCCTGTGAACGTCCTGGGAAACTCTTCTTTCCCACAGATAGGCGCATCATGTGATGTCAACAATCTGGGTGTCTGCAGCGGTGATGTTTCCATATACTGACACCATCAACAGATAGAGTTGGGTGTCATCAGCATATTGATGGCAGCCCAGCCCAAAACTCTGGACAAGCTGGGCGAGGGGGCGCCTAAAGATGTAAAAAAGTATCAGGTAGAGTATCGCACCCTGCTGCTGCAGACTGGGGAGAAGGAAGAGAAGCGAGTGACAAATATTGGTCATTGCCACTTTAACTCTGTCACTTCAACCTTGCGTGAAATGGGAATGACCTCCAAGAATTCTGTATCTTCTGATATTTGCAAGCTATTCCAATTAAGTTAACTTAACATATTTAAATAAATAGTCTTTAAATTTATTCCATTCCTCCTGGTACTCCTCCTCCTTCTGGTCACGGACTCTTCCAGTCAGGTTGGCTAGCTCCAAAAAGTCTATCATCTTCATCTGCCAATCTTCCACTGTTGGTATTTCTTGTCAGATAGGTTTAGGATTTAATTATGTAATGTGACGAATTATTATGTTTAATGCCAAATTTGAAAGAAAGAAAGATGATAAGTGATTAAGTTAATTTTATAAGAATATTGGTTTTGGAAAACTGTTAACATGATATACATTGAAATTCAACTAGGGGGATACGAGGAAGTCACTTAACAATGTTACTAAGATTGGTTCAAACAAGGTTGAGATTTTTGTTTGTTTGTTTAAAAAACTTTTTGGAAAATTAATTTTTAAAAAACCAGAAGAATTCTGTATCTTCTGCACTGGTCAAGTCAGATCTGGAGTCACAGGTGGCTTTAGGGGAGCACAACTGGTTTGGCCGCACTGGGCACTGAGCCAAGAGGGTGCTGTAACAATAATGTAGAATGGAAGGTGAGATATGCCTGGATTTTAACATCGCACAGGGGTCTGCTGAGATTTTAAAGCCGACTTCCACTGCTGGGTGTAATGATCTCAGGAAGGCAAGCAAGCCCCCATAAGAATTAATGAGTCTTATGGCATGTTTATTTACAATTTATATCCAGAGTGTGGCTCCGAGCCTGCCGCTCTTTGCTACGAGTTGGTCACTCTGAGTCTCCGCCCCTTTCACAGCACGAAGGGCGCCAAAGTCCAGTCCTTCCTCTCTTGTACTTCCATTGCATTTTAACCCTTTCAGCTCTTCTGGTTCAGGGAGAAGGTGGGTGAACTCCCCCAACTATTAAACGAAGATCCCTCCAAATGTTGCCTCTTCCCTGGTTGCATAGCAACCCCCTCGATATCATCTATCTCCTCCCCTCCCTTTGCCTGCAAGCTTTCCGAGTCTGCTGCTCTATCTGAGTCTGGGAACTCTCAGTGAAGGAGGCCCCAAACTAACCCACTGCTGCTCTGTCTGTGGCTGCAATCCCTTGTCTCCAGAGTCAGACTCTGGCTCCCTCTGTACTGGCATTCCTTCGTCTCCAGAGTCAGCCTCTTCCCAGGCATTCGATTCAGCCACGTCCCTGACACTGGGATATTTTGTCCAGCTCTGTCCATGTGCTGGGCCCAGGGGTAACCCGAGCAGGTCCAGATCCAGTCCCGAATCCAAGGGTTCTGCAAGGAGTCAGTCCAACAGGGCCAAAGCAGGTCACAAGGCATGAAACCAGGCAGGGTCAGGCACAGGGTCTCAGACAGGTTCTAGCAAACAGCAACATTGCTCCCGCAACCTGGGGCGGGGTCTGACAGCCTTTTATCTTTGTCGGGTTAGCAGCCGGTCCTGATCCCCCAGTGACTCACCTTCCTGTCTCGCCTGAAGGCAAGCACTCCTCCTGCGAGTACTCAGGTCTCTCTTTCTCAGACCTGAGTCTCTGCAGCTCGGGAGATGTCAGTGGGTTACTAGACCCAGGGGCCGCCTCAGCCTCCCCTGACCCGACCGGTAGTGGAGCAGCTGTAAGTGATGGCCCAGCTGGAGGCAACGAGGTCATCCCTGCATCTGAAGCCAGGGCAGGCTCAGGCCCCTGACTTGGCCCAGCTGGTGTTTGTTGCAGGGGAACCGGGGGCTCTTCAGAACCAGGCCCCAGACTTGGTTTAGATGACACCTGAGACTCCTCTGGTTCCGAGTCTGAGCCCGAGTCCCAGGCTATCACAGTCCACCACATTTGAAGGAGGACATTGGCAAACTGAAACATGTCCAGAGGAGGGTGACCAGCATGATGAGGGGGCTGGAATCCAGGTCTTGTGAGAACATGAGAAGGTAATTAGAGCCTGCTGGACCAGGCCAATGGCCCGTCTAGGCCAGCATCCTGGTCTCACCAGAGGCCTGTGGGTAACCTACAATCAGAACTGAATGCAACAGCGCTCTTCCTTCCTACAGTTCCCAGCCGCTGATATTCAGAGTTGTGGAGGTCGAATAGAAATGCAATAATTAAATAATCCATAAACAGCCTGCCAAGACATCTCAATGTCTTGAGCCTTAGAAGATTCTGCACTTCCAGTCGCTCAGGTTGACATCCTCGTGTCGTTTTAGGTCGGTGGCGGAAACGCTGAAAACTGGGGCCACCGTTGAACCTGAGTATTTTGACGAGGTCACCATCTACTTCAGCGACATCATTGGCTTCACGACCATCTCCGCCCTCAGCGAGCCCATCGAGATCGTGGATCTTCTCAATGACCTTTACACTCTGTTTGATGCCATCATTGGGCATCATGACGTCTACAAGGTGAGGTCTTGGCGCACCAAATTTGGCGGAGGATGTGTGTGTGAGGGAAACATGAGGTTCCAGAGAAGGCTCCAGATGAAGGTGGAGTCTTAAGAGCCAACAGTACTTCTCCAGATGATCTGAGTGTTCAGGCTGGGAAATAAGGGCTTGAGGGGGGCGGTGGTCCTTCAGGTATCCTGGGCCCAAGTTGTGCAGCATCACAAGAACTTTGAACCTGGCCTGGTTGCCTATGAGCCTTGCTTGACGCAGATCCTACTGGTCCACGACAACCCGCACAAGTGAGCATCATTTAGCCTTCAGTTCTTAGTCTACCCATCTGCAGTTCTAATTGCCCTTTGGGGAAAAGCAATACAGTGGTGCCTCGCAAGACGAATTTAATTCGTTCCGCGAGTTTTTTCATAGAGCGAGTTTTTTCGTCTTGCAAAGCACCACTGCAGTTAAACACTAACAACAGCGGGGAGGGAGAAGCAGGGCAGCTGCCGCAGCCGGTACCTTGGACTCACCTGCGCCTTGTGGCCACCACGCGACGCGGCTGCTGGAGGGCGACGGGGCTCAGGAGCGCGACTACGGCTGCAACGCTGGCTGCTGCCCGCAATGGCTCTCTCAGAGGAGCGCGCGAGGGCGGTGGGCAGCGGCGCGAGGCAGCCGGAAGGTCGGCCATCAGCCGGAAGGTGGGAGGGAGCCGGAGGAGCGGGGAAGCGAGCGTGCGTGCAGTGACCATCGCCATGACAGGAGAGGCAGGGCTGTTTCGTCTAGCGAAGCAAGCCCTTAGGAAAATCCGTCTTGCGAAGCACCTCAGAAAACGAAAAACCCTTTCGTCTTGCGAGTTTTTCGTCTTCCGAGGCGTTCGTCTTGCGGGGTACCACTGTACTCTTTGATTTCCAGGTGGAAACCATTGGTGACGCCTATATGGTGGCTTCAGGGCTTCCGAAACGCAACGGCCACAGACATGCCTCCGAGATTGCCAACATGTCCCTGGACATCCTCAGCTCCGTGGGGTCGTTTCGAGCGAAACACCTCCCCCACGTGCCCATCAGGATACGGATGGGGCTGCATTCAGGTAATGCTGTTAACCCACTCTCTGCCTTACCTGGGCTCGTAGTGAAAAAATGTGGAAGTGTCAGTCTTGGGGAAAACAGGAAGTCAGATTCTTGGTCCACCTAATGCATGGGTAGGCAAACTCAGGCCCGGGGGCCAGCTCTGGCCCAGTCTCCTTCTGGATCCGGCCTGCGGACGGTCCAGGATTCTCCGGGGATCTGATCGTTGGGGCTGTGCTAGTGCGAGTGTTCAGCTCCTCCTCCTCCCTCCTCCTGGCTTCTCCCTGCCCTGCCTAGAGCAGAGAGGAAGGGTGTTGGGCTTTGTTGGTGACAGCAGCAGGAGAGTTAGCGCTCGAGTGGCCGCTGTTGTAAGCGGGCTCAGTTCGGGCTTTGTTGCTGGTGGCCCCTCTCCAGAGCCCTTTCGCACACCGCTCATTGCCCCGCCACCACCGCAAGCCCCTGCCGCTTGCAAGACACAGGTAGGCAGCCACCGGGGCTCGTCCACTGCTGTGGAGAAGGGAGGGGAGAGTCAGGGGGGTGGCTTACTTGAGTACAGTGGTACCTCGGGTTACAGGCACTTCAGGTTACAGACGCTTCAGGTTACAGACTCTGCTCACCCAGAAATAGTGCCTTGGGTTAAGAACTTTGCTTCAGGATGAGAACAGAAATCATGCGGTGGCAGCAGGAGGCCCCATTAGCTAAAGTGGTACCTCAAGTTAAGAGTGGTTTCAGGTTAAGAACGGACCTCCGGAACGAATTAAGTTCTTAACCCGAGGTACCACTGCAGAATGTGCCCTTTTATTTAAAATGCATCTCTGGGTTATTTGTGGGAATTCATTTATTTTTTTAAAATAAGTCTGGCCCCCCCACAAGGTCTGAGGGACAGTGGACCGGCCCCCTGCTGAAAAACTTTGCCTTCCCTGATTCTAGTGCAACTGTCTGTTGTTTCCCGTATCTGTTCCTGGACGTTCCATAAGAACTGGAAATGCTGAGGAATTGAACTGGAGAGCTTTCTAAAGTTCATCTTCTGAGTCAGGATGTGATCTAAGATGACTCTACCACCAGTGGTGTAGCATAGGTTGCCCCGGGGTGGGGGGAGCCAAATATTGTACCCCCGGTTAGGGCCGGGCGGCAGCAGCAATGGTGATGGGGAAGGGTCTTCCCAGCAGAGGGAATCTGGGGAGGGGCCAGCAACAGCAATAAATAAATTTTATTATTATTTATTTCATGAATTTCTTACACCGCTTGATTGCTGTTGTACCTTTTTTTAAAAAAAACCCTCAAAGTGGTTTATTTTTCTTTTGAAATTTTGCTTTATCTCACCAATGAAAGTAGCTAACTTAGAAGTATTCAGGCTGGACCTAAACATAGAGAGAAAGTCGTGTGTGTGAGAGAGGGGGGGGGAGGGAGGGAGGGAGGGAGGGGGAGGGGAGAGGGAGGGGAGAGGGAGGAGAAAGGGAGGAGAGGGTGAGCTGAGCCTGGGGGTAATCCGAGCGACGCGGTCCAGGTCTGGTCCTGAATCCAAGGGTTCTGTGAGGAGTCAGTCCAACAGGGCCAAGACAGGACACAAGGCAGGAAACCAGGCAGGGTGAGGCACAAGGTCTCAGGCAGGTTCTAGCAAACAGCAGCCTGGGGCAGGGTCTGACAGCCTTTTATCTTTGTCGGGGTAATGGCCGGCCCTGATCCCCCAGCGACTCGCTTCCCTGTTTAGCCCAAAGGCGAGCACTCCTCCCGCAAGTACTCAGGTCTCTCCTTCTCTCAGACCTCAGTCTCTGCAGCTCGGGAGACGTTGGTGGGTTACTAGACCCAGGGGCCGCCTCAGCCTCCCCTGACCCAACCGGTAGTGGAGCAGCTGTGAGTGATGGCCCAGCTGAAGGCAACGAGGTCATCCCCACATCTGGAGCCAGGGCAGGCTCAGGCCCCTGACTCAGCCCAGCTGGTGTTCAATGCAGGGGAACCTGTGCAGACTGGGACTCTTCAGGATCAGGCCCCAGACTTGGTTCAGATGATGCCTGAGGCAAAGGAACTGGTGCAGACTGGGACTCCTCTGGTTCCGAGTCTGAGTCCCAGGCCATCAGAGAAGGAAAGGGAGAGGGACAGGGAGAGGAGGAGGAGAAGGAGAAGGGAGGAAGAGAAAGGGAAGGAGAAGGAGGAGGAGGAGAAGGAGTTTCTTTTCCAAGCAGAGGGGCCCAGATGGGTGTTTGTTTGTCAAGACCTTGAAATCTTTGGCCTGTAGCCACCCAGCCCTGCTCTGAGTTTGTAGGCTCCCCCTGGCATCCTTGATGGTTATTGCAGAAGATTAGCTCACAGGCCTCATCAACCTATCCAGCACTTCTGGCAAGCAGCCGTTGGGGTAAGGAAAAACAACAAGGACGAGTCTGTGGAGGAGAAATCTGACCTAATTAGACATCCGAGCTGCATCTTGGAAACCTGTTGCTCTCAAGAGTCACCTGATGGAGGCTGTCTGGACAACGGAGAACACTCTTGCACAAAGGGGTTGGGCAGGGGTTGATGGCTTGTTTAAAAGTTTACGTGCCATAGTGAAAGTCTATTAGAGAAAATTTTCCTTTCTCTCTCATAACACTAGAACTCCAGTGAAAGTGAATGTTGGAAGTTTGTTGTTGTTGAGTCGTTTTGTAGTGTCCGACTCTTTGTGACCCCCTGGACCAGAGCACGCCAGGCACTCCTGACTTCCACTGCCTCCCGCAGTTTGGTCAGACTCATGCTGGTAGCTTCGAGAACACTGTCCAACCATCTCGTCCTCTGTCGTCCCCTTCTCCTTGTGCCCTCCATCTTTCCCAACATCAGGGTCTTTTCCAGGGAGCCTTCTCTTCTCATGAGGTGGCCAAAGTCTTGGCACCTCAGCTTCAGGATCTGTCCTTCCAGTGAGCACTCAGGGCTGGGTTTCCTTCAGAATGAATCTGTTTGATCTTCTTGCAGTCCATGGGACTCTCAAGAGTCTCCTCCAGCACCACGATTCAAAAGCATCAATTCTTCGGCGATCTGCCTTCTTTATGGTCCAGCTCTCACTTCCATACATCACTACTGAGAAAACCAGAGCTTTAACTAGACAGACTTTTGTCGGCAAGGTGATGTCTCTGCTTTTTAAGATGCTGTCTAGGTTTGTCATTGCTTTTCTCCCAAGAAGCAGGCGTTTTTTAATTTTGTGGCTGCTGTCACCATCTGCAGTGATCATGGAGCCCAAGAAAGTAAAATCTCTCACTGTTGGAAGATTAAGGACAGACAAAAGGAAGGACTTTTAAAGATATGAAGCTCTTTTTAAGATATGAAGCTTCCCTAAATGTCGCCACCTTTCCTCACAAGGGAGTTGATCCGGCCCCTTCATCACTGTTTCCCTAGAATCAAAGAGTTGGAAGGGACATCCAATCCAATCCCCTACAATGCAGGAATCTCAACCCATGACAGATGGCCACCCAACCCCTAAAATTGTATTCAGCGTCCCAAATGTGGTCACCCCATAGATATGTATAACGGCAGTATAATTTTCAGACTGCCATGTGTGTTGTGTGGGTGTTCAGAAGCATCGTTTTTCTCAACATGGGGTTGGGCAGGGAACCCTGAAAAATGGCTTGGGTTTTCTGTTTTCTGGACTACCTCTGGAAGGGATGAAGCTGTCACTCAGGGATAAGATAACAGACAGAAAAACACAGCTCGTCTGGTGAATTAGTTAATCAGATCTCCAGTTCCCCCCAAAAAGGAGGGGGGGAGGCTGGGTGGTCCGAGACTTTGCCAGGAATTGTAAAGAGTTTTGAGTCTGACTTCCAGCCAGCGTGTGTACGGCGGCTTGAATGTTCACACACAACTCTGAACAGCTGGTGTCTGCATTCCACGAAATCTGAGTTGATATCCGAAAGCGGACAGTTTGGCGTGTGACGCTGTTTAGCATTGGAGGGCATTTAAGAGAAGAAGAGAAGAAGAAGAGTTTGGATTTGATATCCCTCATTTCACTCCCTTTAAGGAGTCTCAAAGCGGCTAACATTCTCCTTTCCCTTCTTCCTCCCCCACAACAAACACTCTGTGAGGTGAGTGGGGCTGAGAGACTTCAGAGAAGTGTGACTGGCCCAAGGTCACCCAGCAGCTGCATGTGGAGGAGCGGGGAAGCGAACCCGGTTCCCCAGATTACGAGACTACCGCTCTCAACCACTACACCACACTGGCTCTTCAGAAGAGCTGCGGTGTTTAGCAGCTGAGAACGTTTAACCGGTGACATGCCTGACGTGTGACAGACAGAAGAGTGGGGACAAAAATTCAGAAGCGCAGGGTGCCTTCACGAAATTCACAGCCGTTCTCCCCCACAGCCGCGGCCCCTTCTGAAATTACCCAACCATCAAAGATTAAACAACTGTCTTATAATTATGCTCCAATGATAATTGGAGGGAAAGTATTGTGGGGGGGGGGAGTGGTCTATAAATTAACAAACAAGGAGCTCAGAATGTCCCAGGTTCCATTCCTGGTGTTTTAGGTAGGCCTGGGGAAAACCTCTGTCTGAAAATCACAGGCCGGTTTACAACATTCAACAATCCTCTTTTATCCAGCCCTTTATTCCAAACCTTGGATTCTTGCTTTATTTTTAGGGGAAATGGACCTAGTTTGGTCTTAGAGCCCATGCTTTGCATGCAAAAGACCCCGGTTCCAATAATAATAATAATAATAATAATAATAATAATAAGGTAAAGGTACCCCTGCCCGTACGGGCCAGTCTTGCCAGACTCTAGGGTTGTGCGCTCATCTCACTCTATAGGCCAGGAGCCAGCGCTGTCTGCAGACACTTCCGGGTCACGTGGCCAGCGTGACAAGCTGCATCTGGCGAGCCAGCGCAGCACACGGAACGCTGTTTACCTTCCCGCTGGTAAGCGGTCCCTATTTATCTACTTGCACCCGGGGGGTGCATTCGAACTGCTAGGTTGGCAGGCGCTGGGACCGAACGACGGGAGCGCACCCCGCCACGGGGATTCGAACCGCCAACCATGCGATCGGCAAGTCCTAGGCACTGAGGTTTTACCCACAGCGCCACCCGCATCCCTTGAATAATAATAATAATAATAATAATAATAATAATAATAATTTATTATTCATACCCCGCCCATCTGGCTAGGTTTCCCCAGCCACTCTGGGCGGCTTCCAACAAAAGATTAAACTACAGTAATCCATCAAACATTAAAAGCTTCCCTAAACAGGGCTGCCTTCGGATGTCTTCTAAAAGTCTGGTAGTTGTTCTCTTTGACATCTGGTGGGAGGGAGTTCCACAGGGCGGGTGCCACTACTGAGAAGGCCCTGTCCTTGGTGTCACTGGACAGGGCTGGAAACACCCATGTCCACAGCTGAAGACTTGTGCCCAAGATTGAGAAGACCTGGCGCTTGTGTGATGTCATGTGTGCGATGTGCGTTGTGCATGCGTGACGTGTGCGTGGTGCATGTCACATCGCCGGGGGGAGGCCGAGTGGGGAGCCCAGCGTGGAGTGGCCTCCTCTGTTGCACTCAGGAGGAGCCAGTCACTGAAAATACACCATTCTCAGCTCCACGCTTGACCCCTTCCGCCCCCTCAGCATTGAAGGGACCCCCCCTCCTCAGGCCCATAGAATTGGTACCAGTGCCCGTGTCTGAAACCAGGGAGTGCCTCTGCCGGTCAGTCTTGGCATTAGAGGGCTAGATGGACCAAGGGTTCCTGTGTTTCAATATCTGGTGCAGCTCATATCCGTTCCACCTTCACCCAATGCATTTCTGTTTTCTAGGTCCTTGCGCTGCTGGGGTGGTGGGTCTCACTATGCCACGCTACTGTCTCTTTGGGGACACGGTGAATACAGCTTCGCGGATAGAGTCCACCGGGTTGCGTAAGTCTTCTTGGTGTGGTTTTTTTTTTAGCAAATGCTGGCTTGGCCACAAGCACAGTGGTCCCTTGGTTCTCAAACTTTATCTGTTCCGGAAGTCCGTTCCAAAACCAAAGCGTTCCAAAGCCAAGACGTGCTTTCCCATAGAAAACAATGCAAAATGGATTAATCCGTTCCAACCTTTTAAAAACAACCCCTAAAACAGCAATTCAACATTGATTTTACTGTCTAACGAGACCATTGCTCCTTAAAATGAAAGTATAATCAATGTACTGTACTATAAAATAAATAAAACAGTATTGTAGATGATGATGATGATAATAATTTCTTACCCGCGCTGATGATAGTCATTGTTTGTCTGGGGGGGGAGGCTTTTATCCATTCCCGAGGTCACACAATCAGTCAGTCAGTCAGTCAGTCAATCAATCAATCAGTAACTGAACTGGGATCCACGCAGTCACAAAAACAAATTAACTGAAAAAGCTTCAAAACAAAAGATGCAAAATACCGTATTTTTTGCTCTATAAGACTCACTTTTTCCCTCCTAAAAAGTAAGGGGAAATGTGTGTGCGTCTTATGGAGCGAATGCAGGCTGCGCAGCTATCCCAGAAGCCAGAACAGCAAGAGGGATTGCTGCTTTCGCTGCGCGGTGATCCCTCTTGTTGTTCTGGCTTCTGAGATTCAGAATATTTTTTTTCTTGTTTTCCTCCTCCAAAAACTAGGTGCGTCTTGTGGTCTGGTGCGTCTTATAGAGCGGAAAATACGGTAAATGGCAAAAACAAAAGCACCAAATATAAGCTCCAAATATCACCTCAGAACATTGCATTCGGAAACGGAAGGCTTGAATGGGCGGGATGCAAATTAGCAGCTCAACAGGAAACACAGGGGGACTCAAAACGGAGTACATTCAACTTCCAAAAAAAAAGTTTGAAAACCAGAACACCTACTTCCAGTTTTGCAGCATTTGGGTTCCAAGTTGTTCGTGAACTAAACTGTTCAAAAACCGAGGTACCACTGTACTGAAAACGTTCTCATGCAAGGCCTTTTGAATGGATTAGTTTTTGTTACAATCGACTATTGATTTGCGAGTATTGACCACTCCCACTACTGAAACTTATATTGGCCTGAGTTCTTGGTGTGCTTTTATCTTGGTATATAGATGGGCCAAAGGCCTGATCCTGCAAGCTCTCTTTGTGTTCTTATGTATAATCGAGGTAGATCACTCCGGGAGAATCGAAAAACGTTCCCAGTGAGCTGCAGTAATTAGCTATGGGGGTATGTTTGTAGTTTAACTGCTTTAGAATGTTTTGAATATTTTCATTGTATTGTAATTATATTGTTCTCTGGCTGTTGGCCATTCTAGGCTCCTTGGGGAGGAAGTTGGGGAAACAAAGTGATTAAACCAATGCATAAAAACGATGTTAAAACCAATTTTTTAAACATATTTCAACTCATTGGCCAAAGGCCTGTCTGAATGATTGAATATGCAGCTCTTCCTGCCAGTGGAATGTCCTCAGAGATAGACTAGGCCTCTCTTGGATGGGGAAGACCTACATAAATCAGTGGTGGAACACCTGCTTTTCTGCAGAAGGCCCCAGATTCCTTCCCTAGCAACCCCAGGAAGTGATGAGAAAGTTTCCACGCCCAAAATCCTAGAGAGTCTCTGCTGGACAGTGCAGGCAGCAGTGAGAGAGATTGAGCAATGGTCTGGCTCGGTCAATGGCAGCTTCTGAAGTTCCTACTAATTCCTGCCCCACCTCTATTGGTGCTTTTCGAAAACAGGCACCAACGGCAGGGCCGGCCCAAGCCATTTTGCCACTTGAGGCAAAACAATATGGCGTCCCTGCCTCCTCCGTCGCCAGCTGAGGTGACTGGAGGCAGCCCAGGGAAGCAGTTGCATGCTGAAAGCAGGAGGGAAGAGAGAGAAAAGCAAACCCTTCAACACGTCACAGATAAAAACCAGGACGCCATCTTCCTGGGCAGCACGCCTGCACAAGTCATTGAAATATACTCGGCGTTGAGAATGGATTTCAGGCTCTTTATTCAGCTCATAGTGGTGAGGAGGAATGGAAGTTCCCCCAGAATGTCTGCTTTATATACATTATTTACACAATGGGCCCCACGTGATTGGCTAATTCAGGGATTCTCCTGTAGGCCAATCTGGTTGCGGATTTACTTCCACCTGGAGCTGGATTGGGTGGCTCCTGTGGACCAATCAGACTGCTGCGTTCTGAATCCGATTGTTCTAGGACCAATCAGACTGCTGCATTCTGGATCCTATTGTTCTAGGACCAATCCGACTGCTGCATTCTGAATCCTATTTTTCTAGGACTAATCTTACTGCTGCATTCTGAATCCGATTGTTCTAGGACCAATCAGACTGCTGCATTCTGAATCCTATTCTAGGACCAATCAGACTGCTGCATTCTGGATCCTATTGTTCTAGGACCAATCCGACTGCTGCATTCTGAATCCTATTTTTCTAGGACTAATCCGACTGCTGCATTCTGAATCCTATTGTTCTAGGACCAATCAGACTGCTGCATTTTGTATCCTATTCAACTCGGTACATAACAGTCATCTTACCCCATACAAGATTGTGGCCCTGAAAAAAAGCTTTTGGGGGGCCAAGACCACGGCGACCATTTTGGGTGCCAAGATCTCGCGTGAAAAAAGGGTTGTCCCAGTTTTTGAGGTACAGTTCAGCGGTATGAAAACGGGGGGTGGAAATTAGCAGCCATGGCAGCGGCAGCCTTGATCATCCCAGGTGGCAAGTGATGGTCTCCTCAGGGACCTTCAGAGAAGCAGAGGAGGAGGTCACAATTCTTGAATTTTTTTTTCAAAGATCTTTATTGAAACTTAACATATATACATAATAACCAAAATTCCCAATGATTCCCTCACATAAAATATAATATCTAAATTGCCACAGTTGCATAATTATACACTTAATTATAAAACCCACCACTCACCCTCCACAGCAATTCAACTTCTGCATATTTCTTTCTACCTTTCCCCCCTTGCATTCTATAATAAATTATTTTTGTTAAATTCTGATTTTTCCTACTTTGTTTCTTTTGTTATTGCTTACATTTTTTTATTCTAAGCCTATTAACGTGTCACTTTTAGAACAATATTTTGACATATAACCTTCGAAATACTTCCACTCCATTCTGAACTATTGATTTGGTCGATATCTTATAATCGAAGTTAATTTTGCCAATTCTATATACTCACTTGGGACGCGGGTGGCGCTGTGGGTAAAAGCCTCAGGGCCTAGGGCTTGCCGATCGCATGGTCGGCGGTTCGAATCCCCGCGGAGGGGTCAGCTCCTGTCGTTCGGTCCCAGCTCCTGCCCACCTAGCAGTTCGAAAGCACCCTTAAGTACAAGTAGATAAATAGGGACCGCTTACTAGCGGGAAGGTAAACGGCGTTTCCGTGTGCGGCTCTGGCTCGCCAGAGCAGCGATGTCACACTGGCCACGTGACCAGGAAGTGTCTCCAGACAGCGCTGGCCCCCGGCCTCTTAAGTGAGATGGGTGCACAACCCTAGAGTCTGTCAAGACTGGCCCGTACGGGCAGGGGTACCTTTACCTTTTATATACTCACTTAATTTACAAATCCACTCTTCCTTGGTTGGTATGTCCTGAGATTTCCATTTAGTAGCAGCCACTACCCTGGCAGCTGTTGTTGCATATAAAAAGATTGTGTTTTTTTCATATGTGGTATGTCTTTGCCTGGGCAGGTGGCTTTTTCTGAGTTGGTGAAGGAACCTTCCCCATTAGGGGGGGACTAAGATGGTGGTTGTTCCTTTCCGCGGCCAAAGGAGGAGCAGCAAAGACATGTGAGGGACATTCCTCTTTCCAGATCTGCCACCCCACCCAGCTTTTCTCCCGCCTGGCTCTGCAACTGGTGTAGCCGCTCTGTGAGTCGCCTACTGTGGTCCTCTAGCAGTTCAAACTGTTCCAGTAGCCGACGCTGAGTGCTTTCCTGATCCTCAGATCCTAGCCGCTCCAGCGTCGCTGCAGACAGTTACGGCTTGCCACCAACTGCTCCAACGCACAGCCACTGGCTCCATACACCACCAGGACTCACCAGCTCCCTGCTGAGATGCTGTCAGTCGCTTTGCACTCTGCACATGCTCAGAAACACTGGGCCCATAACCTGTCAGTGTTTGTAAAAAAAAAAAAAAAGGGCTCTGACCTCCCTGTGTCTCCTCAGCCTGGTCCTCAGACCCTTGTCAGCATAAAAGAGTCCACAAGAATATCCTTGCAGAGCACATTCTGCTTTTATTCTTAAAAGACTTTGTGCAAAAGCGACTGACCAACTGTACACACCAACACTACCAGCTTTCACTAACCAACCAACCAACCAACCCAACAAACAAACTAACATTTCTCACTCTATATGTACAACCCGGTGCAGGCCGCTGACTCATGCTGACCCTGCTTTTTAAGCATTAAAGAAACAGCGGCCATTTTAGCTCTGACACTGCCGCCCGAGGCGACTGCCTCAGCGAAGCTGATGGGTGGGCCGGTCCCGACAGGTAGACTCTGACACTTGGAAACGTGACAAAGATCTGAAGTTGAATCTTTTCTTCCTTTTCCCCCTTTTTCAAAAAAATAAAACTGGCAGCGTACAGAATCCACATCAGCCGAAGCACCATGAAAACCCTGAAGAGCCTAAACGAAGGTTATAAAGTAGAATTCAGGGGGAAGACTGAGTTGAAGGTAAGGAATCTGAGCTGGACGGAGACATCTGGCTGGAAGGCTCTTATCTCCTGGCTAACCCTCTTGCTTTGCCAAAGACAACATTTTCACTTTCAGGGGAGTGATAGATCAACGAGGGGCCGTAGCTTAGTGACGGAACGTATGCTTGGCATGCGGAAGGTCTCAGGTTTAGCCACCAGCATTTTCAGGTAGGTTTGCGCATGTTCCCTGCCCAACACCCTGGAGAGATGCTTCCAGTCAGTGTAGGCCATGGGTAGGCAAACTAAGGCCCAGGGGCCGGATGCGGACCAATCGCCTTCTAAATCCGGCCCGCGGACAGTCCAGGAATCAGCGTGTTTTTATATGAGTAGAATGTGTGCTTTTATTTAAAATGCATCTGGGTTATTTGTGGGGCATAGGAATTTGTTCACCCCCCCCAAAAAAAAAATAGTCTGAGGGACAGTGGACCAGCCCCCTGCTGAAAAAGTTTGCTGACCCCTGGTGTAGGCTGACTCTAGACAATCGCTGTCAACCATCCGTTTTTTTGCGGGAAATTCCCGCTGTGGGTTAAACCACAGAGCCTAGGACTTGCCAATCAGAAGGTCGGCGGTTTGATTCCCCAAGATGGGGTGAGCTCCCGTTGCTCGGTCCCAGCTCCTGCCAACCTAGCAGTTCGAAAGCACGTCCAAGTGCGAGTAGATAAACAGGTACCACTTCGGTGGGAAGGTAAATGGCGTTTCTGTGTGCTGCTCTAGTTCGCCAGAAGCGGCTTAGTCATGCTGGCTACATGACCCGGAAGCTCTACACCGGCTCCCTCGGCCAGTAAAGCGAGATGAGCACCGCAACCCCAGAGTCGGTCACAACTGGACCTAATGGTCAGGGGTCCCTTTACCTTTACCCTTATTCCAGCACCGTTTCCCGCTGCTTCCCGCTGCTATCCCGGATTGTTAGATATCCTGTCCCCGGGACAGGGGAGGCTGCTGATCCCTTATTTTCAAATCTGAAAGTTGACAGCTATGCTCTAGACTGATTCTATTAGAAGGCAGTCTCCTTTGTTCATCTGCACAAACACCAACCATCAAAAATAGAGAATGGCCACAGGTTGCAGACAGGACATCTGCTGTGAATGCAGAAGGTTCATTTCATTTTAGGAAATTCGCTCCAAAAACCAACACTTCTGACATGGGTTGCCATATGCCCGGGTTTCCCCAAACATTTTTACCGATTTCCGTAAATTCCGCCCAGGCACTATTTCCGACAGATAAATCCTGGATAAGTCTGGGGAATTCTGGGCGTATGGAACCCCAGGCAAAAGGACCGAGGTCTCAGGTTCAATCTCCAGCTTCTGGAGTGGTTCTCAGTGGTTCTCAACCTGTGGGTCCCCAGATGTTGTTGGACTACAACTCCCATCATCCCTGAGCTCTGGCCTTGCCACCTAGGGGTGATGGTAGTTGTAGTTCAACAACATCTGGGGACCCACAGGTTGAGAAAGGCTGTGTTAGATGGTCTTAGGAAGCAGATGATGGGGAAGAGCTTTGTTGGAGAACCAGGAGGAGCTTCTGCCAGCCAGAGGAGGCAACACTCAGCTTGGTGGACCGAAAGGTCCCTGGACTGGTAGAGAGCAGCTTTAATATAATAATAATAATAATTTATTATTTATACCCTGCCCATCTGGCTGAGTTTCCCCAGCCACTCTGGGCGGCTCCCAGTCAAGTGTTAAAAACAGTACAGTGTTAAATATTAAAAACTTCCCTGAACAGGGCTGCCTTCAGATGTCTTTTAAAGATAGGATAGCTGCTTATTTCCTTCACATCTGAAGGGAGGGCAGTTCCATAGGGAGGGCGCCACCACCGAGAAGGCCCTCTGCCTGGTTCCCTGTAACCTCACTTCTCGCAATGAGGGAACCGCCAGAAGGCCCTCGGCACTGGACCTCAGTGTCCGGGCTGAACGATGGGGGTGGAGACGCTCCTTCAGGTATACTGGGCCGAGGCCGTTTAGGGCTTTAAAGGTCAGCACCAACACTTTGAATTGTGCTCGGAAACGTACTGGGAGCCAATGCAGATCTCTCAGAGATCTTTAAATGAGATGTAAGGAGAAGGAGGGGAAACTAGATCTTAGTCCAAGACATCTGCAGGTCACCTGGTGGAGGGAAGGCTGCTCAGCCCGAAGTGTACTAGTGGAACGACTTCCTCTCATTCCCCTCGGGATGGAGGAGAAATTCAATTCAGTTTGCATTTGAAGACCAGCCTACTGAATATTTTGCTTGCCGAAATGATACCTGAACCAAAACACAGCCGTTCTTTGAAATTCACACTTCTCCGAATTTTGCAAAGCAGTTCTCCAGCCAGATAATGTGTGCAAAAATGCACATGCCAGTGTGCTGTATTGTTTTTAATATTCGGTTGCAAGCCGCCCAAAGTGGCTGGGGAAACCCAGCTAGCTGGGCGGGGTATAAATAAGAAATTATTATTTTAAAAATGCATCTAATAGTGAACATAACGTATAATATGGGGAAATGGCTTTGCAAAAACGGGTCTCTTGGGTCAAATTGCACAGAAACGTATTTATGCCAGGGGAAATTTGCACTAAGAGGTTGATGAATTTTCACGTTGACTTAAAAAATTCTGCAAGCGGATGTAGAAATGGGGATCTGAAAGAAAGTGAAATTGACAGGTTTGTCCCTTCCTATGCACCACACAAGGTGCCTTCTTCCTCTTCCTCTTCCTCTTCCTCTTCCTCTTCCTCTTCCTCTTCCTCTTCTTCCTCCTCCTCCTCCTCCTCCTCCTCCTTCTCCTACATTTCTCCAAATCTGATCTGGAGGGTTGGGAAACCCCCAGGGCAGATGTGCAGATTTTGGGGGTTCCCGGGTGTACAGGGGGACTGGGGGAAATTCTGTCGCACATGCAGGTTTTGCTGTGCTTGTGCAATTATTTTGCAGGGCCCAACACATCTGCACTTCCCAGTCGGAAAACTTCTGGTTATTATTTGCAAAATTGCACTGATCTTTCCAGTGAGTTTTTGATGGTCTCTCTTTTCCATGCTTACAGGGCAAAGGGCTAGAAGAAACTTATTGGTTGGTAGGAAAGAAAGGCTTTACCAAACGGTTACCACGTCCTCCTGAAGTGAAACCAGGGTGAGTACAGTTGTCAGCTTTAACAACAACAACAACTACTACACCACACACACACACACACACAAAATACACAGTGGTACCTTGGGTTACAGACACTTCAGGTTACAGACGCTTCAGGTTACATATGCTTCAGGTTACAGACTCCGCTAACCCAGGTTAACTCAGGTTAAGAACTGAGTTACGGCGGCAGCAGCTAAAGTGGTACCCCAGGTTAAGAATGGACCTCCGGGTGGCTCAAAACAGAATATTAAAAATACAATAAAACATCAAACATTAAAAACTTCCCTAAACAGGGCTGCCTTCAGATGTCTTTTAAAAGTCAGGTAGTTGTTTATTTCTTTGACATCTGAAGGGAGGGCGTTCCACAGGGTGGGCGCCACTACCGAGAAGGCCCTCTGCCTGGTTCCCTGTAACCTCACTTCTTGCAATGAAGGAACCGCCAGAAGCCCTTGGAGCTGGACCTCAGTGTCCGGGCTGAACGATGGGGGTGGAGACGCTCCTTCAGGTCTACTGGGCCAAGGCTGTTTAAGGCTTTGAATGTCAGCACCAACACTTTGAATTGTGCTCGGAAACGTACTGGGAGCCAATGTAGGTCTTTCAAGACCGGTGTTATGTGGTCTCGGCGGCCGCTCCCAGTCACCAGTCTAGCTGCTGCATTCTCGAATACTTGTAGTTTCCGGGTCACCTTCAAAGGTAGCCCTGGAATGAGCAAAATATTTATTTTTTATTTATTAGCATTTATACATTGTAAACAAACAAACAAACAAACAAACAAAACCCCTCAAAGCGCTTAACAAAAAGAGAAAACTGTGGGCGACACCCTCTCTTCCTGATGAGGGAGCCACAAAAAAGTGTGTGGACACCACATACTTCACTTTTCCAAGGAATGTGAGCAAAAGTCAGATCCCTTA
Source organism: Podarcis tiliguerta (assembly GCF_965153285.1). Taxonomy (NCBI): domain Eukaryota; kingdom Metazoa; phylum Chordata; class Lepidosauria; order Squamata; family Lacertidae; genus Podarcis; species Podarcis tiliguerta. Next base: position 8,397,083 of record NC_139537.1, on the reverse strand, counting down.
GAATGAATCTGAGCCTTGAGAAGCCCATAGAGCTGCAAGAGGAAGTAGGGAAGAGCGTCGTTCTTGCAACTTCCTCCTTCAGCTCTATGTACTTCCTCAGAGAGTGAAAGCTCATTTCTACAGGGCGGTATGTGGCCACCATTGGCCCCGCCATTAGCAACCCCTGGATGAAGCAGCTCATAAACATTCCAAAATAAAGCACATAAATTCCTGTTATCTCGGGACAGGAAGTTCTGGCTGCTGATTGTGCAAGCAGGTTTTTATACAAGGGTGGGTTGCTCTGGGCATGGGGAGTGAATGAGCTTCAGCTCAACAAGTCCTTATCGCCCGCCACCCCGCATCAGAGAGGTGGTCTCCTATTTGCCGCTCATCTTTTGCAGCCAGCCGTGGCAGGACACAGTGACTCAAGAAATCAAAGCCGCCTTGAGGGATTCCAAGAGAAAGTCCACTAGCAAGCTCCACAAACAGTCCTGAAGAGAAAGAAGGCAAATAAGAAGTGCAGGAAAATAGCAAACAACCATGCGGTAAATTCTGTTTCTTTTAAAGCCGTGGCTGATCGCCACGATCCGGGCCACCACCTCTGTGCCTGCTTCGGTTTTGCTGCTGAGAAAGGTCTGGATGGAACCAGCATGGAAATCTGTGTGCAGGATTCAAGCCTCGCGGCAATATTTAGGTTTCCTGGGCTGGGGAACTGATGCGATTTTAGTTGTGATTCTGGCATTACAGGAGGTTGAGCTAGGTGGCATCGCCAGTGGCATCGCATAGGGGGCATAGGGGTCCAGGGTCCGATCCCACGTCTTGCAAAGCATTGCGGCAAATACTTGGAAGGGCTCCTCTCTCCCCTGTTGCTTCCTCCTCATCTCAGCTTCCCAGCCCATTTAACCCCTGTGTTGCAAACAATAGTCAGTGATATCCAAGGCAACACGATGACCAAATACAATAATAATAATAATAATAATAATAATAATAATAATAATAATAGTTTTTTATTTATACCCCGCCCATCTGGGAAACCCAGCCAGATGGGTGGGGTATAAATGATAAATTATTATTATTATTATTATTATTATTATTAACCCATCTAATTCAGTCATCATCATCATCATAAATTATTATTTGTACCCCACCCATCTGGCTGGATTTCCCCAGCCACTCTGGGCAGCTTCCAACAAAGATTACAAATACATTAAAATGTCACACATTAAAAACTTCCCTGACATCAGCCTTCAGATGTCTTCTAAATGTTAGGTAGTTGTTATTCTCTTTGACATCTGGTGGGAGGGCGTTCCACAGGGTGGGCGCCACCACTGAGAAGGCCCTCTGCCTGGTTCCCTGTAGCTTTGCTTCTCACAGTGAGGGAACCGCCAGAAGGCCCTTGGAGCTGGACCTCAGTGTCCGGGCAGAACAATGGGGGTGGAGACTCTCCTTCAGTCATGTCTATTTTGACAAGCAATGGCCAGCTGGGATCTTGGGCAGAGTCCCTGCACCCCACCTGCTACCTGAGCCTTCTAATGGGAGACGCCTGGGATTGGACCTGGGAACGTCTGCAAGCTGAGCCTAAACCATGAGCTACGGTCCCAGCCCTCAGGTGAAGACAAATTTCCTTTGGGAAAGACCTATAGCTCAGTGGTGGAACACTTGGCAGATTGCCTCAGGTTCAGTTCCTGGTGTCTCAAGGACCCCATCTGAAACCCTGGAGAACAGCAGACCGGCTAGACAGATCAGTGGCCTAGCTTGTGATAAGACAACTTCCTATATCCCTGGATTTTTGTGTGTTCACATCCTGCTCTAATAAAATGAATGTGTTAAAATACTTGATGGTTTTTGACGTTCTTTGACACCATTTGACTGACTGGTTTGCCGTCCTGCAAAATCCTTTAAAGGATTTTGTGCCCTGCCTCCTGCGTTGATCTGTTCTGCATCTGGGAGAAGGTACTGAGAATGAAAAAATTCCCATTAAGAACCTAAGGAAAGGCTGCTGGAACCGGCCAATGGCCCATCCTGTCCATCTACAGCCTAGGACTCTCGTACCTATGGGACCGCCTCTCCTGGTATGCCCCGCAGAGGACCTTAAGGTCCATAAGTAACAACACTTTGGAGGTCCCAAGCCTCAAGGAGGTTAGATTGGTCTCAACTAGGGTCAGCGTCTTTTCAGCACTAGCCCCGACTTGGTGGAACGCTCTGTCACAAGAGACCAGGGCCCTGCGGGACTTGACATCTTTCCGCAGGGCCTGCAAGACGGAGCTGTTCTGCCTGGCCTTCGGCTTGGACTCACTCTGACTCCTTATATAGGATTTGGTATATAAATGTTCCCTTGGCTTTTTTGCTGGCCCATGTAGGACCAGCATGGATAGCTGGCTCAGGTGAATATCTGAGGTTTCCTCCCTTTATGGTCTTGATTTGTGGGCTACTACTAAAATGAGGCTGCATTTTAAGCCGTATTTTAAGCCGTACTTTAATTAACTGTTTTTTTCTTTTTTCTTTTTTTCTGTTACATTTTATTGTAATTTATATTTGGTGTTAGCCGCCCTGAGCCCAGCCCTGGCCGGGGAGGGCAGGTTATAAATAAAAAATTATTATTATTATTATTATTATTATTATTATTATTATTATCATCATCTGTGAATTTGGGTCTCCAGCCATTTTTGGACTACAACTCCCATCATCCTTAGCAGTGGCCAGGGACGATGGGAATTGTAGTCCAAAGTTTGGGAAACACCCATCTACCTGAACATAGCAAAGGAAGGCACATCTCTTTCCACTAGGGGGCAGGCATGAAGCGCTTATTAAAATCCACATTAAATCTGTGTGTGTCTGTGCGCCAGAGCACATGTAGACAAGGCTCAGTTTTGTGACTTCCGAACGGGTGGAAAGGGCCCGGCTGCCAAATCTTTTCCTTTTTAGATCCTCCCCTCCACCCCCCTCCAACTTTTCTCATCCCCCATCACATCCCTCGCTAACTTTGCCTGCTGAGTAACGCAGGCTGAACCCTTTTAAAAAAATCCTATTTAGAAATTCTTTACATTTCTCGGGGATGAGAAACGTCTTCCCAAGCTGTAAAACATCTGGAAGGCAAACGCCATACGGACAGCGAAGTCTGGGAGACTGGGCTGCTCTCGGCCGAATCGTAATCCGCTGGGGACCGGACCATCAGCTCGTTTGCAGTTGGCATATATATATATCTAATTGAGTCAAGGCAGATCAAGGCACCCAGTTATGTACACTGCCAACCAATCTCTGCTTCTCTCTCAGCTGCATCCGAGTTCGATTTCAGCTCATTTATTCAGCCATCAATTGGTCTTTTATTGGCTCGCTTTCAGCCAGACTCGTTTTACTGTAATGGACGCTTGATTTGAAGAAGGGAAAAAACCCCGGCTGATCAATTTGTATTCATTAATTCTTCATATTAAAACCATCAGCAGATTTAAAAAACAAACCCCCCAGAGCTGATTGATTGTATCAGTTGGAATCCATCCATCTGCATGAAATAATTCATAAGAGAAAACCCCCTTGACTGGTGTTTGATGATACTCACATCACAATTTAGGAGACACACATTGCCTCTTTTAAAAAGGAGTTTACTGTATGCAGGGTGTTTTTTTGGGAGGGGGGTTGTGTGTGTGTCAAATGTATTGCAAATAATTAAAATGGCTGGTTTAAAAAAATATAAATACAGTGGTACCTCTGGTTGCAAACGGGATCCGTTCCGGAGGCCCGTTCGCAACATGAAAAGAGCACACACCCCCCCAAATGTCTTGTTGTTGTTGTTTTACTGTTTATAATAGTAAGATATGGATTTGTTTTCTGTTTTGTTGTTGTTGTTGTTGTTGCTTTCTTTAGTTTTCAAACTAAACTCGTTTTAAATAAACTCCATTAAATAAATGGAGAAACCATTGTTGTTGTTGTTTAGTCATTCAGTCGTGTCCGACTCTTCGTGACCCCATGGAGCAGAGCACGCCAGGCACTCCTGTCTTCCACTGCCTCCCGCAGTTTGGTCAGATTCATGTTTGTAGCTTCGAGAACACTGTCCAACCATCTCGTCCTCTGTCGTCCCCTTCTCCTTGTGCCCTCCATCTTTCCCAACATCAGGGTCTTTTCCAGGGAGTCTTCTCTTCTCTAACCATTGTTAGATACCGGGAATTGTACATCCGAACTTTCGCACTCACCACAAGACTGTGGTGCAAAGATTTCTTGCTGGGACCGCAGAAGGAAACATCTGGGTTAAGAACACAGGGAGAATTGCAGGGTGCATGGCTTTCAAAAGGGATGTGGACAGGAAGGTGTGATGGTCTGAAGTGTGCCAGGAATATGGTTTGGAGTCTGTCCACAGCAGAGTTCACTGAGGAGGACAGAACAGAAGCTGAAGGTTCAGGCAGAGGATATTGTCCGGGCAGAGCTCAGAGGTCAGGACTCTGAGACGGAGCGAAGACTTAGAAGACCGAAGCTGCAAGCAGTGGAGTAGCGTGGGGGGTGCAGGGGGGGCCGGCCGCACCGGGCGCAACATCTGGGGGGGTGCGCTCGCGCTCGCAGCTCTCTGCTCCTACCTGGCTCACTCATTCTATCTCACTGCAGTGCTGGCTGTGCGAATCCGATCCGAGCCGCCGGGTCGCCGCCCACTGTGGAGGGGAGGGTGCCAGGCGTGCGGTGCGGTGCGGTGCGGAGAGAGAGCGAGGGACTATCTGGGGGAGGGACAGTGCAGCGGGGGGGCGCAAATTACTTGCCTTGCCTCGGGTTAGGGGACGCAAATTACTTGCCTTGCCTCGGGTGCTGACGACCCACGCAACGCCACTGGCTGCAGGCCCTGCAAACAATCAAAATAAAAAATGGTAATGCAAAGCAAGGACCCCACTGGTTGGAAAACTCCACAAACTGCAGAGTTGCTTCATGCATTGAAATGAAACGGTGGTGTTCACGAAAAAGAATTTGTGTCTTAGGTTAGGATTCGGTTCCCATCTGAAGCTCCCCTAGGCCAGCTACTCTGTGGGGCGGGGGGGGGTCAGCCTAGCCTTCCTCACAGAGTTGTTGTGACGATGAGCTCCTCTTCCTTCCTGTTTACATTGATCTCCTTGGGGGGAAATATGGGATATAAATGGAATAGTGAATAAGAAGAAAATGACTGGGCTTACAAAAAAAAAAGTCGGCATAACAGAATACCAGAACAAAGGCATTCAAAAACAATGCCCAAAGGTTCAGCTCACTTGCTCTATCATCTATCTATCTATCTATCTATCTATCTATCAATCATCTATCATATAAAACACATACATATACAGTGGCACCTCGGGTTACATACGCTTCAGGTTACATACGCTTCAGGTTACAGACTCCACTAACCCAGAAAGAGTACCTCGGGTTAAGAACTTTGCTTCAGGATGAGAACAGAAATCGTGCAGTGGCGGCATGGCAGCAGCAGGAGGCCCCATTAGCTAAAGTAGTGCTTCAGGTTAAGAACTGTTTCAGGTTAACAACGGACCTCCAGAACGAATTAAGTATTTAATGGGTAGAATATTCACATTTGTGTCCGGGTTTTTACTTCGTGAAATATGGCAGCCATAGCATATCCCAGTAGCTATTTGGCAGCCAGTGATGTTCTTCCAGCATAGGTGAGATATTTGCCCATCCAAGTACTCCATTCAGCAACTTGGCTGCAGCATCCGGACCAACCCCAGGTTGCTGTTGCCTTTGACTGGACTTAACCATCCAGGGGTCCTTTACCTTTACCTGCTTCTGAGTACCAGTTGCTGGAGACCACTGCCCTAGAAATATGCTAGGAAAATGGAAAGCTGCCATAACAGAGTTGGACCCTTGGTCCACCTAGCTAAGCTCTCCAGGGAATGCTTGGATTTTGAGTCCTGCTACATGAGGAGCAGGGATATAATTCAAGATGGAACGCACCTTGAATTATACGCACCCGAGGGACGCGGGTGGCGCTGTGGGTAAAAGCCTCAGCGCCTAGGACTTGCTGATCGAAAGGTCAGCGGTTCGAATCCCCGCGGCGGGGTGCGCTCCCATCGCTCGGTCCCAGCGCCTGCCAACCTAGCAGTTCGAAAGCACCCCTGGGTGCAAGTAGATAAATAGGGACTGCTTACCAGCGGGAAGGTAAACGGCGTTCCGTGTGCTGCGCTGGCTCGCCAGATGCAGCTTGTCACGCTGGCCACGTGACCCAGAAGTGTCTTTGGACAGCGCTGGCTCCCGGCCTATAGAGTGAGATGAGCACACAACCCTAGAGTCTGGCAAGACTGGCCCGTACGGACAGGGGTACCTTTACCTTTACATGAGGAGCAGGGATATAATTCAAGATGGAACGCACCTTGCTGATGGCTTAAGGTCAAACCCTTAGCGACCTCTAGGATAATCCAGGAACAGGGTTGACGCTGGTACAAAAATGGTATTATATACCAGTAAGGTTATATCATATTACAAAATCTGGAAGTAAGAATTGCTGGAGGAAATGTGGAGTGATGGGAACGTACAGTCATATGTGGTGGGATTGTCCATTAATTAATGAATTTTGGAAACAGATTGGTATAGAAATATTGGGCATTGTGGGAAGGAATGTGGAAATAACTAAATTCATGGTTCTTATTACCCTGAGTAGTACTGAGTTAGAAACAAAAGAGGAATGCAAATGGGTAAAATTGATGGTGATTGCAGCCAGGTTATAGCGAGTAATTGGAAAAATGCAGAAGAGCTAGGGGTGAACCAATGGAGGAAAAAACTGAATAATATTATAATTTTAGAATACCTAACTGTGAAGCTACATAGAATGAAAGGGTTTAAGGTCAGTGAGAAAGAGGATTGGTTTGAGAAGATGCTGAATTATTTGAGTAGGTTTGAACAATTTGGGGCAATTAAAATGTTTAAAGTTAAATAAACCTTGTGGAAGGAGGAGTATTAAGGTATACAGTGGTACCTCGGGTTACATACGCTTCAGGTTACATATGCTTCAGGTTACAGACTCCGCTAACCCAGAAAGAGTGCTTCAGGTTAAGAACTTTGCTTCAGGATGAGAACAGAAATCGTGCTCCGGTGGCGCGGCAGCAGCAGGAGGCCCCATTAGCTAAAGTGGTGCTTCAGGTTAAGAACAGTTTGAGGTTAAGTACGGACCTCTGTAACGAATTAAGTACTTAACCCGAGGTACCACTGTATAGAAGTGTACATATAGTTAATTTGAATATGTTATTATTGAATATTATTGAATATGTATATTATTGAATATGTATATTATTGAATATTGTATACCCAATGTATCAGCCACCTGGGGGGTTTCACTGTGTTTTGGTGGTTGGTAAAAAAATAAAAGTAAAAAAAAAAACCATTAGCGCATTGCGGGAGGGCCATGCTCAGTGGTAGAGCATCTCATAAGAGCGGTCTGCTGAATCAGGCCAATGGCCCATCTAGCCCAGCACTCTGTTCTCGTAGGGGCCAACCAGATGTCTATGCGAAACCCACAAGCAGGAACCGGGCACAAAAGCCCTCTCCCCTTCTGTGGTTTCCAGTAACTGGCATTCAGAAGCATTGCTGCTTCTAAGTATGGAGGCAGAGCAGAGCCTCTTTTAAAGCCATCCCAGCTGATGGCCAGCATTGCCTCCTGTGGCAGAGAGTTCCATAGATTAACATAACTTGCATTGAGCAACTGCTATCCGACGCTTATCTAGTGGAGTTTTTGCAAACTTCCCTTCATGCAAAAAGCCAGATCTTTGAGCGGGGGGTTGGGGTTGGGGGCGGAGAGCCGGTTTGTTACACAAAACCTCCAACTTAGCTCTCATCTTGCAATCTGAATGTTTTGTGTTTGAATCCCTCTTGAAAACAGCGACAGTTTAGAACTGCCTTTTGTTGTTTTTTGTTTTGCTACCACAGACTAAACTGTTACGCTTGTGGAGCTAGTTTTGAATAACACACACACCAAAAAAAATCCAAACGCAACTGTTGCAGTGTTAGATTCGCTTTCGTTCCACGCTGCGTGGGCGAAGGCACGAATTATCGCCAATTCACATCCCCCTTTGGACCATATGCTCTGGGTCTATTGCACCGCGGGGCTGCTGTTCCTTCTCCCTGACCCCCCTGACCCCCCCAACCACACTTTAAGATGAACACGACTTGACCCAGACATCCACAGCCGCGCACATCTGTATCTCAGGCGAGCGATCTCTGCGACCTCCAAGCGGCGACGTTTTGCTCGGGACGCACATCTGCAAAGAGGGAATTTCAGCTGGCATTCTTAGGATTGTTTGCATGTGTCAATGTGAGAGGAGAAGTCCTCACCCACGCGAGACGCTCCAGGAAACTGGCCGCTGTAAAAATATGAGCATTCGGAACATAAAGAGCACTGGAGGAGCGAACACACACACAGAGAGACACATGCTTTGAAATCATTACAGCGAAGCTCACATGCTTTGGAGGAGCTTCGGAGGATGAGTGCAAAGGAATCCAATCTCTTGCAGGCTGATCTGCGAGGAGTTTCTTCATTCGTGAACTCTCTCTCTCCCTTCTCCCACCCCTCCTCCAGTGACTTAACTTTCCTCTTGGCTTTCCGAGAGCCTCAGTCCGCTTGAATGCCGCAGAACGGCGAGACCCCCCCTGTCAGGAGCGCCAGCGGTTCACTGGCTGAGCACCTCTGGCGAAGAACAGAGTGGGAGGACTTGACAGCAGCCACCTTTGCCACAACGCTAGGTGAGTATGGGAGAGGATTTCTCTGAATAGGATCAAAGGGGAAAGGGAATCAGCACAGACATCTCTCTGATGGAAGGAACTCCTGGGAATTTTCCGACTTGTTCTGGATACTCTTACAGCAACATCTGTTGCTCCCTTTCTGTTTTTCGTTCAACAGCAGGAAAAATAAAATAAAACTCTGGGGCACCGTCTAAGCAACATAGCTGTCAACTTTTCCCTTTTTAAAAGGGAGATTCCCTTATTCCGAATAGGATTCCTCGCAAGGGAAAAGTTGACAGCTATGCCAAGCAAAGGGCAGCCGTTTGCCAACCGATTAATTTCCCACCGTGAGGCAGCTGAACATTGGCTGAAAGCTGCGCTCTCATGCACAGTTCCTAGAAAGAAAATCCCATTTGGCTCAAAGGAACTGACTTTGGAGTAAACACACTGATGGCTGTATTGGGTGTCTCGCCCGCTGAAATCAAGAGGGTCAGGGCTGCGATCCTATGCATGCGTTTACCTGGGAGTAAGCTTCACTGAATGCAGGGAAAGTTTCTTTTGAGGAAGGATGGACAAATCTGTTGATTGTTCATTCTTCCACATTTCTACATCAGTTTGCGAATGAAACATAAAAAAAACCTCACAAAAATTCTCAGGCGAATTTAACGCACATCTCTTCTAATATAAAACAACATACGATTTCTGCCCCCCCCCCCCCGGAGTGACATTTTTGTACGTTACTTTCACCAATACATTCATTTTCAATGGACTCTTTTCCCTAACACACGCTTTTTTGGGGACACAATTTTTTTGGGGGGGGTTGGAAAACCATGCTGAAAAATTCAGAGAAGTGCAAATTTTGAGGGAGGTGTGGTGCTTCCTTTGGGAAGTACAAATTAGGGAGGCTAAAAGGTGAACCGAACTGAATTTCTTCCCCAGCCCTACTTCTGAGTAAACATGCAGGAGATTGCACTATCAGGGTTGTTCAACTCGGCCAGGTCTCATCCTGTGCTTTTAACGAATGTGATGGAGGATGGACTAAACAAGGGTGATGTCATGGTTAGGCCGACTCAGCTCGGCTCTTAGGGAAGGGTAGGGTTATTCATGCTGATGGCTGTTTTACACCGTGATTCATCCAGCCTCGTGATTAGACTGCTGTAAAGTGCTCTGCGTGGGGCTTCCCCTGGGGTTGGTCTGGATGCTGCAGCCAAGTTGCTGAATGGAGTACTTGGATGGGCAAATATCTGGCTGCCAAATAGCTACTGGGATATGCTAGGGTTGCCATATTTCAAGAAGTGAAAATCCGGACACAAATGTGAATATTCTATCCATTTTTCAAAGACGAATCCCAGCTATTTCTAGGAAATTCTGGACTTATGGCAGCCCTGGATATGCTCAAGGTCTTGCGATTAACGACTCAGGACCAGGTTACCTGAAAGATTCCCCTGCCATCGTATAGCGCTGCAAGATCATGTCGATCACCTGGGGAAATCTTTCTTCTTTCCATCTCTGGGCTAGTAGCATCCGTATGGCTGTTGTCGCATACATAACAATTCTTTTCTGCTCCTTTGGAATGTTGGTACCTAAAATTCCTAATAAAAAGCTTCTGGTTTTTTAACAAAAGTTATTTAAAACATTTTTTTTTTCATTTAAATACAGTGGTACCTTGGTTCTCAAACGCCTTGGTACTCAAACAACTTGGAACCCAAACACTGCAAACCCGGAAGTAAGTGTTCCGGTTTGCGAACGTTTTTTGGAAGCCCAATTTGCTCCGTTTTGAGTGTTACGTTTCTGTTTAGAGGGCCACACTTCCATTTTGAGTGCTACGCTGAGGACTGTCTGTTTTTGCTATTTATTTTGTGTTTTTGTGGCTTTTTTTGTTTTCTTTTTGTGACTGTGTGGAACCCAGTTCAGCTACTGATTGATTGATTGTGTGACTGCAATACATTGTTTACTGCTTTCATTTTATGGATCAATAGTCTCGTTAGATAGCAAAATTCATGTTAAATTGCTGTTTTAGGGGTTTGTTTTTAAAAGTCTGGAACGGATTAATCCGTTTTGCATTACTTTCTAGGGGAAAGCGCGCCTTGGTTTTGGAACGCTTTGGTTTTGGAACAGACTTCCGGATCGGATTAAGTCTGAGAACCAAGGTACCACTGTATATGTCATCTCCCAGAAAGCCTTTATCACCTTACATGACCACACTCTGGTTTCTCTTCACATCGTATAAAACTTTCGCCTTTTACTTCTTATGTTCTTATGAACCAATGCCATGTGTGTGTGTTTGCAAAGAAGTGTTTGCAATTCCAACTCTGCAATTTCTATGATTCTATGTTCCAAACATCTCATGGACTTCAGGTGTGCTTCTGAAACATCTCACATGCGAAGAAGACGTGAGCTTTCAGATGCTCACTTGGCTTTCATCGTTCACAATATACTTAACCACAGGCGGATATTTCGTGAAGGCTGCAATCCTATACATATTGACATGGAAACAATCCCATTCAAGTCTATGGTTATTGTAGTTTTTTTTACCCCGAGTAGACAAGTATGGATGGTACGCGGGGGGTGCTGTGGGTTAAACCACAGAGCCTAGGGCTTGCCGATCAGAAGGCCGGCGGTTCGAATCCCTACGACGGGGTGAGCTCCCGTTGCTCGGTCCCTGCTCCTGCCAACCAAGCAGTTCAAAAGCACATCAAAGTGCAAGTAGATAAATAGGTACCGCTCCAGCGGGAAGGTAAATGGTGTTCTGGTTCGCCAGAAGCGGCTTAATCATGCTGGCCACATGACCGGGAAGCTGTACGCCGGCTCCCTCGGCCAGTAAAGTGAGATGAGCGCCACAACCCCAGAGTCGGCCACGACTGGACCTAATGGTCAGGGGTACCTTTACCTTTAGACGAGTGTGGAGTTGCATTGTAAACAAGGCATTTGATGCAGCCCTCAAAGAATGGATACTTTAGCTGAGATTCCTGCAACGCAGAGAGTTGGAGTTGAGGAACCTTGATTCTATGAATGGCTCTGGGAAGATGGGCAGAAGGGTCAATAGGAGGAACCATTCCTCATAGGAAGATGGGGTCACCCCATGAAATAGTTGATAGTTGCATCACTTGGTTTCTTCGTGTCACCCCTAGGCGGCCTCCCTTTGGGGCTGATTCTTGACCGAAGTGTCCCATTTGCTGTTGTTCTGTGGGCTACCACAGCTATTTCCTGTTTGGAGTATGGATGGTAAATGTGGTCTTTGCTGTCCTCCAGGCAACAGCCGTTGCAACGCGACTGTTTGACACATTTACAACCTCAAGCTGGCGCATGGCTTATTTTATTTATTGCAGAGGGACATAGGAAGAAGCTGTCTTCTACTGAGTCTGGCAGTTGGCCAATCCAGCTCAGTGCTTTTATCTGTCACAGAATGGTTGCGACTCTCCAGGGGTTTAGGCAAAGGTCTCCCCTAGAACTACCTGAAGATACCAGAAATTGGACCTGGGACCACTCAAGGTGGTAGATGGAGGCTACTTAGGTATCCCATTCAGGAACTGGCTGCAACCAGGCCAGCACAGAATCATAAAATTATAGAGTTGGAAACGTCATCAAGCCCAACAACAACAATAATAATTTATTATTTATACCCCGCCCATCTGGCTGGGTCCCCCCAGCCACTCTGGACGGCTTCCCAAAAAATATTAAAATACAGTAATGCATCAAACATTAAAAGCTTCCCTAAACAGGGCTGCCTTCAGATGTCTTCTAAAAGTCTGGTAGTTGTTGTTCTCTTTGACATCTGGTGGGAGGGCGTTCCACAGGGCGGGCGCCACTACCAAAAAGGCCCTCTGCCTGGTTCCCTGTAACTTGGCTTCTCGCAGGGAGGAAACTGCCAGAAGGCCCTCGGCGCTGGACCTCAGTGTCCAGGCAGAACGATGGAGGTGGAGACGCTCCTTCAGGTATACTGGACCGAGGCCATTTAGGGCTTTAAAGGTCAGCACCAACACTTTGAATTGTGCTCAGAAATGTACTGGGAGCCAGTGTAGGTCTTTCAAGACTGGTGTTATGTGGTCTCAGCGGCTGCTCCCAGTCACTAGTCTAGCTCCCGCATTCTGGATTAACTGTAGTTTCCGGGTCACCTTCAAAGGTAGCCCCACGTAGAGCGCATTGCAGTAGTCCAAGCGAGAGATAACCAGAGCATGCACCACTCTGGTGAGACAGACTGCGGGCAGGTAGGGTCTCATCCTGCGTACCAGATGGAGCTGATAAACAGCTGCCCTTGACACAGAATTGACCTGCACCTTCATGGACAGCTGTGAGTCCAGAATGACTCCCAGGCTGCGCACCTGGTCCTTCAGGGGCACAGTTACCCCATTCAGGACCAGGGATCTTCCACACCTGCCCGCCTCCTGTCCCCCAAAAACAGTACTTCTGTCTTGTCAGGATTCAACCTCAATCTGTTAGCCGCCCTCCATCCTCCAACCGCCTTCAGTCAACTCTGCAATGCAGGAATCTCAGCGAAAGCATCCATGACGGATGGCCATCCAACCTCTGCTTAGAAACCTCCAAGGAAAGAGAGCCCATCACCTCCTGAGGGAATCTGTTCCCCTGTCAAACAGTTCATACATTAGGAAAATTCATCCTGTCATTCAGATCCTGCCCTCCAGAGCAGGAGAAAACAAGTTTGCTCCATCTCCCGTTTGAGGGCCCTTGAGACATTTGAAGACGGCTATCAAATCTCTTCTCAGCCTCTTCTTTTCCAGGCTAAACACGTCCAACTCCCTCAACTGATCTGCATAAGGCTTTCTTATTGTTATTTTTAATTAAAAGTCACCACTAGGGATTGGGGGGCGGAATTCAGTTCAGTTCACATTTAAAGGCAAAGTTATCTCATATTCACTTCCTGAAACAGTCCGAGAACAAAAGCTATCCTTCGAAATTTGCACTTCTCCAAATTTTGCAATGCAGCACTCCAGCCAAGTCATGTGTACCAAAATGCATTTGCTAGGGAAGCAGTGTACAAAAATGCAATAGGTTCAGGAAGGTTGCTTTGCAAATACAGGGATCCAAGGCAGAATTGCATAGTCACTCTACGTGGGGCTGCTCTTGAGACTGACCCAGAACTCCAGTGGGTGCAGAATGCTGTGGCGAGGCTCCTTACAGGGTCCTTGCCGTGGGATCACATTCACCCAGTGCTATACCAGCTGCCCTGGCTCCCGGTGGAGTACAGGATCAGGTTTAAGGTGCTGGTTTTAACCTTTAAAGCCCTTCACGACCTAGGACCCTCATACCTACAGGGCCACCTCTCCTGGTATGTCCCACGGAGGACCTTACGGTCTTCAAACAAAAACATCTTGGAGATCCCAAGGGAGGTTAGGCTGGCCTCAACCAGAGCCAGGGCTTTTTCGGCTGTGGCCCCCCCTGCGGGATTTGACATCTTTCCACAGGGCCTGCAAGACGGAGCTGTTCCACCAGGCCTTTGGCCAGGGCACAGCCTGACCCCCTCCTTTGGTAATCCTCACAGAACTCTAGCCCAATGGTTGCCATTAATTTGATTTTGAATTGATTTTAAAATGAATTGATTTTAGAATGCTGTGTTACTTTTATTGTTGTTAGCTGCTCTGAGCCTGGCTTCGGCTGGGGAGGGTAGGATATAAATTATTATTATTATTATTATTATTATTATTATTATTATTATCGAAACATATGTACTGTATGTTAGGTCATTCTAAAATTTTGATGAATATTCATGAGCCATTAAGACAGTGTGGTCTAGTGGTTAGAGTATCAGACTATGACCCAGAAAGTACAGAGTTCAAATCCCCTCTCAGCCATGATGTTCGCTGGGTGACCTTGCCTCTCTGCCCGACCTACGTCACAGGGTTGTTGCGGGAATTAAATCAGTTGGAGGAAAACCATGTTTGCCATTTTCACCTCCTTGGAGAGAAAGGTGGAATACAAATGCAATAAGAATAAGATTAAAAAGAAGACAGGAAATTATTTGCAAACTGATACGAAAATGTGGAGAACTGAAAAAATAAGAAAACGAGAGAAATTGAAATTTGACAGTCACCGTTGCACATCATGGACACACTGAGTTATTTTAACTCACAGTTTTGAAGGATCTTGAACGGGGTGGGGGGGGGACCTACAAAGCCTGTTTTACTGGATACGACAGTGAGACAGGAAAAAATAATGAGTGTATAAGGACTTTGAGCAACAAGGGCTCCGTCATATCACAACTTCCCGTAAAGGTCTATCTCCAATCTTTATGCTGAGTGATTTTACAGCAACCTCCCCCCCCCCCCCCAATCCTTTGAGGTTTATACCATTCACTCTTTGGGTTGCTTTGAAAAGATATTTGGAGATTTTTAAGCAGACGCAGAAAAACCTAAAGTAAATACCCATGCTGACAGATCCCTTCTGATAAAACCTATGGCTGATAAGTCAACCATTCCCCAAGAGCAAAGTCAGCTGACCAGGAAAAGAGTATTTCTCTTTTTTAAGCCAGACCACTTGCCCCAAACCTACCCCAAAAAGTCAGGCTCCACCATCGCTGCAATGCCTTGCCCAGCACTGGGGACCCCATCGCTAGGTCCAGAGTGGTGGTTCTCAAACCTTTTTCTCTGGGGCACACTTATTATTGAGGGGAAGTGCGTGGAACAGGTCTCGGTGTTTCGATTTCTGGGAATGGAGTTGAGAGACGACCTAACCTGGGGAGAAGACAGCAAAGACCTGATGAAGAGAGCACAGCAGAGGTTATATTTTCTGAGAATCCTCCGGAAAAACAATCTCTCAAAGGACCTGTTGGTGGCATTTTACCATTGTACTGCGGAGAGTGTACTAACTTATGGTCTGTGTGTGTGGTTTGGGAGCTGCACGGCCAGGGGAAAAACAATGCTATCCAAGGTTGTAAAGACTGCAGAGAGAATAATTTGGTGCACTCTTCCCACCTTGGATCAAATCTGTGCTTCCAGGTGCCATAAGAAAGCTGCAGAGATAGCGCAGGACAGTGCGCACCCCGGAAATGATCTCTTTCAGCTTCTGCCTTCTGGAAGAAGGTACAGGGTTATAAAGGCCAGGACTAGCCGCCTGAGAAACAGTTTCTACCCAAATGCAATTCTGGTTCTAAACGCAGCATAAGGGGTCTCTATAGTATAGTGTATTTTAAAATGGGGTTTCAGAGTTTTTAGGGGTTTTTGAATGTTTTATGTAGTTTTTCAATTTCATTGTTCTGCATGGGACAATGACAATAAAGATATCGTATATCGTATATCAGAATAAAAAAAATGTCCATGCTACATCTAATTTTTGATTGATAAGAAATACATTGGAGAACAAACAAACAAACAAACAAACAAACATGCATAAGGTCCAAAGTAGGCATTAATTTGGCATCCTAGCCAATCCTTGGCCACACGAAGGGATGGAAGAGACATTCAAAGTAACTCAAATTTAAAAGCAAAGCTACCTAGGTTGCACTTTCAGAAACAATATGCAAACTGAAACATGGTGAGGCTTCAAAATTCAAAATTCTCTGAATTTGACAGTGCAATTCTCCAGCCAAGTGGAGTGTGCTAAAAGGCATAAAAGCGTACCTTAAGAATGCATATAGTAGCTGAAATAGCATAGAAAAATTGCATTATTTGGGAGGAAGTTTCTTTGCAAAGATGCACATAATAGACAAAGTGGCATAGAAATGTGTGCATTCAGTTCTCACTAAAATCCGGATGGATTTTCACGAGGAATATTCAAAAACAATTTTGCAAATTGATATGCAAATGTGGAGAACTGAATTTAAGACTGGAGAAATGAGAAACTGAAATCGACCGATTCTCCCATCCGTACCCACTATTTGTTCTTCATGATGCCTATCACAGCTTTCAAACACCCGTTTCTTCCAACTCCTACCTTAAACAACTGGTTTGGTCTCTAACTTGGACTCTATTTTTCTCCCACTCTACAGAGCCATGAAATTCTACCTCTTTCTCTTCCTCGCAGCGCTGAATGGAGACGTCTCAACCTTCTCAGCGATGGAACGGTCGCCCTGTGAAATTGTAAGAACTTTGGCAAAGGGTTCGAACCCAAGCAGGGCAAATCCTGCAAGAAGCTGGTGTAATGTCTTGGTTTCAGTAAGGCTTTTGACAAAATCCCCCAGGATATTTTCTCAAGGAAGCTGGCAAAATGGGGGTCAAACGAGGTCATTGTCAGGTGGATTTGTAGTTGGTTGACTGACCAAACCCCAAGAGTACTCACGAATGGTTCCTCATCATCCTGTTCTTCATAAACAACTTGGATGAAGGAATTGAGGGGATGCTCATCCAATTTGCAGATGACAGAGAATTGGGAGGGCTGTAGCCTGGCGGAGGAAAAACACACCTTTAAAGTAGTGTTTGAGTTGCATGGTATTATAAACAAAAATTGCCCTTTCCCCTTATGGGGTATCCAAGAGCCCATATAGAGTCCTTACATAGGTTCCCTATTGGTAGGAGAGAATAACAGAGGCCAACCAGAGAATACTGAGAAGCAAAGCAGCTAGTAAGCTTGATCTTTATTGATCTGTTGCAACAGGGTGCTCCCCTCACTCGCAGGAGAGAGGAGGAACCCAGAAAAATGGTGTGCAAGGCCTTATAAAGACTTTTGAAATTGCCACCCTGTAGATCAAGACCACCCCCAGAAACATCATACATACATCACAGAAGGGGTGTAACCTAAGACCACCCCTCAGATACATCATATCTACATCACAGAAAAGGCAGTCTTAAAACAGAAATTTGAATATTTGTTTTTCTCCTGTCGTTGTTTATCTCCTGTCTGGCAGGTTACTTGATTGGATTGCCTGGGGAGCCTGGCCAGTCTTTTGTAATGACAAATACTTAGTTCCTGGGCCAGGTCACAGGCTCACACCCTATTCAAACACAGACATACCCTTAAGACAGGATTTGTGAAGGAAAAGACAATGGGGAGGCTTTTCCATTTTGACCTTGCAGAGAAAACTTTTGGTCAGTTTGGGAATCAAAATGGTTCCAGGTTGGCCTTCCTGTGCTGATCTATGTACGTGCTTGGTTGGTACACTTATGAACATTACCATATGTCTAAGACCATAAAATTCACAATGGTCCTTTTTGCCAGCTTAACTGGCATGTTGTTGTAAGCCAGAAAATGGCTTATCTCCTGAGTT
Organism: Podarcis tiliguerta; assembly: GCF_965153285.1. NCBI lineage: Eukaryota > Metazoa > Chordata > Lepidosauria > Squamata > Lacertidae > Podarcis > Podarcis tiliguerta. The sequence goes on along the minus strand of NC_139537.1, from coordinate 8,379,274 downwards.
TACACCAACAAAACTCAGAAACGAGAGGAGTTAGGAATCCAACATTGTTTATTGCAAAGCAGTAGGTTACAGTCGGATCGTTCCGCAAAACTGCAACCCCTCCCGGTAGTCCAGCCAGTGGTATTTATAAAATTGCAAACAAAGCATTTCAATTTCCACCAATCATACACATCATTACCTCATTTCATGTTTAATACACCTGCGCAATAAGCACTGGCAATTTCTGCTGATTAAGTTCTGATTCCCACCGTGTTCTGTTACATTGTGTTAGTGTGCATGCTGGAAACCTGTGTTACGTGGAGCCATTTGCACTATGTAGCACTTATGTTCTAGCTCAGGGGTCAGCAACCTAAGGCCCATGGATCGTGTGCGTGTGTGAGCATGCGTGCCCATGATTTTTGGCATCTTCGCATGCGCAGATGCGATTTTCGGCGCCCCCAAACCGAGTCGCCCCCTCTCACGCTGCGCTAAATCAGCACAGCAAGGCGCAGGGACTCGCTTCAGCGGTGCAGAAAATCGCATCTGTGCAGGCGCAGGCACAGAAAATTACATCTGTGCATGAACAGATGCCGAAAATCATGGGCGCGCACGCTCATGCGCACACACGATCCGGCCCACGGAGGGATCTCCACGGGACCAATCCAGCCCAGGCAAGATAAACCTTGCTGACCCCTGTTCTATCTTTGAGCTGTATCTTTGCGATTCACATATTAGCAGTATTTCTGCCCCAATTGGGGGGAGGGCGCAACAACTTGCAAAATCACCAGTTTCATAAAGTGACAGGTTACTTTTCTATTAGAAGCACACTCAAGGATTTACAGGGGTACACATTGTCATATTTATTGTGGCCCTTTGGGCCACTGCCACAATGTGACCAAGTCAAGGGTTACTAGGACCCAGTCTAAGTCCTCCCTCTCTAGTCATGTCATAACCCCCAGAACTCCCCCTTTCCAGGACTTATACAGTGGTACCTCGGGTAACATACGCTTCAGGTTACAGACTCCGCTAACCCAGAAATATTACCTCAGATTAAGAACTTTGCTTCAGGATGAGAACAGAAATCGTGCTCCGGCGGTGTGGCGGCAGCAGGAGGCCCCATTAGCTAGAGTGGTGCTTCAGGTTAAGAACAGACCTCCGGAACAAATTAAGTACTTAACCCAAGGTACCTCTGTGCTGGCATAAGATCTGGTGGAAGTATCTCCGGTTGAACCATGAAGGATGGGGAGTTACACCACCAGTAGCCTGAGGATCCTCCCAGCTCACCTGGCTCCTAGCCGCACACATCCTTGCTGTAGGATTGCTCTCATAAGCTAGGAACTGTGCCCACTTCACAGTGCAAAGCGAAGAGAGCTCAGATTGGTGCAGCGTCTGACCGATGTCAAATTTCACCTTAGTTTCGTTCTTACCCACCTGAGTACTGATTGGCATTTCTTCTTTCAGGCATTGCAAATTCAATTCAAAAAAAAAAACCTGCCCAAACATAATGTAGGAACACAGGAAGCTGCCTTTTATACCCAGCTCAGTAGTGTCCACACTGACTGAAAATGGCTGTTCAAGGTTTGAGGCGAGGTGACTTTCTGCAGCCCTTCTTGGAGATGCCAAAAGTTGAACTCTGGATCTTCTGCATGCCAAGCAAGGGCTCTGCAACTGAGACACAGCCTTCCCCATGGCATTTGTGCAACTATCGTTAGATATCCATTCATCCGGACGTGGGTGGCACGGTGGGTTAAACCACAGGGCCTAGGACTTGCCGATCAGAAGGTCGGCGGTTCGAATCCCCACGACTGGGTGAGCTCCCATTGCTCGGTCCCTGCTCCTGCCAACCTAGCAGTTCAAAAGCACGTCAAAGTGCAAGTAGATAAATAGGTACCACTCCGGCGGGAAGGTAAACGGCGTTTCCGTGCGCTGCTCTGGTTCGCCAGAAGCGGCTTAGTCATGCTGGCCACATGACCCGGAAGCTGTACGCCGGCTCCCTCGGCCAAGAAAGCGAGATGAGCGCCGCAACCCCAGAGTCGGTCATGACTGGACCTAATGGTCAGGGGTCCCTTTACCTTTACTATCCATTCACCCATGTATATCACACACACATGCACAAAAACCAAATTGTATGTTACAGTGGTACCTCTGGTTACAGAGGCTTCAGGTTACAGACGCTTCAGGTTACAGACTCCGCTAACCCAGAAATAGTACCTCAGGTTAAGAACTTTGCTTCAGGACGAGAACAGAAATTGCGCGGCGGCAGCGGGAGGCCCCATTAGCTAAAGTGGTACCTCAGGTTAAGAACAGTTTCAGGTTAAGAACGGACCTCCGAAACAAATTAAGTTCTTAACCAGAGGTACCACTGTATTTTGCAATCACATACAGCGGTGCCTTGGTTGTCGAATGCTTCGGAAGCCAAACGTTTTCGAACACTGAAAAACCAAAAGTGAATGCTTCCGTTTTCAAACGTGCCTCAGGAGTGAAACAGCTTCTGAGGCACGTTTCTCCATTTTCTCAATGGAATATGCCAACCACCCATTGAGCCTTGGTTGTTAACTGTTTTGGAAGTCGAACGGTATTCCAGAATGAATGAATGAATAATAATAATAATAATAATAATAATAATAATAATAATAATAATAATTTATTATTTATACCCCGCCCATCTGGCTGGGCTTCCCCAGCCACTCTGGGCGGCTTCCCAAAAAATATTAAAATACTGTAATACATCAAACATTAAAAGCTTCCCTAAACAAGGCTGCCTTCAGATGTCTTCTAAAAGTTTGGTAGTTCTCTTCGACATCTGGTGGGAGGGCGTTCCACAGGGAGGGTGCCACTACCGAGAAGGCCCTCTGCCTGGTTCCCTGTAACTTGGCTTCTCGCAGGGAGGGAACCGCCAGAAGGCCCTAGGCGCTGGACCTCAGTGTCCGGGTAGAACGATGGGGGTGGAGACGCTCCTTCAGATATACTGGACCAAGGCCGTTTAGAGCTTTAAAGGTCAGCACCAACACTTTGAATTGTGCTCGGAAACGTACTGGGAGCCAATGTAGGTCTTTCAAGACCGGTGTTATATGGTCTCGGCGGCTGCTCCCAGTCACCAGTCTAGCTGCCGCATTCTGGATTAGTTGTAGTTTCTGGGTCACCTTCCAAGGTAGCCCCACATAGAGTGCATTGCAGTAGTCCAAGCGGGAGATAACCAGAGCATGCACCACTCTGGCGAGACAGTCCGCAACTGAGGTACCACTGTATAAGGAAACCACAATGGATCGTGGTTTTCTGCAGAGAGATAGCTGAAGGTGAGAGAGAGTTCCATAGTCTGGGCTGGCCTGCAGCAAAAGCACACCCAGTGATAATCCTGTCTGTAGCCACTTGAGTTTGCTGCCTTCCTCCTGTATGTCACTGTCTCGCAGACTGAACTAAAGGTGTCCAGTCTGAAGAAGCTGTCTTTGAAGGACTCAGACCATGGATTCATCTAGGTGCCTAGAGGCTACACTGGCTGGCAGCTGCTCTCCAGGGTTTAGGGCAGCTATGCCCTGTTAATGCTTCGTTCTTGGCCAAGCGATTCGAGCGTCTCTTCGCTGGAACGAATCGAAGACCGAGCAAAGCTCTCGTTCTCCCGCCGTTGTTGACTGGGATGCTCTGTGAGGACGTGGGGAGGTCAGGAGATTCAAATTTCGTTAAGCCGTCTTGTCTTCAAGCCAGAGAGCCAGCTGTAACATAAAGCAAGGAGAGGCAGCCTTCTCGGTTGGCAGATCTTGAAATCATGCTCATGCTCTCCTGTGCCTTTCCACAAAGCTTCTTCGGAAGAGTTTCCTGTTAAATTTATGCCCCAAGTTGATCAGGGAATTGAGGGGTGCACGGAGTCATCTTCAACCAGCCCTGCTTGAAGAGTTAGTTGTACACAAACTCTGGAAATCCCATCTTTTGCTTTATTCTTGTTGGAAAGGGAATCCATGCTGCATTGCTGCCAAATGGTTGCGTTCCAGTGCTTGCTGGGTTGTCTTCCCTTGTTTTTTGCAGACCTGATTTGGCCAGAGGAGAGCTTGAAAATGCATTTCTAGCCTGCGCAAGGTTTGAGCTGCCTGGGCTTTTGAAGAGCAACTGTAGCTTTAATCTAAAGCTTCCTGTTTTCAGATTCGTTCGATTGCTTCCCATTACACTTTAGCAAGAATGGCTGGAAGTTAGTACAGTAGTACCTCGGGTTAAGTACTTAATTTGTTCCGGAGGTCCATTCTTAACCTGAAACTGTTCTTAACCTGAAGCACCACTTTAGCTAATGGGGCCTCCCGCTGCCGCCGCGCCGCCAGAGCATGATTTCTGTTCTCATCCTGAAGCAAAGTTATTAACCTGAAGCAATATTTCTGGGTTAGCGGAGTCTGTAACCTGAAGCGTATGTAACCTGAAGTGTATGTTACCCGAGGTACCACTGTAATAATTAACACACATATACACCAGGGTGGAAGAGGACTAATTCAGGGGCAACCTGCCAACAGGAAACTTTTAATTAACATTGCCAGAGACCTTAGCCAAAAAGGATGCATGTTACAACAGAATTTGGGCCAAGGAGAAGGGCATTGCTGGTACCTATCATGCTATATTAAGTGTGGAACCACCCTTTTAGCCCCTGTTAATTGTGGAAGAGTAATCCCTTCCCAGTGCCAATGGGCTCTAGCGCGGAAGCAACTGTGAGCTGTCACCCGAGTCAGTGGGTCAAGCCTCTGGGGGAATGTGCCATTTGGGTGTAGCCTGTGCTTCGTCCGGCCTGTTCATCTGCAATTGTACACATCTTGCATTACTCACAGGCACGAGTGAGCTGGACATTGCTCAGCTCCTTCGAAAGCGTTCTGCCTGTCTGATTTTGTCCACGCTGAAGCACCAGCAGATGTTTTGGGGAGGGTTTTCCCAGAGAACAGTCATTCTGAAGAACTCTCGCTCTGTTCTCCTCGGGAATTATAGGATTCCAGAATATTTGAGGGATCCGGGCTTTGCCCAAGATGTGTGGAAACAGCCCCGGGTTGTCTTGGATGAAGACACCTAGAGCAGGAATGTCCAACAGGTAGATTGTGATACGGCCTAGGACCCTCGTACCTACGGGACCGCCTCTCCTGGTATGCCCCACAGAGGAACTTACGGTCTTCAAACAAAAACATCCTGAAGGTCCCGGGCCACAGAGAGGTTAGGCTGGCCTCAACTAGAGCCAGGGCCTTTTCGGCTGTGGCTCCAATCTGGTGGAACGCTCTGTCACAAGAGACTAGGGCCCTGTGGGACTTGACATCTTTCCGCAGGGCCTGCAAGACAGAGCTGCTCCACCAGGCCTTTGGTCAGGGTGCAGCCTGACTCCCTCTTTTGGCAATCTTCACAGAATTTAGCCTAATGGTTGCCATCAATTTGAGTTGAATTAATTTTAATGAAATGTTTTTATAATGTTGCACTATTTTAGTGTTGTTAGCCGCCCTGAGCCCGGCTTCGGCTGGGGAGGGCAGGATATAAATAAAATTTATCATCATCATTATTATTATCTACCAGTAGATCACTTGATGTCTGCAGTAGATCACTGATAGATCATTGGCTCCCCCAAAGAAGCTGAACAACTGTGGCTCCCCTAAAAAAAGCTCAACGTTTTACCTCCTCCCTGAAAAAACTCAACAACTTTGACTTGAACCCCCCAAAAAGGGGTAGATCACTGCCAGTTTTGAGTAGATCGCAATCTCTTGGGAGTTGGCCACCCCTAACCTAGAGCAATCTGGAGCCACCAGCAGGTGGACTGAAAGAAGGGTTTACCAGCTCCATCGGGTACGCAGGCTGAGACCCTACCTGCCCGCAGACTGTCTCGCCAGAGTGGTGCATGGTCTGGTTATCTCTCGCTTGGACTACTGCAATGCGCTCTACGTGGGGCTACCTTTGAAGGTGACCCGGAAACTACAACTAATCCAGAACGCGGCAGCCAGACTGGTGACTGGGAGCGGCCACCAAGACCGTATAACACTGGTCTTGAAAGACCTACATTGGCTCCCAGTACATTTCCGAGCACAATTCAAAGTGTTGGTGCTGACCTTTAAAGCCCTAAATGGCCTCAGTCCAGTATATCTGAAGGAGCGTCTCCACCTCTATCGTCCTACCTGGACACTGAGGTCCAGCACCGAGGACCTTCTGGCGGTTCCCTCACTGCGAGAAGCCAAGCTACAGGGAACCAGGCAGAGGGCCTTCTCGGTAGTGGCGCCCTCCCTGTGGAACGCCCTCCCATCAGATGTCAAATAGAACAACACCTACCAGACTTTTAGAAGACACCTGAAGGCAGCCCTGTTTAGGGAAGCTTTTAATGTTTGATGTATTATAGTATTTTATTATTTTTTGGAAGCCGCCTAGAGTGGCTGGGGAAGCCCAGCCAGATGGGCGGGGTATAAATAATAAATTATTATTATTATTATTATTATTATTATTATTATTATTATTATTATGGATTCAACTATCTGCTCAGCAACAAAGCTGGCTTATATTGAGTCAGTTCATCTGGCCTGGGATTGCTTAACCTAAGTAGCAGCTACCTGCTTCCGTAGCCTAGTGGGTAGCTCATCTGCTTTGCATGCAGAAAACCCAGGTTCATTCCCTTTAGCTAGGGCTGGGAGAGATTCGGTGCTGGGAACCCTGGAGAGGTGCTGTCAGTCCGTGCAGGCAGCACTGACTTTGGTGGATGGTCTGTCTTAGCATGAAGGAAGCTTCTCAAGTTTGGAAGAACATTCCCCCTTGGGAAGTGTTAGAACAAAGCTGCTGATCAAAGGAACATGAGCAAGTTGAAAAAACGAGGGGCCCCTCAGAGAGGTCCGAAGCATTGCCTAGCCCTCACATCGTTCCCTCAGCCATTCCTGCGAGGGCTGGAGCCCGTGCGAACGACATGCATCCTGTTTTCCTTCGGCATTCTTTCCTATTCCATATGGAATACCCCCGAATAGACTGCGGTCGCGGAGCCAAGAAAGAAAGGAGATTATATTTGCAAAACAGAAGAGAGATCTGGAGAAACTTGGACGGGGTTCAAAAGGAATGTCTGGGCAGGAAAGGAGAGGGTGGTGAAAGGGGGGGAGACACCCCCCCCCCCGATGTGGAAAGTGATATACAGGCTTTGTTTGGGAATTATGATGGGTGGGGAGGGTGCTCAGCAAAATCTCCCATGACAGATGCAACCTTTTTCAGCCATGGGCCGGTCCACTGTCCCTCAGACCATGTGGTGGGCCGGACTATATTATTATTTTGGGGGGGGGGGTGAACGAATTCCTATGCCCCACAAATAACCCAGAGATGCATTTTAAATAAAAGGACACATTCTGCTCATGTAAAAACACCAGGCAGGCCCCACAAATAACCCAGAGATGCATTTTAAATAAAAGGACACATTCTACTCATGTAAAAACACGCTGAGTCCTGGACCGTCCGCAGGCCGGATTGAGAAGGCAATTGGGCCGCATCCGGCCTGCGGGCCTTGGGTTGCCTACCACTGATAGATGCAGACAAGAAGGGATTGGTGCAGGTGCCCCGGAAACAATAGCTGACAGCCACAGTGGATGTTCAGCTTCCAAAAAACATTCAGAAAGCGGAACACTCACTTCCGGGTTTCCGGCGTTTGAGAACCAAGGCATTTGAGAACCAAGGTACCACTGTGTCCGTGAATTTGTATGGTCCTCTAAGTCTGTGGCCATCACAACTTCTCCTGCAAGGACATTACTGCCTGCATGCCACGGAGGGATAACTCTGTTGGTAGAGCGTGAGACTCAGAGGTTTGTGGGTTTGAGCCACACAATGGGCAAAATATCCCTGCATTGCAGGGGTTGGACTAAATGACCTTTGGGGTTCCTTTCAACTCTACAAGTCTATAATCCCCATAATATTTTTTTGAAATAATTTTTATTGGGTTTTACAGATATAGAATCGTAACAGTACAATACAAAAATACATATCCTTATTTAGAGATTTCTCCTAATCTCTCAAATTTCCACCTTCCCTTCCATGGGTCCTATTGTCATCCTTTCCAACTGCATATTATTTCATAATCCATGTTTTATGTCTCTCCATTTTATCCATAGCATTTGCTACATTACAAGTATTATCCAAGATAAATTATAAATTTTTCCCTTTCTTTATTGAAGTTTTGGTCTTCTTGGTTCCTGAGCTTTCCGGTCAGTCTCGCCATTTTGGCGTAGTCCAACAGCTTAATTTGCCTTTTCTCTCTGGTAGGGACTTTATCTTCTTTCCATTTTGGGGCTAGTATGTTGTCGCATACATAAAAAGTATTTTCTGCTCTTTTGGAATATCGGTACCTACAATTCCTAATAAAAAATCGGAATTTATTTATTATGGTCCCCATAATTTAATTCTGTGCAGTGTTTTGAGGTTCCCTCTTTTATCTGCCCCGAATCTTCCAATATTTATTTTCGTTGGATGGCTTTGAGCTGTAGGCAATGTGAATCTCATCCTAGCTCATTCCGCTCTCTCTCTCTCTTTCTCCTTTTCTGTAGAGAAGTATGGAGGCATTTTGTCACGGCAAAGATCTTCACCAGATACCTCCGGAGCTTCACCCAAATTTACGTAAAATCGACCTCTCCAAAAACAAGCTCCTGAACATCACAGAGAGTCCCCTGGCTTTTTACACCTCCCTCCGCCATCTAGACTTAAGTTCCAATTATATCGGTTTCATCGAGTCTGAAATCTTCAGAGATCTGAGGAATTTGGAGGAGATCAACTTGGCCGACAACCAGCTCTACCAGTTGGCTCAACATGACCTGTGGCTTGGCTCGCTCCCCCAAGTCAGAACGCTAGACTTGTCCCGCAACAGACTCTACAAAGGGATGGCTGAACATTTCATCCACAAAGCTCCTTCGCTTCAGCATCTTTCATTGGCGGAGAACAGCATTATAGAAATTTCACAGAGGACGTTCCAGGGGTCTCCAGGTCTGGTTGAAGTGAACCTTCACAGCAATATGATCATGGAGATAGAAGAAGGAGCCTTTGAGATCCTGTCACAACTCTCCAAGCTCAACCTCTCTATGAACTCCCTCACCTGTATTGCTGGTTTCAACCTGAAACAGCTGAGAGTTCTCGATCTCAGCCGGAACAGCATCGAGACCTTCCATTCCACCAAATCTGAAGAGGAGTTCAACCTGGTTTGGCTGGACCTGAGTGAGAATAAGCTGCTTCGGTTCCCATTTCTCACGCAGGCGAGCAAGCTGGCCTACCTGAATTTATCCAAGAACATAATGCAGTTTGTTATGGTGGAATCTCCACGTGATGACGATGATGGTGACTACGGCTGGATGGACACATCTCTTGGTCTTCAGGACCAGGCTCAGAAGAACACCACCAGCTTTCCACATCTGCCAGGACTGTTATATTTGGACCTGAGCTACAATGAGATCCAAACCATCCCCAGCGAGTTCTTCACTTCCATGTCTGCCCTTCAGGTTCTCAACCTCAGCAAAAACTGCCTCCAAACTTTCGTGGCAAGTGCCGAGCTGGTCTCACTGACCATCCTCGACCTCAGTTCTAACTCTTTGCAGCATCTGGAATGGGGTTCCGGCACCCTGGTCAACTTGCAGAAGCTCTTCCTCCAAGGCAACCGTCTCCAAGCCCTGCCACCAGACATCTTTGCCAACCTCCCTCGCCTCTCGCTCCTGAACCTCCGAAGCAACAACCTCTGTCTTTGTGGCTTCTATTCAGGGTTAGCCAGGAAAAGGCTCGCTGGGGAAGACCGTGGATGCGTCTCGTTCGTTGACCTTCCTGAACTTCAGCACTTGTACCTTTCCGACAACAAGCTGAAGAGGATTCCCATGCATGCTTTCTACAGGACTCAACTCGTAGCCTTGGACCTCTCTCTGAACTGGGGACTCCACATAGAGCCCAAATCTTTCTCAGGCTTGGAGATGTCTCTAAAATATATGGATTTGCACGGGAACGGCATGACATCTCTGAGCACCGACTTCCCGCTTTTCCCGCACCTCGTATATCTCAACTTGTCAGACAACCGATTGAGCTGGTTGCCTGCTTGGTCTGAGAACTGCTGTGCCTTGGAAGTCCTTGATCTTCAGAACAACAGCTTCAGCGACCTCAAAGGTAGTAAGATCCCAACTTTGGAGAAGAACCTACGGAACTTGTATCTGGCGGGCAACCCGCTCAGTTGCTGTGGGAACATTTGGCTCTCCCAAATGATCCACAGGGCCACTGTGGAGATCCCTAACTTGGACCTCACCAAATGTCAGTACGCCAAGAGCTTTGGCTACGAAGAAGAAATGGCGGTCAGGGACATCAGGCCAGAAGATTGCGAGAAGGAGGACCTCAAGAAGATGAGCGTCTTGATCTTGGTGGCAGCCATCCTGGCTCTGTCCCTGGTCGTCGTCGGGGTGGGTGTGTTTTGCTGCTATCGCAGGCACATGTTTGGCCGACACTTTAAGGCATAGGTCTTACATCTGAGGTGGGCTTCCATCCCTACATCCCTCACCACTGGACGACTCACATCCATAGGTGTGAACGGACCCCACTGAAGAACGTGGGAGGTGAGAAGATGAAAGCTTGGTCTGTGGGATTACTGTGCGATGACTCATTCACACATGCAGAACAAATCTACTTTATTTTTCAATTAAAATTGTACATTCATCTTTTGAGCTGCTGAGCAATGGTGCATAGAGCACATGATCTCCTTAAATAATTTGAGCATAAGGCATATGTTTACAGAACAGTTTGCAAAGGAATCATGTCAACGCTCTGGAACAGTCAAGTCCAGCCAGACAGGCAGTGCTATTGTCTTTCTTGGGGCAGAGAGATGGAGGCTGGCTGGGACCAAAAATGGACTCCAGGTCAGATGTGTGGCTTGGAAAGTGCAAAGCTACGAACGGGTCTTTGGACAGAGCCCCTGTCCTTGCCCACGAGCACCAAGACCTTCAAGTTCTCATGCAGTTCTGGTTTAAAATGTGCTCAGAATAGATGCCCCCTCAGCTAACAGAGGAGGCGCATACATGCAAGTCCTCACTTGGTGACCAAGTGCCAGTGTGGTGTAGTGGTTAAGAGCGGCGGTCTCATAATCTTGGGAACCGGGTTCGATTCCCCGCTCCTCCACATGCAGCTGCTGGGTGACCTTGGGCCAGTCACACTTCTCTGAAGTCTCTCAGCCCCACTCACCTCACAGAGTGTTTGTTGTGGGGGAGGAAGGGAAAGGAGAATGTTAGCCGCTTTGAGACTCCTTAAAGGGAGTGAAAGGCGGGATATCAAATCCAAACTCTTCTTCTTCTTCTTCTTCAAGTTACTGAGAAACAGCCCCCCACAAAAAAACACCTCATATGGGGATCCTCCAGCTGTGAAGAGAAACCCACCCACATTTCTCAAACTGTTGACACCTGGGACCCCATTTTTTTCTGGATTAGAATGGGAGGTACATCAATCATTCTTATAATTAAGAAACCACCCGTATTTCCTCTCCCATCTATCACAGGGGTGGGAAATCTCAGGCTAAGGGGCCAAAGGTCCAAGGTCCATCTACCTGGTCTTCAGAACTGTCTCCAGGCCACACGCCCTTCTGAGACACAAGTCCTCTGCCCCAGCGCACATCTCCCACTAGCCCTTCTTCCCACCATTGTCTAATATTTTTGCCTCGCTGGAGTGTGTCCTCGGACTCTGGCGATGCTTCTAGCTTGTCTGGATGAAGACTAGGGGGGGTGAGCATGTGGAGTGTAGCATTTCCAAAGCAAGGAAGGATTGGACTCTGATTAATAAAATACACATGAGGCTTGACCAGCAAGACTCTGGAAGGAGGTGCCAATAATAATTCCTCTCCACCCCTCGGCCCAGGTCATTTTATTCACAAAGGAACTTTTTACACAGTGTTCGTAAGAACCAATCAGATTTCCTCTGATCATTTAAAAAAAAAACCACGTGGGGACAAAGTTAAAGTTAAAACTACAAAGAGCTAATTTCCTGCTTGAGCATGCATAGTTCAGAGTATATAAAATAGGAAAGAAGGGGAATGCCAATGCAATTCTGGGCTGCATCAATAGGAGTATAGCATCTAGATCAAGGGAAGTAATAGTGCCACTGTATTCTGCTCTGGTCAGACCTCACCTGGAGTACTGTGTCCAGTTCTGGGCACCACAGTTCAAGAAGGACACTGACAAACTGGAACATGTCCAGAGGAGGGCAACCAAAATGGTCAAAGGCCTGGAAACGATGCCTTATGAGGAACGGCTAAGGGAGCTGGGCATGTTTAGCCTGGAGAAGAGGAGGTTAAGGGGTGATATGATAGCCATGTTCAAATATATAAAAGGATGTCACATAGAGGAGGGAGAAAGGTTGTTTTCTGCTGCTCCAGAGAAGCGGACACGGAGCAATGGATCCAAACTACAAGAAAGAAGATTCCACCTAAACATTAGGAAGAACTTCCTGACAGTAAGAGCTGTTCGACAGTGGAATTTGCTGCCAAGGAGTGTGGTGGAGTCTCCTTCTTTGGAGGTCTTTAAGCAGAGGCTTGACAACCATATGTCAGGAGTGCTCTGATGGTGTTTCCTGCTTGGCAGGGGGTTGGACTCGATGGCCCTTGTGGTCTCTTCCAACTCTATGATTCTATGATTCTATGCTTTTAGGAAACCCTGGAGGTCATAAACAGGGAAAAACAGGAAGGATGGGTAGTATTTACCATCTCTCTGTGAACTCTCTTCCTGGCCTTTAAGATCTATCTAAAGATTAACAAGCCACATCAAAGTGGCCTGTGTTTCAGAATGCTTATACGTGCCTGTCAGGTGCAGAGAAAGCAAATGGCAGAGGTGGAGAGGCCTGTGGGATTCGATCAGAAACTATTGTCAATGAATCAAACCCAGTCAACGCAATGCTTTCGTTGCTGACACAATGGCTTGCTTCATATTTCATAATTCCTCATAGCAATCCCACCTGAACCCCACACTCTGGATATTTGCGCCCCCACAGTGGAGCATGTGTAGAATCTAGACTACTGTATAACGTCAATTGCTCCACCCATTCTGGCCCCTGGCCCTTGCCCACCTCTGGAATGTGGCCCCCATAAGGTCGCTCAGAAGGGAAGGCAGCCCTCAGACCGAAATACATTCTCCACACCTCTGCACTGTCAGACCCTGGAAGTACAGGCAGGCACCCTCCTTGCAAAGGATGGGATACCCTGGGTAATCCTTCCGTCCTTCCTCTGGCCAGGTCAGGTTGGGCTGGGATGCTGCCTGCTGAGCAGCCATAATGCTTGCAGCGTTTGTGGGCTCCCTTTCCTGGGAGCCCTTAAAGCAGAGGTTGGAGGCCACCTGCCATGATTGCTTTAGCTGAGATTCCTGCATTGCAGAGGGTTGGACTAGATGAGAGCCATCTTCCAATATCTCAAGGGCTTTCACATGGAAGATGGAGAAAGCTTGTTTTCTCCTACTCCAGAGAGTAGGACTCGAACCAGTGGCTTCAAGTTACAAGAAATAATAATAATATAATAATAATAATTTATTATTTGTACCCTGCCCATCTGGCTGGGCCTCCCCAGCCACTCTGGGCGGTTTCCATAGAAACAAAAAATACAGTAAAATATCACAGATTAAAAACTTCCCTGAACAGGGCTGCCTTCAGATGTCTTCTGAATGTCAGGTAGTTATTTATCGCTTTGACATCTGATGGGAGGGCATTCCACAGGGCGGGCGTCACTACCGAGAAGGCCCTCTGCCTGGTTCCCTGTAACTTTGCTTCTCGCAATGAGGGAACTGCCAGAAGGCCCTCGGAGCTGGACCTGAGTGTATGGGCTGAACGTTGGGAGTGGAGACGCTTCTTCAGGTCTACTGGGCCGAGGCCGTTTAGGGCTTTAAAGGTCAACACCAGCACTTTGAATTGTGCTCAGAAACGTACTGGAAGCCAATGTAGGTCTTTCAAGAACGGTGTTATGTGGTCTCGGCAGCCGCCCCCAGTCACCAGTCTAGCTGCCGCATTCTGGATTAATTGTAGTTTCCGGGTCACCTTCAAAGGTAGCCCCACGTAGAGCGCATTGCAGTAGTCCAAGCGGGAGATAACTAGAGCATGCACCATTCTGGCGAGACAGTCCGCGGGCAGGTAGGGTCTCATCCTGCATACCAGATGGAGCTGGTAAACAGCTGCCCTGGATACAGAATTGACCTGCACCTCCATGGACAGCTGTGAGTCCAAAATGACTCCCAGGCTGCGCACCTGGTCCTTCAGGGGCACAGTTACCCTATTCAGGACCAGGGAATCCTCCACACCTGCCCGCCCCCTGTCCCCCAAAAACAGTACTTCTGTCTTGTCAGGATTCAACCTCAATCCATTAGCCGCCATCCATCCTCCAACCGCCTCCAGGTACTCACACAAGAAAGGAGATTCCAGTTGTTTGACAGTGGAACGGTCTCCTTCGGGAGATGGTGGGCTCTCCTTCCTTGGTTTTCAAGCAGAGGTTGGGTGGCCATCTGTCATGGATGCTTTAGGTGAGATTCCTGCATTGCAGAGGGTTGGGCTGGAGGACCCTTGGAGATCCTCCCAACTCTATGATTCCTAGACTTGCCAGCTGTCAGGTAGCCTCTGCAAGGAATCCCTGTTACCGTTCCTCCCTTCCTCGAGAGATGATGTCACTGCCCATATATGGGCAGAGGATGATGATGTCAGATGAAGTCACTGCCCATATATGGGCAGTGAGGAGGGAACGGGGCGGGGCAGTTTCCTAAGGCAGGGGTGTGGAACTTCAGGCCCAGGGTCCAAAAGTCCAACCCTCTTTATCTGGCCCTCGGGACACACCTTCCTCACACACCCACACCCCAGGCCATGCCCTTTACCAGCCCTGCTCCACACCCTCCTGGGTTGTTTTGCCAGGCTGGAATTTGTCCTTGAACTTGGAGAACGATCCTTGATCATCTAGATGGAGGAGAGAGGCCACATTCTCTTCTGGGCCACCATTTGGGGGCCACATGCCAGCGTTGGGCATTAGGGGGCTCAGAGGCAAAAGTGGACAGAGCAACAAATGCAAATGTCTGCCTTTGAAGAATAGGCTACTTCCTAGACACACAAACCACTCTCTATCCCCAAACCAGGCAAGGAAGAAGCATTATCCAAGCTGCAGGACACATTTGAGGCAGGCAAAAACACACCAGGCTGGTGCAAAGCATGGCCAGTGAAGACTGTGGCTGAGAGGGTCTCGAGGGCCATAGAGAGAGCTTTGAGGGGCCACAGGCTGGGGGTCCCCCTGGTATATCAAGAGCCTTGCTGGGTGGGTTGACCAGCATGTTTCGCCAGAGATTTTGCACGTTTCTGATCCTGCAAAATCGAGAGCCGGAGTTGTTAAAAATAAAAACCAGAAATGTTTGTTGACGCTTCGAAGCAATAAACCACAATGGACTTCTTACCTTTCATTGGCCAATGCTGATCTAGTGTTTAAGAACGTAAGAGCAGGCTGGTGGATCAGGCCCATCTTGCCCAGCATCCTGTTCTCAAAAAAAGCCAATCGGGTGCCCATGCTGGGAAAACCACAAGCAGGACCGGAGTACCAGAGCAACTCTGCCCACCTGCAGATTCCAGCAACAGGTGTCATAAGCAGGGCCGGACTTAGGTTTGATGAGGCCCTAAGCTACTGAAGGTAATGGGGCCCTTTATATGTCCAGCTGTCCTTTGTCTGCAACAAATGGTCGCTGTTTTTTGTGTTGAATATATGCTATATGGTAATTTATGGACCTAATAGGTATAGAAAGCCATTTGCACATAACAAATAGGAGCCTACACAACAAAAAACACTGTTGTTGTATGTAGGTTTTATTTTATTTTTTATCTTATATTTTGGAAATGTACCGTATTTTTCGCCCTATAGGACGTACTTTTCCCCCTCCAAAAATGAAGGGGAAATGTGTGTGCGTCCTATGGGGCGAATGCAGGCATCCTATGGGGCAAATGCACCGACACCTCTCGCTCTCCAGGCTTCAGAAAGCTATCCGCAAGCCTTGGGAGCCCGCGGGAGTTCCCACCAGGCTCCCAAGGCTTGCGGACAGCAGCCTGCATCCCGAAGCCTGGGGTCCACTGAGCAGCGCGCCCCGGGCTTCGGGCAGATATCCGCAAGCCTGGGGAGCCCGGCGGGAGTTCCCGCCGGGCTCCCCAGGCTTCCGGATAGGAGCCTGTTCCGGGGGCTGGGGTCGGGGGAAGCTCGGGCTTCCCTTGCCCCAGCCCCGTGCCTGGGGGGGGGGGGAATAAATTTTTTTCTTTATTCCCCCCCCCCAAAAAAAACCCTAGGTGCGCCCTAAGGGCCGGTGTGCCCTATAGGGCGAAAAATACGGTACATCCCAGTCCCGCCCACCCATCTCAAAGTATTTCAGGAAGCAAGGATGGGATATCTGTCTGAAACCAGGGCGGCCGGGGACTGCTGTCAGCTAGCCATAACCCCAAGTTACCAGCATGGCCTGTGCCAGAAGTAGGTCAAGGCTGGGCTACCTGAACTGTTTCCATCCCAGCTGCTCTGTATAAGAACTGTGACTTTAAGGCACTTGCAGTTTTCTTTCCCCTCGCCACCCTTCTTTCCTCGTGTGCAGCATCTTTTTAAGCTGAAGGGCAGCTTGCCTTACTACATTGTGACATGAAGGTTACAGTGTTGGACGAAGACTTTGAGAACCAGGGTTCGAATCTCCTCTCAACCCTGAAGCTCGTGGGCCAGCCAACATCCCTGGGCCCAACCTACCTCATGGGGTTGTTGTGAAGATAAAGTGGGGTGGGGGGCAGGAGGAACCGCCTTGAGCCTCTTGGAGGGAAAGACCACAGCGCCCCCGAACCCCCCTGCTGCCAACTGGAATAATGGAGCAGCTGGGGAAATCCCTATCTTTTCCCCACTACCAAGCATCCCATGGCCTCTGAGCATCCTCAACCCTCATTGGACGGTTGCTGAGTCCTCCCACCTACACAGCAGATGGGCTTACGGAGGGACAGTGGCGTAGTGTGGGTTGTCAGCACCCGGGGCAAGGCAAGTAATTTGCGCCCCCTAACCCGGGGCAAGGCAAGTAATTTGCGCCCCCCCCCCGCTGCACTGTCCCTCCCCCAGATAGTCCCTCGCTCTCTCTCCGCACCGCACCGCACGCCTGGCACCCTCCCCTCCACAGTGGGCGGCGACCCGGCGGCTCGGATCGGATTCGCACAGCCAGCACTGCAGTGAGAGAGAGAGAGTGAGCCAGGTAGGGGCAGAGAGCTGTGAGTGTGAGCGCGCGCCCCCCCCCCCAGATGTTGCGGCCGGTGCGGCCGGCCTCCCCTGCACCCCCCACGCTACGCCACTGCGGAGGGAATGGGTTTTTTTTAGAGCAGCCAATCCCAAAGGGATTGTGCAGAACAGGTTGCGCAATGTAACTCATAAATCCTCAGAGCGTCTCTGTGAGGGAAGCCAGGCTGAGAGGCAGAGTGACTCAATACCATCCTACGGACTCCAGTATTTGAAAAAAAAAACATTTCTGAAACTGGATCTCGCATGTTCAGATTCATAGCTCAAGCTGGAAAGTCACAAGAAAGGAAAACAAACCGTGCATCTCTCTCTCTCTCTCTCTCTCTCTCTCTCTCTCTCTCTCTTTAAAGGCCCTTTCTCTCCTTTCATTTAAGCAAACCAAGTTTCTAGCCCTTAAGATGACAAGTGGGGCTTTGAGAGTGTTTGGGAAATGCAGTAGCACAGAACAGAACATGGTGATGGATGTCTGGTGCGTTACAGGCACCAGGTGGGTCTACGGAGGCTCTGTGGCCAACCTCACAGGGCCGTTGTGTAGAGCAGCACAATAATAATAATAATAATTTATTATTTATATCCCGCCCATCTGGCTGGGTTTCCCCAGCCACTCTGGGCGGCTCCCAACAAAAGATTAAAAGTACATTAAAACATCAGTCAATCAAAACTTTCCTAAACAGGGCTGCCTTCAGATGTCTTCTAAAAGTCCGAGAGTTGTTTATCTCCTTGACATCTGCTGGGAGGGTGTTCCACAGAGTGGGTGCCACCACCGAGAAAGCCCTCTGCCTGGTTCCCTGTAATTTTGCTTCTCGCGGTGAGGGAACCACCAGAAGGCCCTCGGCACTGGACTTCGGTGTCGGGGCTGAACGAAGGGGGTGGAGATGCTCCTTCAGGTATACTGGGCCGAGGCCATTGAGGGCTTTCAAGGTCAGCACCAACACTTTGAATATGGCCATGCACTTTGTCAGTTGAGCCTGCAAGGTGAATGTGAGGAAGATACACTAGAGCAAAGGGCAAGAAGCCTGTTTGCAAAGGTGCTGAATTTTCAATCACACCGCACAATTTAAGCTCAAAGGATGTTGCATCGCACCAGACCTTCAAAGTTCTGCAGGACCTGAGTTGAGCCTTGCCTGTGCGAAGCACGGCAGACACAACAAAGCAATTAGCAAGTATTTTGGAAGCGCCTTTCCATGCAAGCCCGATAGCATCACTGTAGACGTGGGGCCTATCTCGAGATCTGAGCCCAGCACGCGCACAGTTTATGATCTGTATATCCAGCTATTGTTTCTTAGCAAACCGGATGCAGACAGATTGGGGGTGGGAGCTGGAATGGCATATGGTCCGAATTGTTCTCTTGGAAACGAGGACGGTGGCGGCAGAAAACATTCTTTGTTCCAATTAAAGGGAATGCTGCCAGCCAGACGATTTCCTTGCGATCATATCAACAAACAACAACACTCGAGCGTTTTGTTCCAAGCATTTCGACACATCATTTCGATCATCCTTCCCCACACTTTGCTCTAGCAATTGTTACCTCCGCATTGAAAGCGAGAGGTCTGAAGCTCACCTAAAGCTACCGTATTTTTCGCTCTATAAGACACACTTTTTCCCTCCTAAAACGTAAGGGGAAAGGTGTGTGCGTCTTATGGAGCGAATGCAGGCTGCGCAGCTATCCCAGAAGCCAGAACAGCAAGAGGGATCGCTGTTTTCACTGCGCAGCGATCCCTCTTGCTGTTCTGGCTTCTGGGATTCAGAATATTTTTTTTCTTTTTTTCTTCTGGAAAAACTAGTTGTGTCTTGTGGTCTGGTGTGTCTTATAGAGCGAAAAATACGGTACCTGGTGAGTTCATGGTAAAGACAGACATCCAACTGAAACATATGTTGGAAAGGCAGTTTGGCCCGATGCTATAGCGGTATCGGAAACACACTTGCTGCTACAAGATTTAATTTCTGCAACAAAAACAAAGAACTCTACACTTGCACTATATAAAACCCTACTCAACAGAAAGAAGTATGATTTAGAATATGATAGACAAAAATGGAGTGAAGTTAGGGGTACAGATAACAAATGATATATGGGAATCAAGTATAAAATCAACAGAAATAGCTTCTACAGTTCTAAGACTAAGACTTATTCAGCAGAAAATAATATTCAGAGTCCATTGGACTCCAGCAAAACTTTACCAGAAGAAAATAACAAATGCAGACAACTGCTAGAGATGTGGAAGTAAAAATGCAAAAAATATGATGATTAACTGCCCGATGATAAGATCATTTTGGTGCGAGGTGGGGATATATATAGCAAGAGTAATAAAAAGAAATTGTTATTTAGGGGATTTGAATTTAATTCTAAATTATATACCGGAAACATGGGAGATTACAAGGGATCAAAAAAAATAATATGGATGTACCGTGCCATATTAGAAGCAAAAAACTTGTTTTGATGAATTGGAAGAGCCGCAAAAAGATCCAAGTGCAAGTAGATAAATAGGTACCGCTCTGTGCCGCAACCCCAGAGTCGGCCACGACTGGACCTAACGGTCAGGGGTCCCTTTACCTTTACCTTATACACAATTGTATATGTAATTTTGCCTATTATTACACAAATTTTTGCAAAGCAATTCCCCCAAATGTAACTCAATCTCTGCATGTAGTTTTTAGTCCTATGTGCATGTTTAGGCACTCTTTATTCTAGGACATGCGTATTGTAATAACTCGGCTGGAGAACATTGCACCGCAAAATTCAGAGAAGTGTGAATATCTAAGGATGGCTATGCTTCTAATTTCATGTGTTCCTTAGGAAAGGGCAGGTCAGATCAGTTTGCCGTTAAATGTGAACGGAACTGAATTTCTCCACATTTTCTACTTACAAACACCCCTCAGATACCTGACAAACTGGAACG
Source organism: Podarcis tiliguerta (assembly GCF_965153285.1). NCBI lineage: Eukaryota > Metazoa > Chordata > Lepidosauria > Squamata > Lacertidae > Podarcis > Podarcis tiliguerta. The sequence continues at coordinate 8,359,177 of NC_139537.1, read as the reverse complement.
TGTCCAGAGGAGGGCAACCAAAATGGTCAAAGGCCTGGAAACGATGCCTTAGGAGGAACGGCTAAGGGAGCTGGGCATGTTTAGCTTGGAGAAGAGGAGGTTAAGGGCTGATATGATAGCCATGTTCAAATATATAAAAGGATGTCACATAGAGGAGGGAGAAAGGTTGTTTTCTGCTGCTCCAGAGAAGCGGACACGGAGCAATGGATCCAAACTACAAGAAAGAAGATTCCACCTAAACATTAGGAAGAACTTCCTGACAGTAAGAGCTGTTCGACAGTGGAATTTGCTGCCAAGGAGTGTGGTGGAGTCTCCTTCTTTGGAGGTCTTTAAGCAGAGGCTTGACAACCATATGTCAGGAGTGCTCTGATGGTGTTTCCTGCTTGGCAGGGGGTTGGACTCGATGGCCCTTGTGGTCTCTTCCAACTCTATGATTCTATGAATATTAAGGTAAGCACACAAACCCTACCCTAAAGATCTTCCCTAAAATCTCCCCACCACCACCACCTTTGATAATTGGATAGTGTAGGGGAATTTTTTTGGCATGGTCCTAGCTTAAAGGGTGTTATTTGAAAGAGGGATGCTTCTCTGGCATTCAGCTTCCTCTCTGGGTTCTCAAGATATAGCTGAGATGGAGGGTTGTTGTCTTGGTGGCGGAGGCTTTCTTAATATATTAAGAGCAAACTCATGCTGTGATCATGGAGCCAAGCAGGACCTGAGTTGAATGGCCCTCTCTCCTCCTACAGTTGTTGTTCACAGGTAGCCTGCCTCCAACAGTGGAGGCTTGACTTCGCCAACCTAACTAGTATCCAATGAGCGCCTTATCCTCCATGAATCCTCAGTCCAAGTTAGGGACCAGTGCTACACCTTGTGGTATATTTTTATTTTTATTTTGAGAATTCAGCCACTTGCTGGTTGAAACACTGAAGTTTAGCTATTGGTTTGCCAGTTAGGTGAGTCCTAGTGTTAAGAACAGAGTCACTGAATAGGCTAACTTTACCGACAGTTATGAGTACAGAGGTACCTCAGGTTAAGAACTTAATTCGTTCTGGAAGTCTGTTCTTAACCTGAAACTGTTTTTAACCTGAGGTACCACTTTAGCTAATGGGGCCTTTTTGCTCTCATACTGAAGCAAAGTTCTTAACCTGAGATACTGGGAGTGGCCGCCGAGACCATATAACACCGGTCTTGAAAGACTTACATTGGCTCCCAGTACGTTTCCGAGCACAATTCAAAGTGTTGGTGCTGACCTTTAAAGCCCTAAACGGCCTCGGTCCAGTATATCTGAAGGAGCGTCTCCATCCCCATCGTTCTGCCTGGACACTGAGGTCCAGCTCCGAGGGCCTTCTGGCGGTTCCCTCATTGCGAGAAGCCAAGTTACAGGGAACCAGGCAGAGGGCCTTCTCGGTAGTGGCACCCGCCCTGTGGAACGCCCTCCCACCAGATGTCAAAGCGATAAACAACTACCTGACATTCAGAAGACATCTGAAGGCAGCCCTGTTCAGGAACGTTTTTAATATGTGACATTTTAGTGTATTTTTCATCTTTGTTGGAAGCCGCCCAGAGTGGCTGGGGAAACCCAGCCAGATGGGCGGGGTACCAATAATAAATTATTATAATATTATTATTACTATTTCTGGGTTAGCAGAGTCTGTAACCTGAAGTGTATGTAACCTGAAGCATCTGTAACCCGAGGTACCACTGTATGCAAATTCTATACACTGCCTAAAATTTCCTTGACATCCATCAGATGCAAAGGAAATAAGCAACTATCTGACTTTTAGAAGACATTTAGAAGGCAGCCCTGTATAGGGAAGTATTTAATGTTTGATGTTTTATCTTGTTTTTAATATTCTGTTGGAAGCCACCCAGAGTGGCTGGGGAGGCCTGGCCAGATGGGTGGGGTATCAATAATACATTCATCATCATCATTATTATTATTATTATTATTATTAATTGCCCCATACCCACAGGTCTCCAGACAGCTCACAGCATAAAATCACAATATCAAAATAGATACTAAAAATATAATCAAAAATAACCCAATGACTCCCCCCTCTCCCCAACACATTTTTAAAGGGCATTGGATGTCCATCAGCCCAAGGCCTGGTTAAGGAGAAATGTTTTTGCCTGGCGCCTAAAGGTGTATAATGAAGGCACCAGGCAAACGTCCCTGGGGAGAGCATTCCACAGACGGGGAGCCACTGCAAAGAAGGCCCTGTTTTCGTGTTGCCACCCTCCGTACCTCTCAGGCAGGATGCACACAAAGAAGGGCCTCAGAAGATGATCTCAGGGTCTGGGTAGGTTCATATGGAAAGAGATGGTCCTTGGGGTATTGCAGTCCCCGGCCTGCGGTAGCCAAGACATCCCTCATAAGGCATATCTAGGAACAGAACAGGCAATTGGGAGGCATACAGAGCAAGAAAGTAGCTCTGCCCCTTATGCGAAAGGCAAACAGGGACAGCTGGCAAGGATGTAAATATAATCACACACAAAAAGGGCTTCTTGGATGGGGCTAGGAATCATTCATCAATGATCAGGAGCGGCCTGGAAAGAATCTGGACTTTTCGTCACCGAATCTTATTGGGGAAAGGTCTGTTTGCAATCAGATTAAGTGCTTGAATTAGCTCGCTTCCTGCTTCATATTGCAAGTCTGAATACATAATTAGGGAGGAAAGAAATGAATAAGGCTGTGATATTGCAACAGAGCTACTCCCGCCTCGATTTCGCTCCCTGGCATCCGGACTCTCTCCGTGCGAGTCAGACCCCGGCTAGCCAGCAGCCTTTCAGAGACTAGGTCATCTTAAATTGACGCTGCCTTCCCCTGGGTCACAGTGGGGTTGAGGCAGCTAGGGGGGTGCCTCTGGAGGCTGTTGACACTGGCTTCAGAAAATGTGAAAGCCGGGTTGGGCTGCTGGGCTAGAACAGCCACCGCGCCAGACAGGAAGTCTGAGCGTTCCTGGAAGCAGTTAGAAGGGCACCAAGCTAATTCAAGCCAGAGCATGTTGCAAAGTGTGGGGGCTGGAGAGGCTGTAGCTTAGCATGTGGCATTTTGATGCCACCTAAGCAGACTCCGGGGATGCGGGTGCCGCTGTGGGTTAAACCACAGAGCCTAGGACTTGCCGATCAGAAGGTTAGCGGTTCGAATCCCCACGATGGGGTGAGCTCCCGTTGCTTGGTCCCAGCTCCTGCCAACCTAGCAGTTCGAAAACACATCAAAGTACAAGTAGATAAATAGGTACCACACCGGTGGGAAGGTAAACGGCATTTCCGTGCGCTGCTCTGGTTTGCCAGAAGCTGCTTAGTCATGCTGGCCAGATGACTCGGAAGCTGTACGCTGGCTCCCTCAGCCAATAAAGCGAGATGAGCCCTGCAACCCCAGGGTTGGCCATGACTGGACCTAATGGTCAGGGGTCCCTTTACCTTTTACCTAATTTACGGGATCCGGGTGGCACTGTGGTGTAAACCACAGAGCCTAGGGCTTGCTGATCAGAAGGTCAGCAGTTCGAATCCCCGCTCCCGTTGCTCGGTCCCTGCTCCTGCCAACCTAGCAGTTCAAAAGCACCTCAAAGTGCAAGTAGATAAATAGGTACCGCTCCTGCAGGAAGGTAAACAGCGTTTCCATGCGCTGCTCTGGTTCGCCAGAAGCTGCTTAGTCATGCTGGCCACATGACCCGGAAGCTGTATGTCAGCCAATAAAGCAAGATGAGCGCCGCAACCCCAGAGTCGGTCACGACTGGACCTAACGGTCAGGGGTCCCTTTACCTTTACCTTTAAGCAGACTCTGGGGTATAAATAATAACACAAGGCGAGCCTCCTGGATCACACCTATGGCCTGTCTAGTCCAGCATCCTGTTCTCACAGTGGCCAGCCCTGTGGATGCAGAGCATCAAAATTGTGGCTACGAGCCTTCGACAGCTGATTCCTCCATGCATTCGCCTAATCCTCTTTTAAAGCCGACCCTGTTGGTGGCACCTGCTACAGGTTGGTTTGACCGATGCTGTTACATGCGAGTGTCGCAGGGTTAAGATACAAAATGGAAAATGAAGCAGTGGGGGGGGGGGTTTCATACACATGTGTATCCTGACCCCTTGCCAACAGTCTGAGCAATCTGCACATTTGGATTACAGTTCTTGGGATAACAGCATTTTAGGCTGAATTCAAATGACCAAGCAAATGTGGAAGATTTATGGTAGATTAACAGGAGATACACACACACACACACACACACACACACACACAAATATACACAAATCTTTATTCTTGAAAGAAAGGCAAAGCTATTATTATTATAGTGGTACCTCAGGTTACATACGCTTCAGGTTACATACGCTTCAGGTTACAGGTTACAGACTCCACTAACCCAGAAATAGTGCTTCAGGTTAAGAACTTTGCTTCAGGATGAGAACAGAAATTGTGCTCCAGCGGCGCAGCGGCAGCAGGAGGCCCCATTAGCTAAAGTGGCGCTTCAGGTTAAGAACAGTTTCAGGTTAAGAACGGACCTCCGGAACCAATTAAGTACTTAACCCAAAGTACCACTGTATTATTATTAGTAGTAGTATTAGTATTAGTATTTATACCCCGCTAATCTGGGTGGGTTTCCTCAGCCACACTGGGCAGCTCGCAACAGAATATTCAAAACACGATAAAACATCAAATATTATAAACTTCCCTAAACAGGGCTGCCTTCAGATGTCTTCTAAATGTCAGATAGTTGTTTATTTCCTTGACATCTGATGGGAGGGCGTTCCACAGGGCAGGTGCCACCACCAAAAAGGCCCTCTGCCTGGTTCCCTGCAACCTCATTTCTCACAGTGAGGGAACCGCCAGAAGGCCCTCAGAGCTGGACCTCAGTGTCTGGGCAGAACGATGGCTCCTTCAGGTCTACTGGGCCGAGGTCGTTTAGAGCTTTCAAGGTCAACACCAACACTGTGAATTGTGCTCGGAAACGTACTGGGAGCCTATTAAGGCAGTAGGAGGAATTGTGCCTGCCATCCATGGGAGAGAGGGAGACCCTGCTCATGGGCAAATTTGGTCCCTTCCATCTCTCGAGGTCCATCTATCTCTGGAATTTGGCCTTCAGAGGGTTGGCAACAAGAGAACACACCTCAATTTGGACATCTATCAATTATTATATGCCAAGATATCAGAAATGCATCTTAAAACCCCAAGAAGGTACAGTGGTGCCCCACAAGACGAATGCCTCGCAAGACGGAAAACCCGCTAGATGAAAGGGTTTTCCGTTTTGGAGGTGCTTCGCAAAACGAATTTGCTATGGGCTTGCTTCGCAAGATGAAAATGTCTTGCGATTCCTGGGGGTTTTTTTCCGCTCCCCACCCCCTTTTTCTAAGGCACTAAGCTGCTAATAGCCTTTTAGCAGCTAATCCGCTAATTCCTTAAGCCTTTAATAGCCGCTAAACCGCTAATAGCGCTAATCCGCTAATGGGCTTGCTTCGCAAGACGAAAAAACCGCTAGACGAAGAGACTCACGGAACGGATTCTTTTCGTCTTGCGAGGCACCACTGTACTTCCAAATGGCATAACTCTGGCAAACTAAATAAAGACACTTTTTAACCGGAGAGCTTGCCAGCAACTCCTGGCAGGAATTATCTCGTACAGGTCGATGTTCCAACTCCTCTCCATCAGAACCACCTCTGGGTCACCTGTGATGTTGTGTGCTGGGAGAGGGGGATAAACGGCTAGACGAACCCACTAGAAAAAAAGGAGCTGTTTACAACACAAACAGAGAGAGAGGCCTATCTGTCTCCAGTTATCTCAAGAGGAGCGATAAAGCTGTTTAAAGCTGGACATGGCTGTGGTGGTTTAGTAAGACAGAGAGTGTTTAACCAATCGGGGCCACGTCTGATTCACTATTTTACCCCGAAAGGAAAAAGAGAAAATGAGGAAAGTGTGAGTCGCACGTGGACCTTGCGTGTGTGCGATGTGGTTCTTTGGTCTTAACGTTATGTTAATCACAAATTCCGCAAAGTTTTATTAGGCTGTGAATCATGGCAAAATATCCCAAGCAGAGAGGTTCTCCACCCCCCTCAGAGAGTTATAACTCTCCAGATTCCTGGGGATTAAGATGCTCAGCTACAGAGAAATAACAGAATCCAGGCCTCTGTGGTGTTCACAAGTTTCAAACACAGAGGCTGGGGGTGAAGGCGTTTTTGGAAACCGGAATGCTCTGCTGTGTTCCCCTATGTAGAAGATAAGCCCAGTGGCTGCTGTCACCCTCTGCAGTGATCATGGAGCCCAAGAAAGTAAAATCTCTCACTGCCTCCATTTCTTCCCCTTCTATTTGCCAGGAGGTGATGAGACCAGTGGCCATGATCTTCGTTTTTTTGATGTTGAGTTTCAGACCATATTTTGCGCTCTCCTCTTTCACCCTCATTAAAAGGTTCTTTAATTCCTCCTCACTTTCTGCCATCAAGGTTGTGTCATCTGCATATTTGAGGTTGTTGATATTTTTTCCGGCAATCTTAATTCCGGCTAGGGATTCATCCAGCCCAGCCTTTCGCATGATGAATTCTGCATATAAGTTAAATAAGCAGAGAGACAATATACCGTATTTTTCGCACCATGGGACGCACCGGACAATAGGACGCACTTTGTTTTAGAGGGGGGAGAACAAGAAGAAAAAAAATCTCCTCCTCTCTGCCCAGTGCCCCTTCAGCGAAGTGGCAGGAGACGCTGCGCATAGAGGGGGAGAATTTTCCCCCTCTTGTTTTCCCGCTCTAAAACAAGGTGCCGTTTAAGGTGCGTTCAGGCGGCTACCTTGGAAGCCTGGAGAGCAGAGAGGGGTCAGT